>NC_136417.1:62892127-63567127 GCF_052625555.1 Lactuca saligna | reverse complement strand
TGAATTCACTGTAATACTAAAAAATAAATATGAGTGGAAGTTAAGATTTCTTTCACAAAACAAACTTTTTGGCAAGACAAACTTTTTAGGATTATTTTCATTATTGAGGATACAAAAGGCACTCGTGTCTTTTCCATATAAAAGAAAATACATTACTATTTTTTAGTAAGGGAAATCATTTGAAAGAGTTTTTAAAGTTCTATTTTTTTTTTTTTTTTTCCTGAAAAAGTAAGCTCACATTGAAGGAGACACGTGATATCAAAATATACGCTACAAAAGAATTTAAAAAATAAACCAAATGCCTCTTAAGTCTTATCCTTCAACCTCAAATTTTCTCCATCAGATCTTGTAGGCTTCACGATTGGTCCAATAGCATAGTGCCAAGTGTTTGTTGTCTACAATGTTACCTTTAAGAGAGGGATGAAAGGGGAAAGAAAATGAGTTTGTGATCAGATTTCCATGTGTGACTAATGAGTAAAGTGAATTTTTTGATTGGTTTGACATATGACACAAAAATAAGGATATTAATTTCCCAAAATTACCAACAACTCTATCCATATTGGTGGAAGGTAAATATGAATAGGATGAATTTTATCAACGTGTCACACTATTACTATGGCTGTGGTATACTCCCTCCATCCCAAATATCTCAAATATGTTAAAGCGGTAGTGGTTTCTATTTTTGAATAATCTTCTATTTTTTCCTCTCTCCAAATATGATATACGCTAGGCTACCAAGGTCAGACTACATGTATCAATTTTGAAAATATTTCCCTTTTCATATTCCTTAAAGCATCTCTAGGAGAGGACACTAATAAAAAGGTATGTTTTAGTTTTATAAAACCACAAAATCTTCTACACACTCCTTTGGGGAACCTGCTTGTATATAACACAGTTTCAGCAAGATGTATACAAACTTCAATAATAAAAGCCAAAAAAATGTTGATTTCTTCATGGAAATTGAAAATCTTGTGATGAAACGAAATAGCATGAGGCAAGAACATATCCTATGAATAAGTTGGTCCGCGATTCATCAATGAATGTCTACTGAATCGCTTTCAGGTGTGGTGGATTAACTTGTTTTTAAAAAAATCACACGAACCATCAATAGTACAAGTGTCAAAATACAGGTTTAGTCTTTATTTTCAAATATTAATTCTGACAATCCTTAGGTTGCCATTTCTTTACATGGTTAATCTATGTCGTCATTAGGAGCTATATATTATCGTTTAAATCTATGTCGTCATTAGCATCATCATTAGGAGCTACTCCCACATACCTTGTCGGTTGTAGTGTGACAAAATTGATGTAATACTAATTTACATACAAACATACGCCTCACTTAATGATCCCCTGATATAATTTAAGCTCCACCAAAAAAAAAAAAAAAAGGAAATCGTTAATCACGATACTATTCGGCACTCTATGGTGTATATGGAGGGCTAGGAACGATAGAATTTTCAACAAAGCTCAATGGCAACCGACAAAAATTGTTTCTATTATACAGTCTCAAACTTTTAATTGGGTTAAATATCGTGGTGATAGGGCAAGGTTAGAATGGAGTATGTGGATTAATAACCCACTAAATTGTAACTGATTAAATGTAACAATTTCGCTTCACTAGCTACTTGCTGGTGGGGTTGATTACTCAATAAAATTGATTTTTGTCGGTTCAAAAAAAAAAAAAAGTAACACAAGAATTATTCTTTACTGATTTACTCCACCCACCGGTTCCTAGGCAAACTTATTTAAGATGGTTACCATATTTTGATTTTTTACATGTCTTCCTAATTGTTTCTCAACTTACTATTAAAGGCGTCTCCAACCCATCCCAATGCCATTTTTTCCTACATTTTCTCCCTTATTCTTTTACAACCATATCACATTTCTCCCATATTTTGAGATATAAATAGTATTACCTTGTATATGGAGTAACACTATTCATTTCTCCAAATATGATGATGAAGTTTTAGTTGTTGGGTTTAATCATTCGTTTTATATATTTATATATTTTTAGTTTATTTTATCTATTAATTATAATTTAAATATAATATTTAATATTTATAATATTTTGTTATATAACAAATTATATTAATTAATCAAAAATATAAAATTTCTTTTAATTTATCGAATTCATATTTAAACTCGGATAAAAAGATTCGGGTCTTAAGGCAAGAGGGATGGTGTCACAATGTCACAGTCCACGTAGGCGCCACGTAAAATATACCACACTACAACAAAAAATTGTCAGATACATGACGTGCGTTGTCACACTTGCAATGCTACTTTTTCTTAATATTTAATTTACAAAAAAAATCAATATAAACAAGTTATTTTAATAAAAACTTAAATTTCATTAAATTAAAAGAAAATCACACTTGCAATTAAAAACCATAACACACTTGAAATTAAACTAACACACAACCCACTAGAAATTAGAAGAGAATGCGCTTAAATTTGACGTTATTTGGGGCACTTCCTCACAATTTGTCAAAACTCAACATACGGAAAGATTTGTTGGTTTCTTCACGGAAAGCCTCAAGAGCAAATAAAAACAAAGTACTTTCATTTTCACCTTACTCGGCTTCACTCATCATCCTATAAAACACATTGTTAAACTGAGCTGAAAAAAAAAAAAAAAAAAACTTGTGCGTCTCCATTTGAAAAAGACTTTATCTTTGTTTCGAGGTACAATGGCTTCGCAATTGAATCTTTCGAAGATTCTACTCCAGAAAGTACTCATAGCGAGGTTAATGTTGACTGTGTCTTCTGTTACATCAACCCATGAATGGATCAATATGATCTCTTCGTCAGTTGATCAAACATGAGCCTTTTTTTAGCGATAAGGTTTTTGAAGAATATGGAAAATAAGAAAGTTATGAGAATTGAATTAATAAGATTTGAATGTGGTGAAGAATGAAGAATTATGATATTTATAGTTGAAGATTAAGGGTTTAAATTTTGAAAAAAAAAATAGTTATATTTTTTAAAATGATCTATTTTTTTAAATATAGTATTTTTGGAAAATGAAAAGTTGATTAAATGGTTAAAAAAAATGGGTTAATTTCGTTTCTCTCATCGGTGAAACTTCATTGAGTTGCCAAACCAAGCTCAGCACACCAAGTGGTCGACCCGCCCCGGTGTTTGCTGAGTATGTCGAGGTCTTCGCCCAGCGCATTCCATTGAGTCTTAACAACGACCCATACAAAGGCTCGATTATAGTATTTGTCGAGCTTTTTCAAAAAAAAAAAAAAAAAAAATGGTCTCTATGAAAAAGATATTGTATTATTGTTACTTGTAAAACGAGTTTTTAATTCTTGTACACTTGTAACATGTTAGCCCAATGTCGTTGGCCCATTAAGCGAAGGCCATTTGCTACTGGGCTCTATAGGTTTGATCAAGTCCAATAAGAGAGTTGCCAAAGCCCAAAGCAGAACAAGCATATTTAGTTTATTTATAAAAGAGGTTAAAGGAATAAAACTTAAACAAAAAATAAATCTTAAACATTCACGTTAAAGGGGTTAAAATACCCAAAATGTACAATCATGTTTACAATCTTTAAAACCAATTGATTAAAATAAAAGTGGGATTATTATTATTACCACATCATTTTTCAAAACCACAAGCAATCGTCATATTGTAAAAACACTACATTTTTCAACGGAATATATAAATTTCTACAACCAATAATAAAATTTATTCCACAAATATATTAATACTAAAAGAACTTTAAAAATACATTTTACAAATTTTGAATTTCGATTATTCAAACTCATGAGGGTGCAATGGCTTCCTCCACCACCTCATTTGTAAGCGTATCAACATCCGGTAGACGATTAAGAACCTGAATAAATGATGTTTAAAAAATATCTGAGAAAACATCTTACCAGATTAAGCCATGTCCTCATTAAGTCCATTAAGTAAAAAAGAAACAAAATCAAAGTTGACTTTGACTTTGACTTTTGTTTACCTCGAACAAATGCCAAGAAACAAAAGCATCTGTGGCTGCATAATTCAGTTGTTCTTTTGACAAAGGATTCGCCTCCCAATTTCCTAATCTAATTTTCGAGGGTTTTGGAACCTGAAAAAAAAAAAAAAAAAAAAAAAAAAAAACAGTTAATTCAGTTAAAATGTTCTAGCTTAAATAAATGTTGGAATTATTTATTTATTTATCTTTTACGTTGAAAGGGTAAAATGGTAAAATGAGCAAGGAGGAAGTAATATAACCTCTTTGCAAGTGAGAGCCTCAGTTAATGATGACAAACTCCAATTCTTAGGCTCTCTACCAAGCTTTTGATTGGCTAAATATGACAAATCTTCTAAACCATCTACAGACACATTATGATCATTGAACACCTTACGAGCATCACCAGCAATTCCCACTCCAACCTGTTCATAAAAATCTGATTAGATTCAACAATTAGGGTTTACAAGATGCAACATTAACATACCTTCACAGATTTGGAATCCCCAAGAAGAGACTTTAAGCTTTCAGGGAATCCAGAATGAATAACATGCATTACATGACAACTTGCAGCATCTGCACATATCTGTAGAACTGCAGCCTTCCCTTGTTTTACACCTTCATGATTCAATAACAAATGAATCATAAGTAAAAGTATGTGAAGATTTATAAGAAGGATATTGAGTTCTGATAAGATTATAAGAACCTTTCCTGAAAGATGGTCTCCATTCAACGTCAAATCCAATAATAGCACGACCTCCATCTTTTTTCTTGAGTTCAACAAACTTTAAGAGCTCATCTGCAGCTTTTTCCACCTCTGGGAATGTTCTACTGTACACAATATGACCTTTAAAAGCCATTGCAGGGTATCTCGTCTTTATATTATCTGAAACAGGAATCACAAGAAGTTGCTTATAAGTTAGTGGTACTTCAAATCCATGAAATTAGTTGAATTATAGAGATCCGTTGTCTGAATCCTGATTTCTGAATCATTTCATCATTTCTATTCCCGATTACAGTGGCAACAGTGCCCAAAAGCTTGAATTTCTCCGTTAACAATTTCCTTTGTTCCTTGAATGCGAGGAACAATACACGTTTGTTGACAGATACATTACAACATAGTTAATTCAAAAATAATTTACAAGGTGAAGTAGATTACCACGATTGGAAGAATCACTCAGGTTAGAAAACCGATTTCTAGGGCAAGGCAATAACGAGATCGAACCTGAAGGATCAACTGAGGAGCTGTTAAATGACAATGCAGACCGTGTAAACAAAGAATCAGGCAATCTCCGGCGAGTTCTCGGACGATCTCCGTCGCAATTGGCGACAGATTTCTTAGACGAGGAAGAAGAAGCGGCGGATTCAATAGCAGCGTCAATTGACTGAAGTTCTTCGTCGGTGAAATCCAGATCCCAGTCTGAGCAGACGCTAACAGTAGATGATGGTTGAATTTGGTCATTTTTGGGGATTTCCATGAACAGGTTGGACGCAAAGTAGCTACGCCGGCATGAAAAGTTTGAACGGTTTTGTGTTTCGAGGGAAATCCTTGGTTTGTATTTACATTGTTCGCCCTTATGTATTTTCTTCTTTCCAATTTCAGTCTTTGTTTTTATTTTCCTTTCTTTTTAAAAGTTAGTTACACGAGGGTCAGTTGCAAAATATGACAACCGATTATAACTCCAGTCGCCAATTAGAAAAGTTATGTTTAGGCAAGTTAATATATATATAAAAGCCATCATTTTACTTAATTTATGTTACATGATGTTTTATTGTTGGTTTTGATTTGAACATATGGCTCAATGGTGCGAGAGTTATTTTGTCGGCGACATCCGATGTAGATGTATTGAGGGTGGCAACCCCACCCACTCACAACAATACTTGAAGGTAATGTTGAGCAGCAAGTTTTTTTTTTTTATCCGGTGGAAATATTTGTGGCAAACTCTTCTTCTTAGGATTGAGCATGTGTTGATTTTGGGTAAAACTGAACCCAAATTGATAAGTTCATTTTTTTGGTTTTGAAACCCATTAGGTTTAGTTTTTGAATTGGTTCGATTTTAGGTTTTATAGATTGGTTTTTAGGTTTTTGGGTTCAACCCATGGGTTGATGGCTTTGGTTTTAAACCCTTGGGTTTTTGGTTTTAACCCAATATCCGGTAATTCTACATAAAATGAAACAAATTTAGGCAAATTTAATACCAATCAAAAACAGAAAAACCAGACAATTAGTTTAAAAAAACCTAATAAAAATTAAAAGCCAACTAGTTTAAAGAAACTAAGATTAAAAGTTAAAACAGATTGATAGGTTTTGGGTTTAAATATATGAGTTTGGGTAAGTTGCTCGGTTTTAAAAACACCAGGTCAATTTGTTTTAGTGGCCGCTTTTTAATGTGCAACCGAACCTAAACCATTTTATTTTTTAAAAAAACTAAATCCAAAAATGGTTCGGGTTTGGTTTTTCGTTTTCGGTTTCGATTTTACTCAGCTTTATATTTGAATCTTCTTTTGTTTAATATAAGTAAAATTTTAAAATGAATGGATTCATAATCACATTATTATTATTATGTTTGTTCAACTTTGAACCTACTTCTACATACATCTAACTAAACATGCTATTTTCTACGGTATGAAGTTTTGCGTTAGAGTTTGGTGTGTTCATATAAGTTATACTATATAAATCAACATCCGCGGTGCTTTTACTTGGCATTTTTAGTCATCATCAATTTTCTTTTTCTTTTTTGGCCCTACTTTACTTTGTCTTTTGTGATAGCATACGTACATTCCATCCGACCAAACCTAAAAGTTTGTCGTTGTCGCAATCATTTTCCTTCACCACATTTTCCTTCACCAATATACCGAGAGTAAATTAGCTTTTCACATTATAAAATCATAAACCAAGAAGTATACCAATAGTAACTATATATAATTTGGTACATAATAAGGCTATGATCCTAAAAAATATGGTAACAATTGGTCGCATATAAAATAGATAAAGATAACACGTCACTATCTTTTGATATATACTAGGTGTGAGACACGTGTATTACACGTGTTTATTAAAAAAATTAATATTTGCATTTTTATCCCTTAATCATTTCATTTATATTACATAATAGCATCACACTTTCATTTTGATCCCATAATAGCATCATGCTTTTATTTTCCTTTTATTTTGATCACATAATAGCATCATAATTTCATTTTATACCATAATGGCATCATACTTGCATTTTCAAACAATAATAGCAACATAGTTGTAATATCTATAAAATTCGAACCAATTTAAAACTTTTTAAATCGTTTAAAACCATTCAATTATTACAATTTGTTTTCAAAATAGTTTAAATATCAGAGTTCTCATAAATCATAATTGTCAATCGAGGAAGTGTACGATCACACCTTCGCCTTCCCGCGACCATCCATTGAACCTGAAACAAATAACTGAAACTGTAAGTCTGAAAGCTTAGTGAGTTACCCCCAAAATACTAACGCCATACAGATATAACCATATCATATAAACATATAAGCAAACACATATACAAAAACAACATACATAATGAGCCATCAGTCTGACTGGACCGAATCCCGGTCCTCAGTCTATCTGGACCGCTCTTCGAGCCCTAGGCACGTTTGGACTGCCCTCCTCGGGGCCTTTAGCCTATCCGGACCGCTCGTTGGGCCTTCAGCCTGACTAGATTTGCCCGGCCCGGGCCTACAGTCTACCCGGTCCGCCCAGGGTGTCTTGGCCAATTGCACACAGCAGGACCTGCCTCAACCCTTTCCCCAAACCAATAAACATGTGCACATAAACATCATACACTAGCATGTAATATCCTATAATCATACTAATCTAACAAATCACTAATCATGGCAACAATCCTATAACCATGATACTGATCTAACCGATATCTAATATAACAACCATCCTACAACCAGGATATCAAACAGATTACTAGCATAGCAACCATCCTCAAACCAGGATGAAATCTAACATATCAATAACATAGCAACCATCCTAACCCAGGATATAAATCATAAAGGGTCGGCCTTGGTGCCTTAGACCCTGTTGATATAGTGAGGATAACTCACCTCGCAAGTAGCTCGGAAGGTAGTGTCAAACTTTTCAAGATGTTGCTCCAACTCCAACACTTATATTCACCAATGCCCATTTGCTATATAAATCCAATTTACCAAAATTCCCTCAGAAGTCCAATAGTCAACATGTGGTCAAAGTCAAAGTCAACTACCAAAGTCAACAGTCCATGTTGACCTCAACTCGTCGAGTACAACCAGTCACTCGTTGAGTTCCTTTCATAACTCGCCAACTTACCGAGTCACATGAGCGACTCGTCGAGTTTCCCTATACAACTCGTCGGGTTCATACATGTCCAAAGGTTGGGGAAACCCTAGCCGACTCGCCGAGTCACTTGACTGACTCGCCGAGCCCAATGCAATCTTCATCAAACTTGTTGAGTCATCCATCTGACTCGTCGAGCCTACAACTATCTTCATCGGACTCACCGAGTTGTCCTGTTACTCGCCGATACCATGTAACCCTTCATCCATACAGACGCTTTTTAAGCCATGTTAAGGCTCCATATTGTACATCCAGTCCCCCAAGACATGTTTATCACGTAAAGTTGCAAACTTTACGTGCATGCAAGGTGTTAATGACCTAAATCAAGCTAAAGAAGAGGTTCTAGGCCAAAGAGCTTCACCAACATGCTAAAGACTGAGACTTTATGATGATAAGAGCCAAGATGAGCCTAGATTTGAAGTTTCAACTTTAGATCTTGGTTCATCACTCTAAATGCAACACCAATTGCCCAAGATGACCGCAAAACTCAAATAAAAAAAGGGATCTAACAAGAAGAAGCTCAAGGTGGTGACTTGATACCTCCAAATGATGATAAATTGAGGTAGACTTCAGATCCCCAGCTGTTCCTTGCTCAAATCTTCTTGATCTTCAAGCCTTTCCTCACCAAGATCCACCTTTCAAGCTTAAACATACAAGTATGGAGAGAAAATGGAAATTTAGGGTTTCTGGACTCACAGGGGCTGCAAGGGAAAGCTAAAGGGGGGGGGGGGGGGGGGGGGAGGATCCTTTAAATATGGTGTAAATATGGTAAATCGATTGTATAATTATTGTCATTTGAGGTTTACAAACATCTTAAATCATTATGTTATATAATTAAGAACTGCAGAATCATAAACTAACCCAACATATATGTTCAACTGTCGGTGGCATAAACAAGACATCATATTTGACTACAAAAATATATTATAAACTTTATAACTATCACAGGGGTAAACATTATACTTTATAATTGTTAAAAATCAAAAGTTTATAAAGTACAATACTATATTATGCATATTCTCTGACGTTGCATTGTTTAATTTCATTTATGTTTAAAAAATACAGAAAAAAGGAAAATAAAATGTAGAAATATGACTTATTATAAGGTAGTTTTTATGAGAGGGGCAAAACAGTCAATTTGTAATATATGTATTTTATTACAAAAAAACATACGCAAATATGAAAATAGTCAAAATCATACTTTTTTATTGTATTGGAAGAAAAGGAAAGCTAATCGGTTATAAAGAAAATAGTTATGAAAGTACATTGTATGAAAAACTATACAAAGTACCGGTAAAATCATTGGGTTTGGTAACCATTGTGATCGGACAAAATTGTAGTTTGTTTGAATTAATCACAAATTTGTTATTGCTAATTCTTGATAAAATGTCGTTTTGGTCCTTCTATTATGATTTTTTCTTTTTATAAACTAAGTCCAGTCTTGATAACTTGTAAAACATCTTTTGTTTCATTGGATGTATATGAAAATAAATTCATGCGACAAATCAAGTTGTTTAAGTAGAATGATGTTTTTTTGGAGACATGAATATGTAACACTCACAACCAATATAAGCTATATTATAGACAATTATAATAAAATATAAGTTTAGCTATCAAGATGGTTATAAGAGTCTTTGTTTATACACATAATTAAGACAAAGTAAATACAATGAGAAAGGTGTTTTAGGAAACTGAAAAACTTACAAAAGTGTTTTAGGAACCTATAGAACTAGAATTGGACCATATATGTAATTTTTTTTTTGTCTAAATAGGTACTACAATTGGGCCTTTTTTGTAGTATAGGCCTTGTATCTATGTCTATGTAGCAAAGGGCAAATTTAGAGCATCCTATTTATAAACATCACAAACAAAACACACACACAACATATTTATATATTTATAAAAAAACCTTGTTGTGAATTTGGTCCATGTGGTTGGTTATTTTCTTTGGTTTATGTGAACATTGAAATATTTTTTCATTTTGGCCCCTATTTATAGATTCCATAGAATGTAAAGGGCCAAAATAGAAACAATCAACAATTTTAGTCTTTTAAGCCATGTACTATGTATATATGTTTCCAATAAAACTCAATGTGTCCGGTTTCTTTTCAAAACAACTGAGAATCATCAATATTGCAAATTAACATGCAACAACAGAGCAACAAAATTTCATAATCTATCACATTTTTGAATTTGTCCCATTTTACCATTATACTTTCAATTTTCTGAAAGTATAATGTTTTTTGCTTTTTTATGAAGTTATATTGTAAGTTTTGTTTTTTTTCTTCTTCTGGAAAATAGGTACAAATTCAGGGGTAAATCAGTAAGACACAGGAAAGCTATATACATTTTTATGAAAAAATAGTTAAAAGTAAAAAATTTATAAAGTACAACGTATATAATGAAGAAAAAAATGTTAATACGGCAAAAACTTGGGTTATTATAAATTATTTTTTTATGTAGGGGCAAAATGGTCAAATATGTTGTAATTTGACTGTGACAAACATGTCCATGATCCTATTTTGGGTTAAAGAGACTGAAAATAAAATAAATGTGTCGAACTTATAGTTTGCTAGTCATAATTGAATAATACTCAAATTTGTCTTGAATTATATGTATGAGAAGACATTGTCTTTGATTTAGTATGACTACTCACACGACTATTACACTACGGAATATCGAAATTGAAATCATTTCCTTAAACATTGTATAATTTTGGAATCTTATCAGACCTTAGCTATGAAATTGGCCTCACATATGCATATTACCAGGGATTTAAAAAGGAACGAAATAAATGTTTGTAGACTAATTATTCTGAAATTTTAATATAATTAAATACCTTACATATATATATAAATGTTTATTCAATTCCATATTTTAATTTTAAGAAAAGTGAAAAAAAAAACCTAGAAAATATCACGTGGAAAATAAATGCATAATATCATAGAAAATTACATGTGTCAAATGAATGGAGAATATGATATGTGATACAATTCATTTTCATTTATTAGGATAGATTTATTTTTAATTATATATTGCACGTATCCTTCTCCTTGAATTTAAAATTTTGTTTTATAGGCTAGACGCTTATTCGCATTATTGGGTTAAGTTTTTATCAACATATGTGATTGGATGCATTTAATATCAATATATACAATGAATTGTATTCAATTTGGAATATGTTTGGTAAAACTAACTGTAAGCTTTAATTATTATTTGTATAAGAATGTTGGGTAAATAGCACACAAAAGATATTAAATTTATACCAAAATTCTAATTTGACACCGTGCTTTTCAGCTTATTATAATTTTGACAACTTGACCGATTAACCCGGTTACCTGTTGATATGACATGATAACGTATCAGTTTTGATAATGTGACATGCTGATATATTATAATTGATTTTTTTTCCCACAAGAAAGACTAAGTTTTCACTTTTTTCAATGAACACCAAGTTTATTTTTTTTATTTTTTTTTAATTTTGACACTCTATTTTCTTTTGGTCCAAATCGAACATTATTTTTTTTTTCAAATATTGTTCAATGTTGACCATTTTCCATTGAAAGCGTATAAATATTTTTTTATTACATTTTAAACTATATAAATATATATATATATATTTCATTTAAAAACCACATTTTTATACAAATACAAGGTTTTTTTTACATTCATTACATAATGTTACGTATGAATATGTATTAATTATATCATGAGAACTAAACTAACCATAAGCTTCTAATAAGAATAACAAAATTTTATCAATTATCGCTTATGAATATTGTTTATTTTATTTATTGTAGTAGATTTTACACATATTTTTATTTACAATTAAATAATTCTATTAGGTATATATTGATGTTGCATATAACATTCATTTGAAGCATTGCAGAAGATGCGGGAAATATAAAACAAAATATCAAAATTTAATGAGAACACCAAAATAGATGGAATAATGATGATATTTATCTTTCATAAATATTTTTGAAAAAATTAAGCTGAAATATATGATTTAATGGGATTCACAACATTGAGATACAAGATACACCTAATAATATTATGAATATGATATAAGATGTAAAATTTTACAGGTTACAAACCTGACATCTGGGCTTTGATCGACTACACGTTTCCAAACCTCCAAAGTCATTTTAAAGTTGTGCAATTAATATAAAATACGGTTTTTATATAACTAATACATATTTATACATAACATTATGGTTTGAATGTTAAAAATAAAAAAAATAAAAAAAAAACTTGTATTTATACAAAAATATGGTTTTTAAATGAAAAAAAATGTATTTATATGGTTTAAAACATCTTTAAAAAATATATATACAGTTTAAATGGAAAATTATCAATATTGATCAAAATTAGAAAAATTGATGTTCGATTTGGAAGAAAAAAATAGTGTCAAAACTGAAAAAATAAATAAATAAATAAATAAACTTAGTATCAAAATAAAAAAAAAGTAAAAACTTAGTGTTTTTTGTAGGGAAAAAAATTCAATTTTGACACGTTAGCATGTCTTGTCAGCATGTCACGTCATCAAAACTAACATGTTATTATGTCACGTCAGCAGGTAACCGGGTTGACCGATCAAGTTATCAAAATTGTAAAAAACTGAAAAAACACAATGTCAAATTTGAGACAAAAAAAAACATGGTGTCAAATTAAAATTTTGATGTAACTTAGTTTCTTTTGTACTATTTTCTTATAAGTATTTAGACAAAAGTAGCTACAAACATTTAAAGCATGTAAAATTACATAATATTACTTATCTAAAATATATCATTGATTTTTTAAATACAATGAAGTCAATTTGAAGAATTATAAAAGATTTTTTTATTAAACACTACTTGAAATAGCTGTTAGATTTAGAATTTTTTGTTTTAGCTAGTAGCTCCTACTCTCAAATGAAAATTTTTTTTAGTTTTTTTAAAAAAAAAAACTAGAAGCTTCCAAAAACTGCATTCCGAACATATCCTTGTTAATCATATTGTTGATATAATACATATATTAGTACAAATTTGGTTGCAAACTAAGACTAAATTCGTTGTGTATCAGTGTTAATAAAAGCTTTTCTCTAGAACTATACACAATTATGTAAGTTATATAAAAAAATTTATATAATTTTTTTATCAATAACAATGCAAATTGAAGTTTTATTACCTCGATCGTTATATATTATCATTATAAAAGATTATGTGTATGCATTGACATTTTTTATATTCCAAAAAAGAACATGTACGTACGTGCATATCACCTCTTGCGTAAGTTCATCCTAATTAATATTTTTATATAAACATTTATTAAAATACAAAAAAAAAAATTAAAAAAAATAAATAACAATGGTATATATTTTGCATGTCCAATATAGTTGGTGTCCTAATTGGTCATTTGATATTTGACCTTGAAGACCTTTAGACTACCATTTTATGGGCCAACTGTGTCATCATAATGTCATTATCCAATTGCAAAAACGTTCTACGGTTGGTGGCGTGGGTTGTTGAGAAGGGTAACATTGTCTTTTTCGGTCTCACCAACCCCGATCGTGTTGACATTTTATATTTGAGTAACCCATGTTACTCTTGTAACTCTAATTGGAGCATATTCTTTGAATGGATCTATTTTTCATTATTGTGAGCAATATGTCCATATTACCCTCAACAACTACGTACCTCTATTTGAAAGAATTAATGGAGATCCTGGATCTTGATATGTCTAATAACGCAATAATGAAACCATCGATATCAATTTCACATCGTCCTCTCGCCTTTTCTGTTTTTATTTAGAAAGTAAAAGTCATTATGTTTACTCTTTCCACCTTCACATTATAATAATATGATTTTTTATCAACAAATTAAAAAAAAAATAACAATGACCTAGAATATTACAATTCATAAAATCAAAGTATGGGTCTTTAATCCAACGCCCCCAATGGATTTTTTTTCCATGATGATATGTCGATATTTACTAGGAAACCAAAAATATGATCAAGTCACTATTTTATCAAATAACACATCTTACTTTGTAGACGTGGTTGTGGCAAACAACATAGCATGCCAAAAAGTCCAAATTATCCATGTAATTGCACACATCTTTTGTCCGCCCAACACAATTAGGTCTGAATTCTTGACACGATCCGCGATACGATACGAAATAAACAGGTTTGGGTTGAGTTTTTCAAACCGTCAACCCGCCAACCCGCTAACATGTTTATTAAACAGGTCATATATGAGTTTGTCAAAAAACATACGGGTTGACCCGCCAACCTGTTTAGAATTTTAATAAAAAAAATTATATGTTTTTAAAATTTATTAAGTATTATTCGTAGGAACGTAGGATTAATGTTTCTATCTATGTTTATATTAATATGGTTATTACATTAGCATTTAAATTTATTTATGTTTGTATTAATGTTTTAGTTTGAACATATTTCCATGAATGTTTTTAATTTTCATTTGAAGAAATGCGTACCGGCACAGTGTACTCCCATGGTAGTCCCTTTGCATACCTATCGATTTTCATCAGCTCATCAGGGACAATGCGCAAAACAAACCCCATCTTGACTGTAAAGGCATTAGTGTATTCATCAATGGACATACCGTCCTTCTTCAACCTCATAAACAGGTTTTCTAGTTCCAACATGTTTTGGGCTGAGCAACACTTGCATTTAAAGTGTACCAAGAATTCCGCCCATGGCAGTTGTAGTGGCTCATTGGGGCTCATGATCTTTCTCAAAGTGTTCCACCAATGAACACCACCACCTCTAAATTGACGCACTGCATAAGTGGGTTGTAGCTTGCCCTTGCAACCACATGTTATGAAAGCTAGTTCCACCTCAGAGATCCAGTCCATAACCCCGATTGGGTCTTCTTTACCAGTAAAAGTTGATGGTTTGCAAGTCATGAACTATTTGTGCTTGCATTCGTTTCTTTCAATCCCTTCATCTTGGTTATCTCTCCTAACCACTGACGGTTCATCTTGACCAACGGTTCTACTATAGTTTTCTTCTTCTGATTGACCTTTATTCAGTTCAGGTTGTTCAACGGGCATAGTAGGTTCATCCCTGTTAAGAAACATTTGCCTCATCTCCTCCCTTTGTTCGACCATCATAGCGTAAATCATTGCTTAGACTCCAGTCATCGTGATTGGTTCAGGTGCAGTTGCTACCTCCGGTGAACGCTCAATCACAAACTGTTGATTAACATTTCCATTAGTGTTTCCGAGTCCGCTTCGAGTTCTCACAATGTCGATCTATACACCAAATTAAACGTTTGGTGTGTAGTGATGAGAATTTAAATAGGAAAGCTTTTTTTACGATAGACGTATAAGTCTCCTTATTTCTCCGAAAAGTTATGTGCCAGTTCTAATACCATAATTAAACGTTTAGAAATCTGAACACATAAAATTTCCAGATCCGGTCGGCAACAGACCATAGATCCAATCAAATAATGACATTATAAAGCATCACAAATCATTTAGCACATAAAAGCATTTTAGGCATCTTTCCTAAACAAGCTAGTGCTTGTGTCTATTCAGGTGTACTACCTAAAATATATTAAACACACTCCTCACGATCATCGCTTAGCATTCTAAGTTTATGTCTAGAAATAAAGTTGTATTCCTAGTTCGCTTAAACTAATGCTCTGATACCAACTGTGACATCCCCATTGTCATGGACAGAAAATACCAATTTATTTATGTTTTATTTTTTAAAACATAGTATCTTTTAAAGAAATATGTTGTGGAGTTTGTTCTAAAAAAACATGATAAATACATTATCAAAGCATTTCCGAAGAAATGTATTTTTTGCATTCTAAAACATTGGAATGTCATCGTCAATACAGAAACATAAGCATAAGCAGACCTTACATTCATTTACACTAGTGATTTACATCTCCATTAATCTCTCAGTGTAATGTAGCTTCATATCGACATATGTGATACAAATAATTGAGTGGGTCAGGTTGGAAAACTTGGTGAGTACATAGGGTTTTCAACCCACAATAATATAATTATTATGTTTAATCATCAAACAATTAACTCAATTTCTCATCACCATTATCTTCCTTATTTTTAAGAATAATCCTAAGAATCATCTATTCATCATTCATTCATAAGGATTGTCCTAAGGAATAGGCATGAAGTCAATCATTGTCAGGGTTTATCCAACATGCACTAAGTCCATAGTTGTTGATGTTATTGGTTAGGCATAGCTGCCTATACTATCCAATGGGCACCAAGTTTATAGCTACTGATGTCCTCTTATAAAACACTAAGTACATAGTTGCCGGGGTTTTTGGAATACATCTGGTGAACACGTAGTTCAAAAGTTAGACACAAGTAACAATATTATCCTTTAGGCGTAGCTGCCAGAATTTTTAGAGTACATCTGGTGAACACATAGTTCAAAAACACATACAAGTTGTAGCGTAGCTGCCAATGTTTATCTATAGGGCACTAAGTCTGTAACTACCAATGTTCATCTATATCATCTTTCATCTCTCATCCTTCATCTACCCATCTTTACCCAATATTTTTATACATATACACTTAAAATAAAGTAAAAGATGTATATTTGGTTCATCCAGTATAGATATCAAGAACACAAATAATATGCACACATACAGTGTAATTTATATTAAATATTTCATATTTATATGTAAGATAAAAGTAACTATGCACTCACTTGTTAAAGTAACGATCCCCAACTCGGGTAGCGCTTCACTTCTAACAATTTTATTTTCCTTCGACGAAACCTAGTATTATTACCGCTAGATTTTAGTCTAATATTTATTGCGACTATTCACGAACAATATTGTTTTATAAGTTTTAAACAATACTTTTCAACCACTATTTACAGACACGACCATACATGAAACACTGAAAGGCATGACCATTTTGGCATTATAGTACTTCTGAAATCCAACAACCCAGGCGGACCTTCAAACCGGATTCTACGTACCGCGAGTAGTTAAAATATATTATAATAACACTTTGGATATTATATTTTATAATACATATATTTTTTATAAGTTCATAATAACGATAATAAACTTAAACATAAGTTATACTTAAAGTAGGGTAAGCATAACTTACTTACAAATGAGTTTTAACTAGGAGTCGGGCTCTTCAGGAGCAGAACTTCGTCGCTGAATCTTTCCAAGAATGATTCTTGCAGTGCTTCAACGCTCACCTTACTATACTAAAACTAAAGAAAGAGAAGTTGAATCACGAGGGACTGAAATGCTCGGGGGATAAGAAGAGAAAGACTCTTGAATCAAGAGAATGATGCAAGAAATATGAGAGTATGGAGACTCTTATTTATAGTAACTGAATTTTCAAAAAACTACTCTCTATAGTTACTTAATGATCTTGTAGTTATATAAACTACTAAACAACTCTTTATAATATTATTTTAAATAGATTTAACGATATTTGTACTAAACTAATGTCGAAAGTACTCAACACTAGTCTTATAACGACCACATTGTCGATACATTTCTAATTATATATATATATATATATATATATATATATATATATATATATATATATATATATATATGATTTTTACTTTATTATAATCGTAAATATGCTATTATGTTATAACTCGTTCATACGAACTCCGTTTTTGACGTTCTTTATATCCATGTGTAGCTATCGAAGAGATCCATAACTTTCGTTTAGATCTCGTCGGCTAATTTTGAGTTTATTTTTCGTCCATATTTTTACAAAATTAAATGATTTTGCTAAACTTATATCTCTCTCATAAAGACTCCATTTTTGGCATTATTTTTCTCAAAATTTCTATTTTAAGGAGTACTACGATTTTGCTTTTGGTGACATTAGTTAAAAGTCAATCATTCTCTTTGTAGCTTTTAATGTCACATATTCCTTGTGTGCGACTGACTTTTATATCTTATAAAAATCATATCTAATTCATACGAATTCAGATTTTGACGAAATTTATATTTTCAGGATCGGGACTCGTGTACTTTATATATATATATATATATATATATATATATATATATATATATATATATATATATATATAACCAAAGTAATCGTTATGGTCAATGATCATAACTTATTTTACGTAATAAAGAAGAATTATATTAATATTATGTGTTTCATGATTATTTTAATATAATAAAATAGGAAAAATCAGTTGAACCGTCCGTAAATCGTAAAAATAAGTGCGCAAAAATATGTGTGTGTGTGTGTTTTTGCGCACTTATTTTTACGATTTACGAACGATTCAGCTGATTTTTCCTATTTTATTACATTATAATAATCACGAAACACATAATATTCATATAATTTATCTTTATTACATAAAATAGGTTACGATCATTAACCCTAACTATTACTTGGGTAAATATTATTTATCCTAGATAATCTTCTATAAAAAAAATATTTTGAACGTTTATTATATCTTAATTGACAAGCTCGAATCTGCGGTTGTTACAACTACTTTGCCCTTGATAGTTTATACGACCTATCGAAATTTGAAGAACGTTTTCGTATTAGTAAAAATTTATTTTTATGTATAACTAGATATTTGGAAAACAATTATGAGTTTTTCAAATTGAGATGAGATGTTATAGATAAACGTGGTTTTAGTACAATTCAAAAATGCACAACAACTCTTAAACAATTGGCATATGGCATAGCCGCATACGCGCCAGATGAGTATTTGAAAATGTCTGAAAGGGCTGGTCGAGAATGTGCATATCTTTTTTGTGAGTATGTTATAGAACTTTATGGTGATATCTTCCAACATCCAACTAGAAATGATATCGAACAACTGTATGCCACACATGAAATTAAACATGACTTTCCAGGAATGCTTGGTAGCATTAATTGTACACATTGAGAATTGGCAAATTGTCTCAATGCATGTCGAGGTCAATTCGCATGAGGTAATCTTGGTGTGTCGACTGTTATACTAGAGGTCGTTGTTTCACATGACCTTTGGTTTTGGTATGCATTTTTTGGTATGGTGGGATCAAACAACGACCTGAATGTGGTTGGAGAGTCTCCGATATTTAACGACATTTTGCAGGGTAAAGCACCAAACATGTCGTACGTTGTGAATGAACATCAATATAATTATGGGTATTACCTTGGTGATGGGATATATCCAGAGTACGCTATTTTTGTCAATTCGTACTCATTTCCGGTAGTTAAAAAAATTGTTCAAGTTAGCACAAGAATAGACAAGGAAGGATGTGAACGGGCACTTGGGATCCTCAAACAAAAATGATACATTTCAAACATCTAACACGATCATGAGATAGAGCAAAATTGATGAATGTGTTGACTGCTTATGTTATTTTACATAACATGATAATAGAAGAAGAGGGCAGGGCTATTTGTATGTTTACTCCGAACGATATGTTTAATCCACCTGCAGTAATACAAGTCGGCAACCCAACATACTTCACAAGACTTTTGGAAATACAAAACAGTGAAACACATCACAATCTACGTTATGATTTGACTGAGCATATATGACAAAGACAATTCTAACAACACGATGTCAATGACTACAACGAGGATGAGCACGCGGATGACGAAAATGGGGTCGGTGGAGATGCGGATGACAACGACAACGAGTAATATTTTCTATGTTTTTTTAGTAATTTGGGTTTTAAATTTTTATAATTTTTTAAGTAATTTAGAATCTAAATTTTTGTTTTTTTAATTAATGTAAAATGTTTTTAATTAATATTTATGTTTTTATTTATGTTTAATAATTATTTTTTAATTTATTCTAATGTCAAAAAAAGTAACGGTAACCATTTCCAATAGATAGTGGGTTATTGGTAAACATCTAGTGAAACTGACGTGGCGCATAGGTGGTAACACTTTTCTAGTGGGTTGATGGTGATCATACCCTTTAACCTAACACATTAACTTTTAGGTTGGAGGGAGTGACCCTGACTAAGAGCTCCAACTCGCTACACTCTCCAACACCATACCCATCAAACACGCCAGAAGCATCACCAAGAAAGTCTCGACACCCCTCCAGTGAGAGGAAAGAGAAAGAGAAAAGAAGAGAAGAGGGTTGTGATTGGGAGATTCTTTTTTCTTTTTTCTTTTTCTTTTTTTATTTTTTTCTTCAAAATAAAACCTATTAAAAATAATACAACATTTGTATATTATCACTCATTACATTTATGCTACCATTCTCTTTATCCTATATGGTTTAAAAAATTTGATGGGGCAACATCTTAAACATGCTACCATTCCTTTCAACCTTATACACATGAATTTGTTCCAACTAGACGGTTGACCACCTGAAACCAAAGTCACGACATCAATCATATATCTAGCAGGAGCAACCATCAATACTCTTGTGTCACCGATGTCCACACCCATTCATCATCCAATGCAAAATGGGTAATTTTGAGTAAATAATAATAAAGGTCAACTAATTACTCTTCTTCATCCAAAAACCATTATTAAATTTAGAACTCACTTTACAATCTTTTTATCCATAAAGTCTAGGAAATCGATTTGAAATTATTACGGTAGTAAACGAACCGAACAAGGTTGTTCATGTTCATTTGTTTAAGTTATTTGAACAAACAAAATAACATGAATGAATTAACGAACGCATTTTCTTGTTTATGTCTGTTTATTTAACAAATTACATTATTCATGTTCGTTCGTTTATATTCGTGAATATGTTAAATTAACATAAACTAACAAACATAAACGAAACAGAGATAAACAAACCTAATTGAACATAAATAAATATATAATATAATAATGTAATAAACCATATATATATATATATATATATATATATATATATATATATATATATATAAAAGAAACTTAAATGAACAAACATAAATGAACGTTCACGAACATAATTAAATGAATAACACAATTGTTCATGTTCATTCATTGAACTAAAAGAACGAGTATTTGTGCTCATTTATTAAATAAACGAACGATAAAAAAAACTTCCGGCCAAACGATTCACAAATATTTCGTTAAATGTTCAGTTTATTTACAACCCTAGAAATAATGGAACTCATATCCAAGTATCCTTCCAAAATAGGTATAATTATTATTATCCATTTTTTATGAATGTAATTTTTCTTATCAATGTCTTTGAATTATAGATTCTATAAATGTAAGTTTCCATATCAATGCCTTTGGGAGAAATAGGTACATAAAGGTGTTTCATGTTATTTATTTCTAGTGTGTTGAAAAGGTTACAAACAGTTTTAGTGCATATATATATATATATATATATATATATATATATATATATATATATATATATATATATATATATATATATATATATATATATATATATATATATATATATATATATGATGTAAGGATAGTTATGTGCATATAGACCGTAAGGAGTTAAATTCTAAAAGCACCTAGATAATAGGTATGAAAGTTGTTGGAATAATATGGTTTTATGATAGTTAGGAAACATGTATTGCTTAAACCAAAAAGGTATTCCACATCCTTAAGATGGCCAATAACGAACTTGCATCTGGGCCTATCATATGTGGGATAACTTATGGTGCACTGGAAATAGTTTTGATTTGATGAGTTTTGTACATTGTACCTCCAATGTTTTGCACCTCAGCCACTAGGCTCCTATCATAAGGGAAACATTGCATGAACTAGAAAATATGTCTATTATAAGGGCAACATTGGATGAACTAGAAAATGTCATTTGATATAATGTGTACAACTTTAATTTGTAATTTTAAATGTATGGTTTAAGATGTGAGTGTTGTAAATAACTTTACGGAAATATATATGTAAGATGAATAATGAGGTATTAGAGAAGTTGAAACTTATAAGTATTAAATGTGGTGTATCATTTAGAATTTTTTTACAATTATAGTTTTATTATATATTTAGATATTTTGGTTGTTTTCGAAGTGTAGCTAAGATAAAAAGGAAGTGAACACGAAAGGAACTAAATGAATCAGACTTAAGATTTAAAAAAAAAGTTATGCCAGATTATAAAACAAGATAAAGTTTATTATTTTGTTTTGGTAGGATTTCATTATGTGTTCCACACATACCAAGTCACAAAGGTGATTGGTATGCACATAACTAAGCAATTGGTGGATTATTTAGGAAATACTCGTTTTGACCATACTTCATTAATAGTAGTTCCAAACCATATAGAGGATGACTTTAAGAGCATTTTTGTGAATCCTAAGTAAAATATTGAATGTATTAATATTATATTAACTATTTATTATCCGTATCCATCCATAAGTTAAAGGTAAAATCTCTTTCCTCTTTATATCCTTCAATTGTCAATAAATTCAGGTTTTTTCATAAGTTGGATAAGTGATTGTTTATGATGAGATTCAATATATGGTGATGTTGGAAGGTATATAATTATATATTGATTCAAAATCTATGACATGAAAGTAATAACCTAAAACCAAAAATTTGGGGAATGGCGGAATTGAAGCTTGATTGAGGAAATAATGTTATAGTAGTTGTTAGTAGAGTTAAACTAAATTATAGTTGGTCTAACTTACTATCAATAGTGAGATACATGATTTTGGAGATTGGAAACTTGTTTAATATGATCATGATCCAATGATTGATGACAAATATTTTCCAATATTGAAATGCATATTTGAACGGTTATAAACGATCAAGAAGAAGAAATGGTTAAAACTAAAATGATTACCACATTTCCAAGTGAGTAAAATGGTCGTGTAAAACATTTGTTTATTTATGCATATATGTCCTAAAAAGATATAAGCTTGATATATATGTATTATGTGATTAATGACACCTTATGTATGGTACACCGATGATAATTTAGGTATAGTGTCCTTAGACTGATATCCTTACTTATAAAGATTGGAAGTGCAAGGTTATAGATAATATATTGGGGTGGCAGATGATGATACAAAGTTGAACACTTTGGTAGTTATTAAGATTGGGGTGGCAGATGATGATACAAAGTTGAACACTTTGGTAGTTATTAAGATTGTATGAATATAGGTTAGCTGAATGTAATATATTTTGCTTATGGGGAAACTACGATATATTAAAGTAGTGCTACTATGGTGCAACTTTTACGGTGGTGAAGTTGATTTTGTTTTCCGATGCAAAAAAGTGGCTAATATCTTTGTGTTAGTTGTGTTGTGGTGTAGTTGATATGGATTATTGATTAGTTGATGTTGTACAACTAACATGATTATTGATTAGTTGATATTGATTTGAATATGGTTGATCACACTCTCATACATACCATGTGTATTATTAATTAGTTGATATTGATATTGTACAACTGACATGATTATTGTGTAGGATTTCCGTGTTGTTCTTGATAAAGAGTTGGGATTGATATTGAAGCTAAGAGACATGATGAAGGGTTTTATAGCTTCTTCAGACAGCTTAATGACGAGTTACTGAAACAAGTAGGTGCCCCTTTATAGCAATGTAGTATTAGGTTATATTGTTAGGGAAAACCTCTTAATAACAATGTAAATTTAATTTATATATTGTAAGAAATAGAATTGTATGAAATTAAATTTTATGCAATGGATTGTACTTTTTGTATATGATATTTTATTTCTAATATGAGACATTAAATGCAAATTTAATTTAAAAATTAATAAATATATAAATATATATTTTTTTAAACATTTAAATTTACGATACGCAAAAATGTGTGTCATCTTCATTTATAACATGGCCTTTCTTGACAGAGCTTTTAATGATACGCATTGCATGTCGTCACTGCGTGTCGTCTGTAGACGACACGCAAAAGCGTGTCGTCTCTCGTTATGACAAAGCCTTCCTTGACGCGCATTTGCACGTTGTCTGAGCGTTTTACGACACGTATTGCGCGTCGTAAAAGGCTGTTTTTCTAGTAGTGCGCACTCCATCAATTAATGATAATTTTCGAGTTGTGTCATCATAACAACTTTATAGTCCCAAATTATTGTGTTGGTTAACCACACATGCTCCACTAAGACTCATAAATATTGATGTTTGTTTTCATGGATTAACATACAATTTCACATTTTCCTAAAGTAAGTAGAGTGAGATTTTAAAGAAGTTTCTATGACTCTATCTTATAATTGGTAGTTATCTTATTTATTTTCCTTTCATATTCAAATTAGGATTCTAAATTACCTAGTTGATTTATTCAGATTTATACTTTTAAAATAGCATGGATTAACTAGTAATTTTCCTATCTTTTGAATTAATGCAAGAAAAAACAAATTCGTTGAACAGAGAGCTCCCCATGACGTGGCAAAGAGTTGCCCATGTCATGACTGAAAGAAAAATCGCGGATCAGAAGATCGCCATAACGTGGCAAAAAGATGCACACGTCTTGGCTACTACAGAATGATGATTTTGTTTTCTTCGATTTGTTCAAGTTCAACTAATGCACATCCAATTGTTATATAAACTAATTGTATAATACCACTTATGTGTTTTACATGTAATAATGCCGAAAAATCCTTATACTCTTAAGGGTACATGCAACCTACTTTGATCTAGGTCATAATACTATTAAAACAACATATTATTGAACAAAAAACTTATAAACCCTATATGAAATCGAAATTCACATTAAATTGAGGGTTACACACCTTTTGTAGATCCCAATCAAGTTAATAAAGGACTTCTTGTCTCTTTTGAAAACCTAGCTCCAATAGTGTGCGAGCCTCTAATGGTTCACACCCAAAACACAAGAAACCCTAGGGTTGAAGGAGAGAGAGGAGAGAGGAGTAGAATTTTGTTCTCCCCCTTAAGGTATGAGAAAGCCATGAATAGGTGCCCAAAGGTCCTATTTATCATCCAAGGTAACTTAGGGACAAAGCAAGATTTGAAGGATTAAATAATAGATTTGATCACAATCCAAATCCTTTCCTTGCTTACCATTAAGAGGCTTATGGAAACCCCAAGAAAGGCTCCTAACCATCCATGCCATGGACCATTCTAGAATTTCCTCTTTTGTTCAACTATTGAACAATTACAATTCACCCCTTGCACCTTTAATTAATTCCAATTAATCCCAAGTTAATTATAGATTGATTATGATTAATAATTAATCTATTATTACCTATTTCTAATTAATTTATTATTCATATAATAAGTTAACAAATCATTAATTAACAATTTCTAATTAATATATTAATCATATAATATATTAACAAAACATTTTATCTCCCCCCCCCCCCTCTCTCTCTCTTTCTCCCCTTTGATCACTCCAAGCTATTTACTGGTTATGATGGCAACCCAAAAAGGACTTACTTTTATTCATCGATATTATACCAATTTAGTTAGGACCTTAGATACTTAATCCAACAGTTTAGGCATTAACATGACCTACATTAAACAAAGAAAACTCTTGATTCTAATCATTATCATTGTCTATTGTAGGCCTTCGCCACCAATGAAATTAACACCAAAGTTGAACCCTTGATGATGATAACTGATTAAAGTTCTTATGAATTCATTTTTTGATTTTGGTACTAAAGAGCAACCATGTCATGTGAATAATCATGCGACTTTGTTGATTGTAAAAAGGACTTATGAATAACCATGTCACACCATCTTTTATTTGCTTCCTTTTCCTCGCTTTAAAAGCCACAATCAGTTACCATAACTATGTGTGTATATGTTTACAAGTATTGAAATGAGAACTATTGAAGTACCCATGTTCTCACCATCATGGGTCATGTTGAGCATGGAAAGGTAATAAGTAATACTTAGTGGTTTAAATTGTTTAAAAGATTATTTCTTGCTAATATCATCCTTAACTATCTGTATATGTGACTGAAATGAAATGTTTTTCATTTTTCTCTATCACAACATCATACCTTGATCATTCTATTAAATTATAATCTTTTTCATTATTGTCTATTATTTTACCCTATTTCCAGTGCCTTTATAGGAGGTTAAACAGTTGTAAAGTATTTTTGAGGCTTTAGCATAAAAGGATGTGGTGTCAAAAGTTCAATAAGGAGAAAGGGTAATTTCGTCTTATTATTCTTAGGTAAAATAACTAAAGGTTTGACCAATTTGGTTTGTTGTTGGGGTTTTACCATTGGATTCTAATATGTTAACAAGAGATGAGGGTGTGGGGATAAGAAAAGGGTGTTATGGTCTTTTTTGTTAATATGTAAAAAAAAAAAAATGCATTATGCATTTGGTTGCAACTAGAGAAAGAAGAAAAAAGTCTGAATTCCTGAAACAACCGTGCAAGTGTAGAAGGGGTTTATATGGACATTTTGATAAGCGAGGACTTCATCACTATATATTAATCAATAAGCATTCAAGCTCTTATTTTTTTCATACTATAATGCTTTTATGACGGTGACATGCATGATAGGGCAACGTACCTTCATTTTAATGTTTGTTTTTTCGTTATTTGAAACCTTTTTTCTAGAAATGGAAATTTGGTATTATGAGTTTATTTAGAGCAGAGGTTATTAAATCAGTAAGGGTAGGCTATTCTGACATATTTACCCTAGTATTATTGTTCTGTTAACACTACTTCCAAAGTACATTGCTATACCCCACACTTATGATTACCAAAGAAAAATAACGTGCAAAAAAATCCAAAAAATATTCCAATTACGTATAACATAATTTCCTTTTTCTATGTCAAATCGTAACAAAACACCTTTAAAAAAATAAATAAAATAAAAAAGCAACCCGGGGCAAAGTCCATAATCCTTTTCCTAGTTTTTATTAAATATAGTTATTGGGTGAATATCTTTATAATTATTTTTCAATGTTCATGTCTACGTATACTTAATCAATGTTATTAAACAAACATATAAACAAAATGACCAATGGCCTAATATTAATGATCGACTTTGTAAAAAAATGTCATGGGTTTAAATACGGATAAACCATAAGTGGTTATTTAAAATAAGATAGTTAGAAATTTATAAATAAATAATAATAATAAAACATATAAACTTAAAAACAACCTTTTAGGAATCTCTTTTGAAGATAAACAAAATTAAACATTTTTATACAGTTTGAAAAGAATAAATTAATAAACATCAACTCGACGGTTCATAGGATTGGATGCAAAGATGCCGCATTATTTCATTAATTATACTCGAAAATGTACTGAAACAGCTCATTTTACATGGCACAAAGTAAAAGTAAAAATAAAGAAATAAAGAATGTAGATCCAAAAGCAGATCTCAGTTTAAATAATAATAATAATAGTAATAGTGTTACCAATTATGCAAAAAAAACAAACAAATGAAAACATGTCGGTGATTCAATTCATAGAATTATTATTGGAAAATTCTCGCCATTGCATGATGTGAGTACGGAGACGCGGCTACCTTGTTACTTGGTTTCATAACTAGTGTATAGATGTAGTGGGTGTCTTTAATTTCTCATTTTATATGCGGATTTTGACTAAATTAGTGTTATTAAAAAAAAAATATTTACTAATTTAATATAGTTTCAAAAGTATTTACCAAACTAGTGGTTTTTCATTTTTCTTGTATTTTTCATTTTTTAAAACTGTTTTTATTTTACTTAACTACCAATTCTTTTTAACTTCAGTTTTTTTAATGTTTTTTTTAAGAATATCGGTTTTTTTTACTTTATTTCAAAATTTTCCCTTTATTTAGTATGTGTTTAACATAATATATAAAAACATAATTTCATGCAAATTGAGAATACTCTGGAACATTTCATAGAAGCAAATTGAGAATAAAATCAAAGTTCATATAGTTAAACTATGCCTCTAGACTAGTATTATTTATCATAACTATAGTTTTCCTATCCAAAAATTTAGAATGCAGATAAGTTTATAATTGAGGTTTAACATATTTTAAACATTTTTTCTACCGAAAAATCTCATTTGTCATCCAACTCAATTAAAAGATATGAGTAGGCATATTGAATTGTCTTAAGCTTTTATCGATTATATTGAAAAAAATGTAAAATTTTAGACAAATAAATTTATTAAAAACAACTAAAAAGTATTTCAACCAGCTTCCTTTAAGAATTACAATTTTCAAAACTGAAGGTTATATATTTTAAAAAATAAATACTTATTATATAAAACATCACAATTAGCTTAAAATCAGCTTTTTTTTTTTTTAAACGTCGCCGGTAAATTAGATCTCTAGTTTTGGTATGAAATCTCTATATAAAGGTCCATTTTTTATTTCAGTTTTTACTTTTTAATTTTTATTAACAAAAAAGAAAAAAATAAACAGCAAAAATAAAAATAAAAACTGATATTTTAAAACAGAACAAAAAATAAAAAACAAAAACGAAAAAGTAAATAAACATATATTTAAAATAAAAAAACAAAGTATGAAAAACTGAAAAGTATAAAAAGGAAAAGACACTATTTTTGTAAATATTTTTCAAATTATACTCGATTGGTAAATATTTTTTTTCTATAACCCCTTTTTAATCAAAAACTCTTTATATGCGTACTTGAGAATTGAAAACTTATCGTTTTAATTTCTTTAAAATGTGAATATGAAAGAATTGTGGATCCAAAATATATTTCATTTCCATATTTTACTATTTTTAGATTAATGTCATATTCAAATAAACAACGTGTTGCATCGTTAATTTTTTTTTAAATAATAATTAATTTTTTTTAACATTACATTCATAAATATTGAGGTTATGATATTATTATGCATGAAATTTTAACTTTATTGATGAGCTCTACAATATCTAGCGCAAATAACTCAAAAGTATCAAACATTAACGGCATAAACACATGTTACATTTTTATACACGTTTTCTCATAATTTGTCCCTTTGCACGAAACAAGTTTTAAAGCAGTCCGTCTCACAGTGAAACCTCACTCTTAAAGCTCACGGGAAGGGAAACCACGCTTAATCCATACATGTGTATTTCCCTCCTACCCAACCAAAAGATAAAACTTTGGTTGATCTAAGTGTTGACATTCATTTAAACATGTCAATCAAAAAGTTTAGAGGCTATCTTTCTTTTTAGAAACCCCGACATGCCTAAATAGGTCAAAAGAACGCCCACAATCATATCATTTTAATATTTAAATACTAAAAGTTCTCTACAATAAAATAGTCAAAGCATGTCTTGCGACAAAATAATATAATAGGGAAATCATGAGACGATACTTAAGGATAACACACTACTCCACTAGTGATTTATGTTGGCCACATCCATCTATATGGATAGCCTAAAGAACATCATGAGAATGTGGTGCTCCTAGACACAAAAAAAAAAAAAAAAAAAAATTAGGGGTTGTTTGATTTTGATCTGACTGGATCCAGTCATATGTTTTTGTCTGACTCGGTCAGATCAGCTTGTTTGATATGGGCAAATAAATATCTTACTCAGTCCTTGGACATCTGACCCAGTAAGGAAAAAAGAAGAAGTTGACCGAGACTGATTGTCTTCTTTATCCCTCACATGCCCTTCTCCTCTAAGGTCTTATTTTCCTTCTGTTCCCATCTCGTTCCTTGTAAATCCTCCAACCTCTCTCCTCCCTTTCCTTCGTTCTCACTGAGCAGAGCCACCGTTGGGCGACCCTACACCAGTGACGCCTCCAAACAAATCAATCAAACTTCTTTTCCCCCTAACACGCCTTGAACAAAAATTCTCTTCAACGACTTCTTCACCATTGGTCGGCCTCTGCATCACCTACTTCTGTTTCATCAGCACCGACCACTTCGTCTTGCTCATCCATTCTCCACCGAAGCTAGCAACGCCGTCCATGTACTCCATCTTCCTCCCCCCCCCCCCTTTTTTTGATTTTATGTGGCTTATTTCTTTTTGTTTTTTTAATCAATTTGCTTATATGTCAAAGGTCGAACCTTTTATAGTTTTATACGATTAGGGCTCAAATTTGGAATTAGTTCTTTTGTTGATTATTGATTGCGAAAGGATAATTGTCTTATATCTGCCTGTGAAACAAAAATTCGTGACGGGGAGGTATTTCCCATTTTATGGAATTAACTGGAGGTTATTGTCGAGTATACAAAGGAACGCTACCATATGGAACATAAATAACAGTCAAAATGTTATAATTACAAACATGTAATTTGACCAAAACTTTCAACAGAGATCAATGTTAGGTTATTGTTGCTTAGCAACAATGTGGGGTCGATGCGTGTTATTTATTATGGTCCATGATCAAGAAACAATCATGGACTTCTGGTTAGATGCTTTCGTAATGGAAATTACATTTGGTGTCAACCTGATGAGCTCAAGCCATTCATTTAGCACTTTGAATTGCAATTTTCTTTCATATACACGTGTTATAAATCGTTGTTAAATGAAGTTTCTACTATTATTTTTATAGTTACAGCTTTTATTTATGTAGAAAAGATGAATTTGTATCGGTTGATGTTAGGATGTTGTGTGTGTGTGAAAAAATGTATGTTAAGTTGCAAATAGAACCAAGGGTAAAATGGTCATTTTGCATCAATCAGCACGTTCAGTCAGATGTACAATCAAACAACATAATTTCTTATTCAGTCATAATTTCTTACTCCGATAGAGCTTTTTCAGTCAGCACTTTCTCAGTCAGCAACTATCAAACGGGGCCTTAGTCTAAATCTACTTTCATGTCTTGGATAATTTTACTAATAATGACATTTACAAGTGCATGTCAGGCTTTAGGGGGAGGTGTCCTTTTTTCTCCAGTTTATTTTGATTCCGATGAAGGATATTATATTACGCCTAGACAACTACCTTGCTTGGTTTAGGCAAGTAGGGATACAGCTCCATGGATCAATCCTAATATGTGGTGGTATCACACCCTTCTCAAAATGACTCTTGGTAAAGTTAAGATATATTTTAACCAAACATGCTCATAATCTTTTTGTCAATTTAGCGCGCGCACGCTAAATTGATACCAACTTTCATACCAAGGAGTGTTTTCCCATGTAACATCCTTACTCTTTCAGTATTCATATGCACCCGCATCCTCAACTAATTCTTAAATGTAGTTGTTGGGATCTTCAAGCCCGGTTTCTAGTGGTGCACCCCCCCCCCCCCCCCACCCAAGCATCACCTGACTCAAGGGGGGGGGGGGGGGGGGCGAGTAAAGCTACTGTTAAATTTGAAGCTATAAATCATATAATGAAGAAAATCAAAGCACAAACATAATCAAGAACCATACCACCAAATCTAATAAGAATGAGTCAATCGATTTGTGTAATCGTTTTTCAAAGAAAAATGTCACATCCTTTATGTAACGTCCCAAAATACGTAGTAAAATTTTCATCTATTATATAAACCATTTGTTCAATTACAATTTCAAGGATCTAAGTAAACCATTAATCTGAGTATAAACATAAAAGTTATTAAGTGCGGAAATCTTTAATGGATGCGATACAATCAAGTTGTGTTGTTCCTTCGTTACTAGAAAACTTGAAACAATTTAAACTTAAAATCGTAAGCATAAAGATTACTGAGTTCCCCAAGATACCACATACTAATACAAGCCCCGCCCAATCATACATAACAAACCTTGCCTAATAATATAACGAGACTCACCCAACGGGCCTCGTCCAACATAGCGGGTCTCACCCAATGGGCCTTGCCCAATATACATAACATACATACAAGTGTTATAAAGACAATCTAGCATCCTACATGGTATAGTGAGAAGACTCGCCTGATCAAAGATATGAAATCCAATACCCAAAGTCCAATGACTTAGCTACACTATAACACCCGTACCCTCAGGTATGATTCTCTAAAGTTAATTTGGTCTTTTGTTGCATTTTCATGTCCTACGTTGAGCGTAGGCTAGTCCCCTATGCTTAGCGTAGGATAGTCCCCTACGTTGAGTGTAGATGAAAGATGTCATGCAGGGGATTCATGGCTTACACTAAGCGTAAGTTGAGTTATGCTAATCGTAGGTACGCAACACCAAAACCCTAATCTTGGGGTTATGAGCCCTATTTAAAGGCTCTACCTCTTTGAGGGCCTCTCCATGCTCAGCCTCCACCCTCTTCTTTTATCATCTTGAAAACCTAGCCACCTTGTGTGAGTTTTGAAGCCTTAAAGTGTTTTTGCATGCTCTTTGAAGGAAGAAGGTGTGTATAGAGCCAAGTGTGAAGTTTCAAGGAATGTAGATCTGGGATTAGCAAGCCAAAATCTGTCTCTAAAAGGTATAAAATTCTTATCTTGATGTTATTTTATGATAGATCTAGTTTGGTCATCGATTAATATGCTTTTTGTCCCATAACCTCAATCTTTTAGAGTATTGGTTACTCTATACCATTATAAGGCAATTTTCTAGACGGTTTTGGGGTTGTTGAGTCATAAAAATGAGAGCTTGGTCACTCTCATCCATCCATGCATGAGTTCTTGAGCATTAGCATGTTTTATGGACTTAGGGTTTGGTCTTGTGCTCTTTTTAGCGAAGCAAAGGAGTAAAGTCAGAGACTTTACCCATTAAAACATTATTTAGGTTCATGTCAGAGGATTAGATGGTTGTCCCTTGTATATTAAGAGGTTAATAGAAGTTGGTTTCTCTATGCTTAGCGTAGCCTCGTTTTTCCTCGTATTCCATCTGAAGTTCTATGCTGAGAATAGAGCAACATGTATGTTGAGCGTAGGTCGACTGAGGGTTGACAATTGACTTTTTAACAAGTTTAGCTTTTGTTCAAATAGAGTAGGTCTTAGTTTTGGAAGGGCAAAATGGTCTTTTTTCCTAAAGAGGGTTAGATATGAACCAAAACCATTTGAATATGGATTATTGCCTTAATTATTGATTAGTGTTTCTTGTATATGTGTTTAGTGTGAGGAGTTCTAGTATTAGTAGATCCGGTGTGTGATTTATCTTTCTGCAGATTGAGGTTATTATTCTTACTATACTAGGTAGGATGCTACATGTCTTTGTAACTCTTTCATCGGTATGATTTGGCTAGGCTCGTTTTGTACGTTGGGTTGGGCCCATTTTGTATGTTAGGTTGGGTCTTTTTGTATGAAGGGATAGGGCTTAGATGGGCCAGATACCAGGATGGAGCCCGTTGTTAAGTATAGCTATGTATTATTTTGGGGAACTCACTAAGCTTTGTGCTTACGGTTTTGTGGTTTAACATTTTCAGATACTTCCAGTTCCAAAGGGAAGAGCATAGCTTGACTGCACAACATCCTTGTGACATCCCTAATTTTCATGGCCCAAATAGACCTTTTTATTTACGTTTATTTTAAATCAGAGTGATCTTTATAAATGTGGAATTGGTCCCGTAAAAAGTATTTCCGAAGAAAATGTTTTTCATTGATTATTAAAATTTGGGATGTCATTACTGATACAAAACCTAAGAATAAACATTACTAGCCTTACATTACCTTATTGTACTAAAGGCCTAAACTCCTTGAATTGAACCTCTTAGTGGGTTGTACCTTCATACTATTTCATGTGATACAAAGAAATTGCGTGGGTCAGGTTGGGAAAGCTAGTAAGGACATAGGGTTTTCAACCCATAATATTGTAATTATATATTTTTCACAATAAATGTAACGCCCCATTTCTGGTAAGTGATTTAAATAAAGTAATTGTCAATGCTTAAGGGTTACTCGATGATTCAGTAGCCCGAATCGTCGAGTAGAGACAGGATTTGCACGCGGTTTAAGTTGGCTACTCGACGAGTCCATATTCTTGGACTTGGTGAGTCTGTCAGTCTGGATGAAACCCTAGTTTCAAGGGTTTGCACCCTATCTAAACAAATCTATACGCCCCAAATCAGCCTCCATCACCCTCAGAACGTCCCTTATTAAACCCTAGCCTTCCTTTAAGCATTCTTGAAGTATTTCTCATATTCTGAAGGATTTTGGTGCATTTTGGAGTTAGAAGAAGAAGAGAGAAGAGGGGTTTTCAAGAGGAGCAAAGATGATATGAGTTTCTTGTGTCATTCCAGTTTCCATTAAGGTATAAAGCTCGAATCTTTGCTTGTCATCATGTAGATCTCCTTAAAAGCTTGCTAGTGTTGTTTTTGAGCCATTTTCTAGACATTGATGTTGATTTAAGAGTAGTTAAGATGAATGGGTTTCAGATCTAAGCATTTCAAAACTCCTTAAGCTCAAGGTTGCCACCTTTATTGAGCTAAACCCCTATTCCAAACCTAGATCTCTCTTTTAGCTCTTTATTGGGCATTTAAGCTTCTTATGATCATGCATGCACGTAAAGTTAGAAACTTTACGTGTGAAACTAGTCCTAGGAACCCAAATCTATGAATTGGATGCACTGGAATCGAGCAAAATTGACTGTATAGTAATGGCATGCTTGGGACTCGGCGAGTTGTTCTTCAGACTCGACGAGTCGAGTCGCGAGTCCCTGTTTTTCTTTCCCAATTTGAGAGTTTAGGGTGAATCAGTAAGTGGGAATGGACTCGATGAGTTAGAGTTCAGATCTAGTAATGGAGGGACTCGGCAAGTCTACGCCCTGACTCGGCGAGTCCGGTCAACTGAAAGTTGACTTTAACCAGGAAGTTGACTTTGAACATGGGTAAAATAGTCATTTTACCCTGTGAACAGATATCAATATCTGATTTAGTGTTCATGGGATTGTAGCTGGGGAGTTCCGGAGCAACAGTCAGCCAGTTCCAGAGTTAGCATCTCAGCAGCCAGCGTTACGAGGTGAGTTTTTCTTCCAGTAGGAACGGGTCTACGGCCACAATGTCGGCTCGTCTAGTTAGCAATAGCTCCAAACTTCGGTCCGATGCAGTAGTTCAGTGTGCTTGATGTTTTTGTGATTCAGGCATGTCTTTGTGTTATGTGTTCCAGACTTCGGTCCGATGCAGTATGCAGTATATGTGTTTATGCTAGTAGTTATGATTATGCTATGCTATGTTCAGTCAGTTTTCGGACTTCATTCCGATGCAGAGGGCAAGACCCTGGTTAGTTCCGGACTTTGGTCCGATGCAGTTTCCGAACTTCGATCCGATGCAGAGGGCAAGGCCCTCGTTAGTTCCGAACTTCGGTCCGATGCAATTTTCGGACTTTGGTCTGATGCAGTTTCCTGATTTCGGTCTAATGTAGTGGACAAGGCCCAGTATGTGTTTTATATGTTTTGTATGGTATGTGGTAGTTTAGGGGAGCTCACTAAGCTTTGTGCTTACAGTTTCAGTTTTGGTTTCAGGTACTTCTGCTAGCAAGGGGCAGAGCTCGGGTTGATGGCATGGCACACACCACAGTTGCAGTTTATTCCTGGGAGTTTTATTTAGATATTTTGATATGATATTGACTTCAGTTTTGAATTGATACATTTACTATGGCATTTTGAGACATACGATTCATGGTTTTATTATATAACATTTGATGTTGTGGTTTTTAGTAATATTAAAAAAAAAATTGGGTTGTATTTTCGGTCGTTACAATAAACAATTAATCTTGATTACCCATTCCCATTATTCTTACTCTCTAATCCTTAGATGCTAAACTCAAAAGATCTACCCCAAGCATCTATGTGATAGACAATACTACTTTGGGGATTCCGTAATAATATGTGTGACATCCCCAAAATCACGGCCAGAAAAGACCGATTTTGTTTATGCTTTATAAAAATCAGAGTACTTCATTTTATAAAAAAGTTGCGGAATTTGTTCCCAGAAAAACATGGTAAATACGTTATTAAAACATTTTCGAAGAAACGTATTTATTTCATTTTAAAACGTTTGGGATGTCATCGTTAATACAGGAACATAAGCATAAACAGAACTTACAATTATTCACACTAGTGGTCTACATCTCTTTAAATCTCTCAGTGTAATGTCACTTCATATCAACACCTGTGATATAAATAAACTGAGTGGGTCAGGTTGGGAAACCTGGTGAGAACATAGGGATTTCAATCCCACAATGTTATACCATATATATAGTTTAAAATTCACAAAATATACAATTTCACCATACATATATATAAACAACTCTTATCCCACCCCGTCGATCCTCGCAACAAGGCTATCCATACTCTCGGACCTAAGATTAGTCGTTTTACCTACTCCATACTCTCGGATCAGAAATGAACGAATTTACCAAATCCATACTCTCGGACTAGGGACGAATGACTAATCCATACTCTCGGATTAAAGATGAATGATTATGCCTAATCCATACTCTCGGACTAGGGACAATAGCTAATCCATACTCTCGGATTAACGACGAATGATTATGCCTAATCCATATTCTCGGACTAGGGACAATGACTATGTCTAATCCATACTCCCGGATAAGTGACATATATTAACTTCTATTCTCTGAGTTTAACTCACTTGTACTCGTAAGAATATACTACCCAATATTCCTCATATTTAATTTAGGTCTACTCTTTATCCTAAATTATCAAATATAATCAGGTATGTTCTTTAACAGGAATTTCAAGCAACATCAATTAACCCGCACATAAACATATAATTAATACTTCAATCAATATTTGTATTAAAATCATGTTCATGAAAGGGACTATGCACTCACCTGAGAAGGTGGTGACTCGGTACTCGGACAGCGCTTCGTTTACTTTAAAATAATTTCCTTCGACGAAACCTAGTATTATCACCAATAGAATTTAGTCTATTATTCGCCGAGACTAATTAATAGTCTAGCTATTATTACTATTATATAAGCGTTAAAAAAAAAATACTTATATAACCCATAATAATAGCCCAAGTATTTATTATATGTTCTTAATAATGTTAATATAATTAAATAAAAACTATATTAAAAATAGCGTAGGCGTAGCTCACTTACAGCGGGTTTTATAGAAAACCAGGCTTTGCTTGGAGCAGCGTTTCCGAGCCGAAAATCTCTTCTTCTCAGAGCCGTCAATCACTCCGGGGCTTCCGCCTCGTGCTAGGGAGGTTCCCTAGGCTTTTCGGGGGATTTCGGGGCTAGAGAGGTTCTAGAGAGAGAGTAAAGAGAAGAAAGAATGGGAAAGGTGTGAAGAAAATGAGGGTGGGAGAGGTGGTATTTATAGGGTGAAAATGGCTGAACTTGGTGCCACATGTCACCATCTAGTGGCAAGACTTGGGGAGAAAGCAATGGCCAAGATTGTGCCACATCACCCATTTTCGCACAACACACTTCCGACTTCTAAAATCCGTAACTTTCACATACGACCTCCGTTTTTTACGTTCTTTATATCCACACGTAGGTAAAAATAATATCTACAACTTTCATTTTGACTCCGTCGGCTAATTCTCGACCGATCTTAAATTTAACAGTACGAGGCGTTTAGACTGTTAAATGGCCGCGAAGAATTCGTAACTCCTTCATACGGACTCCGTTTTCATCTGTCTTTTTACCGTTGAGTTCCTATTAATGAGATCTTCAACTCTCATTTATTTCACGTAAGCCAAAAACCGCTCGAACTAAAATTCGAGTTTCGGGCTGTACACTGCTAAGCCGAATCTTAGAAAAATTATAACTTCCTCATACGAAGTCAGATTTGGGCGTTCTTTTTATCAACGCTCTTAGTTTAACATATTCTACGACTTTTGTTTAGATTGCTAAGGCTAAAAAGTCTTCTATCGTAAATTCACTATTTACGTCTTCCGGTGCCGTGCCGGTTTTGCCGTAAAACTTCGGCGGGCCATAACTTCTTCGTTATAACTCGGATTTCGGCGTTCTTTATATGTACGGAAACCTTGTGACATAATCTAAAACTTGGTTAAGACTATTCATTCTAAATAATCTTTTGTCGAAAATTCATGTTTGACCCCTATTGCCTCTAAATTGACTAGCCCGGATCTGCGGGCGTTACAATTATCTCCCCCTTAGGATGATTACGTCCCGGAATCATCAACGAAACAAGGATCGTATAATGACTCCATATGTCATCTCTTCATCCTAGGTAATAATTATAACTTCTTTATTCCTTCAAGTCTATCTCTTAGACTTATTGACCGTAAGCAGTACTTGATCGTGCACCTGCTCTCTACCTCATATTAGACTCCAAATTTTGACCTATCATCATGTGATGTACGTTTAGACTCAGGTCTCTTAAATTCTAAAACAGACTAAGCCTTCCTTCATGTTCTAATGTGATATAATCATACTTTAACATGTAGCATTTCTAGCTACCAACGAGCGCGATACTTCTATTGATCGCTTTGATTTTTAATCGTTTGGTTTAAGTTGGACGCTATATCAAACTTGGTTCTCTGAACCACGTAACCTACTCATCGTAGTCGGACTCAAGGTGATATGACCACTAGGGTCGGGATAACAACAATCTTCTTAGTCATTACCGAAACAATGGTAACGGCATACTTGAATAAAACGAAATCAATTACTGGCTTCTTGGTAACCTTGTGACTTTCCCTGATCCAAGTGTGAGTCCTGTGCTTTCGGTAATATAGGCCTCTACTACCATTCACACCTACTCATACTCGTCACAAGTATTGTCCCGCAGTTTTTCCAAGTCACCATACAAGAAAACCATACAACAACTTAACACATCAGATAACAAAACAAAGGTTTTATATTATTTCTTGAAACTGTTACATAGGTGTTCAAGTTCACCCTAGACTATGCCTCTAACGGGCTACATCGTGAGGTACTATCTACACGATTACTCCATAACTCGATCCTCGGATGTCAAGCCTTCACTCTTGAATCCTTGCATTGTCATCTGCTTCGTCAAGGATCATTTGAAATGCTCTCGCCTTTGGCTTTGGTGGCACATTTGGCTTTGTAGCCCCTTCTATCTTTGGGCAGTCTTGTTTGAAGTGTCCTTCTTCTCCACACTTAAAGCAGACTTCTCTCTTGGTTGTGCATTCGCTGGCGTAATGACCAGTCTTCCCGCATTTAAAGCATGTCGTATATTTAGAGCATTTCCCAATGTGCTTCTTTCTACACTTGTCACACCATTGCGTTCCTTCTTCAAACTTCGAGAATTTTCTCTTCTCGCTGGACCTTGAAGATCCTTCAAACTTTCTCTTCTCACCAACCTCCATCTTGCTGGAGGCTCTTCCCTTGATCATATCTTCGATAGACTTGGCAGCCCAGATAGCTGCCTCTAGAGTAGGTGCTTGACGCACTGGCACCGCGTACTCCCATGGAAGTCCCTTTGCGTACTTGTCGATTTTCGTCAGCTCATCCGGAACAAGACGCAAGGCGAACTCCATCTTCTCTGTGAAGTTGTTGGTGTATTCATCGATTGACATGCTTCCCTTCTTCAGGGTTAGAAACTGGTTCTCTAGCTCAAGCAGGTTTTGAGCTGAGCAGTACTTTCGTTTGAATTGCACCAGAAATTCTGCCCATGTCAGTTGCAGAGGCTCATTAGGGCTCAGAGTCTTCCCCAAGGTATTCCACCAACGTACAACGCCTCCTCGAAACTGACGCACTGCAAATGTGGTATGTAGCTTCCCTCTACAACCGCATGTCATGAAGGCTAACTCCATCTCCGAGATCCAATCCATGACCCCGATCGGATCCTCCTTTCCAGTGAAAGTCGATGGCTTGCAAGTCAGAAAATCCTTGTACTTGCATCCATTCCTCTCGACCTCGTCATCTTGGTTGTTTTGTCAAACTATTGGTGGGTTGACTTGACCAACAGTCCCACTGTAGTTTCCTTCCTCAGTCTGCCCTTCGTTCAACTCGGGCTGTTCGATCTGAATAGTGGCTTCCTCACGATTTTGCTGGAGCAAACGTCTAGTTTCCTCCATTTGACGATCCAACATCGCTTGCACTCCGGCCATTGTGACTGGCTCAGCGGCGGCTTCCATCACCGGTATTTGCTCAATCACTGGGGGTTGGTTTCTGTTCCCATTTGCATTCACGTTTCCGCTACGGGTTCTTGCCATCTTGATCTATACACCAAATAAGGTGAATCTAGATCTTTACTTAGGATTGACGGTTAAATCATCCTTATCACTCTGAAACGTTTATATGCTAGTTCTAATATCGTAGTCGTACGTTTAGAATCCTAAACACATAAGGTTTCCAGATCCGGTCGGCAACAGACCATAGATCCGAACAACTAACAGCATATCAGGCACAAGTATTTAGCACATAAAAGCATTTTAGGCATAATTCCTAAAATAAGCTAGTGCTCACACCTCACAATCATCGCTTAGCATTCTAAGTTTAAGTCTAGAAATAAATCCATATTCCTAGTTCGCTTAAACTAATTCTCTGATACCAACTGTGACATCCCCAAAATCACGGCCAGAAAAGACCGATTTTGTTTATGCTTTATAAAAATCAGAGTACTTCATTTTATAAAAAAGTTGCGGAATTTGTTCCCAGAAAAACATGGTAAATACGTTATTAAAACATTTTCGAAGAAACGTATTTATTTCATTTTAAAACGTTTGGGATGTCATCGTTAATACAGGAACATAAGCATAAACAGAACTTACAATTATTCACACTAGTGGTCTACATCTCTTTAAATCTCTCAGTGTAATGTCACTTCATATCAACACCTGTGATATAAATAAACTGAGTGGGTCAGGTTGGGAAACCTGGTGAGAACATAGGGATTTCAATCCCACAATGTTATACCATATATATAGTTTAAAATTCACAAAATATACAATTTCACCATACATATATATAAACAACTCTTATCCCACCCCGTCGATCCTCGCAACAAGGCTATCCATACTCTCGGACCTAAGATTAGTCGTTTTACCTACTCCATACTCTCGGATCAGAAATGAACGAATTTACCAAATCCATACTCTCGGACTAGGGACGAATGACTAATCCATACTCTCGAATTAAAGATGAATGATTATGCCTAATCCATACTCTCGGACTAGGGACAATAGCTAATCCATACTCTCGGATTAACGACGAATGATTATGCCTAATCCATATTCTCGGACTAGGGACAATGACTATGTCTAATCCATACTCCCGGATAAGTGACATATATTAACTTCTATTCTCTGAGTTTAACTCACTTGTACTCGTAAGAATATACTACCCAATATTCCTCATATTTAATTTAGGTCTACTCTTTATCCTAAATTATCAAATATAATCAGGTATGTTCTTTAACAGGAATTTCAAGCAACATCAATTAACCCGCACATAAACATATAATTAATACTTCAATCAATATTTGTATTAAAATCATGTTCATGAAAGGGACTATGCACTCACCTGAGAAGGTGGTGACTCGGTACTCGGACAGCGCTTCGTTTACTTTAAAATAATTTCCTTCGACGAAACCTTGTATTATCACCAATAGAATTTAGTCTATTATTCGCCGAGACTAATTAATAGTCTAGCTATTATTACTATTATATAAGCGTTAAAAAAAAATACTTATATAACCCATAATAATAGCCCAAGTATTTATTATATGTTCTTAATAATGTTAATATAATTAAATAAAAACTATATTAAAAATAGCGTAGGCGTAGCTCACTTACAGCGGGTTTTATAGAAAACCAGGCTTTGCTTGGAGCAGCGTTTCCGAGCCGAAAAGCTCTTCTTCTCAGAGCCGTCAAGCACTCCGGGGCTTCCGCCTCGTGCTAGGGAGGTTCCCTAGGCTTTTCGGGGGATTTCGGGGCTAGAGAGAGGTTCTAGAGAGAGAGTAAAGAGAAGAAAGAATGGGAAAGGTGTGAAGAAAATGAGGGTGGGAGAGGTGGTATTTATAGGGTGAAAATGGCTGAACTTGGTGCCACATGTCACCATCTAGTGGCAAGACTTGGGGAGAAAGCAATGGCCAAGATTGTGCCACATCACCCATTTTCGCACAACACACTTCCGACTTCTAAAATCCGTAACTTTCACATACGACCTCCGTTTTTGACGTTCTTTATATCCACACGTAGGTAAAAATAATATCTACAACTTTCATTTTGACTCCGTCGGCTAATTCTCGACCGATCTTAAATTTAACAGTACGAGGCGTTTAGACTGTTAAATGGCCGCGAAGAATTCGTAACTCCTTCATACGGACTCCGTTTTCGTCTGTCTTTTTACCGTTGAGTTCCTATTAATGAGATCTTCAACTCTCATTTATTTCACATAAGCCAAAAACCGCTCGAACTAAAATTCGAGTTTCGGGCTGTACACTGCTAAGCCGAATCTTAGAAAAATTATAACTTCCTCATACGAAGTCAGATTTTGGCGTTCTTTTTATCAACGCTCTTAGTTTAACATATTCTACGACTTTTGTTTAGATTGCTAAGGCTAAAAAGTCTTCTATCGTAAATTCACTATTTACGTCTTCCGGTGCCGTGCCGGTTTTGCCGTAAAACTTCGGCGGGCCATAACTTCTTCGTTATAACTCGGATTTCGGCGTTCTTTATATGTACGGAAACCTTGTGTAATAATCTAAAACTTGGTTATGACTATTCATTCTAAATAATCTTTTGTCGAAAATTCATGTTTGACCCCTATTGCCTCTAAATTGACTAGCCCGGATCTGCGGGCGTTACAATATGTGTCAATAAGGCAACCATGAGGGGGGTAGAGCACCCAAATGAGCAACTTTCCTTTTCCTGAAAAGTATGATCGTAACACCTACTGGTGGCGAATCTGCGAGTGTTCCAATTGGCTACCTAGAATAGTCAGTGGTCATCACTTATACTATGATAGATGATTGGGCCTGATAAAACAATGTTTGACCTCTCACCATTATTTTATTTTTCCAAAACCCTTTACTACCCAACCTGTTATTTCATCTTTCCTAAAATCCTTCACTACCCAATATGAATATGATAAAGTAATTTATAAAAATAAAATCATTTTATAGCACAAATATCAAGTACATAGGTAGCAAACATATCTAACCTTTAATAAATACTTCATATCTATGTGTAAGTTGAAATTAACTATGCACTCACTTGATAAGGTGGATAATTGGTGATTTGGGCAGAGCTTCGCCTAACACCTTGACTTTTCCCCTTGATATGACCTATGTATCATTATTACTAAGTCATAGTCAGATATTCCTTATGACTAATGATAGCGTAGATTCCTCAGCAATACCAATATTTACATCAAGATCTATCAAGTAAGGAACAACCAGGTAGGATCATATCGGAGGTAGGGTCCATTTGGTATACATAGTACATTGTTTGTAAATCTCACTTTAAACATCTCACTAAATCTAGTCTAGACATCGCTCCCATAGGTAGATCAATAAGTATAATGACTTTGGAACCACTGATAATTCTTAATTATATTTTTATAATAACGACTTGGAATATAGTTATAAGTTACACCTAAAGCAGATTCAGTCTAGCTCAACTTCACTGTATAATGATGAAAACTAAGAATTATGCAGCCAATATTCTGATCCAGGAGTTTCAATTCACCAGCTATCTGAAATCACATGGCCTTTCTAAGGTAGCCATAAACTCGGGAGTATTGGGATAGAAGGGTGAAAAGAGCTCCAGAGGGTTCGGGTGGAGTATTAGGTCTCTTTGAGTCAGACTCTTGTAGGGAATGTACCTTCCTTCATGTTTTGATGTGATACAATCACATCATGATAGATATCATTTATAGCTACAGATTGCTTGGTCTTAATGATGATCACAATATTTCTATTGATTGCTTCAATTCTCTTTACATTCGATCTTTTTAACTAAGGTCGGATGCTACGTCGAACTTACTTCGAATATTAGTCGGACTTGATTCGATATGACCACTAAGTTTGGAATCAACATTTATCTCGCATTCATTATTGGAGCAAAGGTAATGATGGAAATGAACAAAATAGTTCAGCAACTTAGAGACTTGATAACCGTAACACCTGCAGATTCGAGCTAGTCAATTAAGATATAATACACGTTAAAACTGACTTTTTGATAGAAGGTTATTTAGGACAAGTAATCTTAACAAAAGTTATAGTATGTGTGACAAGGATTCCGCAGATATAAAGAACGCGTAAATCCGACTTATAACAAAGAAGTTATGACCCGTTGAAGTTTCGCGATTAAACCGACACGGATTTGCGTATAGTAAAAAAATGAGATTTTGATAAACTTCTTTTTAGCCTTAGTGATCTAAATGAAAGTCATAATATTCATTAAACCAAGAGTATGCATATAGAGAACGTCCAGATTGTTGGGTTTTGAGCAATCTAACACTTCCTAAGTGTGCATGCAACCCTAATAAACCTTGGATCTATGTTTGTCTAAATACATGCAAAATAATAATTTTCCAAGGTTCATAACCTATCTAACATGGCATGGGGTTCTTTTAAACATAAAAGAGTTAGATGAGATTACATACATTTTTGATGAGTTTGATTCTAAAGGAGTTTGAGGGCCAAGCACCAATAGTGTGAATGCCTCAAATGGAATCACAAATCACCACAAACTCTTGGAAAACTTTGAGAGAGTGTATAAACACTACAATTTTCGGCCACACACAAGCACACACACTAGTGGCTATTTCATGCAATATAAGCATGCTTATATAGTGTACATGATTAGGGTGAAACCCTAATAACCCATGACCTTTCCTTTTCCAAGGATCCATTGGTTAAAAGCTCCATGGATCATCCATGGACTTCCATACAAGCCTAGCCCATTAACAAATGGGTGTTAGCCCACACCATATAAAATCAATAGCCCACAATCTAATTAGTCTTCCTTTTAATCTCTAAATTAATTCATAACTAATTTAAGACTAAGACTAATTAAATAACATGACTTCATATTAATATATTATAACTTATAATATATTAATAATAATATGTGTATAACTCTCATAAAGTTATCCATAAATAGTTTGGATGAAATGCAACCCAAATGGACCGTGTTGGGTCGGGTCAAGTATATACCAAATAAGTTATGGACTTAGACACCTTATCCAACACAAATATGACTTCAGTAGAGGAAGTTATGATTTTTCGAAGTTTCAGCATAGCAACGCAAGCATAGAAATTAAATTTTAGTTCGGTCGATTTTTAGCTGAAATGATCTAAACGAGAATTAAAGATCTCGTTAATAGGATTTCAAATATAAAAAGATAGTAAAAAATGGAGTTTGTATATTAAAGTTATGAACTTTACACGGTCATTAGCAGTGTAATTTTTTCAAACTGTTAAACTTAAGATAGGTTGAAAAATGGTCGGTGGGTCTAAAGGAAAGTTGTAGTACTCATAAATACCTACGCGTGGATATAAAGAATGTCAACAATGGAGCTCGTATGTGAAAGTTATGAATTTTTGAAGATTGAAGTTTTACCTACGTTTTTGCTTGTTGCCCAAGCCACTACGTTGAGCGTACATCGAAATTACGTTGGGCGCAATCGTTATTGTTAACCTATAAATAAGTGGCAAAAATAACTCATTTGCTCACATTTTTTCAAATTCAATTTCTCATGGACTTCTTTCTTCTTGAGTCCAAGTTCTTCTAGTCCTTAGGGGTGTTTAGCAAGGTTATGAGGAATCAGAGAACTCGGAAAATATAAGTTTTCATGTCGGAGTTCTACCAACGCAATTTCCCAAATTTTGCTAAAACCTTTGTAAGTTAAGTTGCACTTACTACGCTTTAAGTGTAACTTATATTTATAGTCATAAGTCGTTATTGTGAACCTATCAATAAGATTTGTTAGTGATTCCAACATCATATTGATCTACTTATGGGGATGATGTCTTGCATGGATTTAGTGAGTTGTTTAAAGTGGGATTTCCAAACAATATACTATGTATACCAAACGGACCTTACCTCCGATATGATCCTACCTGGTTGTCTCTTATCAACTATAGATTAGTAGACATTGGGATTATTGAGAAATCTAGACTACTAATTAGTCATAAAGAAATATTAGACTTAGACATAGTGACAATGATACTAGGTTACATCAAAGGAAAAGTCAGTTGCTAGAAGCGAAGCGCCGCCAAACTTTCTAGTCATCACTTTAACAAGTGAGTGCATAGTTATTTTCATCTGACACTTAGATATGAAGTATTTAACAACTTAGATGCTATGTGCCTATTGTTTGAATTTGAAATACTTGAGCTCGATAAGATTACTTGGTTATACTATATTGAACTATTTTCTAATACCTAAAGTGTATTGGGTGGTAAAGGGTTATATGAAGTAATGTAGAATGAGGCACTGTAGCCAACATGATATTATTGTACTACTAAGGATTAGTCATCTAGTAGGACATAAAGGATTGCCACAGACTAATCTAGACAAGTCTGGTCAACATGGACATGTCTGCAACCTGTAGATGTTTTATTAAGTCCTACACAACCAGGTATGCAACCTGTAGGTGATGCTAAATCTTACATGATCAGGATTACAACCAGTAGGTGTTAATCTATTGTACACGGGTAGGTTTACAACAAGTAGGTGTTAATAAATCAAGCATGGGTAGGTATACAACTTGTAGGTGTTAGTAAATTATTTTGCAGGCACGTCTACGACATGTAGGCATTAATGAAGCATACATGTACCTGTCTTCGACCTATAGATGTTACTAAATTATACATGGGTAGGTCCCTGACCTACAGATGTTAAGGAACCTCATACGGACATGACTGCAAACTATAGGTATGAATGAATTATGATGGGTTTTGAGAATAACAAACAAAATCATATGTGTGCATGCAACCCTAATTCTTGATCTATGTTTTCTCTAATTGAACACACAACTTTGAACATCAAATAAGAAACCCTAGGGCACCTAGTATACTTTCGAAATTACTATCTAGGGTTAGGAAAACATACCTCTATTGTTATTGACAAATAATAAGAATCCTTGTGTTATGGAAGCCTTGAGAGCAAGCACCACAAATGTTGTGCCTCTAATGGTTCACACCCAACAGTAGCAAGAGGATGAGAGAGTAGAAGAATTTCGGAATTCTCTTAACAGATATATGACCGAGAATATGAGGATTAAGGCCATTTATATAGGTGAGGTAGCTTAGAGCCAAAGCTAGGGTTTAAGGAGGAAGCCATAATCCCTTAACTTAAGGACCAAGCAATCCATGAACCTCCGTCCAAGAACTCGTGGACAAAAATTCTAGGCCCTTCCTAGAATTTTTTATCCAACCTCATCCAAGGAGGTTCTAGAGCCTCTTTCCTCGACTATCAATAAATTGTCAAACAACCCCTGCACTTTTAAATAATTCAATTAATCCCAAAATTAATTCTGATTAATTTATGATTAACTATTAATTAAATAATATGATTTCTAATTAATATATTATATTCATAATACATTAATAAATCAATTATTTCAATTTATTAATCAAACAATAAATTGACCTTCTCTCTCCAAAAGTCATCATGTCTGATTGCTAGTTTTAAAGGGCAACCCAAAAGGACTGTGCTACCATCAATTCAAGTTTACACCAATTATAGTTATGGGCTTAGACACCTAATCAAACAAATTATTCATGTGGGTACTCCATTCACCCCATGACTATCCTATTAGCACATATTGCTAATGAGCCTGCGAAGCAATATTGTTCACTTAGAGATCTTTTAGGATAGATCCCTTGAGATCATCGATCTAGGATCAGGGAGTGAGAAAAATAGGAATGAGTAATCAGGTTAATTTTTTGATGTAAATTATATAATTGTAACATACTAATTATAATATTGTAGGTTGAAAACCTTATGTACTCACCAGGTTTCCGAACATGACCGACTCAATTGATTGTATCACATACATTATGATCAGAGATTCAAGGAGTATTATGCCACTAGTTTAATTAATGTAGGGATTTTAATATTTTTTATGCTTATGTTTTTATATTGATGATTATATCCTAACGTTTTATTATAAATAAAATACATTTCTTCATAAATGTTTTGATAATATCATTATCGTGTGTTTGGGAACAAATTCCGCAATACTATTCCTAAAAAATGATACTCTGATTTTAAATAAGTATAGACAAATCGATCTTCTTTGGCCATGAAATTGGGGATGTCATAGTAATCTTGTAACTTTCCCTGATCTAAGTGCGAGTCTTATGCTTCTGATATTATAGGCCTCTACTACCTTTTACACTTACTCATACTCGTCCCAAGTATTGTCTTGCAATCCACTAAGTTACTATTCCTAAAATCACAAAAACAATTAAACATATATGAATGTGTCCAAATAATCATAAAAATCTCCATAGACTATACTAGAACCTCTTCCATACGTATCTTCAACAACAATTCTGCTTTAACATGGTCGGTGGTGGAAACGTCAGACGATGGGACAACTTCAGAAATTACACCAAAAGTTCTATCATCCCACCAATTGAAGGTGTACTTCAGACGTACCGTACTCCTCTAGAAATACTATTATTTTATCAGATGTATACTAAAGGCAAGATACCACTTACGATATATTCTGATAGGTATCATTCGCTATTGTAAGCTTCCTCATTTACTCCATTTGATCAGTCTAGCAGGGTTCACATCATTGCATGAACTTCTGCCATTGTGATAGGTTCGAGTGCAGGTGCAACGACCGAAGCATGACCCATCACATGCTTAGACTCAAGTTTGCGTCTTCCATTGATATTTCGTAGTCTGCTACGAGTCTTCATCATGATGTTTTGTACTAGTTCACTTTAAGACAATATACCTAATTTGATTTTATATACTAAATGGTTTGTATTATAGCATGTCGTATCTTGTCTATTAACATTGATGTTATATGTTTATGGTTTGTTGTCGACCTAGAATTAAGAAAATATATGTGTTCATGTTTCTAAACTTTTAATTATGGTATTAGAACTGACATGTAACTTTTCAAAGCGATAAGGATAACTGTTTGTCTAAACCTTCTCTATATTCTCTTCTCGATACAGTAAACACGCGCTTTGGTGTATAAAACATCATAATGAGGATACAAAGCGGATTAGGAAGTGGCAATGGAAACTAACAGCCAGAACCTCGACGTGCGATTGAGCATGTACCAGAAGTTGTGCTAGTAGTTGAACCTCTCACAATAGCAGGAGTTCAGGAAATGATGTGAACCATGCTAGACCAACAAATAGAAGAGACAATACAACTACTTCGGAAGAATAAGGATGAACATACTACACCAGTTGTGCAATCTAAGATGAATAAGGAACAGTTAAAAAAAGGAAATTGTAGTAGAGCCGTTAGACATGTTAAACCATGAAGGAGTGGGAATTACAATATCGAAGTAAAGGTTGATAGAGATAGATGCAAGTATGAAGACTTAATGGCATCCCAACCACCAAGCCTTTCTGGAAGGCTAACGTAAGTGGAAATGATGGGTTGGATTTATGAAATGGAGATGACATTTGAAAGTTGTGACTATAGCAGAAAACGAAAGACAATCTTCACAACCACACAACTACATACTGGTGTGTTAAGCTGGTGGAGACGATTGGTCGTCACTATGCCAAAAAGCGAATCATGAAAGATTTCATGGCAAGACTTCCTTGTACATTTAAAAATGGAATACCGCTCAGAAAGAGACCTGTCGAAAATGTGCATGGAGTTCCACAATCTGAAGAAAGGAGACATGAACGTCGGTGAATATGCTGCAGTCTTCAGTTAGAAAATGATGTTATTTTCTCACATGGTTCCTATCAAATCCACCAAGGTATAAAGATCTTCTAATGTAATATCAACGGATTTCGATCCAATGGTGAAGTTAGAAAACACACTGGAAACAGACATCCAAATGGCCAAATCCCTTGAAGACATGATCAAAGGAAGAACCACCACCTAGGATTAAGTCAAGGAGAAGAGGATTAATGAAGGATCCTCATATTTCAACAAAAATAGGAGGTTTTCAAAACCGAGCCCCAATGACAATAAACCTAGGGACAACAACGAATTAAACTGGTGTGAAAGATGTAGAAAGAAGCATTGTGGACAATGCAAAGAAGATGTAATTTGCTACCAGTGTGGAGTTACAGGTCATTGTGCTAATGAATGTAAATGCATTGAAAGGCTATGTTTTCAAAGTAAAGAAGAAGGGCATGTAGTGAAAATTTTCCTAAGGAAGAAAGGGGCTGCTCGAGCATCTCAGATGACTCTAAGGGCTATGAAGTAAGAAAAAAAAATGTAACTTCAGGAAGCCAATAAAAGGAAGCTCCTAGGATGTCTATGTAGCCATCCCATATGGTTAGTATTGTATGATGTAGCCTAAAGGCATTATGTATGATGAACTCGGATAGCAATATAATCATTTTCAAGAAATAATATAATCCTTAGTTATGTTATCCGATGTATTAAATGACTATGTGAAATTCTTGTATGGTAACTTGGAAAACTGCAAGATAATACTTGTGACAAGTATGAGTAGGTGTGAAAAGGTAGTTGAGGCCTATACTAACAGAGCACATGACTCACACTTGGATTAAGGAAGGTCACATGGTTACTAAGACACCAACAATTGAGTTATTTTGTTCATTTCCATCACTAACTTTATTTATGTAATGAATACGAAGATAAATATTCCGACCTTAGTGGTCATATCGAATCGAGTCCAACTAATCAACAAAGTAAGTTCGACGTGGTGTCCGACTTTATATTAAAGGAAAGGATAATCGAAGCGATCAATAGAAGTATCGCAACCATCATTGAGACTAGGCAGCTTATAGCTAGAAGTGATACATACTAGAATGCAATTATATAACATTAGAACATTGTGACATCCCCAAAATCACGGCCAGAAAAGACCGGTTTCATTTATGATTTTAAAACAATTTCAGAGTAAATCCTTTTGATTTAAATGAGTTGCGGAATTTGTTCCCAAAAACAAAATATGATAAAATAATATTTACCAAAGCATTTCATAAAGAAATGTATTTTCATTATATAATCAAAACTCGGGATGTCATGTTCTGATACAGACCAAAAAGCATAAACGACATATTACAATCCATACAATATTTATATACATATATAGGCTCATAAACAAAACAACTTGATGATTCATCCATCTTATGCCCTCGCGCCACTTCCAGTAATACAAATAAACTGAGTGGGTCAGGCTTGGGGAGCCTAGTAAGCATATAGGGTTTTCAACCCACAATAAATAATTATATTTAATTTCATCAACCAACAATAACCAGATTACCCATTCCCGTTATCCTCACTTTACGTCCCTAAAACAATATCTATTACAAGGGACCTAATCTAGAATTTTCATCAGGACAAACATTACTGCAAGGGGTTTCCTCAGCAATAAATGTCCTAAAGGCAACCATAAGGGGGATAGAGTACACCGGTTAACACATCGTTCACAATAGGGATGAAAGTGGGTCCAAACCCAGACAGGATGGACCTGGACCAAGAAAACCCGAAACTAGTTAACAGGATTTTATAGAACCGGAAACCGGACCGGTATATAGGAACCGGTTCTGGTTCGATTCCGGATACGGTTCCGGGTAAAGTGGGTCGAGAACCGAAAAACCCAGAAACATCAAAGTGGGTAGGTTGGAACCGGATAAAGTGGGTTTAGAATCGGAAAACCCAGAAAAATCGGAATTTTTTGGTAATTACTTACTATTTAGTGGGTTGAACTTTGAAAATTTTCAAACTGATATACCGACTTTGGGGGACTGTAACTCATTGAATAAGAAACCAAAATTAAGAAAATTATAGTCTAAAATCATGTACAAACTCTAAAATACACTCTGAAAAAAACCGCATGTCAATCTGACTTTAAACGAATGAGATATGCATGTGTTAACATTTTCACATAATACAAATTACAAAAACAAATAGATGAAAAGTTGAAAATTTTTAATTTTGATATCTCGACTTTGTAGGATTGTAAATCATTGAACGTTAAACCAAAAATGACAAAATTATAGTCTAAACTCATGTACAAACTGTAAACTACAAGATGCAAAAAAAAACCACATGTCAATCGGACTTCAAACGAATTACATATGCATGTTTTAAAACTTTCACCGAATACAAAAAAACTGAAAAACTAAAAACTTCCAGCTTTGATATCTCGATTTTGGGGGACTGTAAGTCAATGAATATAAAACTAAAAATGTCAAATTTACAGTATAAAATCATCTACAAACTCTAAACTACATGTTGGAAAAAACCGCATGTCAATCGGAGTTGAAACGAATGATATATACATCTTTTAAATGATTCACAAAAACCGGTTCTGGTCCTAAAAGTGGTTCCGGTTTTCAGACCCGGTTTACCCGGACCCGATGGACCCAAACCCGGATTACCCGGAACCCGGATAAAGTCAATTTTTAAACCCGAAACCAGAACCGGTTCTATATATTCCGGTTCTAAAGGTTCCGGTTCTGGTCCGATTCCGGTTTCGGTCCGGTTTTCCGATTCTAAATCTCATCCCTAGTTTACAACACCTACAGGTTATGAACCTGCTAGCGTTCCACATGACTGTCTAGAAAGAGTCCGTGGTCATCATCCATACTCCGCTAGATGACTAGGTTAACAACAACAACATCGAGGCATCTCATCAGTTTATCACACATCAACTATCTACCCAAGTTCTACCCAACTTTCTGTAGATAACAATATACATATGCATACATATGCAACTTAAAAACTGATAAGATATTTATTTAATACTCATTCCAAATATACAAATTCATTCGAAGTAACAAATAATATATATCTATATACACATAACACGTATTCACTCGGAGATACTTTATATGTATGTGTTAGAAAAAAAGTAATATACACTCACTTGATCAGAAGATGATCAGACAACACTACGGCTTGCAGAAGTAGTATTCTTCACACACCTGGTTTCTTGTAGGCAAAACTTCGGCTCAGAAACTATTTTCTTCTCGAAATCTTCGGGCTTCGGTACTCGCTTCGGGTCTCGGGATGATACATGGGCTTCAGGGGTTAAAATAGGTCATAGAGAGGGTATCGGAAGTGGGAGAGTAAGGGAGTAGCAACCTAAATCGGCTGACCCTTGATTTCTATTTATAGGGTGAGTTTTCTGGGTTCACGTCGTGAGTTTCTAATGCTCACATCGTGAGGCTTGATCGTCACTGCATGCGTCACTCGTCCACTTGGGTCTGCCAGCTCTAGAAGGGTCAAATCTTTGAATTCACGTCGTGAACACAGTGTTCACATCGTGAACTCTAACATAGTACCGGGTTTCGTGTCTCGAACTTTAGAAATTCATATCTTTCGCATACGAGCTCCGTTTTCGACATTCTTTATATGCACGCGTATGTAAAAACAAGATCTACAACTTCCGTTTAGACTCTGTCGGCTAATTTTGACTTTATTTTTATTATATATTTATTATATTATTTTTAGTAGGCCGGAATAGGAAAACTCCGTTAGAAAATCATAACTCGTTCGTCTGACGTCTGTTTTCGTCTGTCTTTTCGTCGTTGCATTACTATTGATGAGATCTTTAATTCTCATTTAGAAAGTTTTGGCTAAATATCGCTCGATCTCATATTCAAACTTCGGGTTGTCTACTGCTAGGCTGAAACTTCGAAAAATCATAACTTCCTAACACGAAGTCAGATTTGGGCGTTCTTTTTATGTACGCTCTCGGTTTAATATATTCTACGACTTTCGTTTAGATTACTAAGGCTAGATATCGCTCGATCTTAAATTCGTATTTTACATCATTCAGGGTCGTGCCGGTTCTGTCGCGAAACTTCGACAGGTCATAACTTCTTCGTTATAACTCGGATTTCAGCATTCTTTATATATTCGGAAACCTTGTCACGACCACTACCACAACCTTAATAGATATCGAGATTATCTAACATTTCATTTTGACGCTTGTTTTTATCCTTAATTCATTTAAGTCACACAATTAAACACAAAACACATAATACTCAAATAATACCTCTCTATTATTTCAAGATGGGGTACAAAGATTAACCTATACTATTACATCGCTATTAATGACAAGCCCAGAAACACGGGCGTTACAAACATGAAGGAAGGCATTACCAATGTTAAAGTTTGACTCAAAGAGACCTGAGTCTAGCCATTACATCATGCGATAGAAGGTCATTAGAACATGACTTATCAGTCTGTTACGATAGTAAAGGTAAAGACCTCATCTTAAGTTAATCTTGTCTCCAATAAGGATCAAGTTTGTAACTCGAAGGTTAGAACATAAAATCCCAAAATAGAATAAACCGCAGATGTAAGGCTATGCACCACCAACAGTCAATAAGTGCAAGAGTTAGAAGCACGTTTGAAAATACTTAGGAATTACGTTTAATACCTAGGATCTAAAGGTAACGTGCGGGGCCATCCATCAAGCCCTGTTTTGCTGATGATTCCAGGACGTAATCATCTCAAGGGAAAGATAATTGTAACACATGCAAGTTCGGTTCTGAATAAGTAGGGTCCTCATCTCCATCACATCCCTCTCCTCCTCAAGATAAGGTACCCGATTCGTTAGTTTCCTTAGGGCCATCCTCAAAAGAATTAGCTCAAATTCCATCGCTCCAATGCGATCCAAGTGATGGGTGGTATGTGGTACAAGGAAAGAGATATCCTGCTTAATGGGGGTGTCCGGGGTAAGGTTAGGTGCAGTAGAGGACTCCACTACCTCGAAGCGCAAGCCGATATCCTCCTATTGCCTCCAAGATCTAATCATGGGCATCCAAGTGGGGTCCCCATACAGTTTCTTCGCTGGCGGTTGTGATGGAGGTGGAGATTTTTCTCTCTTTCGAGAGGGGATATCAATAGTCTTTCTCATGGTTTGTTTCACCCGAGTACTAGTAGTGTGAGCTCTGAAAGATCGATGTGAAGGAGTGGGGCAGGGTGGTGAGATCTCTAGCGAGGTGGAAATATCCTCCCCACCCTCGTTTGTCTCATAATCGAATGTGAGAAGCTTAAGTCTAGCCGGTGTGTAGTCTAATAAATATATTGGATTAGAAGGGTCCGGGCTGGAGTTATCCTCCACTGGTGTATAGTCGGGCTCGGACGGGTGCTCAGTTGGAGTATAGTCGGGCTCGGTGTTATCACTGCCCTCCATAGGCTCCTCCACATAAGTCATGATCATCGTTGGTGTGTCTGTAGGGTCAGAAGCACCATATATTGCATGCTCCTCTTCCGATATGGAAGCTACACTCCATGATCTTATGCCTGCCATATTATCGGGAAAACATACACAAGAAATCAAACATGAAAGATGTTAATGAGAGACGTGAAGATCAATTAAATACAATATAACATCCAATTATAAGCATGTAATACATAATACCTGTAACTCTTGAGTCTCCCTACTATGTCGTAAGTGACCAATAGTGGTTCCTAAGCCATAAATCCTCAAGTGTAGATGTCGTTAAGCCAAAAATCCCCAGACACAAAGCCTCTAAAAATAAATCTCCAAATATATCATCATTGTCTATACATCCAATCCATAAGCCCTCAAGCGATTAGATTGCCAACCACCGTATCCGAGTTTAATCGTGCATCGGTCGAACCATAATAAAACTTAGTTGCACATTATAGATCTAGTACTGGTACAACCGATGTACTATACCAACTCTAAACATGGTTTTTGACCTAAATTCCCGAGTTGTGATTTCATAGGTTTGTGTTGGTGGGTAGTAAATATATTTTTGTGAGCGCATTCATATTTCTCTATATCTTTAAATCTTTGTTGCGTTGTGTATATTTTATAAATTTTTTGGGTTTTGTACTCCAAGACTATCAAGTAAGGATTAGCTAGCTGAGAAGTACCAGAGGATAGAACCATTTTAATACTTTTTAATTTATTACGCTTAAAGGGTTAAACCTAATTAGAGTGTAGCCCTAGATTATAGTTGTATTTCCTAAGGAATTACTAGTTCGATATAATTGGAAGCTCTGATACCTATCTGTTACACCCTTGATCGTCGGTGGAAACTGTTGGGTTTTGAGCATTCTAACACTCCTAAGTGTACATGTAACCCTAAATACCTTGGATCTATGTTTTCTCTATTATACATGCAAATATGAACATCCAAGGTATTATCCTAATCTAGCATACAAAACTATCAATATAACAAGATAGAATACATACCTCTTTGATGTAGAATGTCTTCATGAAGCTTGAGTGCCTAGTGCCCCAAGTGTGACACCTCAAATGGTTCACACAACACCAAATACACTTGGAATAACTTGAGAGAATTCTACACTTCATAAAATCGGCTAGCCCTCTCTAGAATAATCTAGTGGCCGATTTTGTCAAGAATAAGATCTTTATATAGTGTTACAATTAGGGCAAACCCTAATTGTCATGATTTTCCATTTCCTTGGATCCATGGGTTCAAATACACCATGGAGCATCCAAGGAGCATCATATGGGTTTTGGCCCAACTAGATAATCCATGGAGCATTAGCCCACTATACAAGTATGGATGATTTACACAATCAACCCATATATTTAATTAGTCTTCTTTTGATCACTTAATTAATCCTAGATTAATTCTTGATCAATACTAATTAAATAATCTTATTATTCTTATTATTAATATACTAGAACTTATAATATATTAATAACCATAAGTGTCTTATTTCTCTCATTATAGTCTATCCAAGTGCATGATGCCATGCAACCCAAATGGACCATGCCGGGTCGGGTCAAGTCTTACCAATTATAGTTATGGACTTAGACATTAATCCAACAGTCTCCCACTTGGATAAGTCTAAAACTATTTTTGCGTATGACTTCAGGAACCAACTGGCAATCGTAGCTCTCAAAAGCTTCTGTCAAACTCTGACCTTGTAGATGAACTCTGATCTTGTCAATGACTTGTCCATTAGATAAGGGATCATATATTCCTCCATTCTAGATATCATATGGACTGAGACATGGATTATAATCATTCTCTCTGTCCATTAGTTGTTTCCCGATTTCCGATTTATGACGACTGACTAATTGAACAAATCAAATCAGTCTTGGCCCGGCCGAGAACTTCCATTTGTCATCATCAAATCATCGAGGGGCCCACAGATATCGCTTTTATCCCGAAGGTAAAAGGAATGGATAAACTTCGAATCATATGGCTTGTTCTACTACTTGTTGAATCATACACAAAGACACGTTTTATAGCACCGAGTTACCAAATGCAGTTTCATGCAATCAATGTACAACCAACTCATAGTAACAACTCATATCTGTAGGTTTGAAGAATATAAGATATTATCGTCTCATGATCACTCGTGATAAAATCCATGAAGTGATTCCAATGAGCGCGGGTTGAATCCAATACTCATAACTTATGAGCACTCATGAGTGTTGTAGCCATTTGTCCAACACCTTAGACCTCTACAAGCCAACCCATGACAGTCTTAATTCATATCTACTTCCAACATATGACCGACTGTGGATGATTTGAATAACTTAGTCATTCTGGAAGAATAACCTAGTTTATTTGGGAAGTCAAAACATGCAAAGTGCAACACAATAATAATTGAATCCAATATGGTCTCAGAACTTATGAATATAAATAAAACACCTTTTATTTATCACCATATGATTACACATTATTCATTGTATACTGTTTCAGCTATCAACATTATTCTTGAATTTAAAACAATAGTTGTCCCATACTCCAAGCATGTACACTATGTTTTCTAAACACTAGTCATGCCATACACCAAGTATGCATACTATGTTTGTCTATGATCTTTACTTTGTGAACTAGATCAATTGAACATAACTTCAATGATTCTCTTTTCACACTCTCAAATCCTTACTGTAAATACAAGAATTCCAAATTCATGTCATTTACTGAAATCTGTTAGATTCTAAACTTATATGCATTGATCCTCTTGTAATGATTATGCACAAAGTCAGAAAGACTTGGCAACAATCATTACAGAGTATTCCAAAGGAGATCAATTCCTTGGAAACATCCTTCTTGCATTAAGTTTCCTTAATCTTACACAGATTGAAATTTCTGACTTTGAAACATTTCCAGATTCATTTTGACTATCACTTCTGAACAAGAGTTGCCTCCTTACAGATTATGTCAATATGGTCCTTCCAGAATTATCACTATACTTCCAACTGTCCTTGAGCAACCAATCTTTGGTAAACCTTAGATTTTCCTCAACAATTGTTTAATCCTTTTAGTCATATCCAGTTCTAAACCTTTTCCCTTCTTAATGCCCTAGGCATTTGGAAAATTTTAGAAAGGATGAATATAGCACATGTAATCGATCCTATATCCGAAGCATATGGGATACGATTCATGATGTCTCACATAAAGACTAAACCAGTCTTTTGCTATAACATTTCCATTTCTATTTGCCAAGTTCTCATAATTCAGATTATGAAAAGGGATGTCGTAATCATAATCGAATTTAAGAACGCAAATAATGGACCCATATACAGAATTTCCTTATGTTGAGCCATTCCAACATGAAATTCATATATATCCTTGACTAAATGATTAAAACCTCACGATCTAAGCTTATAGATTTGAGATGAAGTATAATTTCCTCTCCCTTAATTATAGCAAAACAACTTTTTCCCAATTGAAACTTTTTGTTTTCTATAATTAACATTGCTAACTTGCAATCTTTATCATAATTATCATGCTCCCACTAACATGATGATTATTAGCATAACACTTATGCTCCCACTAGCTTTGACATGTTCTCAAAAATTAGCTGGACTTCTAGAAATTAATACTTTATTGACTTTCTTACCAAAGTTCAGATTTCTGATACTAGATTTCCTTGATAAGACTTTATCAATATCATACACCTCTCTTAGATAGCTCACATGTTTGTCTAAACAATTATGAAGAGGGATGCCGTAATCATAATGGTTAGACCTTTTTGCCACTTCTCACAAGTCCAAGTTAGTGTGCCGGTAAACCACACACGCTCCACTAACGACTTTGAGAATGCAAATATCACAATTGCTATCTAACTAAAATCTACTTAGTGAAAGTGTTTCCTCACCATCATTTTCGTGAATCAGAGAGAAACCTTATGACACTTAGATTTATATGGTGTACGAGTTCCTATCCATATGAATTTGTCAAAACCATAATCACAAGACAAAGATAATGACAAATCCAAAACCATATGGATTGAACTCAATCTTAATTTCTTGCCATCTGGCAGCTCAAGGGCCTGCCATTGCTTCCAAGTTGTTGTGCAACCAATTGAGAACTCTAAGAACTCATATGCAAAGCCACCTTTGATTGGAATGGGCACAGAATATGTCAACATGATAGGTTATAAACCTCAAGTCGTGTGCTAGTGAAGAACTTCAGGTTTCATTCTTGATTAGTTCTTGAGAATTTCAAGACCTTTAAGACTCCCATTGTCCTCTTGACCTATAAGACTTCCTTGTCAAACATCCAAGAGATAGTGTGGATTCTAATCAATACAAACACTTCACACAATTGGCCTAAGTTGGTCTTTGTTTTATCCAAAACATCACAACTTACCAATTTCAAATGTACAAGAGTAGAAAACTTTTACTCTTACATTTGTCAAGTGTTTTAAACCTTCTTTAAGACATGTCACTCAAATTACAATCTTGGAGTATGACTCTAAGACTTGTATTGGAACGAAGTATGACTCATCTTCTTGATTTAACCATTTCAACAATTCAAGATCCCTTCTTCTTAGTCATAAGAATGCACTAAGACTTCCTTAGAGAACTAATTTTGATATGGTTTCTTAATCATTAAGATGATCACAAAACTGATACTAAAGTATTCTCCCATCTTTTCAGATTTGAGAAACTTTTATCTTTCTGCCTAAGTTGATTCTTCTTATTCGCTCTGCCTTACATTGGAACCTTTTCCAATGTCTCAGAGTTACACTTAAGCCTGTAAGTATAATCATATTTACTAAGCTTTAGTAAACTATGACGAATAGTCTTATTAATCTTTTGTGGTGGACTTAATCAGTGCACATGACTATGTACTCGATCCCTTAGTCCATTACTTGACTCACACATCCATGTGAATAAGTAATTAGTCTTAATTTTCCAATACTTGAAAGTTCTCATTCATCATGCTATACACCTTGCATGATTCCAAGTTCCGGTCCAACTGAGACTTGGGTGATGAGAATCTTTCCTTTATTTGATAACTTTAGACATTACCACAAATGAAAAAATCAATTTCATATTTCCACTCTTGCTATTAATGGAATCATATAAGCAACAATTTTTCCTCAAATGCCATTGTAAGGATATTTAAAATAAATAAAATCAAAAATTTCTTTTATTTTAAAACTATGCGGAAAAACTTATCCTTACAACCCATATGAAAACTTGTTGTTATCTATTCCTAAGCAATATCTCATAACTCCTAAGAAGTAGCTCAAGAATCCGATCTTCAAACTACGCGATAGAAATCCATCTACGCGATCAGATTCAGCATATTCTTTCTTTAAGTTCCTTTACTTTTCTTTGATTCTTAAAACATTACCATGAGACCCAGTCACATCATGTATCAGGAATCTCATTATAGAAACTTAATAGAGTTAGATAGTGGACTTTACCTGAAGTAGAGTCAAACTTATTGACTTTAACATCCTTAGGTAAATTTGGCAGCTTCGCAACTAATAACCCTTACTTTGGCAATATAAACATATGGACCCTTTGATAATGGTACACAGGACTATTACAGACTTAGCCTTTTTCTCTTTACCATTTGGTCAACCTAGTTGACTATGGTCAATACCTTTCCTTGGGAAGAGAATGTTTTTTCTGTATTTCCAGTGTCACCATTGTCAATGTCCATAAAGTTTCAGGAAGTTGATCTTAGCAAATAGATAAGATCATTAAGGGTCTTGTCATAGTCTGTTTCATAGGTGTTCCAAAAGAACTCACTATGTGACTTAGAAAGTAGTTGAGCCACTAACTTTCTCAAGACTTTGACACCCAACTCTCCCGGCTTGTCAATATGTGACTACATCTCCAAGATGTGATCACACCTAGACCTTGCCTTGCCATTAGGGCTTGAGTGATCTTAAACTTTTCAAGAACTTGTGGGTTAGGGAGAATAATTGGAGGAGGAGAAAGAAGTATGATATCCATGGGACATCATCTTCATTAGGAATGCTTGTTTCAAGAGATTTGGGAAGATCATAAATGTCTAAACCAGACATCTTTTGGGAGATATTCAAGATAGTTGATCTAAAGTCCTTAATATGACACCCAATATGAAATATTAAGGCTAGGACCCAACAAACTATTTTATAACTTAGAAGAGGTATGCCGTAATCCAAGCTATAAAACAATTTGAAGGTAGGTGAATGACGATTCACCAATTTCCACCAAGATAAACGAAATGTATTATTAGGTTTTAATTGGATTTGAAACTCCTAGATCTTTTGAGATTCATTGAACTGTTCAATGGCATGTTTCAATCTCGAGTGTGCCCTTCAGGTTTTGTGACTGGGATGCCGAGGATCACAAAACAAGGGGTGAAGTAACCATGCAAATTACTTGGTACCCTTAAGTGTTTACCCCTCAATCGATGTGCCGGTTAACCACACACGCTCCATCGATACTATGATAAACATTAAGTTACCCTTTGCCTACCTTGTTAAATACGAGTTAGTGTGCCGGTTAACCACACACGCTCCACTAACCGACTTAAACAAAGTGCAAAGTGTAATTTCATGGATTAGCACCTTATTCACATTTTCCTAAGTAACTAAGATTGGGTATTATTTAGAGTTTAGTTACTTAGTATTTATCATTAATACTTTTAATGAAGGGAGAATTATAGTCATGTCAAACCCATTCGGCTAACGACCCTCCATCAGTCAAGCAAACGGTGGGTGAGAGTGGACACCCATTAATTTGCCATTTTATAGGCAACAATCTTATACCCACCTTATAGACCGGCTTCGTGAATGAGGCGTACTAGCGGTAAGACCGACTTTACTCTTATACATATATATATTATTAATTTATAATATTATAAAGTATAAGGGTTGAATTTTAACTTTTAAAATTCTAAGGGCTAACTTGGAATTAAAGTATTCATAAGAGAAAACTTTACAAATTCCAAAACTTGAGGGCAAGTTTTGAAACTATTCAAAACTAATTAATTCCATAACTTATGTGTTTAAAGTAGTTTTAATCCAAAAAACTCTTCAAGTTCCATAACTTATGGAAGACTTTAAACTAATAAAAGAATTAACTTTTCTTTATTTTTATAACTTATGGAATTAATTAAGGTTACATTATATATATATATATATATATATATATATATATATATATATATATATATATATATATATATATTATTTAATGAAGAGACTCTTGGTCCTCCATAACTTGAGGACAAATTATGGAGTCATAACTCCAATTAATTAGAACTAGACTCTTCATTTTTGTAACCTTTGCCAATTTTATGAGTTTTATGAGACTTAAATGTGACTTTTCATATAACTTGAGGACAAGTTACAAAAACACATTTTAGAATCAACTCTTAGATTAACTTGGATTGAAAACAACTTTTTCACTCAACTTTTCTATTAATCTAAGCAACTCATAAGAACAAGATAATTCAAATCAAACTTTTTCATGTAATTAGTCTAACCTTTAAACTAATACAAAACATGAATCTATTGACAAGTATCTTTGAAATTGGATTAGCATGAACATTACCACAACAAAAACAAGTTTATAAGTTCAAAAACAACTTAGGGTAATGTTCCTAGTCCATTTCTAGCCAAAAAACTCGAAAATATGTTGTCTGGGGTCCAACTCGTCGAGTGCATGAACACAACTCGGTGAGTTGGATGCATTTTGCCTTGGACTCGTCGAGTCCCTTCATGAACTCGGCGAGTCTACTGGGCTGACAACACCAATTTCGATTTTTCAGCTTCTATTGCAGGTATAACAAGAAAACAAGCCTAGGCTCTGATACCACTGTTGGGTTTTGAGCATTCTAACACTCCTAAGTGTACATGTAACCCTAAATACCTTGGATCTATGTTTTCTCTATTATACATGCAAATATGAACATCCAAGGTATTATCCTAATCTAGCATACAAAACTATCAATATAACAAGATAGAATACATACCTCTTTGATGTAGAATGTCTTCATGAAGCTTGAGTGCCTAGTGCCCCAAGTGTGACACCTCAAATGGTTCACACAACACCAAATACACTTGGAATAACTTGAGAGAATTCTACACTTCATAAAATCGGCTAGCCCTCTCTAGAATAATCTAGTGGCCGATTTTGTCAAGAATAAGATCTTTATATAGTGTTACAATTAGGGCAAACCCTAATTGTCATGATTTTCCATTTCCTTGGATCCATGGGTTCAAATACACCATGGAGCATCCAAGGAGCATCATATGGGTTTTGGCCCAACTAGATAATCCATGGAGCATTAGCCCACTATACAAGTATGGATGATTTACACAATCAACCCATATATTTAATTAGTCTTCTTTTGATCACTTAATTAATCCTAGATTAATTCTTGATCAATACTAATTAAATAATCTTATTATTCTTATTATTAATATACTAGAACTTATAATATATTAATAACCATAAGTGTCTTATTTCTCTCATTATAGTCTATCCAAGTGCATGATGCCATGCAACCCAAATGGACCATGCCGGGTCGGGTCAAGTCTTACCAATTATAGTTATGGACTTAGACATTAATCCAACAGAAACAACGGGCCGTGCGACGTTAGAATGTTGGATTTCAGGCCACATACAAACATTGGATAACACATTGATATATTAAGCAACTTTGTTTCTGTTCGAGGTACAGATAGGTTGCAAAAGCAAAGTACAATATTAAAGCACATAAACTTCAAGTTGCATCATCGGGGGTTACCTCCTTCTTCATCCGAGTTCATTCATCTGAGAATACATGTGGTTTTAGAAAGGTCAAAATAATGTTGGTGAGTCCACATGTTTCATTTTTATAAAATGTTGTGTGGTTATTTTAGCTATCGTATGTATCCTAAACTTACTTCCTCGAGTTTGTGTGAACTATCACTACTTTCTTAGGTTGTTTCCTAGTAGTAGTATAAAATAGTTAGTTTTAGGTTAACAAGGTTACGATGATTTCTTATAATCAAGCTATGATTGTTGAGTTCCCCGAAAAACGACGACGCTTCATCGAACGTCGCAAATGTGTTTAGAAAGTTATGTTTGCTTCGGCTTGTCGTCAAGTAGGTAGCAACCATAGGTTGGAATGTGAATCCCATATAGATTTATACATATCTCTCCTGCTCACTTAAGATTTAATGATTATAGGTCGGAGACTAGCTAAAAATCTTTCAGCGTGTTGATCAATCGTGTCTCATCTAACTCTTGGTGTGGGGGCCTCCCTTGGTCGGCTGTGTTGTTATTCCTTGTTGTATTTATACGAGTTACTTATATATATATATATATATATATATATATATATATATATATATATATATATATATATAATTAATGTGTTTTGCATAGCTGAATATTTAAGCAGAGTAACCACTATGTACTAAGTTTATCCAAAGGGTGATTATAATAATGGCTAGTGTATTGACATTTCCTGGAAACTTGCCAAAGTAACAACTAGGTATGATATTTTTCTATCATAATGAATCAGTATAACAACTAGGCATAATATTAACCTTAAAAGTTGGGCAGAGTATCTACCATACATAATATCATCCTAATGTTATGAGCATAATTATCTAACTACATTTAGTAATAAATATGTAATAGTTGCATTTTAACATGTATCCCCCTCCCCTTGAAAATGTTTGGAAAATGGGGTTGTGAACTCACATGTGAGTTATGATACCGTTGTTGTAGGGTTGAAACCGAAAAGTCTAAACTTCGAGAGGCGCTCAAGGGCAGTGACACACAGTTAATAAAAAAACAAGAGTTATGTTAGTGAAGATGGAAATGGTACATATGAAAACATATGCTTTTAGAAATGCTTTAACTTGGAAGAATGGGAGCACATATAGTTAAATTGATGGGTAAAGTGCACCCTAATACCATACATGCCCATTACTAACATAAAATATGCATTCAAACCATTGACATTACAAATGCTTGTTTAGCAACCACATGTAGTACATAACACCAAACATCCAAACTTATTTTGAAACATTACAATTTCATCAAAATATAACAAGTATATAATGAAAGAAAGTCAAAGTTATTTCCTACTCAAGTTCCACTGGCTTTTCAATGGTGTTGCCTTCCTCATTCTTACCATTAACCTGTGTAGCTAGTTTTTTCTTGATAATTATTTCAGACTTCTTTATTTTCTTGATAATTCCATCCTTACCTTTATTGTTTGTGATTGCATTTGAACTTGATTTTGTTCCACTACTTCCTTCCCCATCTTTTACATATGTTCTCTTCCTTTTATTTACCTTGATTTTTGTTAGCTTTTGAACTTAAGAACATGTCACCTTGTTATATCCTACTTGCTTGCATACACAACCCAAATTTTTTCCCAACCTTTAACACACTACGTCTTGCACCCCTTTCAGTTGGATCCTTTCTTCTATTCACTTTAGGTCTACCTTGCATTGTTCTCTTTAATGGTGGCAAAGTTGGTATAAGGTCAGTAGATGACCACATATTTCTACCATTCATCCCACACATTGTATACTTGTAAGTGTTCATGTGAAATGCTACATAGTACATTGGATCCACATAACTTCCAACATCTCTATTTAGAAAGGAGATAATTGCAACTGAATGCACATATCCATAACCATTTAGTTGCTATACTCTACAAGAACATGTCTTCATATCTAGATTCATAACACATGACTCTGCCAAGTTTCTTGTTTCAAACTGGTTTAAGCCGGTTGCTAAAACCTTATTGATATTGTATTGAAGTTAGTATCTAGTAATATCACTTAATTTAAAATAAAAACATAAACAACATACATTTGAGCTCTTTTCAGCTCATTAAGTAGGGTTATAATAATTGGACATGGTTTTATATTCAGGCCATAAACTACCATTGATGCTCATATTGAATTGCCTCACCATAATATACAACCTAATTTCTTCTAACATTATGATTATTGGTTTTTTCCTTGCATCTCTAATTACATTGTTAAAGCTCTCAGATAATCCATTTTCAATTGCATCACACATCCTGCCCTCTTGAAAGAAAGTTCTACACCATGATTTTGGGTTCTTTCTCATAATGTAGGAAAATGCTTCATGATTAAGAAGTTGGATTTCCTTCATGGTTACATTGAATAAAGGCTTAGTGGATGACATGCATGTCTTCCAAAACATCCTCTCATAGTGTACCCGATGAATCTTTTCCTGAAGTTGGAAAGAATATGCCTTGTATATTGTCTATGCTCAACAAGTAAGCAATATCTCTTTCACAACCTCAAACAACCCCACAAAACATATGCAATTTGTTAAAAAAAACTTCATTTTAATGTACATGAAGTTGGATACCAAGTGACATTTTATGTTGATTTGACATCACGATAACACCAAAACCATTTACCATGTCTAGGTCATCTTTAAGATTCTCCAAAAACCATTTCCAATTCTCTTTGTTTTCTACAAAAACAACTACCCATGCAATTGGGAAAATATGATTATTAGCATCCTTTCCTACGACACATATTAACTCTCCACTACATAAACCCTTTAAGAAACAACCATTCATGTTTATTACTCTCCTACAAATGCCTCTCCGACCTTGCTTCAACCCCATAAAACATATGTAGAGCTTACTAACATATATCTTACCATCTGGCATACTATTGACATCCATTTTGAAAGTTGATCCTGGGTTTTTTCTTCTTATCTCCTCACCATATGACCAAAGCTTTGCATAGTGCTCAAGTGGTTTGCCTTAAATTAACTGAATTGTGTGTTTCTTAACTCTCATATACTTCCACATACTCACAACAATTCCAAAAGCATGATTAACTTATTCCTTAACTAGCATAACACTCATTTTTTGTTTTTGTAAGAATTGTGTTGTGAAATGGGTGCCAATCCATGCATAGTTAACAATTAATCCCATTTAGATTTTTGCTTTTGCACAATTATGCTCATCTGTAAGAGAGTTAATCTGTAAAGAATGTTCTTCACTCATCAATGAAGCCTATAGTCTAATCTTGCACCGCCCAAAACATCATTTAACTAAAAGTCTCATACTATGATTTTTTTTGTAGCACAACTGATAACCATTAGCAACAACATAATCACACAACATATGTTTTAACTATTTAGGACTTTCAAATCTCATACCTAACACATGTTTATGCCTTTTCCAATGTACATTCTCATTAAAACTTGTTACTTCCTCAAGTATTGTTTCATTGTCATCTATATGAACATATGGATCCTCATGGCGTGGAATGTCATGGGTTGGTTGCAGCTTGGGGAAGAGCTGGCTAAAAAACACATCATGTATGGTATTGTTCATACGAATGCAATCAACATGTTCATTGTCATCTTTAATAGTACCTTACAATTCGTCTATGTTAATCTCAACAACTCCCTCACAATGTACTTCTTCATTAACTTCACCTAAAGTAGACTCTTGTCTTCAGGACTGCATACTTTAGCTTCTTCATCAAGAATCAATTGATAAACATTGACACCAAGATGATCCATGTGTATAGGAACTACACAACCACAAGTATACCCTACTTTGATGAACTCCTGATAGTCTCTTTCATTACCTATTATCCCAACCCATTAGGAAACTCAATATCGGACATGCAAAAATACACATTCACACATTTATCATTTGCGAATCTTTCGACGAACACCACATATTCGTTCTTCTCCATTCCAGCAAGATCGACATCCTCAAACCTCTTATAAGTTCATCTAAGTAACTAATCATGAGGTAATTCGTAAAAAGCCAGCAAAATGAAGATCGATCTTCATGTATACAACCATTTGAGCGATTTTTAGTTGAGTTACAATAAAAGAATAGGGAAGATGAAAGCGACAATAGAATATTTTATTTAGATTGTAAATGAAGGGTGAAGTAGATCAATTATTCAAGTGTTAGATGACATCTGACGTGGCTGGGGAGATGACATATTTTAATGACTTGTAACATACAACCTAATAATTACGAAGAGGCTCACCGAATAACCCTTCACTTTCTAGAAATGACTTTAAAAACCCAAGAAATAATAATTTATACCATTAGAAATGTAAAAGAAAACCAAAAACTATGTCTTAAACCAAAATAACTTTATTAGGCTATAGTAACAATTTACCTTATTTTTAACTACATTTTAATCACTCCTAACATTTTACCTTCATGTATAATTTACAAGGAAATGAAATATCTAGTTCTAAATAAACGTGAAGGAAATGATTTCTTAGAGAAGATATAATTTTTTTAGCTAGGTGGGACCCAATCTTACGACCGTTAATCTAAAAAAATCCTCACAGATGAGATCTGGACCGTTAATCTCTGTCACTTAAACCCTATTTATAACCCTCCATTCCCCAACTCTGCTTCTTGCCTTACCCATCCTTTCTCTGAGAGCCTCCAAGATCCGATCTACAAACCCTCATTCACCATGGCTCTCACAGTCGAGAAAACCTCCACCGGCCGTGAGTACAAAGTCAAGGACATGTCCTTGGCCGACTTCGGCCGCCTGGAACTCGAATTAGCCGAAGTTGAAATGCCCGGTCTCATGTCTTGCAGGACGGAATTCGGTCCTTCTCAGCCTTTCAAGGGTGCCAGAATCACCGGCTCCCTCCACATGACAATCCAGACCGGTGTCCTCATCGAAACTCTCACCGCTTTGGGTGCTGAGGTTAGATGGTGCTCCTGCAACATTTTCTCAACTCAAGACCATGCCGCCTCCGCCATCGCCCGTGATTCCGCCGCCGTGTTCGCCTGGAAGGGGGAAACTCTACAGGAGTACTGGTGGTGCACGGAGCGTGCTCTAGATTGGGGTCCCGGCGGTGGTCCCGATTTGATCGTTGACGATGGTGGTGACGCTACTCTATTGATTCACGAGGGAGTCAAGGCTGAGGAGGAGTTTGAGAAGACCGGCAAATTGCCCGATCCGACTTCCACCGACAACGCTGAGTTCCAGATCGTGTTGTCGATCATTAAGGAAGGTCTAGCAGTCGACCCCAAGAAGTACCACAAGATGAAGGATAGGTTGGTTGGTGTGTCTGAGGAAACCACCACTGGTGTTAAGAGGTTGTACCAGATGCAAGCCAATGGTACTCTGCTTTTCCCTGCCATTAATGTCAATGACTCTGTCACCAAGAGCAAGGTATGTTCATCGTAATTCATCTATAGATCTCGTCTTATTTGTTCTAATGCTTGTGGATCATCCCCTAGATCTAAACTAATAGGGTTTTAGGTTTTTAGATCTGTTATAATGCTGTGATTGTGATTCGGATCTGATAACGATTGTTCACTTATGAATGAATCATTAGCACTTTTATGGATCCGAATTCAATGCTAACCTGAAACCTGTTCGCAGTTCGACAACTTGTACGGATGCCGTCACTCACTCCCCGACGGTTTGATGAGAGCCACCGACGTCATGATCGCCGGAAAGGTCGCAGTCGTCTGCGGATACGGAGACGTCGGAAAGGGTTGCGCCGCCGCAATGAAGCAAGCCGGAGCACGTGTCATCGTGACAGAAATCGACCCAATCTGCGCCCTCCAAGCCACCATGGAAGGTCTCCAAGTCCTCCCCTTGGAAGACGTCGTCTCCGACGCCGACATCTTCGTCACCACCACCGGAAACAAAGACATCATCATGGTCTCCGACATGAGGAAGATGAAGAACAACGCCATCGTCTGCAACATCGGCCATTTCGACAATGAAATCGACATGCTCGGACTTGAAACCTACCCAGGTGTGAAGCGCATCACCATCAAACCACAAACTGACAGGTGGGTCTTCCCTGAAACCAAGACCGGAATCATCATCTTGGCTGAAGGTCGTCTCATGAACTTGGGTTGCGCCACCGGCCACCCTAGTTTCGTGATGTCATGCTCTTTCACCAACCAAGTTATCGCTCAGCTTGAGTTGTGGAAGGAGAGAACCACCGGAAAGTACAAGAAGGAGGTCTATGTTCTACCTAAGCATCTTGATGAGAAGGTTGCTGCACTTCATCTTGCAAAGCTTGGAGCTAAGTTGACGATTCTTAGCAAAGATCAAGCTGATTACATCAATGTTCCAGTTGAAGGTCCATACAAGCCTCTTACTTACAGGTACTGAAAACTGTTGGTTTTTTATGGGGATTTTGAAGAGGAGAAGAATATGGTTTTAGTTTTGTTTGTTGAATTTTAATGGTGGTGTTTGGTGGGGAGAAGAAACTGATTGGTCTTTTTTTGTTGAAAGGCCTTTGGTTTGAATAAGGAGTGAGTGTGAAGGTTTGTGTAACACAAATTTTAGTTGTTTTTGGGTAGAGGTCTTGCTTTTGTTGGATTTTGGTTGTTGATTCATGAGGAGATTAAAGAAAAGAAAAAAGAATTATTTGCATTGGTAAAGGGCTACAGTGAAGTGTATAATTGATGTTTGATGTTTGATGTTTAGTAGTGATTTGCATTTCTCTTTATAAAAGAGAGAACCACTAAAATGCATATAATGAGCCAATGAGATAATGTATTTATTTTGAGAATCGTCTCATTTTTTTCAAAAGACTAAACTGCACAAATGATCCGTGTGGGTAGCCGAAAATTGCTATTTTGGTCCAAAAAGTTTCGGACTAGCATCAGAGGTCCAAAGTTTTCATTTTGTTGCGGGTTTGGTCCAATTTCCTTTAAACTTTTTCATAATGACAATTTTGCTCTTACTTTTATATTTTTTAGTTTTTAATTTATTTAAATATTAGTTTTTTATTTTTTATTTTTTTCTCTTTCAAAAAAAATTTATCTAAATATTTTTCTGAAAATAAAATTTGTCTTTTCTACTTGATTTTTATAATTTTTATAAAGAAATGAAAATAAATAAATAAAATATGCAATCTCTCTCTCTCTAGCTAACAAGAACATCGGAAAGTTTGAACACTACCGTTGGAAAAGATAAATATAATCGGAAACCACCGCCACTGTAACAAAACATCTAGCCAATATGACCACTGTAAGTCAACATCACCACCATCTCCTTGAAAACCTCATATCTGAAAAGTATAATCGGAAACCAACGCCACTGTTACCATTTACGACAGGACAAAACATCTAGCCAATATGACCACTGTAAGTCAACATCACCACCATCTCCTTGAAAACCTCATATCTGAAAAGTATAATCGGAAACCACCGCCACTGTTACCATTACATCACCACCATCTCCTTGAAAACCTCATATCTGAAAAGTATAATCGGAAACCAACGCCACTGTTACCATTTACGACAGGACAAAACATCTAGCCAATATGACCACTGTAAGTCAACATCACCACCATCTCCTTGAAAACCTCATATCTGAAAAGTATAATCGGAAACCACCGCCACTGTTACCATTTCTGTGGCGACTCCGACAAAAGGGTTCTAACCCATTTTCCCACCACCCATTTAGCCGGACCACCACCATCGATGACACCCATTTTTCCACCACCTGGTAACTTAAAACCATGAAAAATCTTATCTGCAACTTGAAGAAGGGAGGCCCAACGCCATCTTCCTCATCAAATATTAAGTCTCCGCCGCCTTCGTTTCTCTACATCTCCGGCGCTTCGTCGTTCCTCAAATCTGAAAGCCTCCACCATCATCGTTCCTCAAATCTGAAAGCCTCCACCAACCTTCAACAGGAAAACCCTCATATTTGATAGCTTCCACCGCTGTTTGGGAACCCTAACCCTAGCGCCATCAAATCTGAACCGAGACGAACGATATAGTGAAGTAGAGACCCTAAACGGACGATTGGAGTAGTGTCGCTAGCGTTTATCAATCTTATAGCTTGAATCGTCGTCGAAGAAGGATAGAGATGAAGAGAAAAGAAGGCAGAGAAATGGGTGACATCGGTATGTGCTCAATGGGGGTGAGTTTGAATAGGCCTCCATCGTCTTTCCAGATTCAATGAGAATGTGTTCCACCAGACGATAATGACAATAGAATGGTGGTGCTCCGCCGAAATCAAAGTCGATGGTGTCGTCGGAGTCGGAATCGTTGGCGGTGCCGAAGAGATGTCGCAGGTCTGGAGCTTCAGAGTGGGTTGAGGTGAAAGAAGAGATGGTGGTGCTCCAGACGGTAGGTAATACACGGTGGTGGCCTCCGAAACCCTCAGTCGCCGGAACACTCAATCACCGGAAGCCTAAGTCACCGGTGATTGTATTTTCATTTTCAGAAAGTTTGAATGAGGAAGATGGATTTGTGGAGAGAGGGGGAGAGAGAGAGAGAGAGAGAGAGAGAGATAGAATTTTGTATTTATTTTTTATTTTTATTTTATTCAGAAAACATTAAAATAATTAGAAAAAATGAAAAAATAGAATATCAAGGGCAAAATTGTCAATATAAAAAAGTTCAAAACAAATTAGACCAAATTCGCAACAAAATGAAAACTTTGGACTTCTGGTGCTAGTCCAAAACTTTTTGGACCAAAGTGACAATTTTCGGCTAACCACAGGGACCATTTGTGCACTTTTGTCTTTTCAAAACTAAGATTGGTAGGCGTGGGCATCCGTTATTAGGCAGTAAATGATAATTACGAATAAATAAATAAATACGATTGAATAAAGAATGAGTTTACAAAATAAACAGACAAATATAAAACAAAATGTAGATAAATAAACATAATTAAATCATCTCATCCTATTTATTCATGTGTCATTATATTAAATCTTTTAATTAATGTGTTGTTGTTTAATTTTAAATCTATTAGATCTCTTATTAATATGATGTTGTTTTTAATATACTTATTATCTATTTTAAATTTTAAAATTTATATTATTATTTTCATTAATTAACAAAAAAAGGTCTAATTTATATTATAAATTATTTTTATATATTTATTTGAATCAATGATTATAATTTTAAATAATTAATATAATGTTTTTTAATTAGTAATTTATTTAAAATAATTGATTAATAATTTTGATTTTTTACTATAAAAATTTAATTATTTTTATAACTGTGGTTCCCACAGTTATAAACTAATATATATGAAAATAAAAAAAAAAATTAATTTAACGAACATAAAAGAACAACATAACAAAAAAAAAATTTAATTATTTTTATACATTTACGAAGAAATGGATTTTCTTCATTCATTTATAAAACAAATAAACTTTTTGTTGAACGGTCATCATTCATTCGTTTGTAAAACAAATTAACTTTTTGCTGAATAGTTAACGAAATAACAAATGACGGGAGATCCAAGTAAATATTGAAATCCATTAAGAACAAACATAAACAAAATCATGTGATAAGCAAAAAGTTGGTCTAATTAGAATATATATATATATATATATATATATATATATATATATATATATATATATATATATATATATATATATATATCGGTTCGTTTGTTTAAAATAAATATTGTTTTATGTGTGTCAATCAAAATTAAATAAATAAATAAAGATAATTTAATAAATCCCTATAATCATGAAATTTCTAATCTCTCCAATTTAAATCTCGTTCCGATCTGCAAAATTAGAATGGACTACAAAATTGATCTTGAGTTCCTTCCCTTGCGTGTTTTGCTACCAGACCAGTCAAGAGGCGGCAGGAAACAACCCATCACCACCACTGCCTTTGCCTTCTTCTTAAAAAAATTCCAGGCACTAGAGGTGCTTTTTTGATCATTCTCGTCGCTGTGTTTCCATTATTCTTCATTATTTTTGTTGACTAAATTAGCCAAATGCCCCCTGAATCATCAACCACCGTTGCTGTCATTCCCGATCGGTGGTTGTCGATGACAAAATATGAGGCCTAGGAAGAATCGACGACCTTGACGCCCCCCTTCTCCCTCTTCTCCACGATGGAATTCCCTCATAGAGCCATCCGATTCGCCTCTGAATTCCTCTTCCTTCCGCTCGACAGATGAGCCATTGGAGGAGTTTGTCTACTTCATTCGTGTTTCTTTTATTCATCTATTCTTCTTCCCTGATCAAACCCAAGGTTCGATTTCATTTCTTTCTTTTAGTCGTTCAATTATTTTCTGCTATTTTGTTTTAGCATCTAAGGAGTTTGTCTGATGCTCCCCTTATCTAAGCAAAAATCGACATTTCAATTGAAAAACCACCATGCAATTTTAATCTAAAAATTAGGGCTTTTTGTTTTCCATTCCTCTATATACCGTTGTTTCCTTATTCTTTGTACAATAGTGCTGAAGTCATTGATCCTGCAACAAACCGAACACTGAAACTCTATTCCCTTGAATCTGTAGCAAGATGGGAGGTAAGTATGTTGCATCAAATTAATTTCTTGTTAAAGTTTAAAATCTTTGAAATACGACTCTAAATTCTTTCTTTCCTTATAGATGATGGATTCAAATGTATTTGTTTTCTGGACCAAAACTTCCATTGATGTTGATGAAAGATGTGTTAGACTAAAGTCAAACAGTTATACCACAACCAATATCATTGACATGGTAGCTGCTGCAAGCATTCAGGTTCTGGAGTACTACTATGCTTCCATATTCTCTATGATTCATAAACTTTTTTCTTGCATATTCATGGTTCTTCTTTTAATGATTCAGCTTAAGGAGATGGAAGAAGTAACAATCTCTGAACAACCAACTGAAAAAAAGAAGGTCTTCCCTGATTGGAAAAACTTGATTAAGCATGGAAATAAAGAAAAAGATCATTGGGTTAGTTTAATCTTCTTAAATCTGAATTGTATTGGAATTCTATTAATGGTGTCAATTGTCAAATAAAAATATTTAGAATTGAATCTGTTTTTTGTATGTAGGTTCGAGATGAAGCATCTACTAAATGCACAAATTGTTAAACATATTTTGGAGCTTTTGTGCGAAGGGTTAGTCTGTTTGTTTAATTTCAATTCTTAAATCTTAATGAAGATTATTTATTTATTTATTGTTTTGTTTTCTCTTTTTCTTTGTAGTATCACTGTAGAAATTGTGGTGATATTTTTTGTGATAAGTGTACTCAAGGTAGAATTGCTCCCACATCAGAGGGAAATGCTCAACAAGTTCGAGTTTGTGACCAATGCATGGTATGCAATGCATAATTTAAAAAATAAAAAATAAAAAATAAAAAAATATAAATATTGATTTTCTACTCATTAATTTTTTTTATAGGCTGAAGTTACTCAGAGGCTGAGTCATGTGAATGAGGTGGCAGGTAGAGGTTCTTCTAGGTTTAATAGGCATGAAGATCTTACAATATTTTACTGAATGGAATCTTGAATTCTTGAATTCTGATTCTCATAGAATAAAATCTTGAAGATGAATATTCTTTGGGATGAGGATGAACAATAACCACCAATCTTCCAAAAAGAATGATTTATTCCAGCAGAATAATATACAAAATAATGAAAAAAAATATATGTAATAGTATAATATGGTAGAATGATTTATATATTGTATTTCTTTGTTATTGATAAATGTAACATTCTCGTAGAATAGTATATATATTTTTTTTCTTTTCTAAAAATGTAATGAATTTTTTTTAACCTGTATCCAAAATTTTGTAATTGTTCAAGAAGTTTATTAAATCAAAATATTTATTATGTCAGAATGTGTATTTTTGTATGGTCATGAAACTAAATAGTATTTTTTTTCTAAATAATTAGATTTTTCTACAAATTTTCTCAAAATACGTATGTGTGTGTGTATATATATGAAAAAACATCATAAATGGTCCCTGTGGTTTCCCAAAAAATCTAAAGTATAGTACCCGTTGTTTAGAAACGTCATAGATTGTCCCTGTGCTTTCAAAATTTTTGACGATTGGTCCTTATTGCTAATTCCGTTAAGTTTTGTCCGTTAACTGAAGGGCATTTTCGTCATTTCACACCACAGAGACTATTTATGATCTTTTCATTTTTTTTTAAAAAAAAAAGAAAAATCTAAATATAATTATTTAATGTATAATCTCTCTCTCTCTCTCTCTTGGGATGAAGAATCAAAGGGAAAAAAACCCCAGATCTGTACTCTTTCTCGTTCGGTCAGAGACTCACCTACCGGTGGTGAAGCACCACCATCACCACTACAATTTTCAGACCATCAACCACCGCCATTGTTGGTGTCTCTCTCACAATTCTACCCGATATAAGCCTCAATAGCATCTGAAGATGTCGAACCCTTTCAAGATCACCATAATTTGACCTAAATCTGTAAGCCCAAATCAAAATCTAAAATTTTAACCTAGATTCAAGCTTTGCCTATAATATTTGACCTAAATCGGAAGTATCATCTCCATTGTCGCATTCCTCTAAAAGCTCTGCATTTGCGAGCTTCAATACAAGTTCACCCATCTAAAACTCATGAAATTGGTTCCGCCTCCATCAATTTCATCAAGAACCAACAACAAACTCTAAAGCTTAATTTATTTCACCAGGTTGGGATCTTCCTCCATCAATAAGAGGTATCTGAAAGGAGGAGGCAATCGTTGGTGTTCAGATTTCAGCCAAAGCTTAGTGTTTATCGCAACTCATAAAGAGCTAGAAGAGGAATTCATAAATGAAATTGATGAAGCTGGTGATGGTAGAGAGAAACAACTACGTAGAGAGAAATCGATGGAGTAGAGGGAAATCGAAGGGAGATGGAGTACACACAAGAGAGAGGCGACATAGGTAGAGGAAATGAAGATCCATGGGTTTTTCAGTGGGTTTTGGCCGTGTTTCAGATCAGTGGTGGCTCCGATAATAGTGGGTTGAGGTCTAAATTTAGGGCGATGGCTCCGACGGTGGGATCGATTGCAAGTATGGTTATGCGAGGCGGTTCATGGCGAAAGTCATGTGAATAACAAGACATGGATCTTGTTTGACACCGATCTTCTCTTTTTCTTGTTATACATAAGCTTTAGAGTAAAGAAATGGTGGTCTAGATGGTTTAACTTCTTTTCAAATGAGAGAGAGAGAGAGAGAGATTATATATTAAATAATTATATTTAGTTTTTTTCTTTTTTTAAAAAAAAATATGAGAAAACATCATAAATGGTCCATGTGATTGTGAAATGATGAAAATACCCTTCAGTTAACGGACAAACTTAACGGAGTTAGCAAAAAGGACCAAACATCAAAAGTTTCGAAAACACAGGGACCATCTATGAGGTTTTTAAACCACGGGGACTACACTTCAAATTTTGGGTAACCACATTGACCATTTATGATGTTTCTCTCTCTCTCTCTCTCTCTCTCTCTCTATATATATATATATATATATATATATATATATATAGTTTTATGTATTTATGTGTTTTTAAAGCTTATATATAGTTTTGTATGTTTTTTATATATATTTAAATGTATACATATTTTTTTACGTACTTATATGAATTTTAAGTATTTTTACGTACTTTTATGTAAGGCTGTAAAAAACATTTCACGTTGGTCAGAAAATCCAACTTAAGAGATTAATCAATAGGGTGATGATTAATCAGAGATCCGAAATTATTAGTTCTTTAGTTTTTAAAAAATTAAGTATGACTAATATAATAATAAAATCCGTAAATATCAGTAATATTACAACAAAATAGGTTAATGTGATTAATAAAACACTAACAATTTCTTAAATAGTTTTTATTGAGATGTATAACATCTTCAAAATGTTAAAATTTTATCTTTTGCTACTGCTTCGGTCATTGTTGTAAGTAGAGATTAATTGCTAATCGTTTTCTAATGGGAAAATGAACTAAATGCCCTACAAACTTTTTAGGGTTTACCCGTTGAGTCTTTAAAGTTTTTATCGGACTTTATAACTCCCTAAACTAGGATATGATATGCTCTTTTAGTCTCTGTCAACCTGTAATAGTCGGTTCACTGACCTTTTAGACAAAAAAAAAAAAAAAAAACTCACATTGTGTCCCTATAAAACCAAAAAAATAAGTTCGGGGATTAATTCGTACAAAATAACTCTCATTTTCTTCTAAAGCTGGTACACTCTCAATTCGTATTGATTCTCGAACTTACTTTTTTTGGCTTTATAGGGGCACAATGTGAGTTTTTTTGGTTTAAAAGGTCATTGAACTAACTATTACAGGTTGACAAAGACTAAAAAAACAGGTCATACCCTAGTTTAGGGATCCATAAAACCGACAAAAAACTTTAGGACGTCAACGGGTAAACCCTAGAAAGTTTATAGGACATTTTGTGTCATTCTCTTTTTTCTAATTGGTCGGGTAGCGTCTAAGGACTAATCGGAGATTAATCGAGACCTAGTCGAGATTTTTACAACACTGCTTCATGTATTTTGGTATATTCTTCACATATTTATGTATTTTTAAGTATTTATATGTATCCTTTTAAATATTTTTATGTATTTTGTTATAATTTTTTACGGATTTATGTATTTTTTTATTTTAATTTTCATTGGAAAGATCACTATTCGACCTTATAAATGAAGGAAAAAAAACATTACAGGACTTCAAAACATATATTATTCAAATAGGATCCCTAGCAATCAACATTATTTTTTGCAGTTAATTTTTTTTTTTTTTTAAATTCAGTTTGTAGATGAACAAAGTTTATGAATATCTTTATTAACAACAACTATACGCGTAAACTTTATTCATCTATAAACTGAATTCAAGAAAAAATGAAAGATTTTACCTGCAAAGTTAACATTGATTGCTAAGGACGTCATGAATAATATATGTTTTGAAGTACTTTAGTGTTTTTTTCTTTAATTACAAAGTCTAATAGTTAACTTTCAATGAAAATTGAAGTAAAAAGAATACATAAATATGATAAAAGATATACTAAAATACTTTGAAAATACATATAAATACATAAAACAATACGTTTATTTATTTGAAATACCTAAATATGTAAAAAAACTAGATAAAAAACTTTAAAAAATCACATAAAGACGTGAAAAATATACCAAAATAGTTAAAAGTACGTAAATTTTTTTAAAAATTTATAAAAATATATAAAAAATATGTTTATACATTTAAAATACATAAAAAAAAACATAAAAAACTATATAAAAAACTTAAAAACACACACATCCGTAAAAAATATAGAAAAATACATATAAATATGTTTATATATTATATACAAATTTTGAGGAAATCTTTAGAAAAATGTCCCATTATTTTTGGAAAATTTGTCGGTTTCTGTAACACCCGTAGATTCGGGTTAGTCAATTTGAATATTATAAACGTTAAAATTGACTTTTTGATAGAATATTATTTAGGATAAATAATTTTAACAAAAATTATAGTATATGTGACAAGGATTCCGTATATATAGCGAAACGCCTAAATTTGACTTCGTAAGAAGAAGTTATGGATTTTTTTTAAAGTTTTGGCGTAATAGTATACGACTCAAAAACATAAGTCAAGATTGGTTGATTGTTAGGAAAATCAATATAAACGAGTGTTTAAAATCTCATCATTACCTATCCACCGATATAAAGACAATCGAGAACTAATATCATATGATAGCGTTATGAATTTTTAACAGAATTTAACAGTCTAAGCATGCTAAATATATAACTTTAAAAATAAAGTCAAAACTTGCCAACAAAGTCTAAATGAAAGTTGTAGATCTCGTCGATAGCTACACATGGATATAACACCGGTCGAAAACGAAGCTCGTATGAAGAAAATGAATTTTCTAAGAAATCATAAATTTCTGTGTGCGGCCGCGCACAAACAGCATGCGCGGCGCGCACTAACACTCCACCTAAAAGGATGCCACATGTCACCACCCAAATTTCGCCATGTCACCCTGCTGACCACTTGTGCGGCGCACCAAGACAGGGTGCACGACACACAATACCTTGTCTAGCCAACATAATGCTCACGAATGCAAGTCATTTCTCACTCAATCCTCCAAGATCTTTCTAGAAATCTCTCGTACATTTAGTCTCTTTTACCCTCCGAGTTTCCGGTTACTTTCGCGAGGCCCTGCGGTGCCAGAGTGATGGCAGTTAGAAGCTCCCAGATTAGAGTTCTGCTCATATAATTCCCAATATTCATCAGAATGGTCTGTAAGTTAAGCTACATTATTTGATTCAAGTGTAACTTTTAATTATAGTCATAGTCATTATTATGAACCTATAATTAAGATTTATCAGTAATTCCAAATCATTATACTGATTGATCTACTTACAGGGATGAGGTCTAGGCTGTATTTAGTGAGGTGTTTAAAGTGAGCTTTCCAAACAGTATACTTTGTATACCAAACAAACCCCACCTCCGATATGATCATACCTGGTTGTTCCTTACTTGATGGATCTTGATGTATGCACTAGGATTAGTGAGGAATCTAGACTATTATTTAAATAGTTGCTAGGGTTATGAAACTTGGCTAAGACTTAGTATTATACAGTTAGCTCTTTGAAAAGCGTGAAGGTGAAACGATGCCCTAAGTTTGAGTCACCTACTTTTATCAGGTGTGTGCATAGTTACTTTCAACTTACACATATATACGAGTATTCTAAATGGTTAAATATTGTGTGTGTTGTTTTTGATATGTTTAACCTACTTGTACAATATGATATAATTGCTACTTGATCTAATCGTATATTATACTAAATAATATGATTGGATAGTAAAGGATTGTGCGAAATAATAAATGAAAGGCTATGATACAGCCGTATAAGATAGTGGCTGTGATAGTTTAAGAGTTGTGCAAAATAATAAGCTGTGACTTGTCGTGCCTATCCGGAGTACTATTGTTCTGTCATGCCTACCCAAAGTATTATTGTACTCTTGTGCTATGTCCAAAGTATTATTATTATACTATCGTGCCTACCCATAGTACTATTGTACTACCGTACTATGTTCAAAGTATTATTATATTGCCGTGTCTAATCATTTTGGGAAATATAGAGGGCTAATGTCAAAGATCCTTTAGAAATGATATCTTGAGATCATCATGGGAATGGGGTAATTGAGATATTTAAATGCTGAAGATTTTATGATTAAAAGAATGTAACACCCCAAAAGGCATGATAATTTTTTTTTTATTTTTTATAAAATATTCACATAAAACCATAAGATAGTAACCCATTGTTCTAAAATTAAATCATAGAATTAGAGTGTACGATCATGCCTTGACTTCACACAATCAGCGATGATACCTAAAAAATATTTATAAACAATTAGGTAAGCACGAAGCTTAGTGAGTTCCCCCAAAATACCCTACACAACATTATATATATATATATATATATATATAAGTTCAAATAAAAACAATAAATAGTGTGAGAACGTAAAAACACTATGTTTATGTTATTATTCCGTAATGAATGTTGTATATGTATATTGTTGAAGTAATTATAATATGAAAATTAACATTTGATTATTCATATATTAATTAGAATGTTATTATTCTATTATAAATTCATATGTGTACATTTTTGTAGTAAATTTTAATTTAAGTTTTAACTTGTGACTATTCATTTATTCATTGCTGAATAATGACATAAAGCCGTGGATACAAATTCATTGCAAAATAATTACATAAAATAGTGTTTTTATGTTCTCACACTTTTTACTGTTTTTATTTGAACTATCCCATATATATATATATATATATATATATATATATATATATATATATATATATATATATATATATTTAATGAATGCATAATGGGCCTACAACACAATATTTGACCGCACTTGAGCCTGCAACATAAATCTGGACCGCTCTTGAACCTACAACATAAAGTTGGACCACTCCCAAGTTTGTTGGCCTACCGCGCAAAGCAATATCGTCTCAACACAACCACACTATCCTAAGCCTACAAAACGAAGTTGGACCGCTCCTAAGCCTACAACATATACCTGGACTGTTCCCTTGGGCCTACAATATCAACTGGACTACCCGGGTATCATGGCCTTCAGCACAAAGCAGGACCGCCTCAACCCATCCATACCATGTCGACTTATGTAACAAATAAACATAAACATATAACCAACAAGTACATGTAATCATACTGATATACCAATCTAACAATTCACAATAGAATAACAACATCCTATATACCAAGATACATAACACAACCTAGTGGGCTGACATTGGTGTATTCGGACCACGAGTACAATGAAGAAAAATCACCTCAAAGTTTCCAATATGGAGGTTTACAATTTCTTAATGGATAAAGTTTCCAAATTTACCCATCAAGACAATCCCATCAAGAAAGATCTAAACTTTATGCACTAAAATGACCAAAATTGCTAACACTACATCCGTGGCATAAAGAACAAGTACCAAGTCCAATAAGTCTCAACAGTGTTCCATATACCTCAAAAGGTGTTGGAGTTTCCTCAACTCCCAAAACACAAGCTTAAAGGGCCAAAAAGTGACAAAAATGGCCAATAACAAGATCTAAGAAATCAATGAGTAAGATAGAAGCTTTTTACTCACAATGGTCCGTAAATGAAGCAACCTTGTTGGATCTTTACTTGAATCCTTCTTTCATGCACTTTAAAAACACCTTGTTCTTCAAGATTTAACCTCCCAATGGAGAAATAAGCTCATAAAAGATGCCAAGTACAAAAAAAAGCAAGATGAGGCTAGGATTTTTCGAGGAATGATCTTAGGTGATGGAGGCTGGTCATGAGAGGGTTTCCCAAAAGTTTGAGCCCTTAAGTAGGGCTTAAAACAGAAGAATTGGGGTTTTGATCTACACCGATCCACATTTAGAAAGCTACGCCCTACATAAACTAAGTTACGCTATGCTTATCCCATTAGAAACACGATCCACATTCATAAAAACTACGCCTTGCGTAACTTTCTTGTGCCATGTGTAGGAAAAAACCACCAACATCCAATTCACCTTCAAGCAACTATAACTTCTCTGTTTCAACTCCATTTTAGGCGTTCTTTATATGAACATAAAGGTATTAACGATCCCCATACTACTATCTAGTTATCTTTGGCTTAACACATGTCGAACTAAAACCATAATCCATGCAAGAAGCCCGATACATAACTTTTTCCATATTACTCTTTTCTTCGAAACGTAATTCAAGGGCTTTAAACACTTAACCAAACATTGCCATCATCCGATAGGGTCTAAGGTTTATTCCGTTGTAGTCCAAGACCTTTACTCGATCCATTTACGACCCACTATCCTGATAAAAGAAACATCCAAACTAAATGTTACAAAAAATATAATATTGTGGGTTGAAAACCCTATGTGCTTACCAGGTTTCCCAACCCGACCCCCTCAGTTTATTTGAATCGCAAGTAATTAAATAAAGATACTTAGATAATGATGTATGTATCTGCTGAGAGATTCAAGGGGATGTAGATCATTAGTATATTGAGACATTGTTAGTCCCCGTTTATGCTTACGTTTCTTGTATCAATTATGACATCCACATTCTTAATAAATCAATGGAAACATTTCTCGGAAATACTTTTATGAGACCAAATTCCACATTAATAAATAAACTTTGTATTAAATAAGCATAAATAAAAGTTTTAAAATGACCGTAAAATTTGAGAATGTCAAAGTTTCCAAAATAATGAGGTTTTTCTTAAGATCTCTCTCTCAATATTAGTCATTGTTATAATCGATAAATATTATGCATTTTATTTTTGAGACATCCTGATAAAAAAGTTATTCAATCTCGTGGACGCGGCGGAGGGAGTGGAGGGGCTGCCGGATGCTTAGCCCCCTCCAATACAATTATTAGAATGTTAAATGTAGTAGAAGCCCATGAAGTACTTAAAAGTTCATATAATAATATAAAATATATGTATCAGTTAGCCCCCATTTAGCTTTAAGATTGTTAGACAATTAATTTAGAACCACATGTTTCATTTATTTATTTATTTATTTGTTTTGAAACAGTGTCTTGGTCGGTGGGTCCTAAAACTAGAAACACATGGACTACAAGCTAGAAAAGCCCAATTAATATTCATCTTTAATTTAATTGGTAGAATTGGCTTTTAATATTAAACCTAGCCACACAAACCCATAAATTACATATCCTTTTTCAATTAAACGACAACTTCGAATACAGAATACATTTTTTTGTTTTTGCTTCTGCCTCCTGTTACACCAATTAATCAGGTAATTTTTCTTTCTCATTACATTTAGTTTTTCTAGCAATTTGTAATTGATAATATTATCAATTTGTAAATGGGTAAATCGTAAGTAGATAACCAGACAAGTAGTTACATGATATGGTTTTGCTAATTTGGTCTATTACAATTATAAATTTATAGGATATATTATGAGCAGGAAAAGAACCATCGATTCTTTTTTCAAACGAATAGAAGATGTACGTGATCCACAATTGCATTCGGTTACTGATAATACCAAAGAAGATGATCATAATACACACCCACAACATGATGGAAATAGTAACATTGAAGAGTCCAATAATATTGAACCAGAAAAAAATGATATGTCAGCTTTAGGAGAGGTAAAATTAAATTTTTTAATTCGTGATCCAGGAGAACGACCTTCAATCTTAAGCTATCCAAGTAACCAACGTAATGAGATTAGACGATTATACATTAAACTTGGACCATACCAACTTTAAAAATCAAAGTATCCATTCAGTCCAAGTGGTCGTAGCGGGTCTATGCGTAGTTTTCAACAAGCTTGGTTCAAGAATTTTTGGTGGTTAGAATATTCTGAGAAAAAGGATGCAGCATTTTGTTTTCCTTGCTTTCTTTTTAATAAAAAACCTATTGGCAAAGCCGGGTCAGATACATTTACCGTATCGGGGTTTAATAGATGGAAAAAGGTAAATTGTGGCAAAGATTGTGCTTTCATCGTACATGAAGGTAAAACTCCAGCCTCAGCACATAATTTTTCTGTTAGATGTTATGAAGATTTAAAAAACCAGTTATGTCACATAGAGAATGTGATAGAGAAACAAACGACCCAACAAGTTATGGATAATAGACTACGCCTTAAAGTTTCTATTGAGGCCATTAAATGGCTCACGTTTCAAGGATGTGCTTTAAGAGGTCATGATGAACGACCTAACTCAAGAAATCAAGGGAATTTTCTTGAATTGATAAAGTTCCTTGCTTCTTATAACAAGACTGTTGCTGATGTTGTGCTAGAAAATGCTCCTCAAAATGCAAAATACACATCACCAGATACCCAAAAAGAAATCTTAAGTGTTTTAGCTACAAATGTACAAAAAACAATTCGTGATGAAATCGGGATGTCAAAGTTTTGTTTAATAGTTGACGAGTCTCAAGATGAATCTAAGAAAGAGCAAATGGCTATTGTTGTGAGATTTGTCGACCAAGATGGAAATGTTAAAGAAAGATTTTTGGACTTAATTCATGTTAAAGATACAACTTCATTGACCTTGAAAAATGAGATATTATGTTCTTTATCTTATCATAAACTTAGTGTTCAAGATATCCGAGGTCAAGGATATGATGGGGCTAGTAACATGCGTGGAGAATGGAATGGGTTGCAAGCGTTATTATTAAAGGAATGCCATATGCTTATTATATACATTGTTTTGCCCATCAACTGCAATTGGCTCTAGTTGCAGCGTCGAAAGATGTGTCTGAGGTACATAACTTCTTCAAGACTTTAAATTTTGTAGTTAATGTCATATCTTCTTCTTCCAAACGTAATGATCAACTGCAAGATGCTCAAATTGCTGAAATTTCTCATTTAACCGAGGTCGGAGAGCTTGAGAGTGGAAAATGTACAAATCAAATACGAACACTGCAAAGGCCTGGAGATACTAGGTGGAGTTCTCATTTCAAAGCAATATGCAGTTTGATAAGATTGTTTGGTCCATCTTGTGCAATATTGAATGACATTGCTTTAAAAGGTTCTACATCTTCTCAAAGAGATGATGTGGCATATGCACTTACACATGCATTATCATTCGATTTTGTCATTGTTATGCACATGATGAAAGAAATAATGGGGATAACTGACAAGCTTTGCCAAACCTTACAACAAAAATCTATAGATATTGTTAATGCTTTGGCCTTGGTATCTACAACAAAAATATTGATTCAAAAGTTGAGAGATGAAGGTTGGCAATCTCTATTGGATCAAGTGGTTTGTTTTTGTGAGAAAAATAACATTCCTGTCCCTAACATGAATGAAGCTTATAGATATATAATTCGCCAACGCCGTGAGAAAGACAATATAACCACAGAGCATCACTACCGAGTTGAACTATTCATTGCTGCTATTGATAGTCAGTTGCAAGAGATGAATTCCAGATTTAATGAGTCTGCAACAGAGCTTCTCCGTCTCAGTGTTATGCTAGATCCAAGAAAGTCCTTAAACGTTGAGGATATATGTAAATTGGCAACATCACATTACCCTATGGACTTTATGAAGCACGAAAGGAATTTGTTGAAACTTGAGTTAAAACATTATGAAATAGATGTGCAAAATCACCCACAACTGAAAAATTCTTCTACAATTTCTGAGTTGTGTAGAGGCCTACATGAAACAAGAAAGTCGAGTACTTATCCCTTGCTTGATAAGCTGATTCGTCTTATATTGACTCTCCCTGTTTCTACCGCGACATCTGAAAGAGCATTTTCGGCAATGAAACTTGTGAAAACACGACTCCGAAATACCATGAGTGATGATTTTCTTAAAAGTTGTTTGCTTGTTAACATTGAGAGAGAGATTGCTGATACATTTCCTACGGATGAGATTATAGATGATTTCTATTCCATGAAACAAAGACGAGCACAACTTAAAGTGTATATATATATATATATATATATATATATATATATATATATATATATTCTAATATTCTAAAATAATCCATATGTATATATGTTCTAACTAATTATTTTAATATTCGCAGGTTAATGGATGAATATAAGTCGATGCTTATAGTTAGTTGAATTGAAGATTGAGGTTAATGGAGACAAGTATTTAATTCTTTGTCATTTTTATTTCAAAATTTTAGACATATTAGTTTATTCGGATATAACATTATATTTTAATATATTATTATGATGTAAGGCTATCAGCCCCCCTTATTCTTAAATCCTGCCTCCGCGCTTGCTCGTGGTACCAAGGTTATTTCGACATCATTATATACTTAACCAAAGGTTCTAAAAAGCTTGTAATTTTCGAATTACAGTAATATTATGCTAATTTAGTTGTTCATTGTATGTTGTCATCAATATATATGATAAGTTCTTTTATGGGAGAATTTCATATATACCCTTAATAAACATTAAAATATCATATTTGTTCGATCTAATTTTAAAATATCGTATATACCCTCTATAAATTACAAAATATTATATTTATCCAAATAATTTTTAAATATTTTTATAATCATTTATCATAATTTAAAATCATTATAATTATAAAACAAATCTTGAATACCTATAATACCCTTACTTTTTTTTTTTTCTAGGATTACATGAATTAGAATATGAGAAATACAAATGGATCGATCGCAGCGGAGGACGATTCTTCCATTGCAGATGTGTTCTAGGTTTATGATGCAATTGGGTTTTTCCCTCTCAAACGTGACTTAGGTGGCTAGGTTTTAAGGACGATGAAGATTTAATTAGGGAATTATAAAATCAAATTCAGGTCTTGCCTTTAATAAGCTTGATGCGATACACATGGTAAGACACAACCATTTTTCTTAAACTCATCCAACATAAGAATTAATGATCACTCAAAATAATAACTGAAAAACAGGGAATTGCTTTTCCAAGCGAGGAGGAATGTCTACGAAAATTGATTGGAGGAATGTGTGAAAATTATCTATTAATGGGTTCTGTAAATGGGGAACATTGTTGCTGCAATTAAATTAGTCAAGAACATGGAGAAGAGAAAAACAGAAGTTAGAATGCAACAACTTAATTGGAATTTCAAGGATGCACCATCAATCCTTTTATACATACTTTAAGTACTATATATAATTTTTTCATTTAATCTTTATAAACTGAAGGCAAATATTGATTAAAAGAATAATTATGTTTCGTACATGTAGAAGAGTATAGGTTGAAAAATAATAATTTTGTTTCAATACTTTTTCTTAAACAATAAGGATAAAAAGTTGATTAAAAGTATAATTTGGGTAAATATGATATTTTGAATATTTAGGATGGATATAGATGATATTTTTAACTTAACCTTATAATAAGGGCATAATAGTCAATTGATTAAAACAATGATTTAAATGATTATAAAATGTTAAAAAATAAGACTTAGGCAAATATGATATTTTGAAATCTTATAAAGGATATATATATATATATATATATATATATATATATATATATATATATATATATATATATATATATATATATATATATATATATATATGATATTTAAAGATTAGGCCGGATAAATATAATATTTTGATGTTTATTAAGGGTATATATGAAATTCTCCCATTTTATATGATCATGTACCCTATTAATTATCAATTGTTTTCAGCACTCTATAAATTTGCTATCTATAAATCACATAAAAAACTACACCCTAATGTACCACATTTGTAAGTTCCAAATCTACACAACATACAAATAATGATAATGGAAAATAAGTTGTAACTAGAACACACATTGGGGGTTCATACCCCTGCAACTAATACGAGGACTTTATACCTCTAATTCCAGTATACATGGACTTTATACCACTCATACACATTCGACCAGACCACTACTTGGCTGGAGGTTCCATCCTAGCAATGCCTCAAAATGTCTAGATAATTTCAATTTATGATCATATTCTATTGGGGATTTCATACCCCTAGTCCATTATCAATGATTCGCATATCGCGTGACAATTAAATAAATTCTAAATTCTTCACATCAAATAGCTTTTAACATTTCAATAAATGAAGCATTCATAAACATTCAACAACTATGACATGTGGTAGGACTTGGGAAAACCACTATGTACTCACCTTGTTAGGTGGGTCACCCAACTATGAAAACTCCTTTTGCTCTTATGTTTGCCTTTTTCCTTATTCCTCCTATTTGACTCTTACAGCGTTCATGAACAATAATTCTGACAATTCAACACCATCCATAATACAATCCTATATATTATTGTCCATTTGACATGTGGTCCTTTTTATGACAATTCCATATCATTTCTTCATATTACCACATTGGTCGTATAGGTATTTAACATGGTATTTGGATGGGTGTTAGTTACTAATTTACTTCATGATATAGTTCATAACAACCATATGAAAAATTCCATAATTTGACTCTTTTGATATTTCAATCTAATCACAAGTATTTAACCAATTTCTAATAAACTTTCCATATTCAAGAATTTTACTCATGCTCTTAAGCATGAGTTGTACCTTACCCTTGGTATTGCATTAACCACTTGTACCATATTTGTGATTTACAATTAAACTAACCTTAACATGTGCATGTTCATGAATAACATGTTATCTAGTATCTATCCCCCATAAATGAAAATCAGATGTTACAAGCTGGATGTCCCAGTAGTGTTATTTAATTTATCTTTGTCGTTTAGAAACCTAACGAACAATGGATTTATTTTAATAGATAACTATCGAATATTATTATTATGTTGTTGTATTATAATTTATGAAGTATAAAAGAGTTGTGCTGTCGACTACCAACTATAATCCGAGAATTACACATGCAAATTTCATGCAAAGAAGGTACAACTCGACGAAACATCATGTGCATCTTAATTTATCTACTATAATTAATAATAAAAGTGTCGATGATAATGATGAGTTATTGTATAACTTTACTGGTTATCAACAACTTATTGGGAAATTAATATATTTGTCTTTTTCAATTCAAACATTAAGTCATTTCATGTAAGCTCCTAAAAATCTCGTTTGAGATTAGCTACTAGAGTTCTTAGATACTTAAAACTCTTAATGCAATATTCTTGCGTGTGGGTTGTAAATTAAGTTGCATATTTGTTCACTAAATCTCTTAATGCAATATTCTTGCTTGTGGGAGGATATAGAGAACTATATATAAGCTAGGAAATCTCAAATGTTGGTTAATCTTTAGTTATTTATTTTAATATTGCTGGTTTAATATTTTGTGTCAATGTTGCACTAAACAATTTTCATTGTTATACACAATTGGGCTTAAAAGATGTTGGACTTGGAGTTGGGCTTGGAGTTGCTATTGATGACTAAATAAGTGCTTAAGTAAACGTGGTTCTATACAAATTGTTTATACTTTTAAGTAACATGCTTCTTTATCTTTGTCAAGAGGTCCACCTATTTAATCCATCATTTCATCAAAGCATAATGTTATATAAAAACACAATCTTAACATTTTTGGATCACTAAATGTTACCTTTCCAATTGCATCCTTCTCGAACCAGAGTTCTACTCCATTTCAGAAATTCTACTACTTTGTAGCCTCATGTGATCATAAATGATATTGTATCACATGGCCACTTTTTGTTGTATCCCAATACACTATTCACCAAAACATAACAAAAGCAGCTATAATTTATATGGTTTCTTTACAAAAATATAATTTAATTAACCAATGTGGTTCCTTTTTTAATGATCTTCTTGTGGATAGTTTTAATTTTATTATTTAATTATTTTGTATTTCGACAAATTTATGATATCAATGTGCATGATTTATTCTAATTCTAAAATAGTTTTAAAAAGATTTTGTAGACAAATTACAAATGCAATGACGATGAAAGTATTTACATTTTTTTTTTCAAATATATATATTTGTTACATAGTTGCCAAATATGTGGTTACATATTTTAATATTGAATCTTATTCTTTTCTTTTCTTAGATAAATAGAATGCTATGAACATATGTGATGTCAAGTGTATTTATGTATACAAATCCAAATATAATTGATATCAATCTTGAATCTTGATGCATAAATGATACCTTATTGTGATTTTTTTGAAATTATGATGATTAGCCTAAGGTATTTGTTTGAATGAATTGGTACAAATACAATCACCCGATTAAACGAATCCAATCTTATTGCCATCAATGTTTTAAAACCCGGGTCGACCCGGCCGGTTCAACCGGTTGGACCGTGACCCGGGATAAAAGGCGGGTCAATTGAGACCGGTTTTTTGTAAAAATACGAACCGGATCGAATCGGCCGGGTTTCCCCTAAACCGCGGTTCGACCGCTTATGTTGAACCGGTTAAACCGGATTGACCCGTTTTAATAAACCTTGGATAGTTGGATACAAGTAGTGAGCGCCTAAACAACAAACCGTTTGCGGATTCTTCAATGTTTTTCAATGTTTAAACTTTGTAGACATCAAATTATTGGTTTTATATGTTTATGCATTATGCATGAAAGTAAAAATATATAGAAATAGAAAAAGATCATAAACCGGGTTGACCGGCGGTTCAACCGGTTGAACCGTGAACCGGTCATCACACCGGGTCAACTAAAAACCCGGGTTTTAAAACATTGATTGCCATTTTTAAAATACAGGTTTGAATAATTTACAATCTTGTAAATAATTCCTTTTTTTTTTTTCGATCCATCAAATAGGGTTCTTAAAACACTTCTATTTGGAAACAACACAAATCTTCAAAAACCAAAATTGACATTATAAATCATGTGATCATGTCTCATAAAGATCTTGACAGTGGATCATTCTGTGAGGTAATGCCAAATGACAAAAGTGCCCCTGCCTCCCCTATCCACCATCGTTTTAGGGTCACAAAACAGTACATACAATACATACATACACCTTAAGAACCAAATTATCTTGCATTTGATTATTGGAAAGTAACATTGTAACAACAACATGAATGATCTCTAAGTTAAAGTAAACCAACATAAATCAAGAATCCAAGAAACATGGATACCCCCAAATAGAACCAAAAGAAAGATTAAAACTTTACCATTTGTACCCCTCAAGATTATGTGTTTATAGCATCTCTAGCACATCTTGTGATGATTTCACAGCCTCTATTATAAGGGTTAGCGACCCCTTTGCCCTTACAATTGTAGTACGAAGCTCCAGGTGTACCACAAGGTACAAGATCCCTCTTTAAAGTCTCATAGCTTATGTACTTTTTCTCCATTAACAAGATCCTCCTACTGATCTCAGATTCCATCATTTCATCTTCTGAACACCCGCCAATCGTCCCACTACAAACCCGTTTCACCATTGGATCGAATTCATTGTTTGTTAGAAAATTAGGGTTTAAACTTGAAACCCCGGATGAAATCTGGAAGTGGCAATGTAAGAAGATGAAGAGGAAGAGTAGAAGGGGGGACTTCATTTGAGGGTTTTGAGATGATTTTTGCAATTTGGGGTTTTTAGAGTGAAAATCTAAGGAGGATTTTGATCACAATTAATGAAAGAGTATGAATGTCGTAGTCTCTCACCTACCAGGAAGAAAAGACCACCCAGTAGTGGGTCCCTTGTAAAATCAACTTCTACTTTATTTTAAGTAAAGCATTTGTTTATACATGAAAGTTTGGGAACAAGGTAACGTTTTTTTTTTTCTTATTTGAAAATTAGTTATTTTGTTTGGAAAAGACATTTCAGATTAATTGCAACCGGAGTTGGTTAAATTTGAAGTAAAAGTATAAGAATCATGTATATTCTAGAATGGCAATGAAGGGGTGAGTATTTGGGCCGATCTTTTTCGGAAAATATTGTGTCCTATTGATTAGATAGGAAGAGACTTACCGAGTCCAAGCTCAGGGTTTTTTGATTTTTGGACCAATTTGAACTGATACAACTTTACATGCATACGGTATAACTTGTTAAAATGCGTTTTTGGGTTTGATACGATTCATTAAAACGAATATGTCGTTGGGTTTGATATGTTACAATTCGTTAAACTGAATACTTTTTTAGGTTTGATACGGCACAACTTGTAAAAATGAACATGTTCTCATTTCTTGTGCTCTTTGGACCGGTCAAATTTTGATTGTTTATATTTTATATCATTTGTTTGAAGGATTGTAACTGATTGAATATAACCACAAAAAACAATAAAATTATAGTCTAAACTCTTTTACAAATTCTAAATTACATGTGGGAAAAAACCACATGTCAATTCAACTTAAAACAAATTAGAATTTTACAAAATACAAAAAAGTTTAAATTTTTTGCTGAATAGCTAAAATATTTTTGTTTTGATATCTCGTCTTAGAAGAATTGTAACTCATCGAATATAACACCAAAACAATAAATTTATAGTTTAAAATCATCTACAAACTTTAAATTATACGTTAGATAAAACCGTATGTTAATCCGACTTAAAACGAATGAGATGTAATTGTTTAAAGAATTTCACATAATACAAAAATTTAAATTTCTTGCTGAAAAGCAGAAATATTTCAGCTTTGATATCTCATCTTTGAATGATTGTAAATTGTTGAATATAACATCAAAAACAACAAAATTATAGTCTAAAAGTATCTACAAACTCTAAATTACGCGTTAAAAAATATTGCATGTCAATCCGACTTAAAACAAATGAGATATGCTTGTTTAAAGAATTTCACAGAATATATATATATATATATATATATATATATATATATATATATATATATATATATATATATATTAAATAAGTTGGTCCAAAACCTGATTTTACCCTGAACCGGCCGGACCGGACCGGTTTTGCTCAAATCCTAGATTCGAGAACTGGTCGGGGGTAAAAAAAAAACGGTCCAATCCGGTCCGGTCCACATGTCCAAATGCTCACCCTTACCGGAATGTACGAAGTTTCAGAGTAATATTCTGGACTGGAGAAAAAAAAAAGTCTAAATGATGAGTTCAGAGTTCTTATTCATTTGTTTACTTCTTTATGCATTCTAAATTTGTTTAGAGTTCCAAATCTTCATTTATATAATTGAGTACAGGTTCATGTAATAAGTATTTCAGAATACTTGTTTGTAGTGGAGGACTATAATAGCAAATAGACCACTCTATGCATTATATTACTTCAGATCACACATGTTTTGTTGTCAATTTTACCAATGATATCAACGTTGGTGGGTTGATTAACTAGGTGGATTCCAAGTCCAACTTAAATACTAATCATATATGTCTGTCTTTTAAATGTCTCAGATTAAACATAGTTATGCAGAATATGTATGTCTTTTAAATGTCTCAGATTAAACATAGTTATGCAGAATATTGACGACATAATATCATATACTTTGTATGTATGCGTCCTAAAACAATACAATTTTGTGTTATTAATCATTATGTGGAAAGTTGTGTAGATCAATATATATGGGAAAACTATTATGGTGATAATTAGTAGTCTGATTTCGGGAGTAACAAAGTATGTAACTCATTACCTATGATGTTGGCTTATCGGGTGTCTGTACAAGTGGGGAATGTTAGGTATAAAGGTAAAGAAGTTGCTTACATTGTTCCTGCTTTATGATGATGATGAATTAGAAAACTAACAGTAAAAATTAAAGATGTTGGTTATGATATAAACGTACTTGCACACTACAAACTTGTTGAAGAGTTCAAGTTTTTAACATGTTATGATGATACATAATTCGATGACGAAGAAATTGAGCCCTGGTGACCCCGTAACGTTAATTCTTCATTTTATTTTTCCGAATCTAAAGAAACTCAAACAACTCACTTGGGAATAATTTTACAATTTTTGGTATGGTTTTCTTGCTCGTTTTTGTATTCTGTTTGATTTGATTTGTTCGTTTTCATCGATTTTGAGGGTTTCGTTTTGTTTGGTGGTTTTGGTGATTATTGTTGGAGTTTTGCTTTGCTGCTATCTGGTTTCATTTTCTATGTGTTGGTTTTGGTTTACTGTATCTGGCAATATGATACAAGATGATTCTCTTTAGTCAATTAGTACACAACTCGATGGAAAGAACTATTCCTACTAGAGTTATGTTATGACTAATTTCTTGCGAGGGAAGAATATGTGGGGTATTGTGAAAGGTAACAAGGGCAAACCAACAAATAACAAGGATGCGAAGTATGCAACCTTACTGGATTCATGGGATACCAATAACTCCAAGATCATTACTTGGATTATTAATTTTGTTATCCAGTCTATTGGTACTCAGTTGGCTCAACAATCATATTAAAGTGATATTTCTAATTAACATATGATACTAATGAGTCACATTAACAACAACTTGATACGGTTGACTATTTATTAAAAATTGATTTTAATAAATATTTAATAAACGCTTATAATTAATTGGAAATTACTTATTTCATGAAAAGCAAATAACATTATATATATATATATATATATATATATATATATATATATATATATATATATATATATATATATAAACATGATTTATTAAGTCATGTACAACGTTTTGGACTATAAAGACTTTTTTTTTGTCTTTTACAAAATAGTTAATGTTTATATTTTATAAAAGAGTTTATAAAATTCACAAACTTTCTATTTTTTTAGACAAAATTGCAAAAATGGTCCCTTTAGTATGCATTTTTTTGGGGTTTTATTCCAAACCTCCAATTTTTTTGGCTTCGTGGTCATTTTGAGCCAGCTTCATTGCGTTTTTAGTCCATCTGAATAGTGAAATGACTGTAATACCCTTGGGTTATTTAATTTTCATTTTTTTTTAAAATCTAAATACTTATTTATTTATTTAACTAATTAAAAAAAAATAAAATTATCTCTCTCTCTCTCTCTCTCTCTCTCCTTTTAATTTGTTTTTTCATTCTGAATCAGAACCCTAAAACAATTTATTTTAATCAATCGCCTCCAATGATTCATCTGTCGAGAAAGGAAATAGGAGAACTAGGGTAGCTTATGCTACCGACGACATGAAAAGGGACCTCCGGTCTTTGGTTTTCATCTGATCGAGAAGGATAATCACGAACGAGGCAGTGATAGGGAAGGCTCGGTGGTGGAAGACCCGTTAAGAAGAAGAGCACCTCCAGTGCCTTATTGGTTTGTAGTTGGGGAGTAACGAAAGCAACTATGGCTGCTTAAGCAACTCCTGCGCTTCTTCTGTCTCGGAAGGAAGGTGCGAAGGTGGGAAATCAAAAGCGGGTTGCCGCCTCCGATGTTTTCTCTGGGGGAACACCCACTTCGGTGGTGGGTTTAAGCCAGGTAACGAAGAAGAAATGGACGATGAAAGGCAGCAGCGATCACAACAATCTTCAGGTGGGGGGGGGGGGAGTTCATGAGATTCAATTTTGCTCCATATAAAGATCTTCAAAGAAAGAGAAAAAAAAATCACTGGAAGTAGTTGCAGGTTTTAGAGTGGAATCCACAATCTGGGGCCTGAACACACCATTTAACTGAAGCCATGTTCTTATCACATCACCATTGAAGATTGGTTTGGACTTGACTTTTCTTCAGCTGCGCATTAAATCCTGATCTGAAGAATTTTTGGGTTTTTCAGTGACTACTCCAGCAAATGATTTGAGAGGAAAAACAGAAGAGTGTACTTGCATCGGATTTGAGTATATTCAGAAGCAAAAGGACGTTGATGTTTCGTTAGCGGTTTCATCTGATACAGAGCCACCGTTCTCCTTGTATGTTTCCCCAAGGTTGTTTTAGTGAACAACCACAAAACGACAGTGGGTTTGGGTAGCTCAACTCTAGGATGTGATGGAACTGGAGGTTCTCCAGGGTTGTGTGAACGGGATCTTGATGCCAAATCCATAATTGGGAAGATTGAAAATTGAGATAGAGAGAGAGAGAGAGAGAGAGGTGGGTGTCTCTAAACATCATTCTTCATCAACTTCCAAGCCTCCCAAGAGGATCCAAAGAACTACAAAGGTTGTAATTTATTTATCTTCTTCTTTGGTCGTGTTTAAATCTTTCTACAATTTGCAAGAGGATCCTTGGTGGGTATAACTTGGTTTTTGATTCAACAATTGGTATCAAGACCCACCTTGCAAGTTTGGTTAGATTTTTTGATTTTTGGAAATCTTAGTTTTTGGAGAATATGGATAACTTGGTTTTGTATAAAAACAAGTTCATACATATTTTCTATGACAACATTATAATTGTTATTATTTTTATGTGAAAAAAGTTTCATGCATCTTTTATCATTTAAAGAAAGGTTGTTTCATGTGTATGTAGATATGTATGATGTGCATAAACTAGCTAAAACCATTGTGTTTGTTGTGTTTCTTGTTTTTGTTATTAAAATGGTTGTAATAATTTATTTATTCATATGGTATGTAATAAATTAAATAGGTTTGTTTTCTTGGTTTATTTTTGTAAATAATCGATTAATTGTTAGAAATAATTTATTTGTACACAAATGTAACAAGAAATAAAGTTGGAGCCATTTTTTGAAGACAAGAAGACAATTTTCGAGGATTTGAGGTGTGTAGGGACAAAGACAACCTTTTCAGCAATTTGTTGTAAAAGAGGTTGTTGTTGACAACTTCCCTTGGAGTTGTTGGACCTAATGCAACTTTTTTGGAAAAGTGTTGTATATTGTTGTAATGTTGTTTTAACGAAGTTTTTCCAATCTTTTGCAAGCAAGGGGTGTTTTTTCAAGTGAGAGATTCTTCAACAATATCACAAGAAGATTTTTTTGGTCCCTTAATATGTCCCTTTAGGAATGGACTTGATATTTTTTTGTGTTGGCTCACAAAAAAATGATATTAATTGGTTATGTTTATGCACATTTATTTTTATGCATATTTGTGTTGTTTATTTTATGCAATTATTATGTGTGGTTGATAAATTAGTTTTTCACATGCTAAAATATTTTTGGACAAGATAAACATAACACGGAGTTTGGTTTTTAAAATTTATAATGTGGATGTAAGATGTAACAAGTTATAGTTTTAAAATAAAATCCGCTTTTATAAAAACGTTAATAACATCAAATTTTGAAATACTCACATATAAGTTTTAAAATGGTGATTTCTATAACTTATACAAACTCCAAATATATAAGTAATAAAATGAAGTTTTATTAAAGATATAAAAGGTTCAAATTCAATCAAACTTAATACCGAGTATTAAAATTGAATCGCATATAAAAACTAAATTTTTATATAGAACTTTAAAAAGTGATTTTAAAAAAAAAAATGGTATGCGTGTAATACCCATGATATCATATGTTTTTAAAACTAGAATTATAAAACATATAAAAGACCCTTTTGCAAACCTCAAATCTATGCAATCCATTTTGAAGAGCGTACACACATCTCTTGTATGCACTAGTAGGATAAAGGATACCTAACCGCTTAGTGTTATCTTTTGATGGTCAAGGTGTCTTCGCGATTTCTATAACCAAGTTATAGGTTGATTACACTTGTTTTTCAAATTTGATGATTTGATCGGATGTCTTTTGTGATAAAGGATACCCAAGTAAGAGAGTTCTGATGCATAGATGGGATCAAACATGTCTAATTAAATTTTTTATTAGTGATCTCATAAATCTAGGAATTATATAGTAAGATATATCTGATAGTCGATATCTACCTGGGTTGAATTCAAGTGGATGGGATAAAGGATATCTAACTGTTTATTTGTTTTGCAACTTGGATCATAGACATTGATAATCAGTGTTTTTGGAAACTAAAAGAGTATTGATACTGGCATATTTATACACATTTTTAGGCAATATCTTAATACATTTTAAGTAATATTTTGGTTAATTGCAAATATATGTGATACTTATTGAATTAAATTATATTTTGCATCCAAATAGGACATTCTTGAAGAATAAGGACCAGAAGTGACAAACATTCGAACTTTGGAGAATTGGAGCTTAAAAGAAGATGATTTCAAAAAAAAAAAACCAAGCTCACGATGTGAGACATTAATTCTCACGACGTGAGGAGGGAACTTCTAAAAGATTAGTACGTGGAAGCGAGAATCCTTGCACGATACGGATAAATACCGAGCTCACGACATGATGTGTCAAAGCTCACGACGGGACCACAATTTTCTGAAAACTATAATTAGTCCTTACATTTATCGATTTAGAGAGCTTTTAGGAGGAAGGATATTTTGAGATACTTGAATTTGGAGGTCAGAAACCTACGAAAAACATCTTTGGAAGGAGATGTCACTTGAAGATTATGAATTTGAAGATTAAATCATTACACTCGGTTGCATTATTTAATCTTGTCAATTTCTTATGAATTCGTGTGTTTGATTTCATTTATGAGTAGCTAAATTAGTTTAGCTAAATGAAACCTTAGAACTATCATTTAGTTTACTATTTATTGGATTTTATAAAGTTGGATTTATGCTTGTGTTTGATTATCCTTACCTAGCATGTTAAAGTTCCTAACTTTGTTGCTTAAATTCATGTTTAGTGTATCTTAGTGACCATTAAATTACATGAACTTGTTTACCTAGTAGTTTAGTGACTATTAAATTGCTAGAGCTAGAAGTGACGACATCTAGATCAAGTAATAAAAGTAACAAACTTAGCTGTGTTAGAGAACACAATTGTGACCATAATTGTGTTTGCGTAATTGCTTAGATAATTGTTACATAGCTCAATTATAATTAATAACTAATTATGTGTTTGCTTGTGTATGACCATACATAGTAATACATGAACTAGTGAAAATATTAGTATGTTGGACCAAGATTGATAATTACATAATAATTGGTAACCAACTTTATTAATCCATAAATAGTAGCTAACCATAGGAAAAAGGTGGATTCGAAACTAAACGAAAGTGTTTTTAATATATTTAGTAAAAAATATTTTTAATGGAGTGATTAAGTTTTTCTGAACTTGCAAAATCAGATAAACCCCCTTTTTAATTATTTCTTGCTTTTAAATTAACTTTTAGCAGTTATGTTAGTATATTAAATTCGTTCCCTAAGTTCGATACCTGATTGTTCGTGCTATACTATTTGCAATTAGGTCCCTTGCCTTAGACGTAATAGTTAGTTAAATAGTTGGTTAAAACTAGTAGGTATAATATTAAGCATCAGATATTAATTATTAAAGAGTTTAAATATTGAAAATACTAAATGAATTTCATTAAACTTCTGTAGTTAGATAATCCATTCTATTTACCATGAATTGCCATTTTTTCTTTAATGACTTAATAAAACAATAACATTCACTAGACACAACTTCAATAAATAGATTCATGTCTTAAGAGACAATCTTGTGAGAGATATGAAATTGTATACACTTAAAGGTCCTAGTCCGAAACTATTTGATTTGAGAAATAAGCCTAAACATTATACCTAGTAAAGTCATCAATGCAATTGTAACCTCCCATTTTCACAACCAAATTTTTTTCATTTTTATTAAGGTAAAACTTCCCAATTTATAAATCCGTTATTATGAAAACTGTTTATTCTAAATTATATTTATTAAAAACCAGAGTAACATAGAAAATGTTAAATCCTCAATGTTGTTGTTGAGTGTGTACAGTCTCGCCTTTGCCTTCCCATAGCTACCGTTGATATCTGATACAATAAACAATTGAGTAAGCACAAAGCCTAGTGAGTTTCCCCCAAAATAACTCATACGATAAACATATAAGCATCCATAACTGCCGCTCTTCGAGCCTTCGGCATAACTGGACCGCCTCGCATGCCTTCAGTTTATCCGGGCTGGAATACTAGGTTTTGTTGGCCTACCGCCTCAACCCAACCGCTCCTCCCGAGCCTCCGTGCCTACTGCTTATAGCTGGCTCGCACCGGGAATCTTGGCGTACAACACAAAGCATGGTCGCCTCAACCCAAACCAAACACAACATGTCGACATATAAACAATCAGGATCAAGTAGGCACATAATACAAGAAAACAACAATCATACAACTCACTACCACCTACTAGTCCTCTCACAGCATACAATCTTGCTACCATCTAACCTCCATAGAATTCGTAACCATAAGTAACCTAATGTGAGATAACCACCCGAATAGATGATCCTACTCTAAAGCCACAACCAAACAAGGAACAGGCAAGAAGGCCTAGACCAAGAGTTCTCAGGCTATCCTACATGACCACAAGCAGTCCCTAAGGGCACTCCATAGATGATAACCATCAAGCACATATAACATATATTTCTACAGATTATTATAACAAAACAACATACTCAATACTAGGAGACAGATCTAACAGATCACTACAACATAGCAACATACTCGATATCAGAACACAGATCTAACAGATCACTACATCATAGCAACATACTCAATACCAGAACATATATCTAACATATCACTACAACATAGCAACATACTCAATACTAGAACACAAATCTAACAGATCACTACAACATATCAGCATACTAAATATCAACAATCCAATGAATGCATGGTTGTATATACTCAGAGGTGAGATAGTCACTCGGACAGCTGATCCTACTCTAGAAACACAACCAAACAAGGAACATGTAAGAGATCTTGGATCAAGAGTCCTCAGTCTATCCAACATGACTATATACAGGCCTTAAGGTACCCCTCTACTAACAGATCACAAAAACTAGTGGAACGGAATTGGTGCTTTCGACCGACGAGTTGTTGGATCTATATGCCCAAGAATCATTATGGAGTGATATTGCTAATAATATATGATCCTATAAGGTCACACCTTTATCAAGTTGACACATTTTGTATATTTATTATTGATATGATTATTAATAAATAGAGTAAATTACTGAAATTGTCCCTGTGGTTTGGTCAAAATTGCACGTTTGGTCCCTAACTTTTTTTTTTGCAATCGGATCGTCCCCGTGGTTTGATTTTGTTGCGTTTTTCGTCCCTATGGTTTGGTAAAAATTGCATGTTTGGTCCCTAACTTTATGTATGTAAGGGACGAAAAATGCAACAAAATCAAACCACAGGGACGAAAAAACGCAACAAAATCAAACCACAGGGACAATCCGAATGCAAAAAAAAAAAGTTAGGGACCAAACGTGCAATTTTGACCAAACCACGGGGACGATTTTAGTAAGTTACTCTAATAAATAATATTGATTCTTGTATTTTAATTAGGGAATAATTATTGTTTTGTGAAAATAATAATTATAAGAGAGTATTACTAGTTATTATTTCATATGGTATGAATTAATACGCCATGCACAACATTTTGGACTTGTTGGATTTTTTGTCTTTTACCTAAAGACATTTTATATTTTATAAACTTGGAGTTTATAAAAAATAGAGTAAATTACTGAAATTGTCCCCGTGGTTTGGTTAAAATTGCATATTTGGTCCCTAACTTTTATTTTGCACTCGGATTGTCCCTATGGTTTGATTTTGTTGCATTTTTCATCCCTATGGTTTGGTCAAAATTGCATGTTTGGTCCCTAACTTTATGTATGTAAGGGACAAAAAACGCAACAAAATCAAACCACAGGGACAAAAAATGCAACAAAATCAAACCCTAGGGACGATCTGAGTGCAAAAGAAAAGTTAGGGACCAAACGTGCAATTTTAACCAAGCCATGGGGACGATTTCAGTAATTTACTCTAAAAAATAAAGAATCTTACTTTTTAAAAAGGCATAATGATGGTGTGGGAGGTTGCCTTTTCAATCTTCCCCCTTTTGTCTTCCATGCTTCTAAAGTCTACCATTACTTTAGATTATTTTCATGGTTAGACCTTACTTTTCATGGGCTATATAAGAGATGCATGAGGCTCACATTTTTGCTAGAGTGAAGCTCTTCTTCTTCCTCTCTTTTCTCTCTAGAACTGTGGGTTATTCTTCTCTTCTTCCTCTCTTTATTTTGAAGTTAGTTTGGTGTTTAGAAGACTTCTTGAGTTGTTCCCTTTAGTGCTTAATTGAGTTACGCACTTAAAGGCTTTAGACACTCAAGAATACAAGAAGGGGCTAGCATTTCAAGTGCCTTACTCTTGATGGTGGATACTTGTAGAGAAGATCATACACTTTGATCTTTTGTTATCTTCATCAACACCCCAAAACTAAGTGGGTTCAAAGGCTTCAAATGTTATCTCTAAAACATCCTATGGTTGGTTTTATTTCATTCTAACCTCTATAAATGGATCCATGATGGGTCAGTTTTGTTATGAACTAAAAACAAACTTGTTATTTTTAAAGTCTTTAGTAGCCGATTTTTAATGAAAAAAAAACTTTTATATCGTATCAAAACCCAACAGTGGTATCAGAGCTATCTTTTATATGTTAGAATGATTTTTTTATGTTTGATAATCTTTGGTTTTTGGAAAACAAGCATGATTTCTTTTTGTTAAGAAAAATCCATATTTATCTTTTTTGGCAACTTCTTGGTTAAAATTGTTTATTTTTATATATAAACATTTTTCATGCATTCCGGTTACATAAAAGTTGCATTAGAAAAAACAAAGAGTTGTTTGTTATAATATTTGATATGTTGTTGTGTATAAACAAACTATTTAGACCTTTTTATTGTGTTGGGTAGATATTTATTTATTTATAAGATGTAATAGATAAATAGGTAATTTTTCATTCGTTGATTTGTTGTAATAAATTAGTTAGACTAATTGTATTTCTTTTAAATGTAACAAGATGAAAAAAAGACTTTTTGAAGTGTCCCTTAAGTCATTTAAGAAAGATTTAATAATTCTTGTGATGACTCACAAAAATTATCAATAGATATGGCTTGGTTTTCATAAAATAATATCACTTGGAGTTTGAGTTAAACTAATTTAAAAGATAACATAAGATGGTTATAAATTAATATTTATAAAAACGTTTTACCGGTTACAGGTTACTGATTACCAGTTTACTGGCTAAAACTTAACTTTTTTTTTGTTGAAAATAGTTTTACTATAAAACTTATAAATACTTAACTTTAAAATATTTGAAATGGTTTAAAATATTTTTAAACATTATATAAACTCCATGTCTTTATAATAAATAAGGATTTTTTTTTATTAAAAAATACTAAAATTGGTTTATAGCGTTATAACAGAAAATAATAAAACTAGCGATTATTTTTTCCGTCGAAACTTAATATATGATATTGGTGTTTTAAACATAATGCAACATGTTGATATTATGTTTTATGCATGCTAAATGAGATTTAAAACATAAGTATCATCACCCAAGTTTTGGGTTATCAAAATATGACTTTTATCATACGGTTCATAAAGTTGAGTTTGTAAAATAAAATGAGTTTATTCTATAAATTCATGGAGTCATAAGTTTTTGATTGTTAAAAGAAGATTTAAAATAGTGATTTTATAACTCATCCAAAACTCCAAGTCTTAATTATAAAATATAGTTTTATTAAGATTATTATCAGTTTTTAAAATCGATCTATGACTAAACTTTAAAATACCGGATTTTAGTTTATAATTGATCGCGATTAATGGAAAATAAAATGAAGTTTTATTTGGCACCTAAAGGACCTCATAACAAGTGATATGAATTTTACAAAATGGTACATGAATTGTTGGATGCATGCAATATTCATGAGACCATGTTTTTATAAACTATAATTGTGAAACATATATAAACCATTATTTACAAAACTTCAAATCTATGCAATCCATTTAAAATTCATTTGGAATTTTTGTGCAGTTTATATGGATTTTAGGGTCACCTTATTCACTTGAGTTGTTAGAAATGACAATGTGTTTTGGTATTTGCTTATGAGATAAAGGTCACCTAACCATTTTCTGAAATAGAACTCACATGTTTTTTAAAAGGATGATTTGATCAATTTCTTATGTGATAAAGGTCGCCTATGCATAAGAGTTTTGAGGCATAGATGGGATAAACATGCCAAGCTAAACAATAGTTGTTTGGGATCTCATAATCTAGGAGTTACATATTGTATCAATTGGTAATCACTACCTACCGAGTTTGATTAAGTTTATGGGATAAATGTCGCCTAATCATTTACTTGTTTCGTTACTTGGATCATAGACTTTAATAAATTAATGTTTTAAGAAACAATATAAGGTATTAATTTTTAAAGACTAAATATTGAAAATAATAAATGAAACTAAATTCTGTTGATAACTGTTAATAATTTTATGCCCTGCAAAACCTCTCTCTAGTTGAGTTTCAAGCGACAGTAACATTTGATGGTTATAATTTTTATAACTGATATAATATCTTCAGGTTCTACCTTTAAGATAAATAGAAATTATATATACTGAAAGATCTCATGTCTGAATAACCTCTGCAACTAGTTAGTCTGATCATGATACTTTGATGAAAGTATTATTGTGATGATGATGATACTGAAGAAATTCAAGACCATGTTAATGGCTAACTCCTTTAGAAAATCGACACCCAGGTTCCCTAGTGTGTCAATGTACGGCTTTATTTTATGAACGTGCGCACACACAAAATTCTCATCTTGATGTTATAAGCCATCAAGGATTTAATGATCTCGAACCTTTCCTGCAGAGCTTGCTCATGGAACATTTCCTTGAGATGCTCATTAATTTCGAATGCCTGAAGACTCTCAAAACTCTTTTAAGCTCAGGAGACATTGTTTCCAACATTACGCAAGCAACTTTAGTAGATTCATCGATAGGTTTATTATAAGCAACTATTTCTTCATCCTAGGGTTGTTCATCCACATAAGGGAGATTCTGATCGAGGACATACTCTCTGCCCTTGTACCTTTGGGAGATCCTCAAGGTACGAATCTAGTCCAGATAGTTCTGACCGGTGAGTTTCTCCTTAGATAGAATTGAGATGAGAGAGAGGTTCGAGTTTGAAGATGGAGGAGGAAAAGGGTTGTCATTTTTGTTGTTTATCATCTACAAGATGAAATCGGTTTAGTTAGTTCGAAATTGTCTTTAAAATAAATTTTTAACCAAAAATGAACTATTAATAAGGCTACAATCCATAGTTGGCTTTTACAATGCGTAAAAAAATGTTGTAAATACAGAACAAAGTTTTTTAGGTAGGCAATGCAATTTGCCAATTTCAATCGTTTGAAACTCATAGATCACTTGAGATTCATTAACGATCAATGACATGTTAATCTCGTTTGTGATCATCTCAAATCTAATGATGGGGATACCATGAACCATTAAATAGATGGTAAATCAGCCATGCAAAACGGTGTGACCCTCGAAATGAAATTATTCTCATGTTGACGTGTCAGTTAACAATACACGATTCGTCAACAAAATAATTTCACGAGTGACACATCATATTAACTTATATTTTCGCAAATGAAATGCTGAATTTTCATACACACTTCATCATCGAAATATAAACAATATGTTCGTTTTTTTGGGTAACAAATGACTCTCGTTTTTAGATGAATAAAATAGCTTTTTTTTGTTTTATTACTTGATAAAAAATTTTAGTCTTGAAACACAACCGAATAAACTCTTTTGGTAATTTCGTTCTCAAAATAAAAATATGTGGTAATCGTGGTAAGCGCGAAGCATTTTAAAAACTAACTCCATTAGGAATCATAGAGACTTGCTTAAACCTTTCTTGAAGTATTAGAGTGGGTGAAGATAGTATTGATTCAGCGATAATAATTTTATTAACATGTGATATAATTGTTATACATATAGTAATTATACCATATACTAAATTTAAACCTTTTAAATTTATGTTCTTGTCTTTCTAATTTAATTCTCTTATTAAATAAAGTTCAAGATAGATATTCCAATTTTAATTAAATTTTAAATAATATTCACTTTTATTTAATTAGATATTCAAATTCAAATTCAAATTAAATTTAAATAATTTCATTTTAAATTAATTTGATATTCAAAATTGAATTCAAATTAAATATTATTTCATATTAATATCAAAACTCGAATATTCAGATTTAAATAGTTAAAATAATATTTCAAATTCAAGGCTTATCCCTAGATTTCCAAAAATTCAACAAAATCCAAAATCTAAAAAATCTGGACAGATGCACCGCGTTGGCCAAGGATGCACCGCATCTGTCGATTAAACAAGTTTCTTTGTTTTTTGGGTTTTACAAATTTGTGCAATTAACTAAAACCTATTAGGTTGTGATACCATTATTAAGTTTTATTTGCATCAATAAACTGTCTAAAGGTAGCGGGAATAATCTAAAGATTTTACTTAAGTGCACATACATCCTAGACTTAGGTTTTAGTAGTTATAGCAACAGACCTTATAAAACAACATAAAGAAACAAACTAACATCTAGATTGCTCAATTGAGGTCTCGTACGTGTCAGTGCTTGTAATAGATGAAGGATCCAAAGTTGAACCCCTCTAATGAAGTCATACCTACAACACTACAAGCAAAATGAATAAACCCTAGTTTAAGGTTTAGTCGAAATTCTCTAACCCTAAGAGAGAGGTTAATAATTTCGATTATGGAGAGAGAAAGACAGAGGTTGGAAGATTTTAATAAAGGATTCAATGCCTCTAGGGTCTACCTCTAGTAGTCTATTTATAGGTTGCAGATAGATTTCTTAAAGGATTCAAAGTCTAATGTTAATCCTTATCTGATCCAGACCTGCCAAATCTCTATCAAAGGGAGCCATCGAAACCGTCAACTCCTAGGTCTTTAATAGATTCTGGAATATTCCAATTTATCTCTTGGATTAATTAATATTCAAGCTCTTTAATTAATTAAAATATTTTAGTTAATTATTAAAATAATTTCCAATTAATTTATTAATTCCTTAATAAATTAAAACTTATTTATCTCCATTTCCTTATATTATTTTGGGTGATGAAGCCAATCCAAAAGGACCCTAGTATTGTTAGAAATATTACCAAAACAGTTAATGACATTGGATATTATTTCCACCAAAGAGAAGGGGTGATGGACAAATACCCCATTATAGTTGAGCTCCACTATGCAATAGAGTCCAAAATGATCATAATCGACATGTATGCTCAGATGCTCTATAGTGAAAGAAAAAACCTAGCTTTTTGTTGTGCTCCATTGTTAGGTTTGTGGATCGAAATGAATGAAGAAAGTTTATAGGTTTATGGCTGGATGTATAATAGCTGTTTTAAGAGGATGTGAGTTTAATGACATGTTCAACAAAAATAAACATTATTATATTACATATCTATGTCATCTATAGAAACCGGATGACTACTTCAAGTTCCCTATAATGACTTAATTGACACACAAACTAAAAATTAAGTGACTATTGCGTAAAAAACCATTAGGGATGTAATCGGGCCAAAAAGCAAATATTAATGGGCTACAATGTCATTTTCCTTTATGAAATTCTTGGAAAATGAAACATTAGTGTTAGTCCTATATCAACTTCTAGAAATTTAAAGCCAGTTTTGTTGTTAACAAAGAAACATTTTGAAGACTAGAAGCCAACGTAAGGTTTTAAATGTATTGCATTTGTTTGTTTTCTAACGTATCTTTAGATATGATTGTGTTAATGCCTTTCATTAGAATGAGAATATCTAATTAATTTCTCATGTATTTTGAAAAATCACGGAGTTTAGTAATTTTTTCTTGGTTCATAAGCTCTCGCAGTTACGCTAAAAAGATATTGATCTTCAATCTCTGTGCCTTATTAGAGTTGGTGATGGTACCTGCACTTCTTTTTGGCATGATGTTCGGAGGGACGATATGCCCCTGTCTGCTACGTTTCCTAGAATCTATGCGTTGGATTTACATAGACATGCTTCTATTACAAATATATTGTCCAAGGGTTTGGGAGTTAACACTCTCAGACGTGACCCTAGAGGTAGTGCGGAATAGGAGCAATGGAACAACTTTATTTGTCTTTTGTATAATTTCCAACTCAGTCTGGTCCCAGATAGACTGGGTTGGGATATTGATGTTTCAGATAATTTTTGAGTTTCTCCGGCTCGTAAATTCGTGGATGGTCTTACGCTTAGCAAGGGAGGTAACTCTACTCGTTGGAATAATTGGGTTCCAATTAAGATCAATATTCTTATTTGGAGAATTAGATTGTTTAGTATCCCTACTAGAGCACATTTATCCGATAGAGGTATAATGGCGGATTCTGTTCTTTTCCCTGTCTGTTCTTCTAGAGTGGAAACTGTTGACCATATTTTTGTTGACTGCCCTGATTTGAGTGATTTATGGTCCCGTATCGCGATCTGGTGGGGTGTCAATTGTCCTTCTCAGCAGACTGTGGATTCGATTATCAATTGGGCTGATTCTACCATCCGGCGTATTGGGCAGCGCAAAGCTTTTAATGCGGTGATCTTAACCGCCTTTTGGTGCATATGGAATTTCAGGAACGGTTTGATTTTTAGAGCGACTACGTCTAAGAAAACTATGATTTTTGATAATGTTGTTCATAATTCTTTTGTTTGGATTTCTAGTAGGTGTAGTAAAGCCAAGTTTAGTTGGTCCTCTTGGCTTCATAATCCTCTTTCAGCTACTATTTTGATGTAATTCTCTATCCTACTTCTTGCTAGCTTTATAAAATTCCGCCGTTCCAAATTTTTTTTGAGTCGTACATATTGTGATGTTCTCAATAGTTCAAAATCCTAAAAATAAGCATTTTTTAGACAATTAAAATTAAATTAGTTTATTTTTATGTTATATAAATTAATATGGATACAACAAAGTCATATTTTAAGATGACTTATCAACCAACAATTATATATAGTTTTCTTGGAAACATAAAAGTGTTATTCCATCGATAACAACATCAAAATCAACCTATAAAACCAATGATAATCATGTTGCTAAAAAGACAATCATATTATAATGATATTATGATGAATAAGTTTACTCACAACCTTTAGAAAATAAAAACAAAATATGTATCTATAAGTATATTTAATAGCCAGGTAGTGTCTAATTTTTGTTTTTCAATAACAATGTACTTTCTATTTTCTAGCCATTATAACCCTAATGGTTAACTAATATTAATAAATAACCGAATTGTATTAATCAACTAAAACTGATAGGAACAGATGCCCAATGGTTAAGGAATTCCAATAACTAATTGGTTCGGTTATGGTTCAATTTTTGGCCCCTAACCAACCATACACTCCCTAGTTACAATTTAGAAATGAAGATTCCATGGATGGTTAGTTGGTTACCCACGTAAAGATAGATAACAACAAGCGTTTTATTTTTTTAAGAATATTTTGTAAACGTGATTTATAATTGCTGTAAAATTTTGTGATTTGATTACTAATATAATTTTGTAGATTCGTGCATTTAAAAACTACATGCATCCCTTATTGTACTTGATGGTGTCCACCTGAAAGAGAAATGCTTGAGAACTATGTTCCTAATAGTAACCATGGACGACAACAATTACAATTATTCATTGTTAGAAAAACAGAAAGAAGTGAACGATTAATATTGTTTTTATTGAGGCTAAAGAATGTATTGTGGATATGAATCATTTAGTCACCATATCTAGGACCATTTCCATTGACATGGTCATCCAAGTTGTTTTCACAGAAACATATTGTAGGCTATGATGTCGACATTTGCTGATGAATTTGCAAAAAAATGATCAAAAACATGAAAGAATCGAAATTTTGTTATACGAGACATGCAAACATTATAGAGAGTTGATTTTAAAAATAACTTGGATAGGTTACGATATACACTTACTGATGAGTGTTGTACATGGATAGACATAGTTGGTTACCATAAATGAGCAAGGGTGTGTTTCCTGGTGGTAATTAAAACATCTAATCTCTCGATCGTACAATTCTCCACATAATCATAGATAAATGTTAATCAAAACATTTAATAATATGATATAGAAAAACTATAAAGTAATATGCATACCATGGAAACATCTATGACATGTGCACATTTGGTCGAACCTAGACGCCTAAACCTCGACTATTCCATGACCTGATGAATCACACACAATATTATGTTATATAGCGCCTGACGGTATGAAAAATCTCCATGATCTAGATCTATAATAGGTCAGACTTTAGCAAACATAATCATGGTAAATAAAAGATATTAATACGAAATACTTTTTTTCACCTTAAAAGCATACATAAATCCCTTCATGTTATAAGAATATCTTTGGCCTGCTCTTGCATCGGCGGGGTTAACATTCTCCTTGATTTTGTTGAACACAAATGACATCTGTCTAAAGGTGTAATCTCATGCTACCCTATCCTAGGGTGCCTTTGGCAATATATATATATATATATATATATATATATATATATATATATATATATATATATATATACACACACACACACACAAGTTATTTAAGAAGCTTCAATCGATTAAAAGTAATCTAAATTCGTAAATTATTGGATACATGTTGAACTGGTTTGGATCGGATATACCAATGCAATGTATTCGTTGTTCATTAATTGGTGATGGTATCAACCACGAAACCCATTATCCAAGATACACAACAAGGAAGATCGTCGACATTCAGATAACTCATCAAGTGATTTATCAAAAACAAACTCCATATCAAATAAATTTCACATTTTACATTTCCACGACAAATGGAAACACCCGATGTTGGTACAATGTGGCCTTCAAACGAGTAGTGAAATAGTCATCCAACCGCAAACACATTATCAGGCAAAATTTTCTCTTAGCAAAGCAAAGCTCGTAGTCTCCCTATGGAAGTAATAGCTCATCCACATCGGTTCATGAATCAATCACAAGCCTCCTTGCAGAACAAATATTGGGCAAGTAATGGTTGCCCTTCCCCGCCCAACGATACATCAACCAACGTACCAAAAACATGACTCCTTGAAAAGCATCGCTCGTGTCAGGTTATGTCGTAGGCTTAGTCTTCAAATAATGATCCAACCCAAGTCAAATTTGCAAGTAGTAAGGACTAAAACGTCTTACACACAATCACATTAAAATAAAGATGAAAAACTTAACATTATGACATATATCATATTTATCCTTCATAAACCTTCAAAATATCATATTTACCTAAATCTTTTTTTATAATGTTTTTAATATTTTATAATCATTTTTTATACCTTAGAGTTATTATAACAATTAAAAAAATTATAACAATATTATATTTACATCTATGATAATGAAATATAAACTCCTAACTTGTTGGAATGTCGCTCTCTTGACAAACAAAATAATTCATCTTCAACCCTCTCTATAGAATGTATATTTTGATTGTTTAGTTTTTGTTGTTGATTGTTATCATGTTGTATATTGATGATATTTTAGATATTACCATTGATATTTTGATGTTTAAAAAATACATATACAATATTTTGATATTTAAAAAGAACATATATGATATTTTGAAGTTTAAAAAGAACACATATGATATTTTGAAATTTTATGAATGATAAATATGATATTTAGAAATTAAGTTGCGTAAATATGATATTTTGATGTTTAAGAATGACATATATATATATATATATATATATATATATATATATATATATATATATATATATATATATATATATATATGGGCACATACAGAGAGTTAGATACACGACCTACATCGGGTCTAAAATGTCCATTCCAAAAATTGTTTTTTTTTTTCATTTATTTTTATAAATATTGTTAAAGTTTATTGATTAATGAAGGTTATTTACATTGTTACTAGTTTGTTATCAATTTGTGTGTTATTTTATTATTTTGGTTGCATAAGTTGATACCAACAAATATATAATTATATAAGTTAATAAAAATATATCTTATTATATAAATTAAAAGAAACTTTATTCGGCAAACAAATGATTAGCTCTTTCTTCTAGAAGTGTTTAACTTTGTTGCATAGTTAGTTGACGAGATTGACTTGAGATCATAGTATAAACATGGATTCTTTATATTGTACAAACGTAATTAAGTTTTCAGATAATAATATGTCAATTTAGTAAATGCTAATTCAAACTCTTAACAAAACTTAAATAGTAACATAATATTATTAGAGGCATTTCAACAAGCCCACAAATAATACTGTTAGAGACACGGTTTCTCACTATCACACACTAGAGAGAAAGAAAGAAATCGGGAGTGGAGAAGTGATGGAATCACATCATTGGATTTATTTTATTTTATTTTTTGTTCTCATTTTGTTTTCTATGATGTCGACATCATTTATATATAAATAGAAGGGTTTTTTTTTTTATTATTTAAATTTTTTTATTATTATTTTAATTACAAAAGTTTATATTATATGACTCGTAACAAAAATTTATTACATATTTACACAGATCCCAAAAGGCCAAAACCTAACATTTCAATATGTTAGAATGAGCTTTTTTGGGCAAGCATAAGGTTATGATTGAAATGGATATGATTTCTTTGAACTCAAGCATAGTATTGGTAATGGTGAAACAAAGGTTGGCACTTGTTCTTTTTCAAGCATGATGACATTACAATCATTGCCAAATATTTCTGATAAGATTTATATATATATTTTAGAAAACAAAGACAAAATTACTCAGTTTCTAAGGCCATTTAGAAAACAAAGACAAAATTACTCAGTTTCTAAGGCCAGAGGAGAGAGAGCTTTTGTTATCTTATTTTTCAAAAACTACTCGGTTTTCAAAAAACTAATCGTTTTCTTTTTTAATTTCAAGTTTTAAAACATTTTTCAACCAAACTAAATACTAACACCTGTCTTTATTTTTCACCGTCTATCTCAAACATTCAACACTCATAAACTTCTTTCAAAATGGCTTCCTTAAACCCTCATCTTTGGAGCCCGACTACTGAGGTGACTTTGACTTGTGCATAGGTTGATGTACATGAAGACTCGATGGTCGATTTCCATGAATGCGGGTCTTCTTTTTGGAGCAAAATTACCCGAAGATTCCACAACAAAAAGAGTCAAAGTCGCTACCGAAGCAAAGAACAAACTACCAAATGGAGGCACATAAACCAAATGACAAGTTATTAAGTTTAATACATTGATATGTATTTTGACAAATGGTGAAAATGGTGAAATGTTGTAAAACATTGTTGTAGTTTTCCGCCAAGTAAAACATACACATTTCTTGTATCTACGGTTGTGACAAGTTGCTAGAGGGAGGGCAACATGGTGCCGATATATTGACTGAAATGGTGTTATTTTTATGATTTATGTTTCCTTTATTTCAATTTCATGTGTCAGTATCTATTATTATCAATGATTTGTCAGAATGATACCACTTTCTCTGGCCTAAAATTTAGTGAAAATCAAATTTCACGGTTTTCTTTTAAAAAAATCATAAATTTTGAAAGATTTTTTTGTTAGAAATGTTCATAAATCATTTCCACAACACAAAAGTTTTATATTGTATTTTTGACCTATATAATAACAAAAAAAAAAAAAAGATTTATCACTTTTTTTCAAAAGATTTTTTAGATGTGAGAAATCTTCTTTTGTTATTTCCGCAGGTAAAACTACAATATTAAAAAATATTGTCGTGGAAATGATTTTTGAATACCTCTGACTGACTCTCTCTCACACACACACCAAAAAAAATGTTGATTTTTTAAAAGAATTTTGTACCTGTAAATTGGATTTTTGCATATGACATCTATGAATAAAATTTGATTTTTTTAAAAATGATGTCGTTTCAAAGTTCGCAAATGTAATACGCAAAAATCACAGATTATTTTGGCCCAATAGCTCAAATCTTGAAAAGTATATAGTAGGATTCGTTGATTTGTCCCCTTTTCTTTTTAACATTCTACAAGTCGATTTAAATTAAACTCATTAAACAAATATTTCACACATCAAATGTTAGAATTCTACTAATTCACATGTAACAAGATTTTCTTTTTGTCGATTATTTTTCACATTTGAAGCTCCCGACTATCGTCTTGTCTTATCATGCTTAAAACGCTTGGCATCTTGTTTAGGGTTCTGATTTTCAACGTAGGGTAGGTTTCTTTTGAAATTTTTGTGATAGTCATGACATGCTACTTTTTGGACAAATAAGTACATGTAGTTCAACCTACCATAGCATACCATATTATTTTATTATTAGATAAAACTCTCTTTTATAAAGTATTGATATATCTCACAACAAGAACAAATATCACATAGTTATATGGAAAAACTATTGACAAACGTACATTATTTGGAAATACGAAACACCATGTCATTTTGATATTAACTTTCATAGTTATTGGCTTAATAATTTTTTTTTTTTAAAACTAAATACCTATATATGACAAAAAAAAAAGGGTCACTCGAAGTCATATATTATGATCATGATTTTAACTACTTTAATTCTTCATCTTTATGCATCAATACTTCTTGAAGCTAAAAACAAACATTATAATTTTCATCATACAACATATTACAAGTGGAAGCAAATTAATATGAATACTATCATACCTTAACTATCCCTATAATCAAAGGATAATGAATTCTTTCACATCATCTTATTCAATTCAAAGTTCAAACTAAACATATAAATTAGTAAACACATAAATATAAATAATGTACATTAAAGTTGACTAATATATAAGAGTTATTATACAAACAGAGAAAAGAACCTGGAGATACATAAGTAGCTTCTTCCTCAAAGAGTCAGATTCTGCAAATTCCTCGAATTCTCAAATGACGAATTTGCCCTCAGATTCGAACTCGCTTCCTCAACATCCAAAGAACCCGGTCTTTCAGTCAAAAACTGCTCCCAAAAAACATCATTAACCCTCGCCTGAGCAGTTGCAGGTGCCACCGGAGCCGCCGGAGTTGTGTTCTTTTCCGGGACTCTGGCGGCGGCAGCCGCCCACTCAGGCGGCTTTCCGATCTCCTCAAATGACTGTGGCATTGTGTCGGTATCCTGACACGTGTCGATTTGTGAAACACAAGATGCTAAAGTTAGATTCAATTGACATGAATCGTGGCCTTTGGTGGTGTCTTTATTGGAATCTAAACATGTTTTGTTTATGAAAGAAGATTCCATGTTGAAGCCAAATGAAGTGCAGCTATCTGAAAGTTCTTGGGTTTCTTGATTAAATGGAAGGCTGCCATGTGTCCTTTCAGATACTATGATTTGAGGGCTTCCAGTTCCATTATCTTCGTTTGAGCTTTGAGTGCTGTTGGATACAAAGTTTATGTCAGAAACAGCTGGCGATAACTCTAATCGAAGTTTATTTGAAAAATCACGATGAAAAATGTTTCCAAAATCTGGTCTAGATGGGCTCTGAGGGAGACTATTGGTATTAGTATTATTATTATCTTCGGGGAAAAATCTTCTTTTTTTGTTATCGGCTGAAAAATCCATCGATTCGAGCTTTTGAGCAAGGTGCTCGACAAAATCGGGATTTTGAGCGGCTTTTTTGAGGAATGTTAGGAGGGTGTCTTGGCGTTCTTCGATGGTGTTGACTCGGTGAGTGAGGTCTTCGAGTTGGAGCTTAGAAACTGGTTGTTGTTGTTTGAATCTCGTGATGTTTTTTTCGAGTGAAGTTTTTTCACGTGTGAGTTTGTCGATTTCTTCTTCAAAAGCTGCTCTTTCGGGATCGATGGTTGAAGATTGTGGATTACTGTGGCTGTGAATTGGTTTTCTTCGATGAATGTTCTTCAGAAGGTGTTTTTGATCTTTAGCGAATTCTTCGTTTGCGAATTCCCATCTTTCAGGATCGATCTTCCTGAAACCCTGTTAAACGGAATCATTCATCTTCAGAAAGTGAAAGTCGATTGCTCTAGTAGCTAAATTGATAACTAAAATTAGGCTTTCGTTTCTTCAAGCTAATCCTACGATATTCTCGAGAAAATACCTGATTCTCAAAACCTTTCGTCCTCATCAAAATCAATACTAGATCGATCAAACATCCTATAAAACTAACGATCTAAACATGAATGAATAAATTAAAGATAAAACTAGGTTGAATTTCATCTAAACAGTTGATCAAAAAACGAGAGAATGTAAACAGAATCATAAAAGTAATCACTTACATAGGTATTGAGCTGTCTAATGAAGCTGGAAAAGTTATTGTGCTTGAAATAAGTTGGCAACAACAGGCGAGCAAATTCAGGAGGGTTCCACACAACGAAACTGTTCCTGTTCGTGCTCCACGATACTATTTCATCAGTCATGGAGTCGTCAACCATATCGTACGTCTTTATAAGAAAGGGAGCTGGTCCTCCTCCACCTCCTCCACCTGATACCGCTTGATTACCTTCCATTTTGGGAGATTTCCGGTCGTATCGGCTGAAGATTTTGGAAAACCCCTAAATTGGAGTCTCTTTACAAGAACATCATGACAGTTGACTCTTTACCGTCTACAGGTAGTCGTCGTACGACAGCAGGACGACGTCGTAATGTGTAGACACTGCTACGTTTCTTCTCTTTATGTACACTTTGACCCCCCAAGTTTGTATTTAATTTACACTATAGTTGTAAAGGTTCTTTTAACAAAACTTGAAGGGCTTAGCTTGACATACATCTCAATTACTCCAAACACAATATTTTGGATATCAGATTTTGAACCTGGATTCTATATGAAATTACATTCCTGAGCCACTGACCAATCTTTTAATCTTGTTAATGCCGATGTAATTTAATTGTGTTTTTTTTTTATTCAAATTTTTATTTTCGATGAATTTCATCATTGATAAGATTGGTTGGATGAAATGCAATTATTTTAGTTCTTTAATTTGTTAAACACTCTTTATATGCAAGAGAGAGTTTACTTGTAAATAAGGTGTGTTATTTTCAAACATTTTTAAATAATTTTTGTTTAGTCTTCACTCTTACATATGTTGAATGCTTGATGATTATGCATGCTACTCACAAGATAAAGTTAGACTAATATTAGCTTTTGAGAGAAGACAACTTAGACATTTAATAATGTTTGTTTTCTCTAAGTTTTTTTTATCCATGTTTTACATAAACCATATTTAGGAAAAAAAATCCCATATTCAAAAAGATTTGTTAAGAATAATAGAAAATAAAAAATGGATGAACAACACAAAGCCTATCACATGGGGTAAATTATGGAACACTAACAATATTTTGGATATGAAAAGTTTGAATGTTGAATCTTCTTTATATAATTATACATCCCAATCGCTAGACTCTAATAATAGAAAATAGACATGAATAATAAAGAACAATTTATAATATAGAAAATAGACATGAATAACAAAGAACAATGTGTAGGATAAGATGAATGATGAATTAATGAATTAGTATTATACACCGTCATACATTGAGTAAGATTTGTTTGATAGCTTTACTAACGATACACTTTTGGATTGTTTTATAACATGAAAATTGATCAAGAACAATTGTAAGACACTTGCAAGTATTTTTGAAAATGCATTTGATCTATGATATTATTGGCAACCATGCTTGTTAACCGAACTTTACCCACTCACTTAAATTGGACACACCTGATTTTAAACTCTAAATTTGACATTTATTATATTTATAATTAATTAAAAAAAATCATATAAAAATGAAAACTTAAAAATCTCATAACTTTTTTTTTTTTTTTTTTTTTTTTTTTTTTTTTTTTTTTAAAATTCACATTCATTTCCTACCATTGCACATACCAAATAAATTATACATCATTGCCTTTTTATTTATGAGTTTGCCAATATAAATTATATATCATTTTAATTGCCAGATTTTAAAAAAATGAAACAGCAGTTAAATTAGACAAATCGTCTAAATGTATTTTTAATACATACAATCTTATAAAAGTTTGCATTCAAATAAAACAATCTTCCTATCTTCCTACACTGATAAAAAATATAGTTTGTTTGTCATTTGTTATTTTTTTTTATAATTTTTTATTTTCTTTCTCTCACTCTCTAAAAATAACTTTTTTTATAATTTTTAATTTTCTTTATCTCACTCTCTAAAAATGACACGTGCCTTTTTCTATTATTTTACAATTAAATTTAAATTCTTCAAAATCCCTTAAAATTAACATTATTTATTACCATTTTGAAATTCAAAAATACTTAGTAATCAATAATTATAATTTTATTTTAATCAACGATTATAGTTTTACATAATAATAAAACATAAATATCTTAATTACTAATTTATTAAAAACAACAAATTAATAACTATGACTTCCTACTATAAAAATTTATTTATTTTTGTAACTGTGTGGTTTCTACGGGATATGATCTAAATATCTTAATTAACAATTTATTGAAAATAATTGATTAATGATTATGACTTTTTACTATAAAAATTTATTTATTTTTATAATCGTGATTACCACGTACTATAAACTAAAAGATAAATCTTCTCACTTATGTTTATAATCATATTTAACACATAAACTAAACTAAAGATTAAGAAAAAAAATTCATTCAAAAACTGTTTACAAGCAACCCCAATTAATTTTTTTTTTTGTTTTTTCCTCTTTAATCCCCAAAATCATGCAACACAAAACTAACATCAGGAACATATCCTCTTCTCCTCATTTCCTCATCTAAATCCTTAAGCAAAACCAAAATCTCATCTTTCATTACATGACACATCTCACCCGCATAAAAAACCTCACTTTCTTTACCTAAATCAACACAACTATAACCAGGTTCTTTCTTTACATCCATGGACACCATCATCTTCCTAACTTTTGCTACTTTTTCCCACATAAAAGCACCCGCATAAACATTAGATAACACTATGAAAGTTGAAGGATCTTTAACACCTAACTCCATTACACGATCAGCAACCCTAATTCCCATTTGGGTATTCCCAAATCGCTTACAACAACTCAAAAAAGAAGCCCAAACAGCCTCATCGATTTCAAAAGGCATGGAGTTGAGTAAATTCTCAGCCTCGTTTAGATGCCCTGATCGACTATATAGATCTAGTAAACATGTGTAGTGATGAAGATTAGGGTTTAATTTGTAACACTCAACCATCGATTTGAAAAGATCACGACCTTTGGAAACTAAACCTACATGGCTACAAGCATAAATCAAGCCAATAAATGTTACCTCGTTTGGTTTGATTCCAGTGGATACCATGTCATCGTATAGCGATAATGCTTCTTGAGCTCTTCCATGTTGAGCTAACCCCACGATGATTGAAGTCCATGAGACTACATCTTTTGTAAGAATACCATGGAATGTAGTTTTGGCTGCGATTATATCGCTACATTTTGCATACATGTCGATGAGGGAGTTGCTGATGTATAAACTGGATTGAAAACCGAGTTTGAGAACTAAAGAATGAACCTGTTTACCAAGTTCGAGTGATGAGAGATTAGCAGAAGCTACGATGATGGTGGAGAGAATAAAGGGGTCGATGATTTTGATTCCTTCTTTTCTCATTTCGATGAAGAGATGAAAGGCGCTGATTAAGTGACCACTTTGTATTAATCCAGAGACTAAAGCAGTCCATGAGAAAAGATCTGATTCCTTCATGTCTCGAAGAAGGTCGACAGCTTCTGATTTTCTTCCACTCCGAGCATACCCGGAAATCAGAGTAGTCCAAGAGATCGGATTTTTTGAAGAAATTGAATCGAAAACAGAACGTGCAGTGTCCACCGATCCACATTTTGCATACATGTCAACTAAGGAGGATTTGACAACATCGTCAGATGAGAATGGGGATAACATGAATTGGGCGTGCAATTGTTGTCCGATTCGTAGCGCGTTTAAGGCAGCACAGGAATTCAGTAAGCTAGCGAAAACGAAGTGATCGGGTTGCAAGGAATCTCGAGTGAACATGAAGGGGAAGAGGGAGAGGGCATGGTTAGGGAGGTTGGATTGGTTGTAGGCTGTGAGAATAGAAGCCCATGATACTACGTCTCGTTGAGGCATTTCGTCGAACAGTTGGACGGCGTCTTTGATGAGGCCGCATTTGCCGTACATGGAAATGAGGGTATTCGGAAGGGCTCCATAGCGGTCGAGGCCGAGCTTTAGGATGTTGGCATGGAGAGTCTTGCCGTGAGATGTAAGGCGGCGACTGGCGCAGAGACGGAGAGGTTGAAGTAACTGGTGATGCATTCATGACGGATTTAGGTTTCTAATTTCATGGCCCTTGTTACGATTGTGAACGTTGTATGCTAACGTTGACGTGCTAAAAATCCTACACTTTTCCTTTATCACTTTTTTGACTAATTGTCTTGATATCTAAATCTTAGTATTTCATAGTCATGATAATACTTCTTAGTCACTGATAATACTTCTAACATTTTAACTTTTTTTTTTTTTTTTTTAAATTAATTAATTTAAATAAATTTTTTAAACCACAATCAATTAATATCAAATAAATTATATATTTTAAAACGCAACATTTCATATTAAATTAAAAAAGTTACAATAAAGTTTTGCAGAGGGTTTTGTGCTAATTCTAAAAATTTAAATTGTAAAAGAAATTATAAGTTGGATCTATCATAAAGCTAAAATCAAGGGACCAAAACTGTCAAATCGTGAATCTGTGTCTTCTTCCTCGGTGTGATGAACAACTTGATAATCTTTCTCTTTTTGTAACCTGCAAATTTCGATTTCTTGAAAACAAACTCATTTGCCAATCACATTGTCCCGTTTCTTTCTCTCCTCTCGCTACACCCTTACACCCCGTTCTCGAGTTTATCAGAAGAAAAGAAAAAAATAGAAAAGAAAGTCATAAGAGAAAAGAAGAGAAAGAAAAGGAAAACAAAATTTTCTTTTGTGTTCCCGAGTTGGAGAGAAGTGGAAAAAAAATTAATCATTTTCTTCTTTCCTTCCAAATCCTCCCAAATCGGAAGGAAAGATAGGAGGAAAGTGATCCTTCCATTTCCCCCCACTTCCTTCCTTTAATGAAACTCGGGAACACCAAATTTTTTTTTATTTTCTTCTCATTTCCACCCATTTACTTTCCTTTCTCTCGTTAAGTTGAACTCGGGAACGGGGTGTTAGCGAGCTCCTCCTAACGAGCTTCACAGTGAACATTGAGGGGTGGTATAGCGTCTCTTGACGAGACTGTTCGCAAGGCCATTCCTTCAAGCCTAAGTGTATAACCATCAACCGCTTATGCAAATGATAATGTTGTTTTGGGTACCACGCTAATTTATTTTTAATATTTATTTATTTTTTAATCCGGACCGTGGTGTCGTCAGGCGTGAAGCACTACTGACCGGTCAATGCGAACAAGTGTGCCACCAGACATAAATGTGTGTGTGTGTGAGAGAGAGAGAGAGAGTTTTTCTTTAAATTTGAATAAATAGAAAAAAAAATTACGTTGTTTTAAAAAAAAATCTTATAAAAAAACTTTATATTTTATATTTTTCCGGATTAAACATGCAATTTGTCTACTTCGGTTCACATTTCAGAGAGAGACAAAGTAGAGATGGGAGTTTTTGGTACTATACGCATACAACCTGTTTTTTCAAACGCAACATTCACAATCAGCCTTCCAAAGTGAACGGTGGCTACCCAGTAAGGCCAAATTTCCACCCCTCATCTTAATCAAATTTCATTTTATCCCTTAATAATATTAGTAGGGAAAATGTCATTGAAACCCAACGAACTTTCAGGTTTTGGTTTAAATGATCATTTATGATATTTTTTTTTGCATTAGAAGGGAACGAATTCAACTCTTACCGGTTACTTTGGCCAAGTCACCTGTAATAATAGGTTACTGATGTCAAAAAGAGTGTCACATAGGAAATAATATGTTGATTTGTAATTATATACCTCTGTTTCGGTCATAGTCAACAAATATTGATCCACACCACCTTCTTCCCTTATTTCCTTCTTCATATCATCTCATTCCTTCCTTCCACCCTGGTTTTCTTTCTAAGATAAATGAAAGCCTTTTTTTATCATGGGTATGAAAATGAAGATGAAGGTATCCCCGTTAAAATTAAACCCAAATCAAACCTCACCATTACTTCAAAAAAAAAAAAAAAAAAATCACAGATTTGAAACCTATGAACGCCCTGTTTACCAACCCTATATATCGTTGCTCCCCGTTAAAATTAAACCCAAATCAAACCTCACCATTACTTCAAAAAAAAAAAATCACAGATTTGAAACCTATGAACGCCCTGTTTACCGAACCCTATATATCGTTGCTTTGGTTACTGTCAACGACGATGCCTCCTTTTGTTGTTGCTCTGCTTCATCTCTACTTCAACCACCAGCCGGTGAAAGCCCTCCCTTCCCCTTCACTCACTAGTTGACCCTTCCCCACCGCCCAAATCAGATCAGGGGATGAAGATCATGTGTTTATGGTTGGAGGATGAAATTAAGCCTAAATCAAACCCCCACCATTAAAAATTGAACCCAGATGAAATTAAGCCTAAATCAAACCCAACGTCCTGAATGTTCAAGAAAGAAGCAGTAGAGCTTTACGAGTATATGATGGATAGTCCTTACAAGTAGTTTTTTGATCAGCCTTAGGAGCTTCAAGGCCTCCTCAAATTTCCTCTCTAACAACAGTTTTTTGATCAAATTCTTGTAGGTCGCCTGCCATGGTTTCACCCCACCTGTATTGTCTCAGTCATTTCAACAAGCACCTGGTGTGCTTCAATGGCCTTGTTTTGACTCAAGAACCCATTTACCAAAACGTCCAAAAGATCTGCATCAGCCTTGCAACCTTTCTCGATCATGTTGGCGAAAATGATCAGAGCTTTGTCAACTTCATTGGCTGAACAATGTCCCTTGATTAGAATCGTCCATGTCTTGACGTCACGATTGCAACCATTTGCTTGCATTTCATCGAGCACCTTGGCTGCATCTTCTAGTCTTCTGGCTTTACATAGGCCAAAGATTAATTGGTTGTAGGTTATGTTATCGGGTTCGTATCCTACATCTTTTATGGTTGCCATCATCTTCTTGGCTTCATCAAATTGACCTACACTTGTTAATGATCTATGAATACCATCATAAACGCTTTTTGAAAGAGAGTTTCCTGTGGCTTCAAATTTATTTACTACCCGAAAAACAAGATCCAAATTTGGTGAAATGTTGCCTGCAATGGTTCTTAGAAGAACACTACAATGTTGAATTGAGGGCTTGTAAGGACTATCCGTCATATTCTCATAAAAAATCTGGTTGAGGACTCTCGAGATCACAATCACGGGAGGTTTACAAAACGTTGGAGTCGATTCACATTTTTGGCAGGGTCTCTTGATCTAAATATGATTCATAGAGGTTGCAATATAGAGAAATTCATCGATCCCATCACATCTCAAATATTCAGACAGGTGGCAAATGAAGTGGCCTACTTGTCTAATGGTACATGATGGAAAGGAAGGGGTTCACTGGGTGACCCCTTCACATTCTTGATAATGACATTTTAAATCCTGAAAACATGAATTCGTTTCCTTATAATGTAAAAAATATCACAGGGACCATTTAAACCAAAATCTAAAAGTTTATTGGGTTACAGTGACATTTTCCCATAGTAGTATATTTTACAAGTTTGTTATCCTTTATCAATTAATCTAATTTGTTAACATATGCAAATTAAAATTATAATGTACTTTATTAATTTCATTATCTTTTTATATACATAACTGATAAAATAACACCAGTATGAAATAGTTTATACGAGATGTGCTTAAAAAACAAATAATCCCAAACAACCCTAAATAACAAAACCAGATGGTGTTCTATGTAAAATAACCATCAAATTTGCAAATGAGTTTTGGAAAAATATAATTATTACAAAATTGTGAAATGTTTGTCATAAAGCAATTTCTCCAGCTATTCTTTGTGATAAATAAATATTCAGAAAGAGGTCATTCTGTAATATAGTGTGACAAAACCAAATTGTAATACCATGGCAACAAAATGAGATATCTCATAAGTTAGAAATAGATAAATAGAAACCAAATAAAGATTATTAGGGGTGAGACATTTTGGATTTTTCTGAATATATTAAACGTACTACAAGATATTTTACTTATATAGATCATGTATCTGGTCTTTATATAGTTCCACAACCTGGTTCCTACGGATCTTCATGGTTGCAGTCATCAAACCACTATCAATCTGAAATTATTTTATCAAAAAGATTAATTATGTCTGCATGTCTTTAAATCTAAGGTTATTATTGCTAAGTGAAGGCTCTCTATTTTTTCCCGGATAAATAATCTTAAAATATATTTGTAAGAATTTAGGACTTAATGGGAGAAACCTCAGAATCATCACGTACTTAAAAGTATTTAAAAAAAAAAAAAAGAAGGTAAAATGGATGTGGAATTACCGTAAAAGGCTCTTCAATGACGAGAATGGGTCCCACCTGAAATGAGCAATCTGATGTCCTGCATGCATGCATGAAATTCAATGTAATAATTGGGTGGATTTTCAAAACTTTTAGCATGCTATTTGTAGCATTTATTTAGCCTAAATTTAGTTAAAATATGTTTGAGATAAAGTAAAGTTGGTTGGTTGGTTACCATTTACGAAGGTCTTGAGATAAGATGGCAGCCATTTTCTCTTTGGTAAGTTGAGCATTACCAGAATCTGACATGGACACGTTTTTTGATGCCAAAACAATTTCATCTTTATTTGGAACAATTATAGCTCCAAGACGACGTTGATCCTAGTTGTCATTTATAACATCAAAGTTCAAACATAAAAATAAGTATATGCATTACATTTTTGGTCCCTAACTATAGCTGCTTTTGTCAATTTAGGTCCCCAAAACTTTTCTCTTGCAGTTTTTCTCCTTATTTGTAACGCTTTTCCAAGTAAAATGACTATATTTTGGGGCCAAAATGGCAAAAATCATCTGTACTCGAGGAGCAACTGACCAAAACTAGTCATTTTACTTGGATCAGGGACTGAATAGGTTACAAGAACCTCAAATAAGGACCAAAATTGCAAGAAACCAAACTTGCAGAAATCAGCTATACTTGGGGATGAAAAACGTAATTTACTAGTTTATTAAAGGGAAAATGAAAAGAAACTGGGAACGAAGGTTTAAAAAATTGAAGCGTTACCTGACCAATAACAACTATTTGTTGAATTAAATTACTTCTCATGGCTGCTGCTTCTATTTGTTCCGGTTCAACATTCTCCCCTAGTAACCATTCAAAAACCAACATTCAAATAAACTTGAAAAAAAAAACAATAAATACATAAAAGAAACTGTCTTTCTATTTTTATTTTTTTTAACCTGTAGAAAGGACAATGGTGTCCTTGGCACGGCCTTCGAGAACAATAATGCCACCAGAATTACGACTTCGGCCTAACGAATGGGAAGTGGAAATCCAACCGATATCCCCCGTGTTCAACCACCCTTCCTCATCTATTGCTTTCTTTGTAGCAACCTCATTCTATTTCAATTAAAATAATCACCATCACCATCACTAATTTTAATTTAATCATCTTTTTCTTAAAAAATTACACCTGGTTTTTCTTTTCCCCATTGACTGGCTGAATGGGTAAAGTAGTTGAATGGGTCTATTCCTTTTCTAGACTCAATAAACCATTTTATCCTTACCTTGTAATAACCCTGCATGATTTGTGGGCCCCTGGCTTTGACTATTCCCTTTGAACCGTGGGGAAGGTCTTCACCGGTTTCATCATCCACAATTTTTATTTCTGTATCTCGAATTGGACGCCCAACCGATCTAAGAACCTTCAAGTCTCACATTTATCATTTTCTCATTCTTTATATATATATATATATATATATATAATATAAAATCTATATATAAAATTTCACATCTGGATTTGTATATTACATTTAAATATGGCTGTCGAGCAGCTATGACAGGAGATGACTCTGTTAATCCATACCCAACTTGGACTTTTGTTCCAATTGCCTGTAAAAACATTACAATTACGACAATTTTTTTTATCTGTGCTTTAATCTGGTAATTAACATATTAGAAAAACAAATAATGAATTTATAAACCTCGAAGAATTTGTCAACATGTAACGGTAAGCTTCCACCTCCACATATGCCAGCCTGTCGAATGCCAACAGATATCACATTTAGAAGTTTGTTTAAATCTTCTTCAAACAACTTTTACAATCCTAGACATCCTATGTAAAAATTATCAGGATAACAAGGGCATTCACGTCTTTTTCACAGACAACAGATCAATAGTGAGTTTTTGTCACATATTTTCGGTTGGAATAGTAAATTTCAGCTACAACAGACAACAGACAGCAGACAACAGAATGACATAAGGATAATGTATTAAACCTTTGAAATCCCAATAGACGAATGAATTTTACTGTAAACAAGTTTGTTTGCCAATAAATGTAAAGGGAGCAAAAAGGCAGCAATAATCCGTGCATATATCCAATCCAATGTTGCACCAATGTAAGAAGGTTCTTTCTGACTTCTTGACAAACATTCTCCCTATAAAACAACATGAAGACTAATTAGTATATATAAAATTAACCAAAGGTAAATTCCCTCATGCACAAACACAAAAAAGTCAAAAGTCAATAAATTGCTAAAAGGTTTGAACCTGATATATGTTTTTGAACGCCATGTACACCAAACTGATATTTATCAATGATAATGCAATCACCTTACGGATAGCAGATGAGGTGGATATTTGTTTCTGAATCCCACTGCATAATAGAAACAAGTAAATACAAGAAATAACAATCTACTTTCTTTATATTACAAAATTTTCTTTCATCATAAACAATTTGATGAAAGTACATTGTTATTTCTCACATCATTGAATAATTGTAAAGTTTTAAAGAGTAAACAGAGAAGATGTACTTGTATAAAGTTTCAAATACTAGAGGGACAGATATCATGTACTGTGGCTGATAGTGTCGCAAATCATCCTACAACGAAAATAACTAAAAAGAATTTAAATCACAAAATAGAATGGGAATATTCTGGATTTAAGAAATTCCAAATGGGATAAAAAAAAATACCTTTAAGTATTTCACGTTTGTGTATACTTGCTCAATTCCCAAAGAAAGTATAAAATACTCACAAGCACGTTCATATGCATGCCAAGGTGGAAGCATACTTACAAATCTATCCCCGGGCCCCGCAGGGACAATGTCAAACAAATTATTAACCTACAAAAAGTATAAAAGCATAATAATATCTTGAAGACATGAAAATTTGATCAAACGAATGGGGCAAAAGAGACATTTGTAGTACCTGATGCAAAAGATTACTATGTGTAAGCATTACTCCTTTTGGATTCCCAGTGGTCCCACTTGTGTATATAAGAGCAGCCACATCATCAGACGTGATGGGTTCATAAACATACTTTTCACCTAAAGATTCACATAGTCAGTCAACAGACACCAAAACATGCTATGGAGTATGGAATGGAATCTCCAATTCCAATTCCGAAGTGGTGGATTTGACTTACAGGCATCATGTGAATCAAGCAAAAGCGTACGATGTTGATGGCCAATATCTATAATCTCCTTGTAGGTATAAGCAGGGATTCCCTCCATCATATGGCTATGGCTATGGCTATTTAATGATGATTTATCCCCCCAAAGTAAGATCACAAATCTAACAGATGCCTTTGAATTAAATCCCGTTGCAACCCGATGATATAATTCAGGATTATCCACAACAAGTGCAACACTGTTATCCAAAGAAAGAAAATGGTTGACATGAGGAAATATGAGTCTATTTATACTTTTATAAACTTTCTTTCGGTTTTGAAGTTAAAAGTAATTTAACTTTTATGCTAACCTTTCAGAATGAGTGTAGATGTGTAAGAGCTCTTCCACAGATGATCTGGATCCTCTCACAACGTTTATTGCTCCTGTAGCCATAATACCTACACCCAAACTTGTTACTTTTACTATATAGTTTTAAATTAAAATTTAAAAGAAAATATAACCATACATGTGGTTTGTAGTTTCATGTGTATCAACACAAGGAATAAGAAGAAGAAGAAATCATGAATTCAATGTATCTACCTTGATCAGCAACAAGCCATCTGCATGAATTGTCAGCAAAGAGTGCAACTTTTTCACATGGTTTGATTCCAATAACTCTTAAACCTTCACAGAAATTCAAAATATCCTCCTCTAGCTGCAAATAACGTTCAAATTAAATTGATTGGAGTTTTTAATAAAGATTCCATTACTTCCGAAAAAAGTAAAAGGGAAGAAGACCTGGTTGTATGTCATATGAGTAGGCGGGTCATGATGTGGATCCACCAATGCAACCCGATCACCAAATTTTTCTGCTGAAGATCTCCAAATATCAGGAATCGCCTTCAATTCTGCAGTTGATACATTCTTCTCTGATACCAACTGACTCTCGAGGATAGGTGAATACTTTCTTACTTCCTTTTCTTCTGTCTACACTTGAGATTATGTTGGAAAAGTCATTATCTTTTCATCAATATACAAGCTTACTATATCATGCTTTTAAACCTTTGATAAGAAAAAAAAGTCATGAAACTGACACTGATAAGTGATAGCTGAATCATAGGGTCTTACACAATTAATATCCAAAAAAGACCTCGTTATCTAACTTCAAAACCACTACTAAATTTAATTGTTACGAAGTCATGTAATTATCAAAATTTTGATTGGTCATATAGATAATTTATGTGAGCTTTAAAGTTGAAAAATTCTGAGTAATCAGCATTTGAAATCAATCAATTATTGATTTATTGTACATGTGTTTCATTGTGCTTTATATTGTTGTGAAAATGTCAAAAAGAAAGAAGAAAAGGAACGCTGATTGTCAGGAAAAAAAACATAAAAAACAAAAAGGAATGCAACAACCCAATTAACTCTGAGAGCGGCTTTTCGTCAATTCTCAACTACCTTTACAGTTTGACCTCAATTATGCCTTTCCCTAAGAAGACATGAAGTAGAGAAGGATCATATTACGTTGCTAGTATAATTCAATTAATGCATCAAACGAGATCATGCCAATTTGATCATCACAAAGAACTGATTCCGATCCTCTTTTGGTTCATAAAAACATTTCACAAAAACCACATATATAGCAAAATAATTATACAATTAAAAACTAAAAAGGAGTAATTCAGATACCTTAGATTCGGAGTAAGCTCGAATTCGATTCAACAAACTGACACGATCTCGCGTGCCCTTTTTGCTATTAAACAATACATTTCCGGCATTAACGTACTGGTACCGGAACTGATAGCAAAACTGAGGTCGTGGCCGACGGTAAGACGGTGAAATGATATAGTTCGTTGAAGTAATTGTAATCGACATCGAATCGGACATTGAAGGAGCTTGAAACAGTGGATTCAACAAACCTCCACGAACAATCATGTTGTATGTTGTGTGTGTGTGTGAAGTGGATCAGAGTTTTAGTAGGTGAAGCTTTGAATTTTCCGAAATTGAGAAGACCGGAGAGAGAGAACACAGCGAGTCATTGGAAGATTCGTAACACATCCGGCAGTGTATATGCTTTCAGACCAAACGCATTGCAGAAATTCCGTGTGCATTTTAAGGTGAAACGATATATATCGTTTTCCAAATAATTGTTTTTCAATTTTAAAAGAATATAACATCAAAATAAATGAAATTTATATATTTAAATCAAAGTTATTGGTCAACTAATTATCAACTAATTAAATTAGTAGATCAGAACCCGTTAACTATACAAGTTTATTAAAAAATAAAAATTTAATATTAATATATAAATATTAAATATTTAAAAAAAATATATTTTTATATAAATTCTAACGATATAACGAATAAGTAAATAATTTAACTATACTAATAAGAAACTATTGACATATATTAAATAATGATGTTGAATATTAAGGTGTAAATATTAAATATTTTTTAAATTAACTTTCAAAATAATACAAACGAAATAATGAATAAATAGTTATTGAATCTATACTGATAAAAAAATTATTAATATATTCTAAATAGTTATGAATCAAAATTTCAAATACTTCTTTGAAGATGATGTTTTTTTTCATTTATTAGGATAGAGATACAGATATATTATACATACATATTTATTTATAAAATTTAAATAAATAATAAATTTGTTAGAGTTCAAATTAAAAGTCCAAAATATTAAATGTATGTTTTGAATTATAATATATCATCAAATACAGTTAATTATGTCATTAGAGCATCCATTTAAATTCAAATATATTTGTAAATTAATAAACATTTAAATAGAATGAATACTTTACATATATAATTTAGTGGAACTGACTATTGATTAATAAAAAAATAAAGATACCATATAATGACATGTGAAATTTAAATAATTGTAAAATCTCATATAATAACATGTGGCAAAACTTTGATAAAATAACAAATGACAAAAAAGAACCTTCATTTATTAGAGAGGATATCTCATGATAATTAAATTACTAGAAAGAAAATTTATATTATAAAAAAGCTAACTTTTTGTTTTGTTATAGGGAAAATGAGTTGACAAGGTAATTAACTTTTCAGTATGTTCATATCTAGGTAACTATCTTTTTCTTATACACATCTGAGTAACAAACTTGTTGTAAGTCTTCACATATGACCATTATGACCGGTTATAGAAAGTCACATCCTAGATGTGAACACTTTCAACAAGTTCGTTACCTAGATATGTATAGAAAAAATAGTTACCCAAATATGAACAAAACGAAAAGTAAGAGTAGATTACACAAATGGTCCCTGTGGTTTGAGGAAGTTTGTGTTTTTGGTCCCTAACTTATTTTTTAAAATTATATGGTTCATACTGTTTATTATTGTTGCACGTTTGATCCATCTTACCTAAAAAGACTATTGTGCCCTTATTAATTTATTTTTTAATTAATTTTCTTATTTATGTATTTATTTTTTTATATATTTAAAAAAATTAATAGACTCCACATATCTGTATCTCCTCACCGTAAACTTGAAACCACATTTGAAAATTTTAATTTGAGTCTCACCGGTTATTATCCCATCTCTCATCCTCCTTACTAAAAACCTACCTCTTTTTTTGTTTAAATTTTTTTAGACCACATTTTTTGTGGAAAAAAACATAATATACCGTTGTTTATGATTTTTCGTCATCTTTACATAGAGATCCATGTTGATATATAAAAAATGAATTTTTTTCGAAAAAAATTCACTTCATTTTGTTATTTTTTTCAATATTTAAGTTTATTTTTATCCAAAAAAATTAATTATACCAAAAATATTAGTTTTTTGTAATCTATTAATAAACATCAACATCGATTAAAAAAAATCGATCAGTGTAGATTCACATTGTGAATTTAAACTGTAAATATTTCAATTTTTAACATTCACAATGTGAAAAGTTCAGTCAGTTAGTCTAAACTGTAAATATTTCAATTTTTAACATTCACAATGTGAATTTGATTTACTATTTAAACTCTTTGATTATTCGCAAATTAACTTCGTGAAATTTAAATATGAATCAAAATATATTTCATGTAGTTTTATAATATTTTAACGTTTTAATTACTCATAAATTAGTTTTGTAAAATCAACAAATGGATCTATTCAAATTGTGAATCTGACTTACTATTATTCACACTGTGAATCTGAGCTGGTTCATATTGTGAATTTGAGCAGGTTTACAATATGAATATGAACTGAAATTTCAATTTTTTTTAAACATCAATATGAATTTATGTTTAAAATATACCAAAAAATATGAAGTTTGAAATATTTATTAATTTTTTTCTACAAAAAAATAGACCTTAACTTTTCAACAAACAAAGAAAATGAAATAAGTTTTTTGAAAAAAAAATTAGTTTTTATATATTATTATTGATCTCTATGGAAAGAGGACGAAAAATAACGAGCAATGATATATATATATATATATATATATATATATATATATATATATATATATATATATATAACTAAAAAAAAGGAATGAAGTTTTGTAATAATCTAGTGTATGTACGTCCATTGTAAAAGTCTATAATCATTCCTTTTGCCGCTGCTCGCTTTAAATTTAGACGTTTTAGATTGGTTTCTTGGTTCATTGATGAATAATTAACTTATGAAAATCTTATTAGGTAAGGATGAAAGTGGACATAGTTTCGAAATACCGAAAGGAGGAGAGAATAACAGGGTTTCAAATTGCAAACTTAATAATATTTTGGTAATTTCTTAAAAGGATGATCAAATTGTTAAATGTAATCAAGAATGGTGGTCATTTTCGACAACCTTATGAAGTTTATTCTAAACTTCTCTTAAAGAATGCATATCCATGAGATTCAAAAATGGAGTAAAAAATGGGATAAATAGTGTTTCATCTTCAACCTTACTTTATTTTTTTACCTTATTTTTACCTCTAAAAAGTATATTCCTTGTATATTTCATTTTTCCAACTTATATAGATTGTCAATCATACCTCTTCTAGTAATTTGGTTTTAACAAATATATAATCTATATTTTTTTCATTACAATACTATTAAATAAATAAGATTATATTTATAACACCTAATTATAAGCTTTTGTAAAATACATTATCTTATTTTAAAATTTCAATATTTATTTAAAATTTCATATGAATTTGATAAACAAAAAATAAAATATATATTTATAATTAATTAATATAATTTAATACATAATACAATATTATAAGTATTAAATAATACATTTAAATTATAATTAGTAAATAAAATAAACTAATAATGTATAAATATATAAAAAGAAGGATTAAAACTGACAACTCAACGTTCATTCCCATTTTGGGGAAAATGAATAGTATAACACCATATTTGGTGTTATACTATTCATTTCCCCCAAAATGGGGGAATAAATGGGGTAGGGTTGAAGAGAAATGAGAGAAAAAATGAAAAATAAGAGTAGGTTGGAGATGCTTTGACAAACCTATTTCAGTATTTCTTATTGATTATATTTAAAGCTAGTTAAGCAAGTTTAAACTATTAAAGATAACTAATATAGCCAAAATGAGTGGTGCCTTGTCACCTAATAACCAACATTTAGTGTAACATAACCATCAATATTGTTTTGCCTTATGAATATTGAATGGTCCAACTACACATTTATGTAGATAAATTACAAACTTCTAGTGGGACCCTCATTAGGCAATTTTACAAAAAAATAAAATAAACAATGTATGGTTCTTTTTGCAAAATTGATGGTTATTTTGTGACGAATATTGAAAAGGATGTTTTTAAGAAAAACAAATTTGTAATTTTACATGAAAAATGAAATGTCTTCACTCATAAATTACCAAAATATAGATTATTAGCCATGGAGAAAGTACATACACATTATGTATTTTTTTTTCTAAATATATTAAACATACAAGATTACTTGTATAAATCATCTATTTGGTCTTTATATAGTTCTACAACTTTTTTCCTTCGGATCTTCATGGTTGCAGTCATCAAACCATTATCAATCTGTAATTCCAAAGTGTTGTCATAAAAAATAATTGTGTCTATAAGTCTTTAAATCCACAGTTGCGACTTAATGGGAAAAGCTTCATATTATGTTCTTTCCTTCTGAAAAAGATAATCGTTTTAAAAAAAGAAAGATAAAATGCAAGCGGAATTACCATAAAAGGTTCTTCAATGACAAGAATGGGTCCCACCTGAAATGAGCAATCAGATGTCCTGCATGACAAGATAAATCTAGTTAAACTATTTGATATATAGACAACCTGGGGTAGAATTACAAGAATTGATAGACTATTTACTGAATGATTGAAACAAAAGACGTGATTACAGAGTCGACTTCCCTAGACTTTCGAGAGGTCATTATTTAAATTTGTTAAAATATCTTGAGATAAAGTAAAGTTGGTTACCATTTACGAAGCTCTTGAGATAAGATGCCAGCCATTTGGTCTTTGGTAAGTTGAGCGTTACCGGAAGAAGCTGACATGGACGCATTTTTTGATGCCAAAAGAATTTCTTCTTTATTTGGAACAATTATAGCTCCAAGACGACGCTGATCCTAGTTGTCATTTGTAACATGAAAAATAAAAATAAATAGCCTTATTTTATTAAGAACAATATATATTACATGTTTGGTCCCTGAATATAGATGTTTTTATCAATTTAAGTCCCAAAAAAGTTTTCTCTTGGAAATTTGTCATTATTTGAGGTTTTAGTAACGTTTTCGGTCCCCGTTCCAAGTAAAACGACTATTTTGGGGCCAAAATAGCAAAAATTAGCTATACTTGGGGAACCAAAAGTAGTCATTATACTTGGATCAGGGACCTCAAAAGTTACAAGAACCTCAAATAATGACCAAAATTGCAAGAGAAAACATTTTGGGATCGAACTTGCAAAAATCAGTTATACTTAGGGACGAAAAGTGTAATTTACTATTTTATTAAAGGAAAATAAAAGGATCTGAAAAGAAATGGAAATGAAGGTTTTAAATTTTGAAGTGTTACCTGACCAATGACAACTATTTGTTGAATTAAATTGCTTCTTATTGCTACTTCTTCTATTTGTTCTGGTTCAACATTCTCCCCTAGTAACCATTAAAAACAACATTCAAATAACCTTGAAAAAGAAGAAATAGAAAAATAAATAAATAAAGGGTAGATTTTGCAAAGTATAATGTGTAAGAAAAAAATGAAAAGTACAAAGCCATAATTGGGTAGATATTTTGAAGTACATTGTCTTAATAAAAATAGTAAACGTATGGTACTGTAATAGAAAGAAATCAAAGTAGCAAATGGAAGTATAATGTCCAAATAAGAAAAAGTTCACCCAAATAAATGATTGGATAGATTTTGAAAAGTACAAAGTAGCAATAGAAAAACATTTGAAAGTACTATACTAAATTGGATAGATTTTGGAAAGTTTAATGTCCTAATAAGAACAAAACTGAAAGTGTAATTCCATAAAGTAAAAGTAGAAAGAAATGAAAGTAGGGTGTTATAATACACAAATATATGTATGTCTGTAGATAACTCTATTTAGCTAATATAGAAAATATCAAATAGATCATTGATAAACCTCAAGTAACCCCCTTTTTACCTGTTGAAAGGACAATAGTGTTCTTGGCACGACCTTCAAGAACAATAATGCCACCAGAATTACGACTTCGCCCTAATGAATGGGAAGGGCAAATCCAACCGATATCCCCCGTGTTTAACCATCCATCCTCATCTATAGCTTGCTTTGTAGCAATGGGATTCTATTTCAAATTTGCAGATAAAATAATCACCATGAGTAAATTTAATAATCTTTTTCTTAAAACATATATGTGGTTGTTTCTTTTCCCCCCCATTAAGTCATGTATGAGTAAAGTCAAGATTGTAGAACTCGTTACTCGGTGCCTGTTTGGCCGACTACCGAGTAGTGAGTACTCGGGAGTACTTGAATTCGGTAATTCATATAGAAATCTTTTAGGGAAATTATATATGTCAAAATCACATGTTCAAATCATAAGTTAATTGGAATATATAACCAAACTAGATACATGTAAATACACAAAAATTGAAAAACACATAATGGTCTCACTTTGTGAATAATTACTGAAAATTTCAGGTATATATGTAGTAATAATCACATGTGTGTGTGTGTGTGTTAAATAATAAATCATTAAGTATATTATACATATTAATCACCGAGTTTTACAACATTGCTCAGTTTAGTTAGGGACCGATCGAGGAGTACTTGGGATTCTATAACTCGCCTCGGTAAGGGGCCTATAGCGAGTACTCGTAGGAGTAATCGGCTAACTCGGAGAGTTTTACAACACTAGGTAAAGTGGTTGAATGGGTAATGGATTTGTTTCTTTTCTTGACTTAATCGATAGATCAAAACTGTTTTTCCATTGATACCCACTTGCTGAAAACGATTTAAATCACTCATATGCGGGAAGATGATTTGTTTTCAGAGCTAAAAGTTGCTAATTTAATGAAGGAATTGATGTGGGTTCTTAAATACCGTAGTCATGACATGGGTGTGATTCAACGTTATAATTGCTAATGGTACTAATTGAAAATTTTGTTTTGTATCTTAATAGCAAGGAACTCACACCTGAGGAGACCAAAAATCGATGGGATCAAGTTTAACAAGAACTTGTTGCAATATGGACGGACACCGAGTAGAAGATGATGGCGATGATGGCAGACTCCGAACAAAAGTTAGTGATGATGAGGGCAGAAGCTGAGGTGCGACATGCTCAACTGATGGAGAGGCTCTTTAACATTAGCCAACAACATCCAGCAAACCCAACAATCACAACCCAATCGCACCCACCGCATTCGATAACCACCGCCACTGCAGCGATCACTGCCCCCACTACCGCCGCCACCAGATCACTCACCTTGTCTGACACAGCACCACCTCCACCGATGTTCTCATCACAATATGTTTAGTGGCAGTTTTAATGACTCCTCACACCATGAAATTAAAAGGAGAAATTGGTGGGAAGAAGTGGTAGTTTTTATCAATAGTGAAGCCAACTTGCAAAGATCTGAAGCATCTCTCCAATCGTTTATATGAGGAATACCACACGCTAGCGAAGGATATTGGGTGGAAATCAACAGTTTGGACGAAAATAAACAGCCCGATCCTCTGATACATTCTCCCCTTAATGATGTAACACCCTTAATCCAACAGCACCAAGAAGGGAAAGGAAAACCCTAAGTCAAAGGGTCAACTCGTCGAGTCCATGGGAGAACTCGAGAGCATGTCCCGTGTCGCGAATTAAGTAACCGACTCGGCGAGTCAGGGAGACTGACTCGGCGAGTCAGGTCTGGGTTGAGAAACCCTAATTTCGGGACTTGGTGCCCTATTTAAACATCATTTCAGGCCTCCGCCCCAGCCTCCATCACTCCCCCACCTACTCTCGAAACCCTAAGCATCCATTGAGTGTTCTTAAGCTTTCCTTGCCATTTTTGAGTGATTTGAAGCTAGATGAAAGAAGGAAAACCTTGGTGATTCAAGAAGAGGCAGTAGATCCAGATCTTGGGTAGCATTTCAGAACGTTTGGAGGTATAAAGCTTATGCCTTGGATGTTATTCATCTAGATCCTCTTCTTAGCTTGTATTTTGTCACATTTGGTCCATTTCCAAGGCTAATCTGAGTATTAAGCCTTTGAAGATGTATTAGACTTTATATATGGGCACTCTTGAGCTTTAGAAGCTCAGAGTTGCCAGCTTTACCCAACTATGGCTCCATTCCATGACACAAGCCTCCATTTTAGCTTGGATTTGGAGTTCAAGCTTTATAGCACCTTGCATGCACGTAAAGTTGGCAACTTTACGTGTAATGCTAGCCTTAGGAGTCTAGATCTACAAGTGGGGAGCAATGGAATGGACTGTAATCAACAGAATGAAGATGACACAAGTGGACTCGGCGAGTCTGTTCATGGACTCGGCGAGTTGGGTCGCAAACCCAAATCCCTTCTAGTTATAAGTCAGATCAGTGAGTTGAGTGGTGAATCATGTGGGTTGAACAGGAATAGGAATCAGAGATTGAAGGACTCGGTGAGTCGAGTCATGAGGTGCATGGTTACGAGGTTATGAACTTGGCGAGTCATTAGGCTGAGTCGACGAGTATGGTCAACCTGGAAGACTGACTTTGACCAGGACTTTGACTTTGACCAAAGCTGACTTAGTTTGACTTGGGAAGGAAAATTTAGGACTAAGTGTTATATTGATATTGGTAGCTCGGGGAGGTAGAGGAGCAACGGTTCTTAAAGTTGTCGGATAGCAGTCAGGAGGATTTCAGCAGAAGCCTCAAAGTGCAAGGTGAGTCTCCTCACTGTGTGAATGGGTCTAAGGCCACAATACCGGCCCATATAGTTATAAGTATGAAGACCCGGGGGTTATACCTAGGCAATGTATGCTAGTATGATATTCTGGACCAAGGTCCAATGTCGGGCGGGTGCCCAAGGAATGTTTTGCATGTTAGATTATACTTGTTTTCTGTGTGATACTTGTATGTGCCGGGTAGGGAGGTGGGTGTGGGCGAGGTCCTATATCTCATCATTAGCAGAGTATGGATGGGGTTCCATACCTCATTAGTAGCAGAGCAGGGGCGAGGCCCGAGATAGGAGAGGAGTGAGTGAGGGAGGGGGACCGTATCTCACTAACAGCAGGAGCATGGATGAGGTTTCATGACTCACCAGTAGCAGGACAAGGGCGAGGCCCAAGATAGGCAAGGCCTTAGCACAAGAATATAATAGACTCAATTAGCTTATGTGTTATGAATTATTTATGTGCTTGTATGTGTTTAACGGGCGCGGCCTAAAGACAAGCGGTGCCTAAGAGAAACAGATATGTATACTGAGCGGGGCTCGAAGCCAAGCGGGGCTTGGGGTCGGGCGAGGCCCGATGTAGTGGGCGAGGCTCGAAGTAGCGGGCGTGGCCCAGTGTTTACAGTATGTGATTACATATGGTATGTGGTAGGTTGGGGAACTCACTAAGGTTCGTGCTTACGTTTTTCAGTTTTGGTTTCAAGTACTTCCGGTAGCGGAGGGAAGGGCTCGGGATGATTGCATCGCACACACACTAAGAAGCTTTAGCCTGGGAGGCATATACTCTGATAAAAGAACATGTTTTGAGATGATACTCTGATTTAATATAATAACTTTGGTTTATAAATGATATGATTTGTTATTATGGTTTTTGTTACTTAATTAAAAAAAAAAACCTGGATCGTATTTTGGGATGTTACAAATGATCTCCTTAGTAACTTCTCTAGATACTTTTAATATGTCAGACGGGTTACCACCACACCGTGAACATGAGCACACCATTACTTTAAAATCCGGAACAGAACCTATTAATGTCCGATCATATCGTTACACACAATTGCAAAAAGATGAAATCAAAAAGTTAGTGAACGAGATGTTGATGGCAGGAATAATTCGAACAAGTTCAAGCCCGTATTTAAGTCCTGTCTAACCTGTCAAAAAGAAAGACGAAAGTTGATGTTTTTGTGTGGACTATCATACACTAAATAAACCAATGATTTTGGATAAGTTTCCAACTCCCATGATTGATGAGCTCCTTGACGAGTTTCATGGGCCATGATATTTAGCATGTTGGATTTGAAATCAAGTTATCATCAAATTTGAATGAAACAGGATGATATCTCTAAAACAAGCTTTAGGACCCGTAAAGGGCACTATAAATTCTTGGTCACGCCCTTCGGATTGACAAATGTACCATCAACCTTCCGGTCTCATTTGAACAAGGTTTTTCAACCTTATCTCGAAAATTTGTGCTTGTTTTCTTTGATGATATTTTAGTGTACGACAAAAATCTCTAAGAGCATCGTGAGCAACTTACCACCGTGTTCCGGAAACTAAGGAAGGTGAAACTATATTGAAAGATCGAGTGGACTACTTGGGACACGTAGTAACGGAAGGTGGCGTGATGGCAGATCCAACAAAAATTTCAACCATGATTGACTGTTTTATGCCTAAAATCATTCGTGATCTTCGTGGATTTTTCATGGGCTATTATCGAAAGTTTGTTCAAGGTTATGGTAAAATCGCTAAATCTTTAATCAACTCACTACAAAAAGATAAATTCCATTGGAGTAAGGTGGCTACACAAGCCTAAAATTTGAAGGAGGCCATGACTCAATTTCCAGTTCTTGCGTTGTTGGATTTTTCCAAACAAATTACCATGGAGACAGACGCGTCCGGACATGGGGTGGGGGCGATTTTGATGCAAGACGGAAAGCCCATCGCGTATCTCAACCAGGTTCTAGGAAAAAAAAAGCCCAGTTAATAAAAACCAGTCTATGAACTTGAGCTCATGGCAATTGTCATGGTAATCCAAAAATAGCAACATTATTTGATAGGAAGAAAATTTGTTGTCGTAACCGACCAAAAAAGTTTAAAATTTTTACTCGAACAACGCATGGTTGTAGGCAAATATCATAGGGAGAATCAAGGTTAGCAGGAGTGGCTGATATAGTTGAAAGTGGAAGGGGATACCTGAGAATGAGGCGACTTGGAAAGATCAGTTGTTAATGTAGCACATGTTTCTAAGTTTGAAATCAATTGATTCGATTTATCTATTTTACACTGTAATAGATTCAGGTTCATGTTAATTTATCTATTTTATATTAATACTCTTATTTACATACGATTGTTATTTACATTTGGTTTTGTATACGTTTGCTTAACAATCTTATATATTTTATGCTTTGGTTTTGCTGAGTATTTTGCAAGAAGACGATGTTAATAGGTCGGTTCTAGATGTTTTGTGACTGTGACATTTATACATGTGTTGGGTTGTTCTTGTTATGTAATATAGATCATATATTTTAATTATATAGTTCCATTCACATTTTTTGGTTGAATTAATGTTTCTAGTTCTTTTGTGGACTTTTGAGATCAAAAATATTACATTCCACGAGTTATATATGCACTTTGTACTAAAGTTTAGACTAGAATTGGGGCAATGTTTTATTTATTTATTTACTTATATGTGGAATAAAGCTATGAAGTTGCATACAATTGGATTGAGCACTTGGAGTTATGTAATGCAAGTATGGTTCAATATGTTTTTGTTAAATTTGATGAGGAATTTGGCTTGAAATGATTTATGTTTAATTTGGATTTTGTATTTTTTATAATTATTTAGCAAATTTATTCTGAAATTTTATCAACTTAAACATTTTATTTTGCACAAATCAAAACAAAAGGGTAAAATGGTTATATTCAATATTTAGCACACTCAGCCACAGGCGTAATCAAACACAGTTTCGGTTAGAGGCAGATTCAGTCAGAGCACAGTCAACAACTATCAAACAGCCCCTAAATAACCATTGTGCCCATACCCATTAAGACCAAATTAAGTAAAAAAGAAGCAAATATGTATAGCAAGTGCTTAACCCATTAAGTCAAAAAGAAACATCCCTAAGTATCATGGATCTAATATATTTTGAGGTACCTTGTAATAACCTTGCATGATTTGTGTACCCCTGGCTTTGACTATTCCCTTTGAACCAGGAGGAAGGTCTTCACCGGTTTCATCATCTACAACCTTTATTTCTGTATGTCGGATTGGACGCCCAACCGATCTAAGAACCTTCAAGTCTCACATTTATCATTTTCTCATTCTTTATATATTTGTAAATAATATAAAATCTATAAATTTTCACATTTAGATTGGTATATTAGATTTACATTTAAATATGGTTGTCGAGCAGCTATGACAGGAGATGATTCTGTTAATCCATATCCAACTTGGACTTTTGTTCCAATTGCCTGTAAAAAAAACTTACAATTATGACATTTTTTAATCTATGTTTTAATCTGGTAATTAATATATTAGAATAATAATAATAATAATGAATCTATAAACCTCGAAGAATTTGTCAACATGTAACGGTAAGCTTCCACCTCCACATATGCCAGCCTGTCGAATGCCAACATTTATCAGAATTAGAAGTTTGTTTAAATCTTCTTCAATCAGCTTTTACAATCCTAGACATCCTACATAGATATTATGTGGATAACAAGGGCATTCACGTCTTTTCACAGACAAGAGATCGATCACGAGTTCTTGTCCCATATTTTTGGGTGGAAGAAAAAATTGCACGTACAACAGACAACAGAATGACATAAGAAGGATAATATATATTAAACCTTTGAAATCCCAATAGAGGAGTGAATTTTAGTGTAAACAAGTTTCTTTGCCGATAAATGTAACGGAAGCAAAATGGCAGCAATAATTCGTGCATATATCCAATCCAATGTTGCAGTAATGAAACAAGGTTGTTTCTGAGTTCTTGACAAACATTTACCCTATAAACCAATATGAAAATTAATTACTAATTACAACATTAGACTATAATATTAACTAAAGGTAAATTCCCTCATACACAAAGAAAACTAGTCAAAAGTCAATAGGATACTAAAGGTTTGAACCTGATATATGTTTTTGAACTCCATATATGCCAAACTAATCTTTATCAATGATAATTCAATCAGCTTACGGATTGCAGAAGAGGTGGATATTTGTTTTTGGATCCCACTGCATAATTGGAAGGGTAAATGGAAGAAATAACAATGTACTTTCATATATATATATATATATATATATATATATATATATATATATATATATATATATATATATATTCTTGCATCATAATTTCATTTTTTTATATTACACATATTTTTTTAGAAAATCTTCCCAATGATAGCATCATACTTTCAATTCTTTACTAACTATAGAAGAAAAATAAAAGTAGGATTCTATAATAAACAAAGTAATGAAAGTACATTGTTGATTGTAAATAGAGAAGAGGTACTTGTATAAAGTTTCGAATATTAGAGGGACAGATATTATAAATTGTGGCTGATAGTGTCGCAAATCATCCTACAACGAAAATAACTAAAAAGAATTAAATCACAAAACTGAATGGTAATATTATATAATATCCATTTTCTACATTTAAGAAATTCCAAATGGGATTAAAAAATACCTTTAAGTATTTCACGTTTGTGTATACTTGCTCAATTCCTAAAGAAAATATAAAATACTCAAAAGCACGTTCATATACATGCCAAGGTGGAAGCATGCTTACAAATCTGTCCCCGGGCCGCGCAGGGATGATGTCCCACAAATTATGAACCTAAAAAGGTATGAAAGTGATAAATTATCAAGATTTATTTTTATTTCAAATTAATAGTTATCTTTTATTATTATTTATGATTAGTATTTCCTTAATAATTATCCTTTTTTGTATGTTTTTAATTTTGGTAAGTGGGGTTTTGTCACAACACTATAAATAGGACCTAAGGATCATTTTATGATTGTGATGATATAAAAAGTATTGAGTCTTGAACTCGGTTTTGGAGGCCTCCCTGTTTCTTGAAGTGCAGGCACTATATTTATAATTTGTATATGTTCGTATCAAATCAAAAATCATAATATCTTAAAGACATGAAAATTTGATCAATTGAAGGGTGGCAAAATGTGACACCTGTTTTTTATGACATGCACTATTATGAGACATGTAATGAACCAAAAGCCTCATATTATGTGTTGCAGTATGTATTTCGTATAAATATGATTAAAGGTGAATTTAGTTAGTGAAATAATGATACTTCAGTGATGCAATACATAGGTTCTTATACATGTTGCATGGTATCTGAAAACGAGTAAAGTTTAGCCAGAGATTTATGATAGAAAGTGATAGTTCACTCTAAGATGATTCCGTGGATATACTTTTTTCAAAATTAGAGTTTGTATGAGGAAGTTATGGTCTTTCGAAGTTGAGATGAAAGTACGTTGATATTTCGAGAAAGTCAACAAAAGTCAAAGTCAAACGGTCAATGACGGCTCTTCGCGACGCAGTGTAGCCCTGACCACGAGCAAAGAGGGAGTGAGTCACGAGGACATGTGTCAGTTAGAGAGCAACATGTGGTGAAACAGTAAACATGTGGCTAAAATTGAAGTCTCCTCATCATCGCGACATGATGCATCTCCTGCCACGGCACAACGCATCCAACATATAAATATGAGCAATTTGTGTCGTTTAAAGATGTTGGCACAAACAGTCGGGGGAGCGGCTCAAGAGGTGTTCCTGGAGGCTTATAATCGGAGAGTTATACTAGAGTACGGGGGATACAAAGGTTGAGTTAAGGGATTAGTTGGGTTATATTTTATCCTGTTATTACATAATTATATTTATGTAACATTTTGTAAAGGGTTGTTAGACCCGTGTATGTGTTACATGATTTCGTGATATGGTGTTTTTACAAACCCGATGATTTGTTAAATGTTAATCTGGTTATTATGGGTTAAATACCCTAATTTACCGAGATTTGTCAATTGGGTTAACCGCTTGTGATGTTAAGTCGTTAGGTGATTGTATTTGACACTTGACTAATTTGGAGACAGATGGTTATTGAGTCTGGTTAGTTAGTGATTGTGGTTGATATAGTAAGGAGATTAGACAAGTTCTAATGAACTTAATATATTGTCCAAATAAGGTTGGACAAGTGAAGAATTGGAAAGTAGCGTAGGGATGGAGGCAAGAATAATAGTTAGTCTTCACTAACTAACCAAGTGAGTAACTTTATCTTTCTCTTGATAATTGTTATCCAGTATAATATCTGAATTGTTATTTATTAGTATCGTATGAGTTGAGTATTTGTGATAACTGAGAATTATAGCCGCCTAATGCTATGAGTCATTAAATAGAATAATTGAGAATTATCGTACTTTATTACGATTTGAGTAAATAGATGAGTATGATTGAGATACATAGCAAAATATAATATTCATAACGAGTACATTCGAAATATAAATTAGAGTGTTAAATGATGTGTTAATAAGCAACTATGATTAAGACATATAATTGTACTATGAGTTAAAAATCGAGTATTACTGAGATAAATAATAGAGTATTGTTATATAAGTTGATGAGTTAGTATAGTTGAGATATTGAGATATATATATATATATATATATATATATATATATATATATATATATATATATATATATATACAGAGAGAGAGAGATAAAGAGAGAGGAAGGAGACATAGAGAGAGTGAGAGAGATATTGAGAGAGATGGAGAGAGAGGGAGAGGGAGGGATATATATATATATATATAGAGAGAGAGAGAGTAGAGAGAATAAATAAAAATAAGTATAGAAGAGTAGAAAGAGATAATGAAAAAGGTAATAAGTATAAAGGGAATATATAAAAAGAAAGAGAATGAGTATAGAGAGAGCAAAGAAAGAGAATGAGTGTAGAAAAAGAGTATAATGAGTTGAATAACGAGTAAATGTAAACCTTAATAGGTAAACGAGTTTCGAGAAACTATACACCGATAGTCGTGTGTTTTTATGTCATCGTTATTATGTGTATCATTATTACGGATTACTCACTAGGCTCTTTGTAGGTTATCATTGTTGTTGATATGTGTTTGCAAGTAACTTTATTTAAGAAGAGGATCGGAGAGAGAGAGAGAGAGAGAGAGAGAGAGAGAGAGAGAGAGAGAGAGAGAGAGAGAGAGAGAGAGAGAGAGAGAGAGAGAGAGAGAGAGAGAGAGAGAGAGAGAGAGAGAGAGAGAGACCCGACTCGGAGCATTGCATTTTATTTTATTTGAACCGATCATGTTGATAACTGGTTTGTAACATAAGTGTACACAAATGTGTTTTATTAAAAATAAATGATAATTTTTTGGTGTACCTTGTGTTAAAAAATCGGATGTTACAAAAAAAAAAACATTTATACCTGATGCAAAAGATTACTATGCGTAAGCATTACTCCTTTTGGATTCCCAGTGGTCCCACTTGTGTAAATAACAGCAGCAACATCATCAGATTTAATAGGTTCATAAACATACTTTTCACCTAAAATTCACAAAGTCAGTCAAGAGACAACAAAACATGCTATGGAATGGAATCTCAATTCCATTTCCGCTGGAATTGGTGAGACATTGAAACGTTACATTCTAGATAAAAAGGAATTAAGGGATTATTTCTTTTTTACTTAATGAAATCAATGAGTTAATCACATAACCTGGAGAACTATATATGGTTGTTTCTTTTTTACTTAATGTGTACAAAATGACTTAATAAGTTAAGCAAAAAAAAAAAAAAACTTTGGTTAATGTATTAAAACACCAATCTCCTTATTTTTTCACCCAACTTCTCTCACCCTAATTTTTTTTTAATACTGTGAAATATGTTTGTTGAAATGTAAGTGTCAAAAGATCATTTAGTCTCATTCAAACACTTTATATTCAAACTAGAGAGGAATAGACGTTATGTATACAATATACAACACTTTATCCAGACAGACATCTTTACTCGTTCAATCACTTTAAGGACTTAATAGGTAAAAAAAAAAGTTAGAAACAACTCCTAACCGTAGATTTAACTTACGGGCATCATGTAAATCAACCAAAAGCGTACGATGTTCATGGCCCATATCTATAATCTCCTTGTAGGAATAAGCAGGAATTCCCTCCATGATATGGCTATGGCTATTTAATGATGATTTATCCCCCCAAAGTAAGATCACAAATCTAACAGATGCCTTTGAATTAAATCCCGTTGCAACCCGACGATATAATTCAGGATTATCCACAACAAGTGCAACACTGTTATCCAAAGAATGCAAATTGTTGACATGAGGAAATATGAACCTAGAAATCACTCCACTTATTTACTCTCCATGGCATATGGAAACTATGTTACATGTTATTCTACAATCTACATATTAACATGATCTTTTTGCAAGCTACCACCTTTTCTTTTTTTCTTTTGCTAACCTTTCAGAATGAGTGTAGATGTGCAACAGCTCTTCCACAGATGACTTCGATCCCCTCACAACGTTTATTGCTCCTGTCGCCATAATACCTACACCCAAACTTGTTACTTTTACTATATAATTTTAAATTAAAATTAAACATAATCATACATATCGTTTGTACTTTTACTATATAATTTCAATGTATCTACCTTGATCAGCAACAAGCCATCTGCATGAATTGTCAGCAAAGAGTGCAACTTTTTCGCATGGTTTGATTCCAATGACTCTTAAACCTTCACAGAAATTCAAAATATTCTCCTCTAGCTGCAAACAACGTTCAAATTAAATTGATTAGAGATTTTATTAAAGATTCCATTACTTCCGAAAAAAGTAAAAGGGAAGAAGACCTGGTTGTATGTCATATTAGTAGGCGGGTCATGATGTGGATCCACCAATGCAACCCGATCACCAAATTTTTCTGCTGAAGATCTCCAAATATCAGGAATCGCCTTCAATTCTGCAGTTGATACATTCTTCTCTGATACCAACTGACTCTCGAGGATAGGTGAATACTTTCTTACTTCCTTTTCTTCTGTCTACACTTGAGATTATGTTGGAAAAGTCATTATCTTTTCATCAATATACAAATTTGATTCATAAGAATTGATTCCGTTTCTCTTTTGGTTCATAAAAACGTTTCACAAAACCAATAATATAGCAAAATACAAAAAGGAGTAATTCAGATACCTTAGATTCGGAGTAAGCTCGAATTCTATTCAACAAACTGACACGATCTCTTGTGCCCTTTTTGCCATGATAAAATACAGTTCCGGCATTGACGTACTGGTACTGGAACTGACAGCAAAACGGCGGTCGCCGTCGATGGTAAGACGGTGAAACGATATAGTTCGTTGAAGTAATTGCAATCGACATCGAATCAGACATTGAAGGAGCTTGAAACAATGGATTCAACAAACCTCCATGAACAATCATCTTGTATTTTGTGTGTGTGTGTGTGTGAAGTGGGTCAGAGTTCTTAGCAAGTGAAACTTTCAATTTTCCGAAATTGAGAAGACCGGAAAGAGAGAACACAGCGAATCACCGGATAATTCGTAACACATCCGGCAGTGTATATGCTTAGATCATAGGCATTCATTTTAATGTAAAACGACATATATATCGTTTTTCGTATGTTTTATTTTCTTTTTAATACTTTTTTTTTTTTTTTTTATATGATAGTGATATATTGACTTTGATATACTTATTTTTTCAGTTTTGTCAATATTTTAGTAATTTAGCCGCAAGAAAGTCTCATATAGGTAGTGAATTTGTACATATTGTTGGTGTAAATAATATGTTTGTAGTATTAAGACTTTATTATATCCTAATAGGTAGCCCATTCTATGTTGGTGTATATATTATGTCTATTTAATGAGAATGTATGAAAATAGAATATCATTAAAGGTATCATCGCATATTACGACTTTATAGCCATCTTTTATATCCTAATAGTTAGCCCATTCAATTTTGGTGTATGTATTATGTCTACTTAATTATTTAATGAGAACTAGGAGATATATCCGTGTTTTGCCACGAGTTTTTTTTTTTTTTATTTATTATTATTTTTTTGTATTGTATTGTATGACCTTAAATAAATTTGCAAAGGGGTTGATCTCACGCGTCAAAATGCTGCTGGTGAAACCCCATTGGATGGTTTTGAATCAAAATTTAGGGATAATGAGGTTCTGAATTTGTTATTAGACTCGAATGTCACATGTGTTGAAGGTATATTATTACACCCAAAGCAGTAACAACTGTTGGCTTGTAGTTGTGTAATTCAAAGTTAGCGATAGACCGAATGACAACAGTGTTTGGGTTTGGCGGGTATCCATATCCAAAGCTAAACAAGCACAAAATATCCGATAGCAAGTTATATTCATTACCTTTTCCTTGTGTTAGGGTGTTATCAAACACGAAGTTCATAAACCGATGAAAATTGTAAGGCCTGTATTTTTCAGTTAGACATATCGTAGTTAGATTCCCTTTCTATGTTAACAAATCGATGTAAAGTGTATTATAAATAAATTTTTGAGAATTATTCTTACATGTGTGTTTCAAAAGTGTTCTTTGTGTGTGTGTATACACACAAACACTAGTTGTTTACCTGTGCAAAGCTGCGTCGATGAATAATTTCATTCGGTATTTAGTTATATTCCGAAATATGTTAAATTTCAAGGAACGCAAAATAAATACATATTGCTATTGATTCGTTTAACGACAAAGAATAGTTGTAACCCTAACAATAAATAAGGAAAATTTTTGTGTGCATGGTATTTTGATAATTGATTAGTTTCTTTTTGATGGATATCGAATAATATACTGTCAGCTAGGGGTGACTTTCATGTCATGTTCGGGTTGATGGTTTGCATGTTGATGGGTTAGAAGTTTCAACCCAAATACGGCCCCTATAAATATTTGTATCATCTTGCTCAACCCTAACCTGGATGAATCAAAATCCGGACATGACACATGTAACAATTTAATTATACCGGTCAAAAAATATCAAAGATAATTTGTGACCATTAGTAAATTACAAGAACATTTATGTCATTTTATCTTAATTTAATGAAAAAGGTTGATTATATTGTCGTGGAAAGATATTAGATTTTTGGGATTTTTGTTGATATTAGTATGACATGAAAAAATATTGCAAAACACGTTAGAATTATGAATTTTTTTTTTTTATAATTTATGTTTTCTATTCGTTATGATATTATATTGCTATGTTTCTCAAAGTTTATACATATGATTAAATAGTTAAAAAAAAATAACGAATAACACATCATAAATAACACCAAATTTCGTGTTACTAATTATTAATTATTAATTAAGGATAGGGAATATACATTACAGCTTTACTTAAGCTTATGTACTAAACCTCTAAATTGTATAGTTTTATTTTAATAAATGTAACCGATTCAGTTTTCACTCGATAAATATACAATTTCTCATTGCTTTTCTTTTTTCTATTATTGTTTAAACATTCATATTTTCTTTCCTCCATTGTTGTTTCTTACTTCACTTCAGTGAACATTGCTATTTTCCACTATCACGAAGATCAAACATAATCAACATTTTTTCTTCCCTGTCAAAATTATTGGTTCAATATTGAATCTGCAACGTCAAATGTTAATTATGAATCCCCTAATTGCAATCTTTAGTTAATAAAACGACATAGTTTCATGAGGTTTAGTACCTAAGTTTAGTTTATTTTTGATAATTATGGTATTGGATTTTATTTATTTATTTGTTATTATTTTTTTATATTCATATTATCTTTTTATTTCACTACTAATAAGACATTAGAAAATTAAACAAACTTTCGTAAAATTAAACTAATACTAGTATAAGATACATTATCATAAAGGTGTCGCACACATTATTAAGCATGGTGTTTAAATACATTTGAATATCATTTATTGCGTTATAATTAAATAACTTTAAATAAATAAAATTTAAATATCAAGTAAAAGATACATTTACACCTCGTTCCCGAGTTCAACTTAACGAGAGAAATAAATGAAATATGTGGAAATGAGAAGAAAATAAAAGAAATCGTTGTTCCTGAGTTTCATTAAATGGATGAAGTGGAGGGAAATTGAATGATCATTTTCTTTCCTATATTTCCTTCCGATTTGGGAGGATTTGCAAGGAAAGAAGAAAATGATTAATTTTTTTTCCACTTTTCTCCAACTCGGGAACACATAAGAAAATTTTATTTTCCTTTTCTTTCTCTTCTTTTCTCTCATGACTTTCTTTTCACTTCTTTTATTTTCTTTTGATAAACTCGGGAACGAGGTGTTAGTCATTTTGTGAGAGGGTAGTTGTTTGTAGCAACATAACAACACCTTTGTTCCAAAAAGCAACATTTTAACCAAGTAAGCTATAAATCGTTGGATAGTCTAAATGTTCTTTACACTTGATTTAGAGAACCATCTTCTCATTAACTACATACATAATTCAGTTACATTTTAAATTAATATTCAAATTAATGAACACTTGGTGAAATGAAGTAACAATACATAACATGAGGATTTGATAGATTGCAGCTGCAACCACTTAGTGAAGCACCACCGATATCCAATTGAAGTCCACCAACACCATGATGAAGATCCGTACCACCGATATCCAACTGAAGTCCACCAACAACATGATAAAGATCCAATTGAAGTTCATCAAGAACTTTCGGATTGCAATTTCTTGCATCTTGTGAAAGACCCCAACTTTCGTATTTTTGAAAGTCCCAAACCTTCGTACTTCACAATATCATTACTCCAAAACATGCTATTTGCATATTTATAAAATCAATATTTTACATTGATAAAAAGGGAATTACAAACTATTGGATACAAACCTTCTATTACAAAGTGTTATATATATTACATAACTACCCAGGATATTGTAATTTATACAAACATAAAAAGTAGTACAAAAGTACTATTACAAACTATTCTACATCTTTCAATAGTATGTAAACATACTAGTTATTTATCACCTGCAATTGTTAAACATTGATAGAGTAAGTGGTGACGCTTAGTGAGTTCAAAAATAGATACAATATAATGTTATGCCATATATATACTTCAATATGGCAAAAGCAAAGAGGAACAACAAGATGTATGTGAGATCATGTGACAAGCGTTCATATCAATCAAAGACATTATTCAAAGATATTCTTTTCAATTCTTGATATACATCAATAAAGCTTTGGCCCAAATAGCATAGATGACATGCAATTTCTGATTAACATCTTGTTAGATTTCAGGCTTATAGTCCTATCTAACCATTTGCCAATGCCATAGAATAGAAGTCATTCTCTTACGGAGACATGCTCTACATGGCCAGAGGCTACGTACCAGTACCAATGTGAATCTAAGCCCTTTCACTGATCACATGGTCAAAGGTATTACAATTGCTATAAACATAGCGAATAACACGAGAAAATAACTCAGAATGATAATACTGAAAAACACATAGCACATATAACACATAACATACAATTGTTCCTATATATTGAACTCACCTTAAGTTAACCGGGGGTTAAAATAGTAATTTGGACAGCACTTCGGCTTTAAATATGCCTTTCTATGTTGAAAATCGGGAGCTTAATTGAAAACCGGGCACTGCGAAGGTAGGGCTTCAAAACCGAAAAGATAAAATTTTTGGGCTTCTCGGGGGTCTCGGGACGTGTTTCGGGTGCTAAAATTGATACCGGGGTTTCGGGAAAACTCAATATGAAGAAAATATGGAAAGAGGGGCTAAAAGTGGTAAATTTCCAAAGTTAGTCGGAAGATCTCGCAGATCCTCTTTATATAGGGCCGAGGTTCGGAGTTGGCTTAAGCAGCGAAGGGTTCGGTGGCAGCAACAACGAGGGGCATGTGGCGAGAAGGGGAGGCTCGGATGCGAGGGTCGGATACGAAGCTGGTAGGCGAGGCGTGTCTCGCTCCTGCTGGACCTCGGCTTCGGTGAATCAGGGAAGAACACGCGTCGGTCTCGGAAGCAAGCAGCGAAGCAGCTCGGTGGCGAAGGCGATGCGAAGCGCGCGTCGGATCCGGATTGGCTCGCACCTCAATCCACTCAGCTTGCGACACGTGATGCTTCTCAAATCGGCCACGTCTCCGGTGATACTGCTGCTTCGTGGGAGTGACGTGTCCGAATATTGTTCATGCGAAAATTCTCGGTTTTCGGGCCCCGAACTTCTAAAATCCATAACTTTCGCATACAAGCTCTGTTTTTGACGTTCTTTATATGCACGCATAGCTAAAATTACGCTCTACAACTTTCGTTTAGACTTTGTCGGCTAATTTTGAATTTATTTTTAATATTATTATTTTTAACAGACCGGGACAGGAAAATCTGTTAAAAATTCATAACTTCTTCATCCGACATACGTTTTCGTCAGACTTTTTACCGTTGTAAGACCTTCGATTCTCGTTTAGGATGTATCGGTAAAATATCGCTCGATCTAAAACTCAAGTTTTTAGCTGTCTACTGCTAAGTTGAAACTTTGAAAAATCATAACTTCCTCATACGAAGTCAGATTTTGACGTTCTTTTTATCGAATTTCTCGGTTTAACGAATACAACGACTTTCATTTAGATTACTAATGCTAAAAAGTAGTTTATCAAAAACTCACTTTTTACGTCATTCGGTGTCGTGCCGGTTTTTTCGTGGATCTTCGGTTGGTCATAACTTCTTCGTTGTAACTTGGATTTTGACGAGGTTTTTGCCTACAAGTTTCTAACGAGGTTCTCTACAACATCAACTAATAAAATTTTATATTTTCGCTAAATTTTACTATTTAACTTTTAATTGGAATCTCATAAGACTTCCAATATTTTCTGAGTGATTCTAAACATAGTTTTACTTCATTTCTAGTAAAAACCATATGTTAGAACTCAACACTCAATTTTACATAATATTTCACAATTTTATTCATTACAAAACACGATTTCAAAACGTGTATGTTACAAATACCTCCTCCTTTTGAGGATTTCGTCCCCGAAATTACATCGATTAAAATAAATGGGGATATTTTGCTTTTATCTCATTCTTATTCTCCCAAGTATAGTTTGGGTCACGATGGTGTTTCCACTTGACAAACACTAATTCTACTTCTTTATCGCGTAGTTTAGTTGTTCATTCATTCATGATTTCTTCAGGCTCTTCTACATATCTTAATTTATTATCCAATTTCACTTCGGATAATGGAACTGTCTCATCGTAGATGCTCAAGAATTTGCACAGATAACTTACATGAAACACAGCATGAATACCTGCCAAATCTTCAGGCAATTCTAAGCGGTAAGCTTGCTTTCCAATTCTCTGGATGATTTTGAAAGGACCAACAAATCTAGGACTCAACTTTCCTTTCTTCCCAAATCGCATAAAGCCTTTCCATGGGGATACCTTCAGCATCACGAAATCACCCACTTGAAATTCTATAGGTCGTATTCTCTTTTCCGTATAGGACTTCTGTCGATCCTGGGCCGCTTTCATTCTTTCTCGTATGATTTGAATCTTGTTGGTGATGTCTTGAATCATTTCAGGGCCTCCAAGGATCTTCTGTCCTACATCACACCAACATAACGGCGTACGGAATTTGCGACCATATAATGCTTCATATGGTGGCATTTTGATTGAAGTGTGGTAACTGTTATTATACGAAAATTCGACAAGCGGTAAGTATTTATCCCAATTACCACCGAACTCCAAAACACATGCACGAAGCATATCTTCTACTGTCTAGATTATTCTCTCTGTCTGACCATCTGTCTGAGGATGATAAGCGGTGCTGAGAGCAACTCGAGATCCCAATTCGCGTTGCATACTTCCCCAAAAGTGAGAAGTGAAGCGAGTATCGCGATCGGAAATGATCTTTAGTGGCACACCATGTCTTGCAACATTTTCATCCAAGTATACTTGTGTGTATTTCTCCATTGGATCCGTTTCACGCATGGCGAGAAAATGTGCACTCTTAGTCAGACGGTCGACGATTACCCATATGCTATCATGCTATCTAGCAGTCTTTGGAAATTTGGTAATAAAATCCATGGACAGCTCTTCCCACTTCCATACAGGAACACTAAGGCTTTCTGGATTTCCATAAGGCTTTTGGTGTTCGGTTTTGACTTGTAAGCATACTAAGCATTCCTGTACATATCTTCCAATGTCTTTCTTTAATCCAGGCCACCAATAATCAGCTCTTACATCATAGTACATTTTACTAACCAGGATGTATTGATAGTTTAGATTTATGAGCTTCATCTAAAATCTTCTGTCTTAATCCACCAATCTTTGGAATCCATAGCCGATTCTTAAATACTTTTAATCCTCGTGGATCACCAAGTAAAACATCGGCATAATGTACCATTCCTTACTTCTTTACATTTTCTGGCTTTAAGGCTTCAACTTGCCACTTCTCTAGTTCATCAAGAATGGTGAACTTCACCGTAGTGTGAGTAATAGTATAACACATACTATTACAATAAACTTTTCTGCTAAGTGCATCTGCAACCACATTAGCCTTTCCAGGATGGTACAGGATTTCGCAATCATAGTCCTTGATCAGCTCCATTGTGACATCCCCATTTTCACGGCCAGAAAAGACCGATTTTTGATGTTTTATAAAAATCAGAGTACTTCTTTTAATAAAAATGTTGCGGAATTTGTTCCCAGAAAAACATGATAAATACGTTTTTAAAACATTTTCGAAGGAACGTATTTTGTTCATTTTAAAACATTTGGGATGTCATCGTTAATACAGAAACATAACCATAAACAGAACTTACATTTATTTACACTAGTGATCTATATCTCTTTAAATCTCTCAGTGTAATGTGACTTCATATCAACACCTGTGATATAAATAAACTGAGTGGGTCAGGTTGGGAAACCTGGTGAGTACATAGAGTTTTCAACCCACAATAATATAATTATTATTTTCAAACAATCAAACAATCAACCCAATTACCCATCCTTATTATCTGCTTTATTCTTAAGGGTCTACCCTAAGAATCAACTATTCCTCGTTCATACATTCCTAAGGATCATCCTAAGGAATCGGCACGAAGTCCATCGTCACCGGGGTTTAGGCACTAAGTCTGCATAGTCGCCAGAATTTATACAATAGGCACTAAGTCTGCATAGTCGCCAAGGTTTTGGCACCAAGTCTGCATGATCGCCAGGGTCTAGGTATCAAGTCTGCATGATCACCAAGGTTTAGAGTACACCGGGTGAACACATCGTTCACAACACCTACAGGTTGTGATCCTGATAGTGTTCCACTGGACTATCTAGGATAGTCCGTGGTTGTCATCCATACTCTGCTGAATGACGGGGACATTGTTTGGGAAAAAGGCTTCTCACATCGTACACCTCTCACCCACACCTTATAGTTTATATCACCTCTTAACTCATCATCCAACTCATATTTCATCTATTATATCTACCCATGTTTTACCCCAATATTTTCGTAGATATAAAATACATATATAGTTTAAATCATTTAAAACATGTATAAAATCTTTCACTCAGCATAGACAGCAAGTATTCAGACAATATGCACACATAGCACGTAATTTATATTAAAATACTTCATATCTATGTGTAAGATGAAAGGGACTATGCACTCACTTGAGAAGGTGGTGACTCGGTACTCGGACAGCGCTTCGTTTACTTTAAAATAATTTCCTTTGACGAAACCTAGTATTATCACCACTAGATTTTAGTCTAATAGTACCGTGACTAATTATTAGTCTTATTATTATATAAGCGTTTAAACAATACTTTCCAACTACTATGTACAGACAGGGGCCAGACATAAAACACCGGAGGGCAGGACCATTTTGGCGTATAGCACTTCTGAAATCCAACAACCCTATGCGGCCCTTTAAACCAGATTCCCCGTACCGCGAGTAGTTAAAAGATATTATAACGACACTTATATAAGTCATAATAATAGCTCAAATATTTATTATAAATTTATAATAATAATACTAATTTTAAATATAAACTATATTTAAAATAGGGTAAGCATAACTTACTTTTAAGGGGATTTTAGCTAGGAGTCGGGCTCTGCAGGGGCAGAACTTCGTCGCTGAATCTTTCTAAGAAAGATTCGTGCAGCGTTTCAGCGCTCACCTTACTATACTAAAACTACAGAAAGAGAAGTCGAATCATGAGGGACCGAAATGCTCGGGGGATAAGGAGAGAAATACTCTTGAATCAAGAGAATGGTGCAAGAAATATGAGAGCCCAAGGCTCTTATTTATACTAATTGAATTTTCAAAAACTACCCTCCATAATTACTTAATGACATTTTAGTTATATAAACAACTAAACACCCCTCTATAATACTATTTTAAATTGTTTTAATGATATTTGTACTAAACTAATGTCGAAAGAACTCAACATTAGTCTTATAATGACCGCATCGTCGATACCTTTCTAATGATATATACATATGTATATATATATATATATATATATATATATATATATACGTATACATGATTTATACTTTATTTTAATACGTAAATATGCTATTATAATTTGTAACTCGTTCATACGAACTCCGTTTTTGACGTTCTTTATATCCACGCGTACGTGGAGACGTACTCTACAACTTTCGTTTAGACTCTGTCGGCTAATTTTGACTTTATTTTTAAAGTTATATTTTTAACAAGCCGGGACAAGATTGGTCCGTTAAAATCTCATAACTTCTTTATCCGATGTCCATTTTCGTCTGTATTTTTATCGTTACGCTACTAATAACAAGATCTTCGATTCTTGTTTAGGTTGTGTTGGCTAAAAATCAATCGATCTAAAATTCGAATTTCGGGTTGTACACCGCTAATCCGAAACTTCGAAAAATCATAACTTCTTCATACGAAGTCAGATTTGGGCGTTCTTTTATCGATGTTCTTAGTTTAACATATTCTACGACTTTTGTTTAGAGCGCTAAGGCTAAATCTCTCTCTATCATAAATTTACTATTTACGCTTCCCGGTGCCGTGCCGGTTCCGACGCGAAACTTCGACGGGTCATAACTTCTTCGTTATAACTCGGATTTCGGCGTTCTTTATATGTACGGAAACCTTGTGAAATATTCTACAACTTGGTTAAGATTATTTATTTAATAATCTTTTTGTAGAAAAGTCGTTTTCGACCCCTATTGCCTCTAAATTGACTAGCCTGGATCTGCGGGCGTTACAATTATCTCCCCCTTAGGATGATTACGTCCCGGAATCATCAACGAAACAGGGCTCGTATAATGACTCCATACGTCATCTCTTCATCCTAGGTAATAATTATAACTTCTATATTCCTTCAAGTCTATCTCTTAGACTCATTGACTGTAAGCAGTATTCGATCGTGCACCTGCTCTCTACCTCAGGCTAGACTTCAAATTATGACCTATCATCATGTGATGCACGTTTAGACTTAGGTCTCTTAGAGTTAAATTCTAAAATAGACTATGCCTTCATTCATGTTCTAATGTAATATAATCACACTTTAACATGTAGCGTTTCTGGCTACCAACTTCTTTAACAACGAACGCGATACTTCTATTGATTGCTTTGATTTCAATTGTTTGGTTTTTGTCGGACGCTACATCGAACTTGGTTCCCTGAACCACGCAACATACTCATCGTAGTCGGACTCAATTCGGTACGACCACTAGGGTCGGAAATTAACAATCTTTTTAGTCATTATCGAAACGATGGTAATGACATACTTGAAAAAAACAGAATCAGTTACTAGCTTCTTGGTAATCCTTGTGACTTTCCCTGATCCAAGTGTGAGTCTTGTGCTTCCGGTAGTATAGACCTCTACTACCATTCACACCTACTCATACTCGTCCCAAGTATTGTCCCGCAGTTTCCCAAGTCACCATACAAGAAAATCACATAACATTTTAACACATCAGATAAAAAAACGAAGGTTTTATTATTTCTTGAAACTATTACATAGGTGTCCAAGTTCACCCTAGACTATGCCTCTAATAGGCTACATCGTACGACACTATGGCTACTGCATAACTTGATCTTCGGATATGAAGTCCTCATCATTGATTCCTTGCACGGTTTTCTGCTTCGTCGAGGATCATGTGGAATGCCCTTGGCCTCGGTGGCGTTTCTGGTCTTGCTGCCTTATTTTTCCCCGGGCAGTCCCTGGAAATATGCCCTTCCTTGTTACATCCATAACACACCTTCTTGTTGGATGCACACTTGTTGGCGTAATGCCCTGTCTTCCCACATTTGTAGCAAGTTACCTCCTCGCTACATTTCCCGAAGTGCTTCTTTTTACACTTCTCGCACCACTTGGTTTCACCTCCTCCTCCTTCTTCAATCTTTGAGAATTTCTTTTCCTTGTTGGATTTTGATGATCCTTCATGTTTCCTTTTCTCGCCAACTTCAGCTCTCTCCAGACCTTTTTCCCTAATCTGGGTCTCAACATTCCTAGCTGCCCAGATGGCTCCTTTCAAAGTGGTTGCTTGCTTGACCATTGGTCCAAAGTCTACTGGTAATCCATGGGCAAACTTATTGACCTTGGAGAGCTCAGTTGGAACTAGATAAGGAACAAGCTTCATTTTCTCTGTAAAACTTGCAACATACTCGATGACACTCATCTTTCCCTTCTTTAGATTCTGAAACTCGTTGTTGATCTCCAGAAGATCCTGCTCAGAGCAGTACTGCATTTTTAACTGCACTAGAAAATCCTCCCATGACATCTTGCTCGCTTCTCCTTTGGGCATCGAATCGGCTAGTAGCTTCCACCAACTTAGTACTCCAGATTTCAACAAAGGAACCGTGAGAGTGGTCTTTTGCCTGTTGCTACACTCGCAACTCTCAAACATCGTCTCCATCTCGGAGATCCAGTTCATGACTTCCACCGGCGTCGGGCTTCCAGATAGACTCGGTGGTTTGGACGCCATGAAATCCTTGTATTTGCATCCACGTCCATCATTTCCTCCATCCTGGTGGTTTTGCCTAACTATCGGTGGGTTGGCTTGACCAACAGTCCCACTGTAGTTTCCCTCCTCAGTCTGCCCTTCGTTCAACTCGGGCTGTTCGATCTGTATGGTTGCTTCTTCTCGATTTTGCTGGAGCAAACGTCTGGTTTCCTCCATTTGACAATCCAACATCGCCTGGATCATTGCTTGCACTCCGGCCATTGTTATTGGCTCAGCAGCGGTTACCAAAACCGGTATTTGCTCAATCACCGGGGGTTGGTTCCGGTTCCCATTTGCATTCATGTTTCCGCTACGGGTCCTTGCCATCTTGATCTATACACCGAATAAGGTGAATCTAGACCTTTACTTAAGATTGATGTTTAAATCATCCTTATCACTCCGAAACGTTTATATGCTAGTTCTAATATCGTATTCGTACGTTTAGAATCCTAAACACATAAGGTTTCCAGATCCGGTCGGCAACAGACCATAGATCTGATCAAACTATAGCATCATTTAGCACGTAAAAGGAATTTAGGCATCATTCCTAAAATAAGCTAGTGCTTGTGTCTATTCAGGTGCATTACCTACATCTATTTGACACACTCCTCACAATCATCACTTAGCATTCTAAGTTTAAGTTTAGAAATAAATCCATATTCCTAGTTCGCTTAAACTAATGCTCTGATACCAACTGTGACATCCCCATTTTCACGGCCAGAAAAGACCGATTTTTGTTTATGTTTTATAAAAATCAGAGTACTTCTTTTAATAAAAATGTTACGGAATTTGTTTCCAGAAAAACATGATAAATACGTTTTTAAAACATTTTCGAAGAAACGTATTTTGTTCATTTTAAAACATTTGGGATGTCATCGTTAATACAAAAACATAAGCATAAACAGAACTTACATTTATTTACACTAGTGATCTATATCTCTTTAAATCTCTCAGTGTAATGTGACTTCATATCAACACCTGTGATATAAATAAACTGAGTGGGTCAGGTTGGGAAACCTGGTGAGTACATAGAGTTTTCAACCCACAATAATATAATTATTATTTTCAAACAATCAAACAATCAACCCAATTACCCATCCCTATTATCTGCTTTATTCTTAAGGATCTACCCTAAGAATCAACTATTCCTCGTTCATACATTCCTAAGGATCATCCTAAGGAATCGGCACGAAGTCCATCATCACCGGGGTTTAGGCACTAAGTCTGCATAGTCGCCATAATTTATACAATAGGCACTAAGTCTGCATAGTCGCCAAGGTTTTGGCACCAAGTCTGCATGATCGCCAGGGTCTAGGTATCAAGTCTGGATGATCACCAAGGTTTAGAGTATACCGGGTGAACATATCGTTCACAACACCTACAGGTTGTGATCCTGATAGTGTTCCACTGGACTATCTAGGATAGTCCGTGGTTGTCATCCATACTCTGCTGAATGACGAGGACATTGTTTGGGAAAAAGGCTTCTCACATCGTACACCTCTCACCCACACCTTATAGTCTATATCACCTCTTAACTCATCATCCAACTCATATTTCATCTATTATATCTACCCATGTTTTACCCCAACATTTTCGTAGATATAAAATACATATATAGTTTAAATCATTTAAAACATGTATAAAATCTTTCACTCAGCATAGACAGCAAGTATTCAGACAATATGCACACATAGCACGTAATTTATATTAAAATACTTCATATCTATGTGTAAGATGAAAGGGACTATGCACTCACTTGAGAAGGTGGTGACTCGGTACTCGGACAGCGCTTCGTTTACTTTAAAATAATTTCCTTTGACGAAACCTAGTATTATCACCACTAGATTTTAGTCTAATAGTACCGTGACTAATTATTAGTCTTATTATTATATAAGCGTTTAAACAATACTTTCCAACTACTATGTACAGACAGGGGCCAGACATAAAACACCGGAGGGCAGGACCATTTTGGCGTATAGCACTTCTGAAATCCAACAACCCTATGCGGCCCTTTAAACCAGATTCCCCGTACCGCGAGTAGTTAAAAGATATTATAACGACACTTATATAAGTCATAATAATAGCTCAAATATTTATTATAAATTTATAATAATAATACTAATTTTAAATATAAACTATATTTAAAATAGGGTAAGCATAACTTACTTTTAAGGGGATTTTAGCTAGGAGTCGGGCTCTGCAGGGGCAGAACTTCGTCGCTGAATCTTTCTAAGAAAGATTCGTGCAGCGCTTCAGTGCTCACCTTACTATACTAAAACTACAGAAAGAGAAGTCGAATCACGAGGGACCGAAATGCTCGGGGGATAAGGAGAGAAAGACTCTTGAATCAAGAGAATGGTGCAAGAAATATGAGAGCCCAAGGCTCTTATTTATACTAATTAAATTTTCAAAAACTACCCTCCATAATTACTTAATGACATTTTAGTTATATAAACAACTAAACACCCCTCTATAATACTATTTTAAATTGTTTTAATGATATTTGTACTAAACTAATGTCGAAAGAACTCAACATTAGTCTTATAATGACCGCATCGTCGATACCTTTCTAATGATATATACATATGTATATATATATATATATATATATATATATATATATATATATATATATATATATATATATATGTACGTATACATGATTTATACTTTATTTTAATACGTAAATATGCTATTATAATTTGTAACTCGTTCATACGAACTCCGTTTTTGACGTTCTTTATATCCACGCGTACGTGGAGACGTACTCTACAACTTTCGTTTAGACTCTGTCGGCTAATTTTGACTTTATTTTTAAAGTTATATTTTTAACAAGCCAGGATAGGATTGGTCCGTTAAAATCTCATAACTTCTTTATCCGATGTCCATTTTCGTCTGTATTTTTATCGTTACGCTACTAATAACGAGATCTTCGATTCTTGTTTAGGTTGTGTCGGCTAAAAATCAATCGATCTAAAATTCGAATTTCGGGTTGTACACCGCTAATCCGAAACTTCGAAAAATCATAACTTCTTCATACGAAGTCAGATTTGGGCGTTCTTTTTATCGATGTTCTTAGTTTAACATATTATACGACTTTCGTTTAGAGCTCTAAGGCTAAATCTCTCTCTATCATAAATTTACTATTTACGCTTCCCGGCGCCGTGCCGGTTCCGACGCGAAACTGCGACGGGTCATAACTTCTTCGTTATAACTCGGATTTCGGCATTCTTTATATGTACGGAAACCTTGTGACATATTCTACAACTTGGTCAAGATTATTTATTCTAAATAATCTTTTTGTAGAAAAGTCGTTTTCGACCCCTATTGCCTCTAAATTGACTAGCCCGGATCTGCGGGCGTTACATCCATGGCTCGTTGTTGTCTCATATTCAGAGTTTGCTGACTGAATATATACTTGAGACTCTTGTGGTCGGTAAATAATTGGCATTTCGTACCAAAAAGGTAATGTCTCCAAAGTTTTAGGGAAAATACTACTGCAGCGTGTTCAAGATCATGGGTGGGATAATTCTTTTCATAATCTTTCAGTTGTCTTGAGGCATAGGCTATCACTTTACCACGTTGCATCAACACACAACCGAGTCTCAATCTTGAAGCATCGCTGTATACGGAGAAATTATCATCACCTTCTTGGAGTGATAAGATGGGAGCATGAGTCAAAAGATCTTTTAGAGTTGAGAAAGCTTTTTCTTGAGCTTCAACCCATTCAAACTTCACTTCCTTCCGTGTAAGACTTGTGAGAGGTACGACTATACGAGAAAAGTCTTTAATGAATCTCCGGTAATATCCCGCGAGACCTAAGAAACTTCTAATTTAGGAAGCATTACTGGGCACTTCCCAATTTTGAATGGCTTCGATTTTGATGGGATCTACATATACACCGTTACTAGAAATAATATGGCCGAGAAATTGAACTTGATGGAGCCAAAATTCACATTTCGAGAATGTAACATAAAGTTTCTCCTTTCGAAGAAGTTCTAAGATTTCACGAATATGAACGGCATGATCGGCTTCAGACTTGGAATAGATTAAAATATCGTCAATGAATACGATGACCGACTATCGAGAATTGGGTGGCACACTCAATTCATCATATCCATGAATACGGCAGGAGCATTTGTCAAACCGAATGGCATGACAAGGAATTCGAAATTCCCATAACGAGTACGGAAAGCAGTCTTCGATACATCTTGCTCTTATACTTTCAACTGATGATAGCCAGATCTCAAATCAATTTTTGAGAAATAGCTAACACCCTGAAGTTGATCGAATAAATCATCGATGCGAGGTAGTGGGTACTTGTTCTTGATAGTCACCTTATTCAGCTCACGATAATCAATGCACATTCGCATCGATCCACCATTCTTCTTGACAAACAATACTGGAGCACCCCAGGGAGAGGTACTTGGTCGAATAAAGCCTTTGTCAAGTAATTTCTGCAGTTGGATCATCATTTCTTTCATCTCGGATGGTGCAAGACGATAAGGAGTCTTTGCAATCGGAGCAGCACCGGGCACAAGGTCAATTTGGAATTCTACTTGTCTGTCCGGAGAAAGTCCAGGCAGATCATCGGGGAAAACTTGGGGTATTCGTTAACAATGGGAATATCATTTACAATTTTATTCTCCTTTCTTGAGATATCAACTGTATAGGCTAGATAGATAGGACAACCTTTCGATATGAATTTACGAGCTTTGAGGAAAGAGATTATTTTTAAGATTCTTTGTTCACCATAGACATGAATAGGATCTTCCCCTTCAATAGGAATGCGTACCATCTTTTCATAACACAAGAGTTCTGCATGGTTCTTTGACAACCAATCGATGCCGAGAATAATATCAAAATTGGGCAAGGAGATAGGGATTAGGTTAGCAAGAAAATTATAGCCTTCAATTTCTATGACACAATCCCTATAGATTTTATCAGCAAGTAATGATATACTTCCTGCAGTATCTACGTGAAATGGTTGCGCGAGTGCATAGCAAACAGTTTGAAAAGAATGTGCAAATTCATAAGATACGAAAGAATCCGAGGCACCATAATCAAATAAGATGTGAGCGGGTCTAGAGTTGACAAGAAATGTACCCGTCACGACATTTGGGTCCTCACGTGCTTCCTCTGCAGTAATATGGAATGCGCGACCCTTAGCTTTTGGCACCTCCTCCTTTTTAGTTGGAGTATTCTTCGTTTGTTGGACAGGGACTTGACTTCTCGCTGGTTGTTGAACAGAAGCTTGACTTCCCGTCACTTGGCTGGTAAGAGTAGGGCAAAAATGCTTCTTGTGGCCAGTAATACCACATGCATAACAAGTCACATCCTTCCTTGGGCAAGCTGGCTTGATATGACCTGTTTCTCCACACCCATAACAGACAATGGATTCCTTGTCTATTTTGCATTGACCCGGATGATTCCTTCCACAAACGCGACATGACGACGATTGAATAGAAAAAGATTGTGACCTACCACGGCCACGAAAAGCACTCTGAGATTGTGCTTGCTTGCTTGGATCAGTTCGAATAGATTGAGCTGGTGGAATAGTGGAAGCAGGAGTAGTTCTTTCAGTACGTGGATGCTTTGGAATAGTAAGAGTGGCACCACGTATTTCTAAGTCATGCTCACGCCTTCGAGCATACTCAACGGCTTTATCGAATGACAGAACATCCCGGTTGACAACAAAATCATGGATTTCGTGTCGTAGTCCCTCCATGAATAACTGAATTTTCTCGTCTTCAGTTGGAATATACTTCGTAGCAAACCTTGCTCTTTGATTAAGTTGAGTTTCATACTCATTCACAGTCATTCCTCCTTGTTTAAGCTCGAGGAATTCCTTCTCCAATCTTTTCCTCATATCTAGAGGACAATACTTCTCTATCACACGAGTCTTGAACAACTCTCAGGATAAGTTCTCCTGGTCATATCCATCGAGAGCTTCATATGTTGCTTCCCACCAGACTAAAGCTTCTCCAATGAGCATTGCAGAAGCGTAGATAGCCTTGTCTTCATCATCCACATGAGATACACGAAATATTTTCTCGGTGTTCTGAATCTAAGTTAGAACAATTATAGGATTAAGGACACCAGATAACTCCGTAGCACCACTACTCTTGAAATCTTTGAACGAGGGACGCTTCACCTTTCCACTTGAAGATTCTCTTGTGACTTTTTCTTTTCCTTTATCATCATTCTTTTTGTGTTCTTCGAGAGTTTGTCGAATAACACCGGTAAGTTTACCTAAAAGTTGCTCCTCATGAGGAGATACTGGAGTATTCACTTCCTCGGGTTGAGGATCTCCACCAACATCAGGGGTATTGCTACTTACTTGTTCAGCCATCGATTTGAAATACGGAGTAAGATAGTTATATATTTCCTATGGTTTGTATCCCTATACTTACAATGATTAAGTTCATATATTGAACTTCCTATAGTTTAAGTCTAAATACCAATCCGTGGAATTTAGTTCGTTTAAACTACTGCTCTAATACCATGGTTGAAAGACCCCAACTTTCTTATTTTTGAAAGACCCAAACTTTCGTACTTCACAATATCATTACTCAAAAACATGTTATTTGCATATTTATAAAAAGCAATATTTTACATTGATAAAAAGGGAATTACAAACTATTGGATACGAACCTTCTATTACAAAGTGTTATATATATTACATAACTACACAGGATATTGTAATTTATACAAACATAAAAAGTAGTACAAAAGTACTATTACAAACTATTCTACATCTTTCAATAGTATGTAAACATACTAGTTATTTATCACCTGCAATTGTTAAACATTGATAGAGTAAGCGGTGACGCTTAGTGAGTTCAAAAATAGATACAATATAATGTTAGATCATGTGAGATCATCTGACAAGCATTCATATCAATCAAAGACATTATTCAAAGATATTCTTTTCAATTCTTGATATACATCAATAAAGCTTTGGCCCAAATAACATAGATGACATGCAATTTCTGATTAACATCTTGTTAGATTTTAGGCTTATAGTCCTGTCTAACCATTTGCCAATGCCATAGAATAGAAGCCATTCTCTTACGGAGACATGCTCTACATGGCCAGAGGCTACGTACCAGTACCAATGTGAATCTAAGTCCTTTCACTGATCACATGGTCAAAGGTATTACAATTGCTATAAACATAGCGAATAACATGAGAAAATAACTCAGAATGATAATACTGAAAAACACATAGCACATATAACACATAACATACAATTGTTCCTATATATTGAACTTACCTTAAGTTAACCGGGGGTTAAAATAGTAATTTGGATAGAACTTCGGCTTTAAATATGCCTTTCTATGTTGAAAATCGGGAGCTTAATTGAAAACCGGGCACTGCGAAGGTAGGGCTTCAAAACCGAAAAGATAAAATTTTTGGGCTTCTCGGGGGTCTCGGGACGTGTTTCGGGTGCTAAAATTGATACCGGGGTTTCGGGAAAACTCAATATGAAGAAAATATGGAAAGAGGGGCTAAAAGTGGTAAATTTCCAAAGTTAGTCGGAAGATCTCGCAGGTCCTCTTTATATAGGGCCGAGGTTCGGAGTTGGCTTAAGCAGCGAAGGGTTCGGTGGCAGCAACAACGAGGGGCATGTGGCGAGAAGGGGAGGCTCGGATGCGAGGGTCGGATACGAAGCTGGTAGGCGAGGCGTGTCTCGCTCCTGCTGGACCTCGGCTTCGGTGAATCAGGGAAGAACACGCGTCGGTCTCGGAAGCAAGCAGCGAAGCAGCTCGGTGGCGAAGGCGATGCGAAGCGCGCGTCGGATCCGGATTGGCTTGCACCTCAGTCCACTCAGATTGCGACACGTGATGCTTCTCGGATCGGCCACGTCTCCGGTGACACTGCTGCTTCGTGCGAGTGATGTGTCCGAACACTGTTCATGCGAAAATTCTCGGTTTTCGGGCCCCGAAGTTCTAAAATCCACAACTTTTGCATACGAGCTCCGTTTTTGACGTTCTTTATATGCACGCGTAGCTAAAATTACGCTCTACAACTTTCGTTTAGACTTCGTCGGCTAATTTTGATTTTATTTTTAATATTATTATTTTTAACAGACCGGGACAGGAAAATCTGTTAAAAATTCATAACTTCTTCATCCGAAATCCGTTTTCGTCAGACTTTTTACCGTTGTACTACATATGACGAGACCTTCGATTCTCGTTTAGGATGTATCGGTAAAATATCGCTCGATCTAAAATTCGAGTTTTTAGTTGTCTACTGCTAAGTTGAAACTTTGAAAAATCATAACTTCCTCATACGAAGTCAGATTTTGACGTTCTTTTTATTGAATTTCTCGGTTTAACGAATACTACGACTTTCATTTAGATTACTAAGGCTAAAAAGTAGTTTATCAAAAACTCAATTTTTACGTCATTCGGTGCCGTGCCGGTTTTGTCGCGGATCTTCGGTTGGTCATAACTTCTTCGTTATAACTCGGATTTTGACGAGGTTTTCGCCTACAAGTTTCTAACGAGATCTCTACAACATCAAATAATAAAATTTTACTTATTTAAAATTTTATATTTTCGCTAAATTTCACTATTTGACTTTTAATTGGAATCTCATAAGACTTCCAATATTTTCTGAGTGATTTTAAACATAGTTTTATTTCATTTCTAGTAAAAACCATCTGTTAGAACTCAACACTCAATTTTACATAATATTTCACAATTTTATTCATTACAAAATACGATTTCAAAACGTGTATGTTTCATCTTGTTTCCTAAAACGTTTTTTTAATGCAATCAAACCTCACCACCTTCATTGCATTTATCTCGTACACATTGTGGTACTTCACATAGATTCTCTTCATGCCATAAACCTACAAATACTATACAGTTTATGAATTTTAAACACGATAGAATGAAAATGAATTTACAAAGTTGTCTTCACAATAATCAGAAAAAGAGAAAATTGAGGATGGTGGTGTCACGAAATATTTCTATAATCATATATAACTTTCTTTATAAAAATGAAAACAAACACAAAAAAAAAACTTTTATCTTAGGGGATAGAATACAAACCTAAGGATTACCATTATAAATTTTACCCCGTGACTCGCGTATGAAACTGATGCAGTCACGATGTTGCCATTTTCTATAAGTCTAGATGAACTTGAAACCCATTATAAAAAGAACCAAAGTTACCATAAAACACTATTTTCGATATTTTAAGTTGCTCTAAATATAAAATCCCTGTTAAGATATCAAAACCCTAGATTTCAAAAAATCTCAATCGTACTTGCAAATGAAGTCAAAACCAAAAGCAGAAAGAGATAAAGTCAAAGAAACGAAAAACCAAAATCAAAAAGATAGAGAGGTTGACTGGTGTATGTTTGTGCATATAGACAACAGAAAGAGGGTGTGTGTATGTATAATCGCATCCTTATTGATTTTGTAATAGATAGAAAGAAACAGAGGAAAAAAATGGCAAATTGATTTGGGTTTTGATTGAAGAATAAACTAACGTGTCTTAAGATCAAAACCATAAAAAATTATTTACCTTTTTTGATGAACTGTTTGTCAGCGACTAACAAAAAAGAAGAAGATCCAAAGGTCTAGAGAGGTGGGGGGGGGGGGGGGGGGGGGATTCAGAATGCGAAACTAACTTTAGGTGATGTTTGGTTTACATAATGTGTATAAAGGAATTGAAATTTAAATTGGAAAACAAATTTGTCTGGAATTTAAATCCAATTCTTTATCATGTTTAGTTGACAGAAAATAGAATTAGAATTAATTTTAGATTTTGTTTGATTCGTAGGAAATGAAATTGGCATCTATGTAAAATGTTAGAATTATTCTTTTTCTGTTTTGCTTAAGTTTAATTTATTTTCTAGGTTAAATAGCACAAAAGACACTAAATTTACACCAAAATTGTAATTTGACACTGTATTTTTTTATCTTAAATTTGATATTGTGTTTTTCAATTTTTTATAATTTTGACCATTTGACCGGTCAACCCGGTTACCTGCTGACGTGACATGATGACATGTCAAAATTGAATTTTTTTTTTCTCACAAAATTGAATTTTACACCAGAATTAAACTCAATATTAAAAAAAAAAAAAAAAAAAAAAAAAAAAAAAAAAAAAAACGTAGTGTCTTTTGTAGAAAAAAAATCAATTTTGACACGTCAACATGCCAAGTTATCAAAAGGGGCACGTCATCATATTACGTCAATAGGTAACAGAGTTGACTGGTTAAGTGGTCAGAATTATAAAAAAATTGGAAAATACAGTGTCAAATTTGAGGAAAAAAAACACAATTTCAAATTAGAATTTGAGTGTAAACTTAACGTTTTTGGTGCTATTTACCATATTTTCTAACGCATATGTAAAAATACATTATATAAATTTAAAAATAGTAAAAATCTTGATAGTGACGACGACAATGGTGGTGATAAGTAATGGTAGTGGTGGCAACAACGATGGTGATGGTGGTGACTGATGATGGCGGTGTTGGTGGTGGCAGCGATAATGGTGGCGTCGATGGTGGTGGTGGTGGCTGGTGGTGATGGTGATGATGGTGGTGGTGGTGGGCAATGGTGGTGGTGGTAGTGGCGGTGGCGATAGTGGTGTTGGTGTTGGTGATGGTGGTGGCGACAATTATAATGGTGGTGACGACAGTAGTAATGGTGATGAGTGAAGGTAGTGGTGGTGGCGGCGACGATAATGATGGTGGTGGTACGACAATGGTGGTGGCGGCGACAGTGGTTGTAGTGGTGGTGAGTGGTGGTAGTGATGGCGGAGGTGATGATCGTGGTGGTAGCGGTGGTGGTGGTAGGTGATGGTGGCGAGTGATGGTAGTGGTGGTTGTGGCTAGTAGCTACGGTGGCGGTGGTGGTGGTGGTAGCGGTGATGGTGACAGAGGTCGTTGGTGGTCGGTAGCAGTAATAGGGTGTTGGTTTTCTGATAAATGGGGTATTTTTTGTAATCTATCATTTTCCTTGATAAGAATGAATGTTTTTATCCAAATTTAGAAGGAATCTATTTTCCTCCATACGGTGAAAATTTTATTTCATTTAGAAATCAATTTCCCCCTCTAAGTCAAACCGAACCAAACGCATGAATTCGAGGTAAGTAGAATCATTTCCCTTGAATTCTATTCATTTTCTGCCAACCAGATGCATTCTTATTGATCAATTTAGATTTTCTTGCAAGAGGCATTTTAGCATCTATCTTGATTGGAGATGATTTTTTTTTTGGAACATTTTTATTTTAAGATTAAATGAAATGTGAGAATATTTATGATTTTCAAAGTAGTAAAGAAAATAATCTCACAGATGCCAAGTACAAAATTCGTAGAAGATTCCTACAAGATAAAGAGTTGACGAAATTTTTTTTTACTTGAAAGTATTCTTATTTGTACAGGTGATTGGGAAAATGATTTAAGTAATCATCGAAGGTTAATAAATTTGGACTACCACCACCTCTATGTTCCTTGACTCCTTGTAAAAAAAACAACAACAACAACAACATCTTATATGGCTATGCAATATAGTGGTCAAAGTTGATATATTTTAGTTTAACAAAAGTAAATTTGTGAGTGTTCTATGAGACTTGTCCAAAATTATTTGCGTAAACCTACCCAGCCTTGATGCTTTTTTGCGAGTTTGCTTGATTATTTTTTGCAAATTGTGTGAACTACGTTTATGCACAGAAAGGGGTTCATATTTATGCTAAGTGTGAATAATTGTTGATGGAATTTCTTTCAACTGGTATTATATGTCAATATTATGTATTGACGTGAGGAACTTGTTCATGACTTTGGATGATGTGTGAAACCTAAATAATGTTATTACTTTTTTCTTTTAAAGTGTCCAGCTGAGTATAACAGCCCATATGTAGAGTTTGAGGAAGCCCACTCTTATGAGGAGACTTAACAGAATCCCCACCACACCATAATCTTTTTTTTTTTTAGGATTTAGCCTTCGGGTATATATCTTCACCCCCTTCACAACAAATTTTTTACTCATTATATGGCACCTTCAACACATCATTAAAAAGAATACCCTACCACACCATAGCATAATCATTTTTTTTAGTTTCTCTATTTTTTTTTCATTTTATCATTAATTATAAAAATAAATTATATAATTTTATAAAACCAATCATTTAAATAAAAACATAACATTTAAATTGAAAACAAAAACATTATAAGACAAAAGAAAAGTTACGATAAATTAAAAACATACAACGATCCTAGCAATTTAAATTTATTTCGTTAATGCTTTTGCCGGTGTTTGCCTTCAACGCTTGCACTACTTCAAGATTTTTGGGCGCCAAATCTTCGGTGATTGTACTAAGAATTGTAAAGTAATTTATGAGGTCTTTTCGCTCTTGTCGCTCTCGATCTGTCGTTTCTTGTTGTTGAAATATTTCCAAGTACTCACGTCTCAAAATAATATTTTCTTGTTGCAGTATTATGTGTTCCTGGAATAACGCTTCGATTTTTGTCATATGCTTCGCTTTCATTTCACTTTCTTCCGAATGTTTTACCATGCGCTTTGCTTTGTCACGTCCTCCCGGTTGTCGATAACAAGAGATCTCTTCGATGTTATTTGAAATTGCATCAACGTCGCCGTGAAGGTTTATGTGAGTCGTGCATCGTCGACCGAATTCAAATTTCTTGACCTCTTAGATTGCACTCCACTTTGCAACGGCCATTTTGTAAGTATAAGTTAAATTCATGGATTTATTTAAAAGTTTAAGATTTGGGGTTTTTTGCAAAGCGCTTCGCGACTTCTAAAATTCATGAAGCCACGTGTGTATGTGTGTGTATATATTTTTCTAGAGAAAAGAGAGAAGGAACATTAAAGGGGAACCACCCTCGCCAAATCGCACCGAGGGGGTGGTGTTTCTGGTTTAGTAACCACATAGTACAACCGCACAGTACAAAAAGATAGTACATTGTCCCGTCTCATATAGTATACAATATACTCATTACTAGGCTCCTAGCCTTGATGTTAACCTAACTAATTAGGTCAAAGTTTTATAGGATAAAAATTCAATGTTAATAATCATTTAAAAAAATGAAATTTTTTGTCATATTGACTTCAATCTTAAGTCCCTTTTTACCGTGTCTTCAAACTTAATTTTTTGGCAACTCTCGACCCAGCCTCTAACCCGTCATTGTATCAAGTACCAACCCGAAAATAGACATGTTTGGATTGAGATTTTGACCCGCAACCCCACCGACCCGTCAACCTGTTTATTTTATGGGTTAGGGTGAGTTATCTGTTTGGATTCGTGAATCAACCCGCCAACTCTTATATATATATATATATATATATATATATATATATTACATTTTAAAAAATAGACATATTTAATTATTAATAAGATATTATTTCCTTCTGTAATATTCTGTATCATTGTATTCCTACGTCTTCCATATTTGTATAATCGTGTGGCTAGTTTTTTGCGGTGCCATAAGCAAAAAAGAAAACACACATACTTACGAGTCACAGACGAAGAACATATCATTGTATTAATTATGTTTTTTTTTTTCTATTCATTATGCAATTGACTTGAATGTGGTTGTTGACAACGTATCTCAAAATGTAATGAATTTAAACAAAAAGGAAGACAATATAGAGGTTATAAATTCCAACATACTTTAAGTCACGGTTCGGTGAGTTCTTTTTAGTTCAAATAGTAGAAGACATAAAATTATATATGTAACTTTCAAAAGATCATAAATTTAATTTTACATAGTGTTTCTATTTGAAGATCATCATGAAGACATGAAAAAGTCGGTGTTGGAGGAAGAAATGGGAATTCTAGCATGAATGAATTACCGAAATGGTTTTTGGATATTTTTGAACAATTGCATTTTATTTGAATGTTTTCATTTTTCAATTTTATTTGGATGTTAATATCTTTATTACTTTACATTGAAAACCTCTTCTTTTTTTTTTTTTTATGTTAATGACTTTAATCACTTTATGATTTTATTTTGAAAAAACCTTATTTTCTGAAAATATGTTGCTTATTTATTAAACAAGTTATACGAGTTGGGTTCGATTCACTAACCTATGAACCCGCGAACCCATATACTTAAACAGGTTATATAGGTTGGGTTGGGTTGAGGTTTCAAACTCGTCAACCCGTGACCCACCAACCCACCAATCCGATTGTCAGACCTAGCAATAACAAGTTACAAAGTCTCATTTATATACATGGTAGGATAAAACATGATGCAACGTGTTTGATGTTCGCTCATCATTAAAAATAGCATACATACATAGCTTGTTGATTTTAATTTGGTCATTTAGTCCCCATGTAAATGAACAAAATAGATAAATGGTGAAATCTATAAATTTGGACAATATTTGAGTGTCAATATTTGACAAAAACTTTCATCGCCATTCAATTATTTAAAATATACATTTTAAGGATCACAAAAGATGCACTTTTTCAGTTTTTCTAGACCATAATCTTACCAACTTTTTGCTCTATTTACTATACCATAGTTTACTCTACTTGATCACCTCTTTCATTCTCATGTTGCTCAATGAAATTCAATAACATTTATATTCATGTTTAAACCACACAATAAAATAAATTAACAAAAACATTTTTTTTATTAACGACAGACCATCTAAAAGCTAAAAGTTGATTTATACATGACTTAATTCCAACGGATTACCACTAATGGGAAATCTCCAGAAAAGTCCTAAAATTTTAGTCCAATTTATGAAAAAGTCTCAAACTAATTTTTGTTTATAGAAAAGCACAAAATACCGGCTAAAACTTCGAAAAAACCCTTTTTGGCCGGTTTCGTAAATTTAGCCGGTATTCTGTCATTTTTCGTTAGTTTGTTCAAAATATTAGGACTTTTCTGAAAATTACCCGATAACCAAAAATATTGGGACTTTTTTTAAAATTACTATGGAATCAATGGATATTATTATTAACAAATCATTTATAAACATAAAAAATATTTTTTTATTATAAACAAAGGAAATACATTTGTTGTTAATTTCTAGAAATAGAATGGTCGACTATGTACTTCTCAATTGTTTGTTGACCACTTCAAAGTCTCTATGTTCTTCATATGTATCGTTGTGGGTGTCATAGTGAGAAATACTCTATTAGGCGTGACCAATACAAGAGTTGATAATATTTATTAATACACAATCAATGAGTGTCTACTTGCTATTAAGCATGATGTTATATGATCATGTGTTATATATTAGAAAATATCATTACACGAACATATAGATCTTTCATTATGTTCTTTAACCTAACTACCACCTAACCTCCAAACATTACCCGGTAACAACCATAAAATTACACACATCTATCGAGAGTGAAAAGTAAACCTTGAATGACAATTTAAATAGATAATGACCCTTCACTTGTTTCCATATAAATTATCATTCAGGGTTCATTTTTCACATTTTATAGATGTGTGTTAGCCGATGATTGTTAACATGTAAGGTATGAATGTTGGTTGGTAGTTAGGTTAAACAACATAAGAAGAACACCAATATTAGAGGAATGCTAACTAACTTCATCTCACCATCATACCCACAACAATGCATAGGAAGAACGTAGAGAGTTTGAGTGGTCAGGAAACAATAGAGGAGTACTTAGGCCACCAATATTTTGGTTATTATGTAATTTATAAAAGATTTGTTAATAATAATATCCATTAATTTCATGGTAATTTTCAAAAAAATCCTAATATTTTGGTTATTATGTAATTTTTGGAAAAGTCCCAAAATTTTGAGCAAACTAACGAAAAAGGACAGAGTACCGGCAAAATCTGCGAAACCGGACGAAAAGGGTTTTTTCGAAGTTTTAACCGGTATTCTATGCTTTTCTGTAAATAAAATTTATTTTGGGACTTTTTCATAAATTGGATTAAAATTTTGGAACTTTTCTGGAGATTAACCTACCACTAATTTACTAAACCACCTTGATTGTAGTAAACTCAACCCAAGTTATATAACTTTAAACCTCAAATGAAAAAAAAAGTCTCAATTTTGATTCTAACATTGCAAAATACAAATTATTAACATATATATATCAAGGGGCTGACTCATAATCTTTACCTTGCTCAATTCTAAATTATGCAATCATTTCTAAATCAAACTCTCACAAAGATTGTCACTCAAATAACTCACAAACCTTAGGAGGTTCACCAATCACTCTTTACTCTTTCTTTTAACACCATATATCTTCATGTATATATACATCATCTTACACCCTTCTTCACATCTCATCTCAAATGATATTTGCATTTGCATTCTTTCATATGCAAAATCACAAATTCACCAAAATGGCTCTTCTTTTCCTCACTTTCCTATGTCTCATTACTTCCTCAAGTACCAATTCCTTACATTAATTCTAACTTTTCTTTTATGTTTTTCATTCTAACCTTTTTTTTTTTTTGAATTTTTTTAGGGGCTGCTATATTAAACAGGATCGGTATAAACTACGGAAGGCTAGGAAACAACCTTCCATCACCTGCGAAATCAATCGAACTTTTACAAAGCATGAACGCAGGTAGAGTCAAACTGTACGACGCTGACCATGAAATCCTCCATCTTTTATCGGGGAAGAACATCGAGGTGGCAATCACAGTCGCTAACGACGAAATCTCCGCCATTGCTTCAAATCAACATTTAGCAGATCAATGGGTATACGAACACGTCTTAGCTCACTACCCTAGTACCAAAATCCGATTCGTGTTAGTAGGAAACGAAGTCCTAAGCTCCACAAACACAGTTCAAGATATGCAAATCGCAAAAGATCTTGTCCCCGCAATGAGACGTATCAAGAACACGATAAAATCACAAGGGATTCGGAACATCAAAGTCGGAACTCCACTTGCAATGGACATGATGGGAACGACGTTTCCGCCTTCAAACGGGAGTTTCAAACCGGAGATGCGGGAATTGATGATTCCACTGTTGAAGTACTTAAACGGGACAAGATCTTTCTTCTTTGTGGATGTTTATCCGTATTTCGCGTGGGCGGAAAGTCGCGCGAATAATCAAACGGGGATTGATCTTGGGTTTGCTTTGTTGAGAAGTGGGAATATGACGTATACGGATCCACAAAGCGGATTGGTGTACACGGATTTACTCGATCAAATGCTTGATTCGGTTGTTTATGCGATGGCGAAATTGGGATATGATGATGTGATGCTTGCAATTGCGGAAACTGGGTGGCCACATGAAGGTGATTCAGATGAGTTTGGAGCGAATAAAGAGAATGCAGCTGAGTATAACAACAATTTGATAAGGAAAATGTCTGCAACTCCAAGTAATGGAACTCCAGCTAGACCAGGGGCTGTTATTCCAACTTTTATATTTTCGATGTATGATGAGAATCAGAAATATGGACCTGCAACTGAAAGACACTGGGGGTTGATGAATCCAGATGGGAGTGCTGTTTATGCAGTGAACATAACTGGGAAGGTTAATCCATCTGATTAGTTATCATCACTTATCAGATTCGGAGATATCAGAGATTTGAATCTCAATAATTCTTAGTAAATAATGAGATTTTATGTTTGGAATTTGTTTTAAACCGAGTGATTTCGGGATTATTGGAAGTAATTAATAGAAATGTTTTTGGTTTAACAGTTTTTGTGTGAATGCTCGATGGTTGAAGATTGATAAGAAGAATATGAGTATGAGTTGGGAATTTGGGGCGAAAAAACCGTAAAACTCGAACTAAATCGATAATTTAATTTCAAAGTTCATAAGTAACAAGATCTATATAGGAAATGATAGATGAAGAGTGTATGAAGATGTTAACATTGATCTTGATGAATGAAAATGACATAATTAAGGAACTAATATCTGTAAAATACAAATCTGAGAGCAGAGAAGATGATAGAAAATCGAAAACAAATGGAGTGGAATTCACTGGATTAGAACACAGAGTACGAAGATCTCTTAGGTCGGAGGAAGTGGTGCCATGGTTTTACCATGACAAAACACTCTACCTCAATTCCATATAGGATTGGGGAGTGGTAAAACCATAGGGTGGATGTGGTGGAGAAGAAAGGAAGAAGAGAGAGATAGAAGAGAAATAGTAGGAGAAGAGAGTGAGGAGAGAGGAGAGAGACGCGGCCAAATTTAGTTGCATACGACCAAACCGCAGTGGAGTGGTGGGGGCGGTGTTCCCCACTGCCACCGTAGCAAACTGCAGTTACAGCTTTCTCATTTTGTTAATATTATTATTAGATTTTTTGGGAAATCTAATCTTTTTTTTTATTTAAGAAAGAAAATAACCAATATAAATTTGTTTTTGAAAATTAACTATCATATTCGGAATTGATCATTTCAGAGTCAATTTTGGGTTGTGTACCCTATTCGGGTCATCAAAGACATTAATACGACTTGTTCCAAAGCTAAATTTACAAAACCGGGTTTCAACTTTTATTTCGACACATTATGGAGAAGTAACTACAAACCAATTATGACACACATTTTGAGTTAAGAACCAAAGAAGATATTGAAAGCGGTCTTGATGATCTGGTTGTTTTACGGGTATATCGTCATTTTGTAGGTATGTCCTTCTCTCATACACTTTTAATAGTTTGATTTTAAGATTATTGTATTACGTTAGTCTGAAGCACGAAAAACAAGTTCGGAATAGATTTAAGACCAACCCAAGAGTAGTTTACCTATATATATGTTAGGGTATTATACATTGGAATTTGGTATCCAAACATCTTCGGAATTTCCGAAATGCGGGGAACTAATCCGGAATGTGAAGAACAGGTCTGGAATGTTCATCACATTTCGTTTTGGAACACCATTTAACTTATGATTTACCTTAAAATTATTTTGTTTGTTTTCTTTTTGCAGGGTGACAAGATTTTTGAAGCATCAATTACACCATTTTGCAAACCCGCAATTGTTGCGGAAATTCTTGTGGAACTCGAAGACATACCACCACACGAGATTATGTTCCGAAAGACCTATTTTGGAAGGTGGTTGGGTAATCTTGTGGGGGTTAGAAGGGGATATTTTACTTACACATTACATGTTTGCCACAAAGTTATGACGGACCCTCAAAGTGAAGTTGAGGAAATGGTTTTTGAGATCGGAGGGTACGAGTTGACTTTTAGGAAGAAATAATTCTATCTTCTCACCAGATTCCACTTTGGTGAATATTTTCCTACATCCATTTCAGACGTCGCCTTTTGATCCCGTGTGTTTCCTATGGTTAAGAAGAATGTCTCCGTGAAATTAGAACGGTTGGTTCATGTGTTTGAAAATTCGCTTAATGACTTACTGGACGAGGATGTGGTTCGTGTATGTCTTTTATATCTGTTAGAGAAGGGTTTGGATGAATGTATACCTTATCAGTCTGTGACAGAGGAGTATTTCGCTTTGCTATCCAACATTAATGAATTCAAAATGTATCATGTCGTTAATTTGTAATTATCAATACTAATACTTTTTACGAATTTAATTGGGAACTTTGTAATTATCAACAAAGAAGGTCATTGTATTTCGTTGGGGGCCTAAGTAGCAGGCAACGTTCGAGACGTTGAGGTAGAGGTTGTGCGAGGCGCCGATTTTAGCCCTACTAGACGACATTGAGGATTTTATAGTATACTGTGATGTGTCCATCTCGGGTTTAGGCGCAGTGTTGATGCAAAGGGGGCGCGTCCTTGCCTACGCCTCGAGGCAGCTGAAGCCTCACGAAGCGAACTACCCAACGCACAACTTAGAGTTGGGGGCAATTGTTTTTGCTCTCAAGATTTGGCGACACTACCTCTATGGGGTCCGTTGTACCATTTACACGGATCACAAGAGCTTGAGGTACCTCATGGATCAACCGAATGTGAACATAAGGTCGCGTCAGTGGTTAGATGTGGTGAAGGATTACGACTGTGTGATCCTCTACCACCCGGGGAAGGCCAATGTAGTGGTAAGTGGTCGATGCACTTAGCCGCAAGGCATTCGTAGCCCCGATCAAAGACATCTGTCTGAGGATGACAGTGGTGACTCCGCTTCTAGAGAAGATCCAAGAGGCCCAGCTGGAGGCTATGAAGGAGGAACACCACTTTATCAAGTGAGTGCATAGTCACTTTAATATTACACATAGATATGAAATATTTTATATAAATAATGTGCTATGTGTGCATATTATCTGTTTACTTGAGATCTGTGCAAAATGAAAGATTTAACCTTCTTTTCTTCAGATCTGAACCGTATATATATTTTCTTTTCAGATCTAAACTTTTTCTTCAGATCTTAACAGTATATGTATTTTCTTCAGATCTTAACAGTAAATGAGATAAAACCTGGTAGCTATGGACTTAGCGCCTGTTGGATGAACACTGACAACTATAGATTTAGTGTATGTTATATAAACTCTGGCGATGATGGACTTCGTGCCTACGCCTTAGGACAATCCTTAGGAATGAATGAATAAAGAGTAGCTGATTCTTAGGGTAGATCCTTAAGAGTGACGAAAATAATGGGGATAGGTAATTGGGTTGATTGTTTGATGTTTAAACATAATAACTACATTATTGTGGGTTGAAAACCCTATATACTCACCAGGTTTCCTAACTTGACCCACTCAGTTTATTTGTATCACAGGTGTTGATATAAAGCTACACTACACCGAGAGATTAAAGAGATGTAGATCATTAGTGTAATTGATGTAAGTTGTGTTTATGCTTATGTTTCTGTATTGACGATGACATCCCAAAGTTTTAAAATGAATAAAATACATTTCTTCCCAAAGGCTTTGATAACATATTTATCATGTTTTTCTGGGAACAAATTCCGCAACACTTTTCTTTAAAAAGTTACTCTAATTTGAAAATAAAGCATAAACAAATTGGTCTTTTCTGGCCGTGAAAATGGGGATGTCACATGTGTATATAAAGAACGTCAAAAACGAAGCTCGTATGCAAAAGTTATAGCCTTCCTATGTACTCACCAGGTTTCCCAACTTGACCCACTCAGTTTATTTGTATCACAGATATCGACACGAAGCTACATTACATTGAGAGATTAAAGGAGATGTAAATCACTAGTGTAAATAAGGTATGTGTATGCTTGTGTTTCTGTATTGTCGATGACATCCCAAAGTTTTAATATAAACAAAATACATTCCTTCGGAAATGTATTGATAATGTATTTATCATGTTTTCTGGGAACAAATTCCACAATATATTTCTTTAAAAATATACTTTGATTTTCAAATAAAGCATAAACAAATCGATATTTTCACGCCGTGAAATTAAGGATGTCAAAATACTAGACAAAGATAAAGAATTATTACTTAATTAGTTAAGCAGTAGTATAGAAAGATTATAAGATCTCTTAATGAGACGAAGTTATAGATTGTTCATAGGAAAAATGTTATGTGATGAGTTACATAACAAAGATAAAGATAAAGAGATAGAGGTTCCTTCGGGGACAAAAGATAGATGTTCCTTCGAAGACTAAAGAGTATAGCCCCTTTAGGACAAGATATAGAGATTCCTTTAGGAATGAGAGTATGATTCCTTTGGGGACAAGAGTATGGTTCCTTCGGGACCAAGAGTATGGTTCTTATGGGAACAAGATTAGTATTCCCCCGGGAATAAGAGATAGACGGTTCAATTGGGGACAAAAGTATGGTTCCTACAGGAACAAGAGTATGATTCTTTCGGGAATAAGAGTAAGGTTCATATGGGGACAAGTGTAATATTCCTTTGGGAACAAGAGTATGGTTCCTACGAGAATAAGAGGTACAATGTTCCTTCGAGGTGTCTGATATTGCAAAGTTTTATGTTTATCACATCTAAGGTGTATAAGTGTGTATTCTTCTGTAATGATCTCATATTCAATAAGCAAGGATAAGTCTTGAGGGAAACTGAGTCAGGAGCTATCGAGGTTCGAGGTAGTAGTATTCATTTACATGATTTTAAGTTGAGTATATATCATATTTAAGCATAGGTCTCAAAAAACATGTATTTAATTATTGTTTAAGTAGTTGTTTATTATTATCATGTTGGTTAGTTGATTTTAGGGGCATGTGTGAAAATTCAATAAATAGGCAATTAAATATTTTTTTTATTTATAGCCAAAATTCATCATAATTTTGATTTTGAAAAAAAAAACTTGTGGTTATTATTTTGTTTTTGGAAAAACTTATCTAAAGACCCACTTTGAACTTTTTAAATCTTCATATCTTTCTCTTTTTCCGCTTCTTAGAATGCATAATTTCTAAAAATAAATAAATCATATAACAATTCAATAATCATTGAATTAAAACCGAAACATTAGAACAATAACCAATTGTAGAAGGCTAGAAATAGAGATGAAATAAACCTAAACATAAATGTTAAAACAAATGTTATCAAAACAGTATAAAATATTTTTATTTGTTACATAAATCAAATAGAGATGAAATAAACATAAACATAAAACTTAAAGTATGGCGAATCTACTTTATGTATTCATAGAATTTGAGAAAGTGTGTTGTATGTATCATACACAAACACCAACACAAGTGATTATCGAGAAATTGGCGAATTATGTGATTGGTGTATATATAAACATGAAAGAGAAATTTATGTATAGGTCTAGAGGGCGTTGTATCACACTTGTCATGGTTCACGTAAGCGCCACATCTTATTTGCCATATTACAACAAAAATTTGTCATTTACATGGTGTGGGTTTCCACATTTGTCATACTACTTTTTTTTAATATTTAATTTATATAAAGAAATCATTATAAACAAATTAATTTGATAAAAACTTAAATTTCATTGACTTGAAAGAAAATCACATACTTGAAAATAAACTAACACACAACAACACTAGAAATTTAAAGACAAAGCTTACTAGAAATTAGAAAACAACAAGCTTAAATTTGACGTCATTTGGGGCACTGTCTCATAATTTCCCAGAACTCGGGAAAGGTTTATCGGTTTTTTTACTGAAAGCCTCAAGAGCAACCAAGTACTTTCGCTTTCATCTTGCTCGGCTTCACTCATCACCCTATGAAACACATTGTTAAACTAAGTTGAAACAAAACTTGTGCATCTCCATTTGGAGAAGAGTTGATCTTTAGTTTGAGGTACAATGGTTTTGCGGTTGAATCTTTCAATGACTCTGCTCTAGAAAATACTCGAAGTGACGTTAATGTTGACTGCATCTTCTGTTACATCAACCCATGAACGGGCCAATATGATTTGTTCATCAGTTGATCAAAAACGAGCCATTTTTTAGCAATGAGGTTTTGACGAAGATGGAAAACAAAAAAGTTATGAGAATTGAATTAAGAATATTTGAATGTGGTGAAAAATGAATAAGGATGATGATAGTTATAGTTGGGGACTGAGGGTTTAAAATCTTAAATTTTGAAGAAAAAAACAATTATATTTTTGGAAAGGGAGGTTTTTTTTTTTTTTTTTTTTTTTTTTTTTTTTTTGTAAATATGGTATTTTTTTTAAATGAAAAATTGATTAAATTGTAAAAAGAAAGAAAAAATGGTAAATGTTTCTCTCATCGGCAGAAGTTCACCAAGTAGGGTTGCCGAGCCGAGGTCACCGAGGACCTGGCCCGTGTTTGACAAGGGGTGCCGACCCCACTCCGTCAAATCTAACCAGTTGAGAAATTAATATTGGAATTTATTTGTGATTGATTGTCGTCTTGCCGAACAAACCTTCTAAGTCACCAACAAATTAAGGTAATGACTAACGAGTAAGGATTATATTGGACCTTTTAAACTCTAATGCCGAATGCCTAATGGAGTAATAATACATAAAGTTAATTAATAAGCTAATCGGCTAATTAGGTCTATAACCTGGAAAAAAAAATGGCTAGCAATCTAGCATGGGTGAAAAAACAAAACGTTATTAAATAGTTATCCTTAATACGCTAGTAATCTAGCATGGGTGAAAAAACAAAACGTTATTAAATAGCTATCCTTAATACGTTAGCAATCTAGCATGATTGAAAAAAACAAGGTTTTTTTGTTTAGCGGTATGGAATAACTCTCTAATTTAAGAGGTCACGGGTTCAAGCCTCGTTTGAAACATAGGTTGTGATAGTTAGGAATATATTAGTTAGAGGTGAGTATATTAACAAAAAAACTTAACCAAAACCAAATTAATGAAAATAATCGAACCTTTACTAAAAAAAAAGTGGTGTTGTTTCTATTTTTGATTAACCAAATACGTACAGTTCGGTTATGGCTTTCTTCCAAAACCGAACCAAACCAATAATATTAATAATGTTTTAATATAATATAATATTAACTATATGGTATGGGCTACACATAATCCTTGTTGTTTGATACTCTACAATGTATTTGATTCGATGAATGTATATGCTTCAGTGAACTTTTAGGATAGCTACACATAATCATGGTGTATGTCGCGCTCAGGTAAGTAGTTTTATTAGCAATCTATGTTACTACTTGGTGAAACAATATTGTCATGTAACCTACACAATGTAAGATAGTAAGGTTATCCGGTATACCCATCAACTAATAGGGTGAGTGTTATATCATCACCATATGCAACCACTAAATATTTGTTATGCCTCCCACTCTGCATCACTATATACCTCTTATTTTTTATTATTTAAACAAAAAGAATATTTTTTTTAATTATTTGAAATTAGAGAGAATGATAATCATTGGGCGTTCTCCATCGTTCTCCCCAACACAACCACTAAAAACGACTAGCCACCACTAATCACCCCGAGGTGGTGTTCTCGAATTCTGGTGGGTGCCAAGTGGACCACGGTCCGTGATATGTATACAAGATAACCTAAGGGTACCAGTTGTAGTTGTCGTGTAACACATTCGGTGAAACATTATTTCATATTAGACTTACTTACATTAGTGACCTTGGATGAGGGTACAGGCAGATATCATGAATTGTATGTTTTTATCCATTTTCATTTATTTAATAAATTTATTTATATTTTTTAGTCTAATAAAATTAAAAGGTTCACATGTCAACCCGTGAAATTATGTAAATCCGAACACAACTCATATAATAAGCAGATTGACAGGTAAAAAAATCTCAACCCAAGCCTTGTTATCTCCATGACGGGTTCATGTTGTATCATGAATACTTCAAAGTTGTCACCCCTAGTTATAACAAGTTATATCTTTGTTCACATTAAACAAAAATAATGTGATAATATAGTTGTAGAAGTACAAATAAAATAAATAAAACAATACTAATTCAATAATCTCATGGTTTATTTTGCACGGGTATAACATGAAATCATAAAGTGCAAATCTAAACACAGAAAATATGCAAAAACATCATGAACTGATTCAACGGCTATAAATACACATTCATATAATTATATAAGAACATATCTTTGCAATTTTACATCATCTACTTTCGACCTAATTGTCTTGAACTAATTTAGCTGAAGTTTATTGATGATATAGAACACAATACACCTCTATTAGACTTTCTTGTAGCAGTGTTCAACTAAATTACTAAAATATTAAACTTTTATTACTAAAATATTCATTATTAAATATTAATATTGAAAGTAGATTCTTAATAAGAAAAGAAAACATTAAATGTGTATATTTTGAATAGAAATATTTTTCATTTCGGATGATTTCTAACTACAAAAAACATAAAAAGCTTTGAGATTGTTTTTCAAAATGATTTTTTGGTTTGTTGCTTTTCTTAAAAGTCAAAAAAAAATTCAAAAAGATATTTGAAAAATAAAAAAGTCATTTTCAAAATAAATTTGTTTAAAAAATTATGTTTTTAGCGTTTTAAAAGGTAAATTGGGTTTAAAAAAATAATAATAATAACTCAAAACATTTTTATAAACAACTTTTTAACCTTTGCGCGTAAACAGCTAAAATGAAAAAAAAAACTTTTGAAAAAAAAAACTTTTGACGCCAAACACTCTCTTACATCATTTAATCCATCTATGAAATATATATATGATCTCTCTCCGGTCTTCTCGATTTCCAAATTCAAAGCTTCACACACTAAAACTCTGATCCACTTCACACACATAGCATACAAGATGATTGTTAATGGACGTTTGTTGAATCCATTTTTTCAAGCTCCTTCAATGTCCGATTCGATGTCGATTGCAATTACTTCAACGAACTATATCGTTTCACCGTCGTATCATCGACGGCGACCTCCGTTTTGCTATCAATTCCAGTACCAGTACGTCAATGCCGGAAATGTACTTTTTCATAGCAAAAAGGGCACAAGAGATCGTCTCAGTTTGTTGAATCGAATTCGAGCATACTCTGAATCTAAGGTATCTGAATTACTCTTTTTTCTTTTGCTATATATGTGGTTTTTGTGAAATGTTTTTATGAACCAAAAGAGAATCGGAATCAATTCTGATGAATCAAATTTGTGTGATCTCGTATGATGCATTAATCGTATTGCCATTATGAAAGTTTATTAGGTTGTTGCATTCCTTTTTGTTTTCTTTTTCTGACAATTGGAGTTCCTTTTCTTCCTTCTTTTTTATGGTTTGGCATTTTCACAACAATATAAAGCGCAATGAAACACAAGTACAATAATTATATATGACTTAGTAACAATAAAATTTAGCAGTGGTGTACTCGTAATAATAACATTCATATAAAGTTTGAATTTGGATAATGAAATATTTTTTATATCAATTGTAAGAACCTATGATTCAATTATCACTTATCAGTGTTAGTTTCATGACTTTTTTCCTATCAAAGGTTTAAAAGCACGATATAGTAAGCTTGTATATTGATGAAAAGATAATGATCTTTCCAACATAATCTCAATTGTAGACAGAAGAAAAGGAAGTAAGAAAGTATTCACCTATCCTCGAGAGTCAGTTGCTATCAGAGAAGAACGTATCAACAGATGAATTAAAGGCTATTCCTGATATTTGGAGATCTTCAGCAGAAAGATTTGGTGATCGGGTTGCATTGGTGGATCCACATCATGACCCACCTACAAATATGACATACAACCAGGTCTTCTTCCCTTTTACTATGTCTTTTAATTTTAACTCAATCAATTCAATCTGAACCTTCACTTTTGATTGTCAAATTTGCAGCTAGAGGAGGATATTTTAAATTTCTGTGAAGGTTTAAGAGTTATTGGAATCAAACCATGTGAAAAGGTAGCACTCTTTGCTGACAATTCATGCAGATGGCTTGTTGCTGATCAAGGTAAATACATTGAATTCATGATTTTTTTTTTCTTCTTATTTTGTAATACACATGAAACTAAAATGACAAATATGGTTGTATTTTATTTTAACAAGTTTGGGTGTAGGTATTATGGCTACAGGAGCAATAAACGTTGTGAGGGGATCCAGATCATCTGTGGAAGAGCTCTTACACATCTACACTCATTCTGAAAGGTTAGCAAAAATGTTAAATTACTTTCAACTTCAAAACCGAAAGAAAGTTTATAAAAGTATAAATAGACTCATATTTCCTCATGTCAACCATTTTCTTTCTTTGGATAACAGTGTTGCACTTGTTGTGGATAATCCTGAATTATATCATCGGGTTGCAACGGGGTTTAATTCAAAGGCATCTGTTAGATTTGTGATCTTACTTTGGGGGGATAAATCATCATTAAATAGCCATATGATGGAGGGAATCCCTGCTTATACCTACAAGGAGATTATAGATATTGGCCATCAACATCGTATGCTTTTGGTTGATTCACATGATGCCCGTAAGTCAAATCCACCACTTTGGAATTGGAATTCGAGATTCCATTCCATACTCCATAGCATGTTTTGGTGTCTTGTTACTGACTTTATGAATCTTTAGGTGAAAAGTATGTTTATGAACCCATCAAGTCTGATGATGTGGCTGCTCTTATATACACAAGTGGGACCACTGGGAATCCAAAAGGAGTAATGCTTACACATAGTAATCTTCTGCATCAGGTACTACAAATGTCTCTTTTGCCCCTTTCATTTGATCAAATTTTCATATATTATGTTTTTATACCTTTTTAGGTTAATAATTTGTGGGACATTCTCCCTGCGGGGCCCGGGGACAGATTTGTAAGTATGCTTCCACCTTGGCATGCATATGAACGTGCTGTTGAGTATCTTATATTTGCTTTGGGAATTGAGCAAGTATACACAAACGTGAAATACTTAAAGGTATTCTTTTTATCCCATTTGGAATTTCTTAAATGCAGAAAATGGATATTATATAATATTCCCATTCTATTTTGTTATTTAAATTCTTTTTAGTTGTTTTCGTTGTAGGATGATTTGCGACACTATCAGCCACAGTATATCATATCTGTCCCTCTAGTATTTGAAACTTTATACAAGTACATCTTCTCTGTTTACTCTTTAAAACTTTACAATCATTCAATGATGTGAGAAATAGCAATGTGCTTTCATCAAATTATTTATTGTAAAAGAAAATATTGTAATATAAAGAAAGTAGATTGTTATTTCTTGCATTTAGTCCTTTCTGTTATGCAGTGGGATCCAGAAACAAATATCCACCTCATCTGCTATCCGTAAGGTGATTGCATTATCATTGATAAATATCAGTTTGGCATACATGGAGTTCAAAAACATATATCAGGTTCAAACCTTTTAGCATCTTGTTGACTTTTGACTTTTTGTGTTTGTGCATGAGGGAATTTACCTTTGTAACGTTGTGATTAGTCTTGATATTGTTTTTATAGGGTGAATGTTTGTCAAGAAGTCAGAAAGAACCTTCTTACATTGGTGCAACATTGGATTGGATATATGCACGGATTATTGCTGCCTTTTTGCTCCCTTTACATTTATTGGCAAACAAACTTGTTTACAGTAAAATTCACTCCTCTATTGGGATTTCAAAGGTTTAATATATATTATCCTTCTTATATCATTCTGTTGTCTGTTATCTGTTGTCTGCTGTCTGTTGTTTGTTGTAGCTGAAATTTTTTATTCCACCTGAAAATATGGGACAAGAACTTGCTATCGATCTCTTGTTTGTGAAAAAGACGTGAATGCCCTCGATATCCTCATAAAGTCTACGTAGAATGTCTAGGATTGTAAAAGCTAATAGAAGAAGATTTAAACGAACTTCCAATTCTGATAAATGTTGGCATTCGACAGGCTGGTATATGTGGAGGTGGAAGCTTACCGTTACATGTTGACAAATTCTTCGAGGTTTATAGATTCATTATTATTATTTTTTCTAATATGTTAATTACCAGATTAAAATACAGATAAAAAAAATAGTCGTAATTGTAATGTTTTTACAGGCAATTGGAACAAAAGTCCAAGTTGGGTATGGATTAACAGAGTCATCTCCTGTCATAGCTGCTCGACAGCCATATTTAAATGTAATATACAAATCCAGATGTGAAATTTTATATATAGATTTTATATTATATATATATATATATATATATATATATATATATATATATATATATATATATATATATATATATATATATATATATATATATATATATATATATATATATAAAGAATGAGAAAATGATAAATGTGAGACTTGAAGGTTCTTAGATCGGTTGGGCGTCCAATTCGAGATACAGAAATAAAAATTGTGGATGATGAAACCGGTGAAGACCTTCCTCCTGGTTCAAAGGGAATAGTCAAAGCCCGGGGCCCACAAATCATGCAGGGTTATTACAAGGTAAGGATAAAATGGTTTATTGAGTCTAGAAAAGGAATAGACCCATTCAACTACTTTACCCATTCAGCCAGTCAATGGGGAAAAGAAAAACCAGGTGTAATTTTTTAAGAAAAAGATGATTAAATTAAAATTAGTGATGGTGATGGTGATTATTTTAATTGAAATAGAATGAGGTTGCTACAAAGAAAGCAATAGATGAGGAAGGGTGGTTGAACACGGGGGATATCGGTTGGATTTCCACTTCCCATTCGTTAGGCCGAAGTCGTAATTCTGGTGGCATTATTGTTCTCGAAGGCCGTGCCAAGGACACCATTGTCCTTTCTACAGGTTAAAAAAAATAAAAATAGAAAGACAGTTTCTTTTATGTATTTATTGTTTTTTTTTTCAAGTTTATTTGAATGTTGGTTTTTGAATGGTTACTAGGGGAGAATGTTGAACCGGAACAAATAGAAGAAGCAGCCATGAGAAGCAATTTAATTCAACAAATACTCGTCATTGGTCAGGTAACTTATTTGTTGCCAGTTTGGTCCAAAAAAAATTGCAATTTTGATCCTTATTTGAGGTTCTTGTAACCTTTTCGATCCCTCATCCAAGTAAAATGACTACTTTTGGTCCTTGAGTATAGCTGATTTTGGTCCCAAAATATAATCATTTTACTTGGATCAGGGACCGAAAACATTACAAAAACCTCAAATAAGGACAAAAATTGCAAGAGATAAATTTTGGGGATCCAAATTGACAAAATCAGCTATAGTCAGGCACCAAAAATGTAATATAAGTTTAATGTTTGATGTTATAAATGACAACCAGGATCAAGGTCGGCTTGGAGCTATAATAGTTCCAAATAAAGATGAAATTGTTTTGGCATCCAAAAATTCTTCTAACAATGCTCAACTTACCAAACACCAAATCACTGCCATTTTATCTCAAGACCTTCGTAAATGGTAACCAACCAACCAACTTTACTTTATCTCAAACATATTTTAACTAAATTTTGGCTAAATTAATGCTACAAATAGCATCCTATTTTCATTCATTTATGTATGTATTATTATAGGCAGCATCCTAATAATTTTCTTCTTAATTATTACATTGAATTTGATGCATGCAGGACATCAGATTGCTCATTTCAGGTGGGACCCATTCTTGTCATTGAAGAACCTTTTACGGTAATTTGGCATGCATTGTATTTATTGTACCTTACCTTTTTTTTTTTGACATAATTAATCTTTTTGATAAAATATGTTTGTTGAAATTTCAGATTGATAGTGGTTTGATGACTGCAACCATGAAGATCCGTAGGAACAAGGTTGTGGAACTATATAAAGACCAGATACATGATTTATACAAGTAATCTTGTAGTACGTTTAATATATTTACTATTTAGAAAGAAAAAAAAATCGATAATGTGTATGTACTTTCTCCATATAAGTGATGACTCGTTTTTTCATGTCAAATTACAAATTTGTTTTTCTCAAAACACCCTTTTGGACATTTGACACAAAACAACCATCAATTATATTTTGAAAATTGCCTAATGAGGGGCCCCACTAGAAGTTTGTAATTTATCTACATAAATGTGTAGCTTGACCATTCAATATTCATAAAGCAAAACAGAATTGATGGTTATTTTATAAAAAAGATTACTGATTATCACTATCTAGTTTAACTTGCTTAATTAGCTTTAAATAGAATCAATAAGGATCAGGTTTGTCATGGATATGCATTCCTTAAGAGAAGTTTAGAATAAACTTGATAGATTGTCGAAAATGACAACTATTAATTGCATTTAACAATTTGATATGCATTCTTTAAGAGAAGTTTAGAATAAACTTTATAGATTGTCGAAAATGACAACTATTAATTGTATTTAACAATTTGATCATCTTTTTAAGGAATTACCTGCTGGATAAAAGATCAAGTAATTACGACTTTATATTAGTGAGTTATGCGTATTGTAAAAAGTGGGAGAAAATATAAAAACGGTTGAAACAAAAGAAAAAAATGCAACATTGTTATGTTGTCTTCTGAGGACTATAGTTGATTCAACATATATAGAAAATAAGTGTTTTATAGTCTAAAATGAATTGCAAATACCAAATTAAATGATGGAAAAAAATCAAGTAATTATGATTTGATACAAGTCATTTGTATTTAGAAATCAAGTCAGAATATAAAAATTGTTGTTACAGATGAAGAAAAAAAAACATTGATATGATGTCTTAGCCTATAGTTAATATGTAACCAAAATAATGTACATCCTCTCAATTTTGTGTATTTATTGATCAATTATACCTTATGAGAAAGTATCAGAACCACATAATATCGGTCCCTTATGGATAAATGTCATGTCCATCATATTACATAAAAATAATCCTAGGAATGTGATACTGTCATTATGAAAAATATTATAATACATAATGTAATTGTACCCAACACATAAAATCATTATCAAGATCCTGTGACACCCACATTAAGGAGTTATTTTTCAACATTTATTCCACTTGGCCGAATAATTATTATTATTATAAATGTTTCATCATTTGGCCAAGATAAGTTCATCATGTTTCAGTATAATACCAAAAACAGAATAGTACAACTTGACACATTATTTTAGACACAAGACCCCCACCGATAATACTATGGTACTTCATATGAAACTTACGATTATATTAGACCAAATAACATTTAAAATTAAGTGGTAATACACTATGTTTTTCTATATAAAAAGTAAGTATGCACAACTTATTCATACTCACAAACATTAATCATTTTACTATTGGCATTTATTTGGAAAAATGTAGTAAGGTGACTTTGTAATGAATAAAAATCACCCATTTTTTCTGTTGCCTGATTTTTCCAGATTCCATTCATCCACTTAGGAATATGCATTTGGACTGAGTACCTGAAACCAAACAAAATACTTTATTTGGGACGGACCGAATCGACCCGAATAACCCAAAATAACAATGACCAAATATAAATTAACTCTTCGAGAATATTGATTGATTGTTTTCTCTTTCTACCTCCATTGTTTATCATGTTTTCCAACTCTTGCGCGACGTCATATATTTGCAGACAAATTTGTTCGGTATGGATCTAATATCCGCTCGCTTGTACTAAAAGTCGCCTCCAACACCATGATAGAAATTTGTAGTCCCAAAATATTTATCAACATAAATAAACAAAGTATTAAAATATAATTATTAAAAAGTATACAAATAAATAAAATTATAATTTCGACTATCGTCATATTGGGTGGGTATGACAATAGCAATACATGGCAATCCAAGTGAAATAGAAAGCTGTAACTTTAACCTTAAAGTTAGCAATCCATGTAAAATTATAGAGTTTGTACATTATGCTTTGTATGTTGTCTTTAAGACAACTCTTTAAGAGATGTATTGATTTGATGTACTCCAAGCATAAAATATAATATTTAAGACTTTATATATATATATATATATATATATATATATATATATATATATATATATATATATATATATATATATATATATACACACACACGAGACTATGTTATGGGAAGGTTGGGTCACTTGACCCACCTAAAATAAAAAAGTTTATAATATGTTATATACAAAAAAAAAAAAAAAAAACATTAATAGCCTATCTTAAATATTTTGAATAATCTATCTTAATGTGTATTGTAAAAAAAAGAAAAAAAAAAGATATAAACTTGTACAACATATCTAAGTGGGATTTAGGAGTCTCACATCGGCTCTAAGAAAAAAAAAATTATTGAGTTTTCAATTAGAAATAAATGTTTCTTCTTACATATTTGTATAATATAAAGCTTGCTCATGGTTTGTTTAGACCGACTAATTCTAAGTATAATTTGTTTTTAGTAAAAAAAAAAAAATAGGGAATCATTGATTTGGGCTTAGCCCTTCAAGACCATTTTATATATATATATATATATATATATATATATATATATATATATATATATATATATATATATATATATATATATATATATATATATATATATATATATATGCTGAAATTGTTATTTTTCTGGGTGAACTGTTCAAATTGAACCTATTTTTTTAACCGAACCGATTGAACTCGGTTAGTGAATCACGTAACGTCATTATATATATATATATATATATATATATATATATATATATATATATATATATATATATATATATATATATATATATATATATATATATATATATATAAAGGACGAGGGAAGTTCTCCCCTTTATAATTTTACCATTTTATTTTTGTTTTTTTTTATAATTTTGCCATTAAATTTTCAATAAACTTTTGCCAGTATATATTTATTTTTTTGTATTTTTGCCACTAAATTTTCACTTTTAATTATTTACAATTATTTTTCTTTAATCTTTATCATTTTCATCTAATGTTGTCTTCTATCATTTATTTATTTATTTTTGTCTAAAAAGATTCGGTTGTGATTTTTCTCACATGTTTTATATATTTTCTCAAAAATGTTCTGTTTCTTTAATCCATTTACAATTTTGTTTCCTATTTTTCAACATTATTCTATTTTTAATGTTTTTTTTTTCTATTATCAACCCAAACTTTTTAACATTCACACTTTTGTCACATGTTTTCTAAAAAGTTGTTAAATTCAATCAATTTTCTTTGTTCTTTGTAATTTTTGTTTATCATATTCTTCTACCATTTATTTATTTTTCCTAAAATAATTGACGTGTACAATACATGGGCCTTTTCCTAATTTAAATGAAAGTGAATTAGTTGCTATGTTTCCTGGAATCACATGGTTTGATTGGTTGGTGCACAACTAAATTGCAGTTGACCCACAAAAAATATTTGTCACAATGATTCAAATAACGCGATTGTCACATCATTTATTACATACAAACGAATAAATATTATTATCCATCAGGTTTTTTAATAATGGTTAACTAATCTTCTCAAATACTCAAATCATTGGATCCACATGCCATTAGCTAGACTAATAATTAGTTGGAACTTGTTTAGAAAGACGTAAAGGCTTTGTGTTCGAGTTTGAGGAGAAAAGAAAAACGTAAGTTTGAACTTTGAACTTTGAAGCAACACTTTATGCTCTCATATTAATATATAAATTAAATAAATATAATACATACTTGTATCTTTTAAAAAACTTATCAAAATAAAACGACTTAAACATCCTAAAGCTTTTTATACATTTATAAAGCGGGGGGTGGACATATGTTTGTGAATATTAAAAGAAATCCAGCATTGTCACCACCTAAACCCATGCATCTAATACAATTATGGACCACAAGGCATAATAGCCACGGTGGATTAGTTATCCATCGAAGACCTCCCATGTTCACCCATGTGCAAACTTTGCCTTTTCCTTTATTTAATAATATAATAATAACCAACACTTTATTTAATTGACAACTTAGATGTCTTCTTCCAACATGTTTTATTCCCCCTTCAAGCCCCACAAAATCATTTAAAGATAGAAGCTTCACCACTTGGCTTTTTCCTTTTCTCACTTGTACTTTACAATCTTTTCACCAAAAGGTTATCTTTCTTGTAACCCAAGAATTAAATCAAGTAAAGTTTACCTTTACTTGGTTGTGCATATGATTAGGGTGTCCAAAAGAAGCCCCTAATTTACATTTGATTTTAAAATATTTGATCATGTATGCAAATATCACCCCAAGTATGTACACATTAGTGTGTCCTAGCCAATTAGGAGTCCCTAATTCGCGATTGGAATAAAAATTTAATTAACAAGACTCGAATCCTTAACCATTTATGCAAATATACCATTCTGAACCCAACATAACAGTCTATTATCCGCATAGATCTAATTCATATTGGAATTAAAACTCCTATATTGACTCTTAAAAATCTAATCATCGACTATTTCTACAAAGTATACCACCCAAAGACCAACTATACCACATATGGACACTAGATTTTTAGCTATACAACAACAAAACCCTAATTCTCATAAAGATGCTTCCATAAAACACAAAAAATATGCTCTACAACATTGTTTAGAATTTGCATCATGAAAAAAGTATTAAGTTAATCCAAGATAAAAATCTATATATAGTTCAATATATAACAAGTGTTATTATGTTTTACCATGAATGTACATATCATGAAACAAGAAATGACCAAAAGAAAAAGAATATACACATCAAGAAACAACATGACTCTCATAGAGGTGATCCATATCATCTTTCCCTTGTAAAAAAATTACAAATTTCCCCATATCCTCCCACCATCTCCACCCAAAGAATTCCAATTTCCAACCAAACCTCATCCCAATAATAAAAACCATAAACTAACTCAATCTCTAATCTAAAATAATGAACAAATCAAAGAACCATAGATTATAAAACCCCATCCAAATCATCCTTCAAACTTTCAACCAAAAGTCAACCGTCTTCACTATCTACAATTCATGGAGTCAAACGTATCCCCAATTCCCGAAGGCATAGAAGGAACACTCGAAACCGTTTGACTAAAAGAATCATCACCAAACATTCTAGAAGTTCCTTCATCCGCTTGCCACCTTTCCAAAACTTGAGGAAGACTCATATGAAGATCAATTCCTTCTTCTTCTTCGGTTCTAGAAGGTTTCCATCTTTCCACAAGCGGGCCCAACACATTAACCGCATGGCCCATGTCCGGTCTTTGATGCGGGTCCCGTGCGGTACAATGACCCGCCAGCTCAGCAACCTTGAAAATGCTTTCTAGGGTTTCTTCATTATCATTCTCAAGTGTTTGATCCATGGATTTTATTACGTCTTGTTTGGACGAAATTGCCCTTCGAAACCATGTCACTAAATGGCTTTTGTCCTCTGGTAATGTTTCATCTAGGGCTTTTCTCCCTGTGATTAACTCCATTAACACAACTCCAAATGCATAAACATCAACTTTTGTAGTCACTCTTCCCGTTGCTGTTTAAATAAAAACATGTTAACAAGGGTAAAAAGGTAAAAAGGTAAAATGTTGAAATACAATAAAGGGTATAAAAGAACACTCACCGGCATATTCAGGGGCAAGATAGCCAAAAGTTCCTGCTAATTTTGTTTCAAGAGAATGTTTTCCATCAGGGGCACTTTTGACCAAACCAAAATCAGCAACTTTAGCTCTCATATCATCTCCAAGAAGAATATTAGAAGGCTTTAAATCTCTATGAATAAAACTTTGTTGAGCTAAACTATGTAAATACTCAACCCCTCTTCCAACATCCAAAGCGATCGAAACCCTTTGTTTCCAATTAAGTGGATTTCCGTTATTACCCCTCCATTCAAACAAATGTTGACTTAAAGTCCCTTGTGGCATATACTCATAAACCAAAAGCCTTTCATTTCCATTAATACAGTATCCAAGAAGAGCTACAAGATGCCTATGTCTAACTTTTGTTAAAACAGCAATTTCAGCTTGAAATTCTTTTAACCCTTTTGTCCCCATTACACCCGATTCCATTCTTTTAACTGCAATTTTAGTCCCATCATGTAATTCCCCTTTGTAAACAACCCCAAATCCACCTCTTCCTAATATGTTCTCTTCATTGAAATTACCAGTCACTTGTCGAAGAACTTGAATCGAAATTACAACATTACCCCCTTCAAAAACCGACATTTCCTTATCCCCACTACCCTCGGTGTGTAATTTACCAACTACAACACCAACATGGTCATTTTTAACCAAATCTTTACCCTTTTCTTGATTTCCAACCTTCTTTTGGTTTCGTTTCTTGATGTAACATTTATATGATACAAAGAATACAATCACAACAAAAACAAGAACACCAATCACAATCCCAACAATCATACCAGCTGAACCCCCTTTTGTGGTCCCGGATTGGGTCCCGGTTGTGTTAGTGGGACCCGATCGGGATCCAGGTGTCCCACTAGGGACATCTGAACCTAATAGTGGATTACCACCATCTGCAAACTTAACCCAGTTTGGAAAGATCGGTATATCACCGGATAAATTATTGTTGGTGACATTAAGAAGTTGCAGGTTGGGTAAAGATGTTAATACTTTAGGAATGGGGCCAACAAGATTGTTATCGTTCAATGAGATACTCCTTAAAGATGTCAAACTCGCAAAAGCTGGAGAAATTGTACCTGAGAATTTCTGTTTTCCAAAGCTTACAGATGTCACGTTCTTCCCTGAAGAATCACAGGTGATGAAAATCCATCCTTTGCAAGCATCGTTGTCTTTCCATGATTGTGCGAGTGGCATTGGGTACCCTAAAGCTCCGGCGACGTCGAGGAGTGACGTCACTTGTGGGTCGCAAGGGCCGGGAGTGGGTAAACAAAAGGAATTGGTATCGGTTCCTAATTCGGAATGAACTCGTGGTTGAAATACAGGTAATGGACCTTGTAACTTGTTGTTTTGTATAGTGATGCTTTCGAGTTTAGGGAGGGACATTAATGATTTAGGAACTAAACCTGTTAACTGGTTATCCCGGAGTTGTAGATCGAATAAGATAGTGCAATTTGAAAGATCCGGGATTGCTCCGGTGAAAGCGTTAACTTGTAGCCATGCTTGACTGAGTTGGGTCATTGAAGAGAGGACATCAAGAGTACCGGAGAGTCCTTGTAGCTGGTTGTTGAGCCAGAGATTCTGAATTTGTGAACCGCCGAAGCTCGGAGGTAGGTTTCCGGTGAGGTTGTTGTTGGATAACCGTAGATTCTGCAAATTAAGTAAACTGCCGAAGATGTCCGGTATGATGCCTGTTATTTTGGCGTTGCTCGCCAAAAAACTTTGTAAGTTAGTGTTCTGAGAGAGAGCTTCAGGGAGAACCCAGGAAGACAGATCTGAGTTGAAAGAGATGCTGAAGTTTTGTAAATTATTGAGGCCTAAAAAGAAATCCCGTGGGATGGAGGTGAAATTGTTGGTGTCGAGGGTAACTTGTTCGAGGAGGGTGAGGTTGGCCAAGGTAGGTAAGTCGCCGGAGAGAAAGTTGCGTTGGACGGCGAGGCTTTTAAGTTGGGAAAGTTGATTGAGGTCTGGGGGTAGGGTTCCGGTGAGGGATTTGGAAGCTATGTTTATGGATGTAACACGGTTGGACTTGTCACAATTGATTCCTTCCCATGAACAGAAATCAGTACCAGTCCAGGTGGTTGGCGCGGGGGATAGGGTGGTGGAGAACGTTTGCATTACGGCGGCGTCATCGGCCACCGTGAAAGAAAGAAGAAGGAAGAAAGTGAGACAAAGTAGGCGGAGGTGACGGGAGTTGTGATATGCCATTGTGGGCAAATCCTGAACTTGTGGCGGTGGACGGTGGCCGTGGACGGCGATGGCAAATATACTCAATGAGAGAGAGAGAGAGAGAGAGAGAGAGAGAGAGAGAGATGTTTGGTGGTGGTCGGAGAGTCGGAGCGGCGTTTTGTTTCGAAGTACAGCGATTGTGTTTCGCTTTACAGGTCACGGCGTTCCTTTTGCTGAGATATCGATCATATTTTGGAAAATGATGCAAAGACGTCCTTCAAGTACAAAGATATTACAGATACAGTCCTTGTTATTAAGTTGTATATCATTCAAGACAACTTTTTTAACTGGAAATTGTTTATAGAATATCATATATTTTTATAAACGTTTTTGTTTTTGCATCGTATTTAAAAGAAACCATAAAAAAATACATGTTTTTTTGATATTTTAGAAATCATAAATAATACGTGTTTGTGATATTTAAAACAAGAAATACACGTAAAGTATGTGTTCACATTTTGATGCAAATAATCCTTTATTATCAAATTATTTCTATCAAATCGTTTCTATTTTTTCTTTTGTTTTAAAGTGACTATTTATTTTAGTTGATTTGATCAAAATATTTTAAATGAATAATATTATTAAAGTAGTTTCATGTTAATCAAAACAACTTGCCAAATATGTAACAAATTGATCTATTTTTGTCAAAAAGTTTGCCTCTATTTAATTTTATGATGTATATACAGGATATTGATATTGATAACATTTAAATCTTGTACAATATCTAATATACCTAGTATCTAAGATGTTACCAAGTAAATAGATTAAATTGCTAAAAGTAAAATGTTTTTAAAAGTTATATCTAAAGTAAGCAAGGTGGTTCCTTGTCAATTGTTCCGAAAGCTATGGGTTAGGTTTGTGGATCGCATGATTTCACAAGATCGTTTAGTTTCTTCAAGGAAGTAACAAATCTATTTATATGAATGATTTGATACATTATTGTGTTTTACAAGATTATGCTAGATCTAATTGCTCGTTTAGTGCCTTGTAGAAGATAGACGTGGAGATGACACCCAACTCTTAAAACACATAAAAAGACATTATATGATTGGATTTCAAGAATTATATGTGTTCAGTTACAAATTTAGATTTTTTTTTTTGAAACCGTAAATAATTATATATTTTTCTCCTCTCTTTATTTATTGGTTTTTGTTATGTTCCCACAAGAAGTGTCTCGGTTCGATTAATTGACATGAGGAAGATGAAGTCAGGAAGATGTTGAGCTTGAATCCTTATAGATAGCTGGAACTTGGAAGTGAGAAAAGTCATTCCATGATTTTATGTTTGTGTATGCTTTCCGGGTAAAAAGAAGAGAAGAAACATATATAACCTTAGAGTAATTAATATCAATGTTGTCTAAGTCCCTCAAACACATAAATACAAATAATACCTAACACCCCCCCCCCCCCCCCCCCCCCAAAAAAAAAAAAAAAAAAAAAATACAAAAACAAAACAAACAAAACAAAACAAACTAAAAAACAAAAACAAAAACACAAAGTGACAGAGGAATGTGAGCAATGAGCTTGAGTTCGTGAAGAATATTAGAGGAACGTCCCAAAATGAGAGCTTTTGTAATCTATAGATCATTAGAGACTACAGAAAGAAGATGAAAAGAGTGATCCACGTGTATACAAATAAAATGAAAATTGATCTCAATATGTTTTGTGCGCTAATTATGAAAAACATCATTTTAGACGATATGCATCGCACTAAGGTTGTCACACCAAACAACAGTAGGAGATAACTGATGGTCACCCGTATTACAAAAAAATCATTGTAAACATAATAGTCTGGGACGGACACATGATTCTATAGTAGGTGTTACCGGTCTGTAGTAGGTGTTGTCGATTCATAGTAGATGTTGTCGGTGGCACATTTTATAGTAGAAAAAAGAAAAAAAAATCGAAAATTTTACACTACGTCTGGAAAAACTAGGTGTTATCGGTGCCACCATTGGCATCATAATAAATCCACCATTGATAATAGTTCTAGAGTAGTGTCTGTACTCAACTTTTGTACTTGATATGGAAAAGGGACTGTTGCATCAAGAAATAAGTGAGTCACCATGAAAGAAGCAATAACATGTTGTTGAACATGGATCAGTGACATTAACATCCCATTCTCCATCATAAATTGCATGAAGCTCAATAGATGATGGAGAAGGGAAGTGTAACTCGTGAGTCGTGAAACATGGTATCTGTTGATGTATCTTAAAATTTTCAAAACAACAAATATAATGAGAAGTCTGAGGAATTGCCATAAACCGACTAACAATGTGGATTGAAAATGCCAGATTTTGGCGAGTGGCTGTAAAGAGATCCCACCAACTGGCGGTGGAGTGTGGGTTTACGTAGAAGTGAGCTATCACATGATGAGATCTTAGAATTAGTGAGACCCACATGAGATATAAGATTGGATACAGTGGCTTGGCACAAATATATATATTAGTATCTCGAGCAAGCACCTCTAGTCTTAGGCAGTAATGAAGGCGTTCTAAATCTTTCATCTCAAAATGCCGTTGTATCTTCCAAAAAGGCAATTATCTGAACATCACTTCTTGTGATAATCATGTAAATATATAATAGTTTTGGTGAAGAGTTCGGAATCATAAATGCTAGCAAAACCTAATGAACACATGTTAATACGACAAAGCCCAAGGAGCTTGTTTAGCCCATAAAGAACTTTCTGTAACGAAAAACATGAACAATATTAACCCCCGGTGTCGATTTCATGTGAACCTCCTCAAATATATCCCCATTAAGAAAAACATTATTTACATACATACATATGGTAGAAAATACATGACAAACGACAACAAGGGAAAGAAGACTATGAACATAAATAAAAATTGGTTTTTAGGTACCATTTAGTATGTAGTACTGAAACTGGATAAGACAGAACAACAAATGTTAAAGAGGTATTTGGCATGAGTGGAACAAGAACAAATTGAAAATTAATGGGACCAATTAACTATTTTTCAGTCCCACCAAAATAGATGGAACAAAAACTAAAAAAAATAGTAACCTTTGATGCTAATCTTTATACTTCTTGTTATTAAAACATCTTCCACGATGATTTGTTCTTTTTCCCTTTACAATTATTAATCACCAAATATATAATCCTAAGCATGAAAATGGACATGAATTTGAGAAATATAGGGGGTTCATTTCAATTCTTTTATTATTATTATTATTATTATTATTATTATTATTATTATTATTATTAACCATTTTAATTTTGTGAGACCGTGAGACCAAATCTAAAAATAATTTTAAAATGCAAAATAAATGGAAAAATCCAAAAATTCTTTTTTTTTTTAATATTATTTTCGGAACTTGAATTAAGTAAAAAAAATTTAAAAAAAAATCTTGTTTTTTTTAAAAATACGTGAAATATTCTAATAGAACATTACACTGTACATTTTCTAAAAAATAATTTTAAAATGCCTGATAAATGGAAAAATGTAAAAAAAAAAATTTAAATATTATTTTCGGAACTTGAATTAGCTAAAAAAATATATAAAAAATCCCATTTTTTTAAATACGTGAAATATTCTAATAGAATATTACACTGTACATATTCTAAAAAATAATTTTAAAATGCAAAATAAATGGAAAAATCTAAAATTCTTTTTTTTAAATATTATCTTCGGAACTTTAATTAACTAAATAAAATAAAAAAAATCCCGTTTTTTTTAGATACATGAAATATTCTAATAGAATATTACACTGTATATATTAAAATGCAAAATAAATGGAAAAATCTAAAAATTCTTTTTTTAAATATTATTTTTGGAACTTGAATTAACTAAAAAAAATCCTGTTTTTTTTTTAAATACGTGAAATATTCTAATAGAATGTTACACTGAATATATTCTAAAAAATAAATTTAAAATGCAAAATAAATGGAAAAATCCAAAAAAAAAAAATTAAATATTATTTTCGGAACTTGAATTAACTAAAAAAAATAAAAAAATAATAAAAATAATAAAAAAAATTCTTTTATTATTATTATTATTATTATATATAATTTATTAAAAAAGATTACTGAAATATCATGTGAATGTCATGTTAGGGCTATAGTTATTGCACGGTGAAAAAAAGAAAATAAAAGAAACACGCACAAAAAATATGAATGTCTTGAGGCAATTTTGTAATTTTGAAGTCATGTTCTGTTATGTGCTAGACACTGTTAGACTCAAATAATTCACGTCAAAGCATTGTAGTTCAAGTGATCAAGATCTAAGATGAGTAGGATGTATCCGTAATCCTATATGGTTAGTCAATGTTTGTAATAGTAGCCATGAGAGAAGAAATATGGCAGGAAGATGAAGAAAAACTGTAACACCAATAAAGAGATCGACATGTAAAAGGGTGAATGGTTGGAGTTAGAGCGTATAGTGTTGTGAAACCATGTAATTATAGTATTTTTCCATGTTTGTGTATCAAAACATTATTAAGAATTGAATTTATACATAACTTATACACACATACAATAAGCAAAGACCATATATGGGCTAAAGAGAATAAATGGGCTAACATACAATTGGGCTAGCTACCAATACAATAAATACAATAATCACATTTTAATTATGAAGCACGTTTTAAGTTTTCGAAGAATCGATGTAAATTTCTATGTGAAGATCCTTCCTCCGCAGTGGCCTCCATTGCCATACTTTTCAAATTCTCACACTTCCTGTTTATCTCTCCACCTCCCATCACCACCGCCAAACACCTCTTCATCTCTTCCCTCCCCACCACACCTTCACCATCCGCCACCGCCTTCACCCCATTCCCCCACACTTCCTCCACCATCTTTGCATTCAGCTTCTGATCGGCATTATGTGGACACCCCACCATCGGCACCCCACATACCACGCTCTCCACCGTCGAGTTCCACCCACAATGCGTCACGAAACACCCAATCGCAACGTGATTCAAAACCTCCACCTGTGAACACCATCTCACTATCAACCCACCGCCTTCCGCCGTATAACGCATAACATCTTCTTCATCGTTCTCCCCGTTATTGCGTATGACCCACAAGAACGGGTAACCTAGTTCGATTAATCCCTGAAATATCTCTTCCTTTTGCTTTCTCTGTAATTTCAGTAAGCTTCCGAATGAAACGTAGACCACCGATTTCTCAGGTTTCGAGTCTAGCCATCGGAGATATGTTTCTCGATCGGAATCTTGAAAAGTATCGCTGACGAACGGCTCCTCCGTGTCACCGGAAACTAAAGGTCCGACGGGGAAAATGTTTATATGATCAGGTATTGCTTCAATCGAATCTTCTTCTAAGGCGTTAAAACTGTTGATTAGTATGAATGAATCTGGGTGTTTCTCTAGGATTTCTATGTGTTCTTGGAAAACGACAGCCAAAGTATGGGTCGTTAGGAGAAAAGAAGGGACTTCACTGTATCTTAACAAGGGCAATCCTGGTATTTTTACTATACCAGAAGGGTCAATATTGGAATTTCCTACCCCTCCATCACTTTTGAAGAGATGATAAACCACAGAGAAAGAAGCTGCGGACTGGATAAAGAATAAAGCTGACGGCACGTGAAGTTCATGCGCCACCTCTGCCACCCATGGAAGGCAGATGCCATAGATTAAGAAATCCACCTTTTGACCCTCTTTAGCTTTTGTTATCAAGAGTTCTTTGAGGTTACTTAACCCAGCGAGCTTGATTTCTTGAAGGTAGTTTGGTTTTCCGGCAGCACCTCCGTCGGAGAAGAAATGGTAAGATAGGCCGGGGACTGAAGGGAGGGTTTTGAGGCCGTTGATGGTGGTGGCCAGGGTGACTCGAGTACCGGCGCGCGTTAGTTTGGTGGCTAGCCGGAAAGTGGGGTTGATGTGGCTTTGGTGTGGTAAAGATACAAGAAGGAAATGGTAGTTGTTCATGTTATGGAATATGGAGTATGGGCTTAACTGTGGATTTAGAGGAGTGTAGTATTGTCATTATATATAAAATGATAGGTGTTTTAAAATTCGTGTTACCATTTTAAAATCTATATTCTCAATCAAAATACAATAGCAAGGTGTCTGTATGGATGTTTTATAATTGATTATTTAATTATTAATTTCATATCTTATTAGTTGTGAGACTCCTATGTTATATTGGTTTGGTAAAATAGAAAAAAAAATATGAAGTTTTAAACAAAAATTTATTTAAATTTGAAATTTTAGATTTGAAATTTAAAATTTAAAAGGAAACATATTAAATACAATATATAAGTACTAATATTGTAATTTATTGATTATTTTTAATTAAGGCAATTATTAATTCATATATAGATTTGATTTGTAAATTAAGAAAAGATAAAAAATGAGAATGACAAATGGAAAATAAAATTATTCAAAAATATCTAAAAATGATATGTGTCCAAATTAATATAAGAGTGACAAGTGGAAGAAAAAAAATATTTATTTATTAGAAAAAATTATATATTCCTTCTGTCCCGAAATTATTGTCCATAGATTAAAAAAAAAAAAAACAGATTAAGAAACTATTAATTACCACAAATTTTATCCAATAAAATGTTAGTTTTGTTCTTATTTTGCATTTAATGTTCCATTAAATGCTTAGTTGGTTAATTAATAATAAAAAAGTTTTTTTGGTAAAAATGTTATTTATTTTTAGAAACGAACAATTATTTTGGGACAAACCAAATGGAAAGAAGAACTATAATTTTGGGACGGTAGAAGTATAACAAAACTCTCTGTCAATTTGTCTACTGACGCAACAGTTTCTTCGGTTTTTGAAGTTATTCGTGAGAGAACATGTCTTTGGCGAAAGGACAAGTCTCCTGTATGTGACTGCATCTCATATAGTGCTTTTGGTCACCTTTGAGTAGCAACTAAGATTCGAACTTTATTCAAATAGTTACTATAGGGATTCCATATTTGATAGGATGGTTTCGCAATTCTCTACTTAGGTAGAAATACTTAAGGTCAATTGAATTTTTGGGTTATAAAATTCAGTGAGATATACTTTTTGTATTTGTTTTGCTCTTTTTTAGGTACTAGTTTATAAAATCCGATCATATAAAAAAATCAAAGCATTGCAAATAAGATAAAGGCTTTGTAAACACCGGTCTCTATAAATATATGTGAAGCCCCATAGGAACCCTCTAAATGACTCATTCAATGAAAGTAGACATGGATGTCTTATGCCATGAGGTTGTGGGACGTTAGCTCTGACGCCATGTAATTATATGTGAAACCCAAGATTGTCTCTCCAAAAGAACCTTATGGAGAGAGGACATATTTCAACATATATAGTCACTTGTAAAACCTTGTTGCACTGATATGCGTCAAAGTCGAAGCCCAATGAGGATAGATAAGGATTTGTTAAGTCATGAGGTGTTGGATGTAAGCACTGATACTTTGTAAATATATGTGGAACCACATATTAACTTTTTAAAAGAGCTATTGTGGAGATATGATAGACTCCAATATATATATATATATATATATATATATATATATATATATATACACACACACACACACACTAGGTTATAACCCGTGAAAACCACGATCGGTATGCTTAAAAATTTTATATAGACAAAAAAAAAAGTAACAATTAAAAATTTTATCATGAAAGACTATTGGATAAAATTAAAAGTTGTTTTATTAGTCTTTTAAAGCATAATCATTAGGGCTGTAAACGAACTGAACGTTCGACAAACCGTTCGTGAACTGTTCGGCGGGAAGTTCGTTTATGTTCGTTTATTTAATAAATGAACGAACATGAACAAAAATTATCGTTCGTTTAGTTAAACGAACGAATATGAACAATGGTCTCGTTCGTTCATTTATGTTTGTGAACGTTCGTTTATGATATTCATTTACGTTCGTTTATGTTTGTTCGTTTAAGTTTATTTATATTCATCTATATTCAATTATTTTTTATTATATTGCTATATTATATGTTTGTTTATGTTCATATATGTTCAATTATGTGTTTTTTTTTATTTTTATCGTTGTTCGTTTATGTTCATTTAGCATGTTCACGAACATAAATGAACGAACATGAACAAAGTAATTTGTTAAACGAACGAACATGAACAAGAAAATCTCGTTCGTTTATCCGTTCGTGTTCGTTTGTTGTTCGGCTAACTTAAACGAACGAATATGAACAAGACCTTGTTCGTGTTCGTTTAGTTCGTTTACAGCCCTAATTATCATCCTAAAAATTAAATCGCATTTTAGAAATTAAGATCCAATTAAAAATAATAATAATAAATAAATAAAAATAAAAAAATGAAATTGAAAATTCATTATAAATACATTCCACTTTCGAATAATTACGCTATAAATACTTACCATTTTCAAATATTTATGTTCTAATTGAAAGATTTTTATCAATTACAAAAAAAATTGAAAATTAAAAATTCTTTAAAAATTATATCATCTAGAAAAGGGACATGTGACATTTAGAGATTTTGTTTATTTTATATATATATAATAAACAAAATCTCTAAATGTGACATGTCTGTGTTATCATTTATAAAATTGTATCGCAACAGATACACTAACAATCATTTTATCAACCAAGTTTACACATGTTAGAACTCGGTTAAAACACAATCTCCAAGCTAGAATATATGCCTTTATGGGAAAAAATGAGTTCCATCATGTAGTAGCATAACCCACATACGAACATGACATTATATATATATATATATATATATATATATATATATATATATATATATATATATATATATATATATATATATATATATATATATATATATATATATATATATACATAAACTCACGAACGTATCACACTTATATATCTCTTTCATCTAAAAAACAAAAACCGCAACCAAATCTAGATTTATCCATTGGTCTTCCTCGATTGTCTATGCAAAACGAACCCAAGATTCAATTTGAGTCCTATCTTTAACATGATAGTCGTTGGGTTCCTTGAGGTTATCGACCCTATCGAATCTTTGTTTTAAGACTGAAGGGTGTGGGTGCGGTCCCAGACCGCACTTTGTGCCACGTAGACCAGGAACACCGCCTCCAGACCACGGTTTGGTGCGGTCTTGGCCGCACTACGGTCCTTAAGTGCTGCACTTTTTGATTGGTTGAGGGGAAAAAGGGAGGATCGCCGGTTGTTGGGTATTTTTTTTTCTTTTATATATATATATATATATATATAACATCATTTTTTTTTCACAACACAATCTCTTGCCTTTCTCAAAAAACTTTTTTAAAAAAATCAACAGTCTCTCAAAAATGTAGTTTGCTTTATCTATTTTATTTGTATTTTTTAAGTTTCTAGTATTATTTAAATGTCAAGTGTGTGTTTTTTTATTTTTTTTTATTTTTGTAATGCAATATAATGTTTTTTTTTTTTTTTTTAATTTTCAACTAATGAAAAATTATGTTTTTTTATTAAAATAGAAGTTTTATTAAATTAAAATAGTTAAAAAAAGTATTATTAAATTAAAATAGTTAAAAAAACACAAAAAAAAAAAGGATGTGTGGCATCACTCTCTTGGTGTGGCAAGAAACTACACTTGAGTGGTAAAAAATGACATGTCGCTTATATGATGGGGAAGGAAGTGCGGTTTCAGTGGCACCACACCTTCCAGCCTAACATAATATCTTCCCACAAAATGTCACCCAAAACTTAATCCAATGATTATATTATACCTTTAAAAGAACTCAATTCTAATCCAATGATTATATTATACCTTTAAAAGAGCTCAATTCAAGGCTTCATATTTGAAGTTGAAGAGAAACACAAATCATGGTAGACTAAGGGCCATTTTAGCGAGGCCTACCTAAACTTTGACGTAAACAATTCTCTTAATTCTCCATAAGGACATGGGGTATATATGTCATGAGGGTCTTGTGGTGACGAGAAGGAGGAGAAAAATAAATGTGTACACCACCATGATGATCTCTTGGTGCTGATATGATCATGACCTTATATTGTATATACCACGATCATGACCTACATCTAGGTTAGTATAATCATTTTTGGTATGAAAATCTAATTGTTTTATTGGTTGCCGATATTTTAGCTTTTTACTTGTTCTATCGAAAGTGTATTTTCGTTAATTAAAAACTTATTACAGAAAATGCTTTGAATGAAGATGTAGACTGGTTTTGTCAAAGAAATTTAACTAAAGCTATTTGTTGATTTAATATGATCAAAAGTTGATGGTTAGATTTTATTATATTGAATTATATTGATCCGTGATATCAAACCTACTAAAGTTCATTTTTGCATGACAGGGACCAGGATATAAACATTTAACAAACAACTAAAAACATTTGAGAATTTGATACAAAGTCAAGAATATAAGACACAAAGACTCAAAAGTTTTTATACTAACATAATAACTAATAAATAAAGAAAACAACATAAAGGATATTGAATCGGTAAAGAATCGTGCTTCATTTGTTCTTATTATGGATATACTTTCAAGGTTAGGTTTGCTGTGACATTATCAGTTTTAGATTTATTTGAAGTGAATGAGTCACTATAAACATTTCAGTTTAACTAATATCACATATTTTTTTTTTTTTGTGATAAAATTATACATTTAAGAGATAAAAAATTATTTTCAAAATTGAAGAACAATCCAAATCCGATGATAATTCAAAAATTTTGGAACGTTATGTTTTTTTACTGAAGCCCAACAAAAAACACGACAAATGAGAAATAGATAGGATACAAAGACTTAAAAAGTGACATTTGATTGAAAAATTGATGATATAAGACATTTTTAAATTGTCATTTCGAACATGAATATAGTGAACTTTGGGAAAAAAAAAACATTTGGTGCAAATTAGAAAAAAAATACATACACATTAACACAAGTCTGAAAAGCCACATTCCTAACTCAAAAGGTCATTTTCGGTAATGTGTTAAAAAATGGATCACTTTCGTTAATATCTTCTAAAAAAGTGGTTACTTCTATTAACATCCCATAGATAATGGGCCTTAAGCCTCATTATTTGACTTAGCCCGTTAAACTATATTATCCATAATGAGTCAAAAAGAAAGCTTATTTGTTTAAAGAATTCAATTAGTTATATGTTTTAAATAATCCATAACTCACCAGAATCTGAAGAACTGAAATCACACATTCACATGAGTCCTCAAATAACTAGCCACACCAACCATCTAAATCAAATAGAGGTAAAACATCTATAGCTCAAACCATCAAAGTTTGACCAAAAGTCAAACATGTAAAAAGACACAACGGTTAACTTGTTAATGGTCAGAGCGACGCGACCCAACTCATGGTTGTATTTCGGGCACAAAGGGACAATTGCAATTCCACTCAACCTTTGTGTTGCGATCCCTTTATGGTTGTGTCATGCTTCTTAGTCAGATGCACTTATTCCATTAAGTGTTTAATCCTTTCAAACAAAAGCTCTGATTTTCATATCTGAATCAAATAAAAATCTTAACGGATAAAGTCCAACTTTATCTAGATCTATGACTCAATCAAACCCAATTTCAAACGCTACTCATATTTGACACAAAATGGTCAAGATTTTGTGCAAGGCTCCAAGAAAGCACATGTACACACTATTTCATTCTCTCAAATGACCTGAAATCATCTCATATCTAATTTAAGGTTCCGAAGTTGCTCAAACTCCAAGAACATCAGGTCTAAAGAACCAAAACTCTTCTATAATCCTTGATACATGGAGGAAAAGCATAAAGGCAGGAACTTTCTAACCTACAGGGTCCAAAAGCAATGTATAAGGTTTAATATTGTTTGTAATGAGTTCCTTAATGCACCAATTGCCACCAAATCTCAATTTCTTCACTAAAAATCCACTCAAAGGCTCAAGATCTCCCAAAAACACTCAAAGGGGGCTAATGTTCTTTTTTGAGGAGAAGGTTGAGAATAACAACAAACCCTAAATGTTATGTAACGACGTGATTTTTCACCTTATTTTTTTAATTTTAAAACATTATTTAACAAGGTAATGCAATGAACGTCTTGTTTTAGTTTATTTGAAAACATCATCAACGGTACTTAAAAATCTTTAAAAAAAACACACATCAAAGTACAAGTTTGTAAAACCCAAATTAAAAGAAAACCCAAGACATATCTAAGATGGTATCATCGCTAATATAACATATAAGATAAAGCCACCCAAAAAGTCCCCATGCTTACCAAACCATCAATCATGTTGGCTGTACCAATGCAAGGCGAAAGCGACTAGGAAAGAAACAAGTGTCAACATCAACACAATGAGTTAATCTCAAGTTCATAGGTATGGAAACATACATATATCGTACAAGACATTTAGTCACATAGGTACCCACTCTACATGTTTCTTACCAATCACCATTCACCGTTTAATATTATGAATATATTGATTGTTAACATTTCACCGTAGTAATTATTTATTTATGTCACCACTATCATGGATCTAAACATCGCTAATTCTCACCTGGAAGATCCCCATTTCGCTACTAGCATGAATTGACAACCCAACGTTTTAAGTGGAGCGCGACTCCTACCCATAACGTTGTTGCTGGTTCTCCGTATTCAATACCCTTACGTTGCCCAAGGTGTTGTTGTTTGAGAGTGGTACAATTGGTATTTTCATGCTTATACCCCCAACTCAAATGTGATGCTTGATTTGGGGTCTCCGTGTAGCTAATATCACTCCAGATGTGTCCGAATGATCACCTAGAAAACCATTTGATACACTTTGTGGCTTAAGTTCTTCTCCGCTAGGTAATGTTCCAACCTAATGGGTCATCATTGTTTTTTATCAGATTTTAGTCATGTCTGGCTAAACCCTAGATTTTAGTTCTGCATAGATCAATAGTTTTCATGTAATCAATCATTATATATGGTTTTTGATTTGTGATTTTATCTAGTAATTTAAGTTGTGATCTTAATGAATATTTGATTTTAGTTCTCTTTAGTTTGATCACCTAATTTAGGATTAAATCAATATAGTTAATTAGTTAATGGAATCTGTAATTTTTCTAATCAACTGGTAGTAACAACTATCATATTGATTCTTTGTTGAGATTTAATTCTCATATAAACTACAATTTTATATTTTTATGCTTCTGAGCTTGTGAGAAGTATTGAATATTGCTGGGAATTTTTACACAGATCATAATGTTGCTTTTCTGGTTTGATTAAGAGTTTGTTTAATTAAATAAGTAAAAAGTTAGGATTAACTAAAGAGCTTGTTTTGGTTAATTAACTAGGTAAAAAAGAACTTATCAGAGCTTATTAGTAGTTTTCAGTACCAGCTTAGATCAAACACGTTTTTAATAACCAGGTTTGCGTTGATTGCATGATTAGAAAACTCGCAACAGAACTTAATTCGTTTTTTATACTGAATTTTATTTAGTTTATTGCATTGCTATTTTAGTCTTTAATTAACAATAAAAAATCTCCCTTTTATATTTTTCTAATCGGTTTCTAAAAATTTCAACCAAAACCAATGGATTCAGTTTATCGGTTTTCGGTTTTAAACTTCGGTTCCATGCTTCAGTTTCGGTTTTATAATAGAAACCAAAACCCAAACATATGTCTTAATTTCCCTAAACACGTCAACTATATAATGGTGAGGATAATTGATATTTACATATCACTAGCGATGTGGGACTCACGAGATAATAGAAAGAAATTGGATGACCATCTTATATAGAAGCGAATGTTGGTTTAAGTTTTATTGGGATTTTCTAATATGTGCTCTAAGGGTATATATAAGAAGTATTAATTATCAAATATATTACCTTAATTAAATTCAAAATACATTTATTATTGAGATTATTAATGCATTTCACATTTAATTATGGTAACATTCCTTATAATTAATGCATTTTTTATTTAATTATGATAATATTTGTTATTATATAACGTTTTTTATATGTGTTCTTATGGTACATATTAGAAAATCTCAGTTTTATTAATGGTCGATGTGGGATAGAGTTAAGTCGCTGGCAAAATAAATCGAGAAAAATGAGGTTAGCAGGTTTCGAACTTGCGTCATCTCCTACAATTACCTAAGTCGTTAATCACTAAAGCATCCTTCATTTTCTATTTGTAGCCCCAGGACTACGTATATATACAATTATAACTCACACAATACATATAATATATCAACATTCGTTTGGTTTCTTTCGGTTTTACCAAACCTAAAAACCGAACCCAAACCAAAAATTTCGGTTTTTGAAAATTCTAAACTCAAACCGTCGGTTTATGCTTCGGTTTCGTTTTTGTCGGTTTTACGGTTACCGGGTTCGATTTTACTCACCCCTAGTGAATACATATATCTAATCTTAAATAACATTTTATTATGAACATGTATTTAATCTCTTAATCTTTGTTGATTACATTGCCTTAAAAATTTTGTTGCCTATTTCCAAAATCATTGGAGGGGCTGATAGTAGTTTTATTCTCAAATAACTTGTTATCTTAATTTTTTTAGTAATAATAGTCTAAAAACCAAGGGGACATATATATATATATATATATATATATATATATATATATATATATATATATATATATACATACATATACTAGCAGTGTACCCGCGCAAAGCGGCGGGGCGTGTAAATTCTTTCGATGATATGTTTCCTCTACGAAAATGTTATGTTACAAAAGAAAGTACATGTCGAAAACAAAATAATCAAACTATGGTGTTATTTGGGAGATGAGGTCATTTTTTGTTCCTGGACTGTGGGCTTTATAGCAGAGAAATGAACAAAAAGGTATATGCGATTGGAGAGATATTTGAATCAATATGCTAAATTTAAGGATATCTTAAAGGGTTCAAAATTTGAATGAATCGGCGATTTGAGGGAACCATATCAAATTGCTGAGAAATATAAAGAGATTTGATGATAAATATTTGAATTTAAAATATGGTTAAAATTTAATATTATTTTATTACTGGTTACTTGTACTATCAGCTTCATCATTTGGACGTCTTAAAAAAATATTATTTTTATAATTAATCTATTTTTAGAAATAGTTAGATTTCTTTTATATATATATATATATATATATATATATATATATATATATATATATATATATATATATATATATATATATAAAGAAAAACCAAGTGTAGAAAGAATAGCAAAATCAATATAACGAATTTGTTAAGTGCAAAAGTAGGAAGATCCAATACATAGACCTTGAAGAACTAGTACCACTTTCATATATCTGAGGGGCTGTTTGGATTAGCTTATTAACTTATTGCTTATTAAGTTATTTGAGAATAAGTAATAAACAATAAGTAAGAGGGGAGATCATTATTAAAATTAGTTTATTTAGTTAATTTCTAATACAATAATCTGATTTTTAAGGATTTTATCCAAACAATTAAACTTAGTTTATTGTGGTAGATATAAGTAATAAGCAATAAACACACTCTTTTTTTTTCTATCCGAACATCTTTTATATTCCATCATCCACTTTTATACAATTAATATATATATATATATATATATATATATATATATATATATATATATATATATATATATATATATATATATATAACCTTCATCTTCTAAACCCCACATCACTAATCTCAATGTCGAGTACATATCTTACCGACCATGATGAACAACTTCATTTTCTTTAAAAACAAACAAGTCTCTCTTTACCTCGATCCAACTACACCCTACCACTTTCTTAGCCTTTATATCTTTTTCTTTCTTCACTGTAGCTACACTTTCCCATGTTCCCCTCATCTCATAAGATTTACACAACACAATATAAGGTAACACACATAGGTTCCAATTCCACCATTATTTCAGCGACTTCTCTATAAATCCCAACTCTATATGTACCCCATAAACATCAAGAATCGACTTGCACATAAAACCATTGAGTCCACTGCCCATTGTTGTTATTATGTTAATTGCTTCATTAAGTTTTCTAGCTAATTGTATCATCAAATCAATAATGGTGGTCAAATGGGTGCTTTTTGGCATAACAAGTATGCGTTATCCATTGAATAAAAGATTAACAACCCTTCACTGACAAAAAAACCAACCATGTAACTCGTATAATTATAAATGTTTGTAGGTACGTGGGTTAGAATTAGGTTTGTGATTCATGGAAAAGAAGTCTAAATATCACATATTTACTTATTAATTTTTAATATCACATATTTAATTATTAATTTGTACTTTTATTTGATATATTGTTTTATTTTATTTTTTCTAATGGCCCTAAATTAGTTATAAACTAGAAGGCGATCCGTATGATAAACAGGTTAACGGATCAAAAAAAACTAACTCAAAACCTTTTATCATAGGCTTTATCCAGCTAGCAAATATTGTAAACTTCTAATAAAGGAAAATGATAAAAGTAATGCTAAACTGATAATCTGGAATATGATCTAAAGTTTTCATACTCAACGTTAGAAAATGAGTACATGACATTAACCGAAACAAAAAACTGATATATAAAAAGTTACAAATTTCGTTTTCAAAAACAAAAAATGTCTTAATCAAAATTTCATTCTGAAACAAGTTTTAAGGTTTGGAAAAATCGATTTAGATTTCTATGTGAAGATCCATCCTCCGACATGGCCTCCATAGCCATGCTTTTCAATTTCTCACAGTTCCTCGTTATCTCTCCACCTCCCATCACCACCGCCAAACACCTCTTCATCTCTTCCCTCCCCACCACACCTTCACCATCCGCCACCGCCTTCACCCCATTCCCCCACACTTCCTCCACCATCTTTGCATTCATCTTCTGATCGGCATCCTGCGGATACCCCACCATCGGCACCCCACTTACCATGCTCTCCACCGTCGAGTTCCACCCAGAATGCGTCACAAAACACCCAACAGCAACGTGGTTCAGAACCTCCACCTGCGAACACCATCTCACTATCAACCCACCGCCTTCCGCCGTGTAACGCCTCGACTCTTCATCATCCTCTCCTTGATTGCGAATGACCCACAAAAACGGGTAACCTAATTCGATTAATCCTTGAAATATCTCATATTTTTGATTTTTCTGTAACTTCACCAAGCTTCCAAAGGAAACGTAAACCACTGATTTCTCCCGTTTCGAGTCTAGCCATCTAAGATATTTTTCTCGATCGGAATCCTGAATAGTATCAATGACGAACGGCTCCTCCGTTTCGCCGGAATTCAATGGTCCGACGGAGAAGATGTTAATGTGATCCGGTAGTGATTTAATCGATTCTTCTTCTAACCCATCAAAACTGTTGATTAGTATGAACGAATTTGGGTGTTTTTCTAGGGTGTCTATATGTTCTTGGAAAACATAAGCATATCGATGGGTGGGGATGAGAAAAGAAGGGATTTCACTATATCTTAACAATGGCAATCCTGGTAATTTTATTGAACCAGTAAGGTCAATATTGGAATTTCCTACCCCACCGTCACCTTTAAAGAAATGGTAAACCACCGAAAAAGAAGCTGCCGACTGGAAAAAGAATAATGCCGACGGCACGTGGAGTTCACGCGCCACCTCTGCCACCCATGGAAGGGAAAGACCATAGATTAATAAATCCACCTTTTGTCCCTCTTTAGCTTTTGTTAGCAAGAGTTCTTTGAGGTTTATTGACCCAGGGAATTTGAGTTCTTGTATGGAGGTTAGTTTTCCATCAGCACCGCCGCCGGGGAAGAAGTGGTAAGACATGCCGGAGATTGAAGGGAGGGTTTTGAGGCCGCTGATGGTGGTGGCCAGAGTGACTTGAGCACCGGTGCGTGTGAGTCTGGTGGCTAGTCGGAAAGTGGGGTTGATGTGGCTTTGGATGGGTAAAGATACGAGAAGGAAATGGTGGTGCTTCATGGTTATGGTTGATTCAGAGGAGACTAGTGTTGTTATATATATAAAGGGTGTTTCGATAAGTATTTTAAAATTGTTGTGACCATTTTAAAAGTTATATTGTCAATCAAATAATCAACAAGGTGTTTGTTTGTATCTGTTTTTATAATTGATTAATGAAAAAACATCATAAATAGTCCTTGTGGTTACTTAAAATCTAAAGTTTAATCCATGTGATTTAAAAACCTCATAAATGGTCCCCGTGTTTTCAAAACTTTTGATGTTTAGTTTTTTTTTTCTAACTCCGTTAACTTTGTTCGTTAACTGAAGAGTATTTTCGTCATTTCACCACTACAGGGATCATTTATGATGTTTTCTCGTATTTAAAAAAAAAAAATTAAACATAATTAAATATATAAAAGATCTCTCTCTCTCTCTCTCTCTCTCTCTCTCTCTCTCTCTCTCTCTCTCTCTCTCTCTCTCTCTCCCCCCGCAAGAATGTGGAAACTAAAAAACCTTGAATCAACCAGCATAGCCTACATTTTGTGATTGACTTCTTACACACCAGCTCCGACGAACACCATATCTACCACCACCGACAACCACCTTCATACCCACTACCACCGGTGATCATTCTTACACACAAATCTCAAATCAAGGTCCATTGTCTACATCTACAACACCAAATCTAACCCTGAAATGATAGATCTGCAACATCAAATTCAAGAGAAAATGGAAGGATTCCGATTGTAGATTTGGGTAAGATCCATTGCTTGCAAATGGATGGCTTGATTTCTTCAAATTAAGTGACTTTAACTCTAGGTATAACGGATGAGTGGTGTTTGGTTGTAAATGTTTTCTTCTTGTTCACTTGCTCTTGTTTTATTTTCTTATTCAAGTTTAGTATGTGTTTTTTTTTTCTTGTTCGTCAACAGATGCAAATGTGATTGATCAGCAAATTGAACCCAAAACTAAGCTTTGATTACAAACCCAAACCCCATGGTAGTTTTCAGAAATCAACTTCAAATGAAGGCTTCAATTCGGTATTGAACTTTATAAAAAGTGGGGGTTTTATTGAAAATAGAAGATAGGTTAATGACTCAACTTTAAGTAGAGATAAGGTTCTGGAAAGGTTTTATGGGTTCTTGCTTAGGTTGTTAATGAATGTCAAAAAAAAATCATGGGCCTTGCTTCATGTGGTGCATCAGATATGCAATGTTACTGTTTGCACTTCCTTTAGTGGATCTATGTTCAAAGGGTTAAATTGTGATGGTATTCTGCCCCATCCCAAACCAACCTCATCTTCTTTGTTTGAATTTCTACGACGACGATGGATTGTCGTGATATCAGTGGGTTTGACGAATAATACAAAATTGATGTTCTTAGATTTCTTCACCAATGCATAACTCATTTTAATGGGGGTAGAGAGAGAGAGAGAGAGAGAGAGAGAGAGACCCATTGGATATCAAATTTAATTATTTTTTTTTCTTTTAAAAAAATAAAATAAAATAAAAACCTCATAAAATGTCCATTGATAGTTAAATGATGGAAATACCCTTCATTTAACGATAGAAAACTAACGGAGTTAGTAAAAAAGACCAAACATCAAAAGTTTTGAAAACACAAGGACCGTTTATGAGGTTTTTAAACGATTAAACTTCATATTTTGAATAACCACAGGGACCATTTATGATGTTTTTTCTTGATTAATTGATTATTGTGGTATGATGGATTTTTGTGTTTGTTAATATGATTATTTAACCATTTCAAAGCTAAATTATTAGTTTCATTTCGGTTTTTATTTTTTCCTCTTATATATTGTGCATTAAGATCAAGATTAAGATTTTTGCATGTGTTCTTAAAAGATGAAAAGTAAATATAAATTGATTTGATAAATAAAATAAAAAAGGAAAAGAGAAAATAATAAAGCACTTATGTGACGATATAATGAAGAGAATGACATACTTGTTTACTCAAGACATGCAACTAAAACTATTTGTTAATTTAATATTAGAAGTTGGCATCAAGTTGGCTTGAGGTCATATGTAAATGATGAATGAACACGATATAAACAACTAACAAACAAATAGAAAGATTTTAGATTTTGGTACAACGTCATAAATATAAGACACAAAGACCGAATTTTTTATTACCTAACTAAAAAGATCTAATAAAAAAAACAAAACATAAAAGGATAAAAGATATTATTAATCATATGTGATCGTGTTTCATTAGTTCTCAATATAATTTCAAGATTCGGTGATTAGGACCCTAATATAGTAATATATCTAAATCTACAAACAAATAAAAAAAACCAAGTGCATAAAGATGCAAAATATGACTTAAGAAGAATTACAACCACTTTTATATTTCTAAATCTTTAATCTTCCATCATCCACTTTTATACAATTAAAATCATCTAAATCCCACATCATTAATCTCAACATCAAGTACAAATCTTCCCCACCATGATGAACAACTTCATTTTCTTTAAAATCAAACAAATTTCTCTTCACTCCAATCCAACTACACCCCACCACTTTCTTAATCTTTCTATCTTTCATTTCTTTCTTCACTCTAGCTACACTTTCCCATTTTCCCCTCACTTCATAAGCTCTACACAACACAATATAAGGTAACACACACATAGGTTCAAATTCTATCAATATTTGAGCAACCTTTTCTATAAATCCCAACTCTCCATGTACCCCATAAACATCAAGAATCGATTTACACATAACACCATTGAGTCCACTACCCATTGTTGTAACTATTTCAAGTGCTTCATTAAGTCTTCCACATTTTATCATCAAGTCAACAATAATGGTCAAATGTGTGTCTTTTGGTGTAACCCCATATTCGTTCTCCATTGAATAAAAGATTAACAACCCTTCATTGATCAAAGAACCATAATTGCAAGCTAATAGAGTCCCATATAGGGTTACTTCATCTGGGGTGGGCCCACTTTTGAGTAATTCATCAAAAAGTTTAAGGGATTTGATTGTTTTTCCATTATAAGTAAACCCTAGAATCATAGTGTTCCAAGATATTAAATCTTTGACACCCATTTGGTCAAAGATGGTTTTTGCAGAGTCAATGTAACCACATTTACTATACATTTCAACAAGTGAGCTTGAAACAATAGAATCATCCTCAAACCCTAATTTCACAACCAAACAATGCAACTGTGTCCCGAGGACAGGTGGCAGAAAGAGGGAAGAACAACTCACCAAACAACTAAGTGTGAATTCTGTAGGCCTTATGTTTTTGTTTAAAGAAAGGGCAAAAATGTCAATTGCATTCTCCTCTAGTCGATTATTCACAAGGCTTGAAATCATTGAATTGCAAACGCATGAATCCCAATTGTTGATTTCTTCAAAAACACGTATTGAATCGTTTATATTTTTACATTTTGAGAACATGTCGATAGCTGCACTTGAAAGAATTGTGTTTGAAAGAAACCCTAATTTTATGGATAAAGAGAATAACTGTTTCCCTGTTGATAAATCTTGATCAATGGTAGAAGAAGAACTAGAACATGAAGTCATAATTGAAGATATTGTAAATGCATCAGGTAGATGATTGGTTGTTCTCATGATGTTGAAGTGTTTATAAGCCAATTTTTTGTAACCCGATTTACTGAAACCTGCAATCAGTGTATTCCAGGAGATGATGTCGATTTGCTCCATATTTAGAAACACACCAAAAGCATAATCTAGAACGCCATGATTACAATACATATCAATCAATGAGTTCCAGATAATAACAGAAGAGAAATCGACTCCATTTCTTATCATGTTACAGTGGATTTCCATCCCATGATGAACAGATTGTATGAATGACAACACAATCGAATATGTGTAGTCACTTGGTGTTACTCCAAAAGTTTGCATTCGTGAGAATAATTGAAGCGCACAATCGTGAAACCCACTAGAAGAGTACCCTGAAATGATGGAGTTCCAGCTCACGACATCTCGTTCAGGCATTTCATCGAACAGTTGGCGTGCTCCTTTAAGGTCGTCGAGACTAATGAGAACTCGCATGTATATATTCCAAGAGAAGACATTTTTGTGGCGTATGTCATCAAACGCTTGGAAAGCGTCTTTAATGGTTCCGAATTTTGAGTAAAGATCAAGACAGCGATTACCCAAGAAAGTGTTGGTGTTGCAAAGACTGAGCTTTATGAGTTGGGCATGAACGATTTTAACGGAAAATAATGACTCTATCGAGAGACAGTGATTTAAGAGGGTTGAAAAGAAAGTTACCCGTGGAGAACAGACCATATTCTTTCTTGTTTCATGATATCATCATAGCTTCAAAATTTTGAAGCTTCGATATGGTAAGTTACGTCATCGTGTTGATATTGTCAGGTTTCTTTATTTCAGAACTGCAACTATCTCCAGTAGCTTTGATTCTGATAACAACATATGGGGGAGAAACGAGTAGCGACCCAAAGGGATTTTTACACAAAATGCTTGGCAAACACTCTTGAGCCCCATCTCTAACCCAACGCTACTTTATTTTTACACAAAATGCTATGTAAAATTGCTATATAAATATAACACTAAATAAGTAAATATTATATCATATTTGGTATCATTATGACATTATGTTATTCATTAACTCTAAATACATTAATACAAAACGTGCTATTGACCTCAATGACATTTTTCTAACAAAATTTAATGATCATCTCAAATGTAAATTCATATAGTAACCATGGTTTTTTAACAAGGTTTTTCGAAAATGAAGCTTTATTTCGAATTACAAAATAAGGGATTTTTTATTTAAAACTTTATTTTTTCTAAGTTTGACTTTCGAAATTCATTCAAGACGTTCTAAAAAAACAAGTTCTAAAATCTTGTAACCACAATATAAATAAAAATGAGTTCAAAAAAGTATGAAGGGCCGTGAGATTTTAAGTAAGTTTTGTTATGGGATAATGACTTTATAGGTAATATATTTTTTGAAATGTACATATTTAATCTTTATTTTTATTTTTTTTTTGTAAAATAAACTCTTATACTTTAATAATATATACACATTAGGTCATTTTTACCGGATTCTACAAGTTTTGCTGACGTGGAGGGTTTATTTTACAAAATAATAATAATAATAATAATGACTAAATGTGTACATTTCAAAAAGTATCTTACCCTATCAAGTCATTTTCCCTTTCTTTTATTTTGTTGAAATGAAATACTCAGGTAGCATCCACATATCCACAACGAGATTTTTCCAACTTTTATTCATCGTGAAAAAGAAGGAGAACCCCGATCTCCAACGACTCCTTTGTGTGTTCCTACACATCACTGGTAGCAAGGAGGAATGATGGCAAAAATAGCAAGGTTGAAGGGGGAGGCGGGAGGAAGTAGAGACAGTAGTTGGCAGCGAGAAGCTGCTTTGGTAGCCCCCTCGTCAATTCTTTCTTCTTTTTCTGGCAACATATCTCAATGATAGAGGCAAAGAGAGACAGATCAGAGAAACACAACAGGTACTGGATGTTTGGTTGTTGTGGTTCGACCAGAAGGAAGAGGGACGAGAAAGAGAAGGGTCGCCGCCCTTTTCTTGTTGCTGGAGGATCATCCACCTCCGGTGACTAAGCTAATTAATTGTTATTTAGTGCCACTTGTGCTTCCACATCAGCAAAACCTATAGAATCCAGTGAAAATGACCTAATGTGTACATATTAATAATGTATAAAGGTTTATTTTACAGAAAAAAATAATAATAATAAAAAATAATAAGGACTAAATATGTAGAATTCAAAAAGTATCTTACCCTATCAAGTCATTTTTCTCTAAAAGAAAATTCGTATATGACCGATATACCGGGTATAACCGGTCACAAAAATTGCATTGTTACAAAAAATAAAGTATAAATTAAGGATATACTTATCGAAGTTGGTTAAGTTATATTGAAGAAATTATGTTTTACATGATTGGATTAGTTAATTAATGATATCGACCGTACGATTTCATATAATACAATGAACAATCGGATAAAATATGTTACTATGTCATTATAGAATTTATTCATTCAAATCAAATATGGGAACAACCGCAAGGCATCTCACATGGATACAGTCAACTATCTCGATTATATTATACACTAGGTGTAAGACCTGTATATTATACGGGTTGATTTAAAAATTGATTAAACTTAAAATATAAAAATGAAATATTTTTTAATGTACAACTTTAAAATAAGAAAGAAAAAAACGTATTTATTACAATTTAATAGCATATCATATATATGATATTTAATACTTTACATATATAAATATATGACTTTAATTAAAAATTAAAATAATAAAAAAATGACAAGTAGATAATATTTATTTCAAAATTACCACAAAATGACAAGTGTTAAAACTCATGAGAGATTGATAAGTGGTAAAAAAAACCTTTTTTTATTAAGAAGGATTCTAGGATGTTGGTAATATATATATATGGGAAAAGTGAATATACCCTTAAGGGTATATAAACTTAGGTACCCAAAATCACCATACTACATCGTTTTATATCATATATATATATATATATATATATATATATATATATATATATATATATATATATATATATATATATATATATATATATATATATATATATATATATATATATATATATATATATATATATATATATATATATATATATGTGTGTGTGTGTGTGTGTTTCTGTTACATGAACTTTGCTAGTCGCCATTTGAACCAAAATCAACATACTTCGTATTTGCAGGAAAATCTATATCATACTCCTTTTATTATGATGTTAAGCATTGCATAACACAACTTATTCTTTGTCATGTAGCTCCTATATGCATAACATCTCTAAAAAAATTTAGCATGTCATATCCATTTTCTATTTTTTTTTTCTAAATTTCTACTGTCTCTTCTAACTTTGTGTTTGATAAATGAGCTAGTAGTATATGGTAAGAAAGATTTTCGAAATTTCAAAATAAATATACCTTTCCCGAAACGTCTTATCACTTAAAGAAGTTTGAAAATTTGTAAACATTTGAAAATTTTCGATTGCTTGTTATTAGTAAAAGTAGTTTGAAAAGTAGATCCAATTCGATAAGTCATAAAAATGTGTATGATAATCTTTTTTTTTATTTTTGAATTACAAATTTCGAACATTGTACTTATTTCTCAAATTTCGAAATTGTGTGGTCATTATTATGTAGGACAAGTTCTTTTATATGGTCATTGAGATCAATAGCTCATTTACATGTAGTAGTCTACAAAAACCTAAATTCATGTTTACGAATTTCCTTTTCATTTTCGAAAACTTAAATATAATGTTATATTGGTTGGATTGGTGTTTCGAATAACGCATTTAATGTGGTCATTGAGATCAACAACTCATTTACATATATTAGGCTACGAAAACCTAAATTTAGTTTTTCAAACTTGTTCTTCGTTTCCAAAAACCTAAATTCAATGTTATATTTGTTGGATTTGTGTTTTAGCAACTATTGCAACGTAAGATTGGGTATATAGACGTATGTAAATAGTTATTTTTTACATGTTGTAACAACTTTCGAGCATGTTAGAAACTTAGTAATTACTTGTTATTTTGGTAGATTTATGTTTTAACATCTTTCGTAGTGTAGATTAATGTACAAGATATATTGGGTGTGTCAGTTGGGTTTTGCTTTTTATAACTAAAAAGAGAAACATATACGAAACTGATGAATATATTTAAAAAAAGAATTAGATGTTTGACACTCCGGTGAAAGATTGTAAATTTATTATAATTTTTAATTGTTGTGGTTTTATTACATCATCTTTGCTTTTAAAAAGGCCAATGTGACTCTATAAATGGTATCATACCCATATAGAAGATAAACGATAGGTCGAGTTTGGTATTTTTCATCTTTAAACGACAACAAAATTCACTAAAAAAACCTTGTTATTTTGAAGAGAATATAGTTTTAATCTTAACAAAGTCAATAAATTAACTAATTATAAGTAAAAGTAGTGGAAAAAAATTTAGACGACAGATTGTAAATGTAGTATGTTTTTAATTGTTGTAGTTTTGGTAACCATCTTTGATATTTATAAGAGCTTTAACTTTTATTTCTTAAGAAAAAGATTTTAATTAAAGAAAAAGTTTTGCGAGATTTTAGCTTTTATTTTAAACAATAAGAATGTACATCCAAAAACTACTTTAAATAGTTTGGATGAGCTTTTAACTTTTAATTTTTATATTTTTAAAAGTAAACAATTATTTTTATTTTTATCAAACACTTTTATATAAATAAAAACTACAACTTCTGGTTTTTATTGAGAGACTCGTGTATTATACAGGTTGATTAAAAAAAAATATTAAACATTAAATTAAAATATAAACATAAAATATTTTTTAATATATAATTTTAAAATAAAAAATTAAGAAACGTATTTATTGCAATTTAATATTATATATATGATATTTAATACTTTACATATATAATTATGATTTTAATTTTAAAAATTAAAACATATCAAAAATAGATAATATTTATTTCAAAAATACCACAAAATGATAAGTATCAAAACTTATTAGAGATTGATACGTATAAAAAAAACATTCATTTATTAAAAATATGTCTTTAGCCTTTTATTAAAGAGTTAGTTTTTCTGTAGCTTCAACTTAGGTGCTGTTTGTTTTTTGGAAAAAACCTCTTCAAACCTCTTACTGCTGCGCGACGCAGCACACGCGCAACACTTTTAATCTCGCAGCTGTTTGTTTTTTAGAAGCCTTCTGAGTCAAAAACCTCTGCGCGTGCTCTGTTTGGCGCAGCACTTGTACTGCCTCTTCCAACCTCTTCCAACCTCTTCTTCTTCTTATTTTATTGCTGAAATTTTGATTATATGTTATTAAAATTTTATTTCATATTTTTTTTCCCTTTTTTTTCATTTATTCTTATTGAATTTATTTTTCATTTTTTTTATATTCAATAATAATAATTTCTTGATGAAATATCATTATTTTTTACTGAAAATATCTTTATTTTTTGTTGAAATATCATTCTTTTTTACTGAAATATCATTAATTTTTACCGAAATGTTATATATTATTAAATTTTACGTATTAAAAAACTATTTTCGGTTTATAAAATTAGTTTATTTTAATTTTTTAATATCTGCAGCAGTATTGATAGGTGCATTTTATGCACCTACTTTGTATGTTTATTTCCATCTTTTTATAGCATTCTACTTTATAATTCTTGCATTTAGTTGATTATTAGGGCAATTGCATATTTCATTAAGAGTGCCTGGTACTTCACTATTTTTGATTTATTTTGCAGGCATTATGGAGCATGGAACGTGGAGCTTGGATGCATGGATGCATGGATGCTTGGAACGTAGAGCTTTGGAACATGAAGATGGAGCCAACAGTGAAGACGTTTTGGAATTTTAGCAAAAAGCATGGGCCATGCCAAAAACGCATGGTCAAGACAAATGGCCATGCCAAAGAAAAAACACATGGGCAAAAGGCATGGCCATGCCAAAAACGCATGGCCTCATGGCATGTCACGTGAACTTTAATAAAAGAGCAGGAGACGTCATTTTGAAGGAGAGGACGGTTTTGGGAGTAGTTTCTGGCGATCTAGGCCAATTTTGGGAGAATTCTTGGAGCTTTTGAGAAGACTTAATCATTGCAAACATTTGGATTTCACTTTTGTAAGGATTAAACATTCCAATTCCATCTTATTCTTGTTTGATTTGTTCTTAGCCATGTGTGGCTAAGAAACCCTAGTTTCTAGTTCTTGTTCAAAAAATGTTGATTGCTTGACTTGAAGCATATGATTTGATGTTTGATTTGTGATTCTATTCTAGTGATTATGTTTTTGTTTAACTAGAATCCTTGAATTTGATTTGTGTTTGATTGGCCACTTTCATGAATTGAATTTTTGTGCAGTTAATTAACTTTTAGGGCACCTAATCGTTCTATTGAGTTAATAATTGGTAACAAGCAATAAGTTTTCTTATTGTAAAACATATATCACATGTTTTCACACTTCCGAGCGTATGAGAAGAAATGAACATTGTTGGGAAGCTTGTACAAAACTTAATGCAGTTTTTCAATACAATCTAAGAGCGTGTTTAGGTTGAATTAGTAAAGCTAGGTCTAATCAAAGAGCGTGTTTTGGTTAGATAATTTGGCAAGCGAGAGTTATTAGAGCGTGTTAATATCTTTCAGTACCAACATAGAATAGCAATCTTGAATTACATCAAGTCATAATCAAGTTGAACAACAACATTGAGAACTAGAACTAGAACCATTCAATCAATTTGTTTACAAATCTATTTCATTTTGTGCATGCTTTTAAAGTAGATTGTTATTTAGTTATTTACTTTTGCAAACAAACCCCTTCTTTGTGACCAAAGTACCTTGTGCAAAAAGGTATAGACTTTTGTCCCGTGTCTCTGTGGTTCGACCCTGCTTGCCTTGTACTACTTTTTAGTGCATTAAAGCAGTGTATTTGGAGTCTATTGTACCCCTTTTATTTGTTGGGTCTGACACACTTAACAAATTGGCGCCGCTGCCGGGGACACGGTGTTACTAATTGTTTATGCCTAGATCCTTTCGTACAGGTATACCACTGCCAATTGACTCGGAGATAGAGAAGACTGCAAAGAAGTTAAGGAAGCAAGCCAAGCTTCGTAAGAGGCAACCAGTTTCCGGTACTTCTTCATCCTCCAATCCCCCGGTCATCAACATTTGGGAGGATATTACCCTCTCAAGTGTGTCTGCATCCGAAACAGAAAGTCCATTACCTTCACCTCAACCATCCTCATCTAGAAATACCACCCCACCCTCTTCACCTACTCATCACAACCCAAACAATACACCCACAGAAACTTCAACCACTACTCATACCATGGGAGACAACCATGGAGGGAATCCGCCTCCAAATCCACCACCCGAACAAACCCTTCGCCAATGGGCGAGGCAAGAGGTTACTCAACAACCTCTTTGCATCACCTATCCGGCAGCCACAAACCTTGAATTAAAATCCGGTCTCATTCACTTACTCCCAACCTTTAGAGGCTTAGAAAATGAAGATCCCCACAAGTTCCTCACAGAGTTCCATGTTGTGTGTGTTGGCATGAAACCGCACAATGTCACTGAAGACCAAATCAAGCTTAGGGCATTTCCCTTTGCAGTGCAAGACTCAGCAAAAGATTGGCTTTATGACCTCCCACCGGGGACGGTCAACACATGGGTAGATCTTGCACGCCTCTTCTTAGACAAATACTTCCCAGAAATGAAAGCCTCAGCCCTAAGAAGAGAGATAATTGGGATCAAACAACACAAAAGAGAAGCCTTTCATACATATTGGGAGAGGTTCAAAAAGCTTTGTGCCCGTTGCCCAAAGCATGGTATTAGTGAGTATCAAATCCTTCAATACTTCATTGAAGGCATGACTCCTTGGGAAAGAAGACTTCTTAATGCATCAAGTGGAGGATCTTTGACTGACAAGACCCCAACGGAGATTCGGGATCTCATAAAAAACATGGCGGAGGATTCAAAGCATACTAGTCAAGATGAAGATTGGTACACAGATGCACCTCGAGGTGTAAAAGAAGTGCACACTCCTCAAATTGAAGCTCAACTATCCGAATTGACTAAGGTGGTAATGATGCTTGCTAAGGACAAAGGTGTGCAATCCACACCCCGTCCCTGTGGCATTTGCACTCAAGTGGGACATCCGACTGATATGTGTCCTCAATTGCAAGAAGAAGAATATGAAGAAGCAAATGTTATAGGAGGCTATTCCGGGCATAATCAAAGAACTTATGATCAACCCCGAGGCAATCAAGGGTGGAACAACAACCAAAACATGGGTTATCAACAAAGACCCCCACCCCATTACCAAGTAAGGCCTCCATTCCCACAACAGAATTACCAACCGAGGCAACAACAACCTCCTCTTCCTCAACAAGCTGGATCCTCAAGTATGTCCTTAGAAGACATAGTCAAAAGCCTAGCCACCAGCACCCAAAGTTTTCAGCAAGAGACCAAGGCAAGCATCAAGAATCTTGAGCAACAAATGGCACAACTTGCTCAATCGGTGAGCAAAATGGAGAATCAAGGAAAGCTACCTCCTCAAACTGAAAAGAACCCAAAGCACAATGCTTGTGCAATTAGCTTGAGGAGTGGAAAGAAATATGACGGCCCGAAGATACCCGAAGAAGAAGAAGAGGAGTTGGTGATAGAAGAACCACCAAAGAAGGATGAAAAGAAAGAAGAAATGGTGGAGCAAAAGAAGCCGGAAGAGAAAGAAGCAAAGATCACACCACCACCTTTTCCATCAAGATTGAGCAGCAACAAAAAAGAGAGAGAAGATAGTGCAATCATGGCAATGTTTCGGAAAGTTGAAGTCAACATTCCTCTCTTAGATGCGATCAAACAGGTACCTAGGTATGCTAAGTTTCTTAAGGAACTTTGCACATCTAAAAAGAAACTGCGAGGTAATGAGACAGTGAAAGTAAGTGAAAATGTGTCTGCAGTTTTGCAGAAAAGGATGCCCCCAAAGTGCAAGGATCCAGGTGTTTTTACCGTTCCTTGCAAATTGGGAAACTTGTATGTCCCCCGTGCTATGCTAGATTTAGGAGCTTCAATTAATGTTTTACCATATTCTGTTTATAAATCTATTGGCATAGGCACTTTAACAAAAACAGGGGTAATCATCCAACTTGCAGATCGTTCTATAGTACACCCAAAGGGTGTATTAGAGGATGTTTTGGTGCAAGTTAATGAGCTTGTCTTTCCTGCAGATTTTTATGTGCTTGATATGGGAGATGATGACCATCCATCCTCGAGTTCCATACTTTTAGGTAGACCATTCTTGAAAACAGCAAGAACAAAAATTGATGTCTACAATGGTACACTGTCCATGGAATTCGATGGGGAGGTCATCAACTTCAATATCTATGAAGCAATGAGGTACCCAAGTGATGTTCATTGCATAAATTTTGTTGATATAATCCAACCTTTGACTGAAAAGTGTTTTGAGTTGACTAACCATGATTTGTTGGAGTTAGTTTTGAGCAGGAATATTGATAGCAAGTCAGTCAAAGAGATTGCAGAAAATTTCAAGTTAGATGAAGAGTTGTTGGAAATTGTGGAGAGCATGGAAGAAAAGAAGAAAATAAGGTATGATAATAGCAATGTGAAATTGCCCATTTCTGACACAAAACTTCTTCCTTCTATTGTACAGGCACCTAAGCTAGAATTGAAGACTCTTCCAGATCATTTGAAGTATGCGTACCTTGGGGAAGAGAATACTTTGCCTGTCATTATCTCCAACAAGCTGTCCATTGTAGAAGAAGATGAGTTGGTGACTTTGCTGAAAAAGTATAAGAAAGCTATTGGGTGGACAATTGCTGACATAAAGGGGTTGAGCCCTTCCTTGTGCATGCATAAGATCCTCATGGAGGAGGACTTCAAACCAACTCGAGAAGCACAGAGAAGACTGAATCCACCCATGATGGAGGTGGTAAAGAAAGAAATCATGAAGCTTTTGGATGCAGGTATGATTTACCCTATCTCAGATAGTAAATGGGTGAGCCCCGTTCAGGTAGTCCCGAAAAAAGCAGGGGTCACAGTTGTCAAAAATTCTGAGGGAGATTTGGTGCCAACCCGTGTGCAAAACGGGTGGAGGGTTTGTATTGACTATAGAAAGTTGAATGCCTCAACGAGAAAAGACCATTTTCCTTTGCCATTTATTGACCAAATGCTAGAGAGATTGGCGGGTAAATCTCATTACTGTTGCTTGGATGGTTTCTCGGGTTTTCATCAAATTCCGGTAGCCCCGGAAGATCAAGAGAAAACCACCTTCACTTGTCCCTTTGGCACATTTGCTTATAGGCGTATGCCTTTTGGTCTATGCAATGCACCTGCAACATTTCAGAGATGCGTGATGAGCATTTTTTCTGAATATGTTGAAAACATCATTGAAGTTTTCATGGATGACTTCACAGTCTATGGGAACTCCTTTGATGAATGTTTGAGCAATCTAACAAAAATTTTGCAAAGGTGCATTGACACAGATCTTGTACTTAACTATGAAAAATGCCATTTCATGGTGGACAAAGGATTGATTCTAGGTCATATTGTGTCTCGAAAAGGCTTGGAAGTTGACAAAGCCAAGATAGATGTTATCAAAAGTCTTCCTTACCCGACAAATGTTCGGGAAGTTCGTTCGTTTCTTGGCCATGCAGGTTTCTATCGGCGGTTCATTAAAGATTTTTCAAAGATTACAGTGCCGATGTGTCAACTACTCCAAAAAGATGCTGAATTTGAGTTCACTCAGCCATGCAAGGATGCCTTCGATTGTTTGAAGGATTTACTCACCTCTGCTCCAATCATCCAACCACCTAGTTGGGATCTCCCGTTTGAGATCATGTGTGACGCGAGCAACACGGCTGTAGGGGCAGTATTGGGTCAAAAGGTGGGTCGAGCACACCATGTCATCTATTATGCATCAAAGACCCTTGATAGTGCACAATGCAACTACACCACAACAGAAAAAGAGTTGCTCGCTATTGTTTTTGCACTAGAGAAGTTCCGGCAATACCTCCTTGGAACTAAAGTGATCATATACTCGGACCATGCAGCCATAAAGCACTTACTTACCAAGAAAGATTCGAAGCCGAGGTTAATACGGTGGATGCTGCTTTTGCAAGAGTTCGATATTGAGATCAAAGATAAAAGTGGGAAAGAGAACCTAGTCGCCGACCATTTGAGCCGAATAGTTCAACCCGAAGATGCGATTCCCATCCATGACACATTCCCGGACGAGCATTTGTTTGCTATCCAAACACCACCTTGGTATGCGGATATATGCAATTTCATGGTCACGGGAAAGTTCCCACCCGAGCTCACGAGGTCACAAAGAGATAAGATCAAAAAAAGAAGCGAGAAGGTACATTTGGGATGAACCGTACCTTTGGAAACATTGTGCAGATCAGGTAATAAGAAGATGTGTTGAAGAACATGAGGTACAATCTATTCTTAACTTTTGTCATAGTTATGCTTGTGGAGGGCATTTTGGTCCTCAAAGAACCGCCAGGAAAATTTTAGACTGTGGATTTTATTGGCCCCGACTTTTTCATGACTCTTACACTTTTTGTAAAAGCTGTGAGAGATGTCAAATGACAGGTTCTTTGAGTACCCGAAACCAAATGCCCTTGACCCCCATCTTGGTCTGTGAAATATTTGATATATGGGGTATTGACTTTATGGGTCCTTTTCCTTCATCCTTTGGAAATTTATACATCCTTTTGGCTGTCGACTATGTTTCCAAATGGGTAGAAGCAAAGGCAACAAGAACTGATGATGCAAAAGTTGTTGTAGATTTTGTCAAGGCTAACATTTTATGTAGGTTTGGAACTCCAAAAGCCTTGATCAGTGACAGGGGCACACACTTCTGCAACAAAACTCTTGGATCAGTTCTCAAGAAGTATGGAGTCCAACATCGGGTGTCCACAGCTTATCACCCGCAAACAAATGGACAAGCTGAAGTGTCAAACAGAGAAATCAAGTCCATACTCGAGAAAACAGTGAACACAAACCGCAAAGATTGGAGTTTGAGATTAGAAGATGCACTTTGGGCATACCGAACTGCGTATAAAACTCCAATTGGGATGTCACCTTATAGACTTGTGTTTGGAAAAGCTTGCCACCTCCCTGTTGAACTGGAACACAAAGCTTTCTGGGCTGTCAAAAAGCTAAACATGAAGATGGATGAAGCGGGTGTTCACCGAAAGTTAGAGATCCAAGAGCTGGAGGAGATAAGAAATGAAGCATTCGAGAGTTCACGCATCTACAAAGACAAGACCAAAGCATTCCATGATAAGTACCTCTCCCGTAAGACCTTTGAAATTGGTCAAAAGGTATTACTCTATGACTCTCGACTTAAATGGTTTTCTGGTAAGTTACGGTCCCGGTGGGTAGGACCGTTCATTGTTACTAATATATTTGATCATGGTGCAGTTGAGATTAAGAGTAACAAAACTGGAAAAGTGTTCAAAGTTAATGGCCATAGGTTAAAGGTTTTCTATGAAGGTTTCCAAGAGAAAGATATGGAGGTTGATAGCTTGGAACGCCCGGACTACACTGAGTGAATCTAAAGGGCAAAGTCGAGCCAAAGACTTGAAACAAGGGCGGCTAACCGAGAGGCAACTCGGGAGTATTTCTCTCTATTTTCTTTATTTTGATTTATTTCATCCGTGTTGAAATGTTTTTACGTCTTTTCGAGGGTTCCGCACAAATAACTTTTCTATTTAATGCTCAAAGAAAATATGTTTTTGTTTACAAAAAAAAAAAAAAAAAAAAAAAAAAAAAAAAAAAAAAAAAAATCGTAAATTTCATGTTAACAGAAAAAAAACGCACGGGGTAAGCCAAAAACGCACGGTCCTATGCTAAAACGCATGGTCATAATTTTTTGCCCATGCTGCCACTTCGAGGTTTTTAAGAAAAAAAAAATTTTTGGCACGGGCTGGCTCCAAAACGCATGGGTAAAAGGCCAAAACGCACGGCCTAGGTTCTAGATCATGCGTGTCGTCGCAGTTTGTTGCAAACAGAAAAAAAACGCATGGGGCTCCCAAAAAACGCACGGCCTAAACACATGGCCGTGCTAATTGATCAAGTTCTTTTAAAAAACGCACAGCCTTCACTGCAAAAGGGCACGGCTCGCGATCGCATATCACAGCCTCCATAAACAAGCTTTGGCCTGCGACTCGGTGAACATAGGGCTAATCGATTCTACCTCGCGTCCGTTTCTCCTTCTTCCCTTCTTCGCACGATCGTTCATTCGTTCGTCTTCCCCCCCTCTTCACGTCTAACCGAGAACTCTTCAAAATCGGAATCTATTTTTCGATTTTTTCCTTCAATTAATCCAAGATTAAGCCACCAAGGTATGTTACTATCAAGTCCTAACTTCATGATCTTCATTCTATAGATCGATTTCTTCAATTAGAGGGTAAAAGATCGAATTTTCCTTCATAAATCCTATGAACCCTAGTTCTTGATTTGTATAATTTGAATTAATTCTTGTATTGGGTTTCGAAAATTCTTGTATAGAGTTCAAGACTAAGCTTGGGGAGGCGCTTTTGGAAGGAAGATTAGAAGCTTTCATCTCCAATTAGACATTCCACCATTGAAGAGTTCAAGCTTTCTTGAGGTTGAAGATGAACTGAATCATACAAGCCAACACTACAAATTCAAGCATTTGAATGGTACATTCCTTCCATATCTCAAGTTTAATGCATGAATCCTAAGATTGTTTGACTAGAATTGTTGAGAATTCGTTCATATGCTCTAAATAGTTATACATTCGTGGTTAGTAGGTTGCCCTATCCTCTCCGAGCATCGAGGACGATGCTTGATCTTAAGCTTGGGGAGGGGTTTTTTGTACTAGGTTTTTGTACTAGGTTTTAGTTTCAGCATGCATGTAAAAAAAAAAAAAAAAAAAAAAAAAAAAAAAAAAAAAAATTCAATCTAAAGAAACCTAATCCTTTTGAATAAGTTGAAGTAGTAGATTAGTCGTGGCTTGAGATTAGAACTTGTTCGTTTTTCATTAAAACTCTTGAAGCAAACCAATTTCACACGAACACGTCTCCCGAAGCTACTCGTGCAAAATAAAAAATGATAAAGTTATCAACACCGCATCATAAAGAGAGATATAGTTTAGCCCTTGGAACACACGATCGGTCTTATGAGTTATTGCTCATTCATCTCCAAACTCCAATTTCAAAGAGTCATAAAATGAATATAAAATTTCAATGACTCGAATTCTCCAGCGCTCTAAAAAGTCTTTTCTACCTATTCCCTTCTAAATACCCTGCTTAGGGACATTGTTTCCGACTATACTTACGGGTCTTTGCGCGTTTACATCAGTCCCCCAAAAAAAAATATAAAAAAAAAAAAAAAAAAAAATATATATATATATATATATATATATATAAAAATAAATAAATAAATAAATAAATATTATTAAGTTAATCTGTGACCTTTGGGATTCGAACAAGTAAACTCCGAGGGGTGTTTTACACCTAATTGCCTAAAGCAAAATTGTTTGGGACTTATTGGGTTGAAAGTTCGCTATACGGGTTCCATAGAAAGTCATGAACTTAATAATAACAAATAAAGCTAATCTGTGGCCTTTGATGTTCGGGCAAGTAAACCCGAGTGATCTCTTTAAATCTAGCACACTAAAGTCATCTGATTTGGATGTGTTGGTTGGAAGCCCGTTACACGGACTTCAAAGGAAGCCATGAGCTTTATTTGCAGAAAAATATAATTAGATAGTTTGTATATATTTATGTTTATAGTTCAATTGAATAACATGTTTGAAAAATGTTTGGTTGTAAACATTGGGACTGACCGTAAACTACTTTGACTGGTGTAAGTGGTTTGAAACGTGTAACCAATCTGGGTAAATATTAGGGAATTCTTAGAAAATATTTTTTTAGAAAAAGATTGTTGTCAGTCAACAAATAGCTGGAGTCAGTCATTGTCATGATTTGAAAAACGAAAATGAGCATATTTTGCATCACATGTTTTCACGAGAGTAAGACCATAATATGTTCCATGTGCTAACCCAATACCTGTAAAAGTGAACAAGTGTTGTAACTTTTGATTTTGTTGAGTTGCGTTAGGGAATGGCTAAAAACCTTGTTTTACTTGTTATATATCTTTATGGGGTTAATGTCAAGTTATCTCAAGGCCCGACAGCTACACCTTCGACTGTATGACATAATGAGGTTAATTGGATTGAACATGTTCGTTGTTTTGTTCATTGCATTAATGTTTGAAAAAAAAAAAAATATATATATATATATATATCTTTTTGTACATATGTTATTTTCTTTATTTCTTCTTTTATTGCATGCACACATTCTTAATTCCATTTAGTCCTTTTCGTTCCTTCCATTCTTTTCATCTTGGTTTCTTTTTAGTCACCTGTCGTCTTCTCTAGGTAGATTCTCGATTTCGTTCTTTCTTGAGGACAAGAAAGGTCTAAGCTTGGGGAGGTTTGATAGGTGCATTTTATGCACCTACTTTGTATGTTTATTTCCATCTTTTTATAGCATTCTACTTTATAATTCTTGCATTTAGTTGATTATTAGGGCAATTGCATATTTCATTAAGAGTGCCTGGTACTTCACTATTTTTGATTTATTTTGCAGGCATTATGGAGCATGGAACGTGGAGCTTGGATGCATGGATGCATGGATGCTTGGATGCTTGGAACGTAGAGCTTTGGAACATGAAGATGGAGCCAACAGTGAAGACGTTTTGGAATTTTAGCAAAAAGCATGGGCCATGCCAAAAACGCATGGTCAAGACAAATGGCCATGCCAAAGAAAAAACACATGGGCAAAAGGCATGGCCATGCCAAAAACGCATGGCCTCATGGCATGTCACGTGAACTTTAATAAAAGAGCAGGAGACGTCATTTTGAAGGAGAGGACGGTTTTGGGAGTAGTTTCTGGCGATCTAGGCCAATTTTGGGAGAATTCTTGGAGCTTTTGAGAAGACTTAATCATTGCAAACATTTGGATTTCACTTTTGTAAGGATTAAACATTCCAATTCCATCTTATTCTTGTTTGATTTGTTCTTAGCCATGTGTGGCTAAGAAACCCTAGTTTCTAGTTCTTGTTCAAAAAATGTTGATTGCTTGACTTGAAGCATATGATTTGATGTTTGATTTGTGATTCTATTCTAGTGATTATGTTTTTGTTTAACTAGAATCCTTGAATTTGATTTGTGTTTGATTGGCCACTTTCATGAATTGAATTTTTGTGCAGTTAATTAACTTTTAGGGCACCTAATCGTTCTATTGAGTTAATAATTGGTAACAAGCAATAAGTTTTCTTATTGTAAAACATATATCACATGTTTTCACACTTCCGAGCGTATGAGAAGAAATGAACATTGTTGGGAAGCTTGTACAAAACTTAATGCAGTTTTTCAATACAATCTAAGAGCGTGTTTAGGTTGAATTAGTAAAGCTAGGTCTAATCAAAGAGCGTGTTTTGGTTAGATAATTTGGCAAGCGAGAGTTATTAGAGCGTGTTAATATCTTTCAGTACCAACATAGAATAGCAATCTTGAATTACATCAAGTCATAATCAAGTTGAACAACAACATTGAGAACTAGAACTAGAACCATTCAATCAATTTGTTTACAAATCTATTTCATTTTGTGCATGCTTTTAAAGTAGATTGTTATTTAGTTATTTACTTTTGCAAACAAACCCCTTCTTTGTGACCAAAGTACCTTGTGCAAAAAGGTATAGACTTTTGTCCCGTGTCTCTGTGGTTCGACCCTGCTTGCCTTGTACTACTTTTTAGTGCATTAAAGCAGTGTATTTGGAGTCTATTGTACCCCTTTTATTTGTTGGGTCTGACACACTTAACAAATTGGCGCCGCTGCCGGGGACACGGTGTTACTAATTGTTTATGCCTAGATCCTTTCGTACAGGTATACCACTGCCAATTGACTCGGAGATAGAGAAGACTGCAAAGAAGTTAAGGAAGCAAGCCAAGCTTCGTAAGAGGCAACCAGTTTCCGGTACTTCTTCATCCTCCAATCCCCCGGTCATCAACATTTGGGAGGATATTACCCTCTCAAGTGTGTCTGCATCCGAAACAGAAAGTCCATTACCTTCACCTCAACCATCCTCATCTAGAAATACCACCCCACCCTCTTCACCTACTCATCACAACCCAAACAATACACCCACAGAAACTTCAACCACTACTCATACCATGGGAGACAACCATGGAGGGAATCCGCCTCCAAATCCACCACCCGAACAAACCCTTCGCCAATGGGCGAGGCAAGAGGTTACTCAACAACCTCTTTGCATCACCTATCCGGCAGCCACAAACCTTGAATTAAAATCCGGTCTCATTCACTTACTCCCAACCTTTAGAGGCTTAGAAAATGAAGATCCCCACAAGTTCCTCACAGAGTTCCATGTTGTGTGTGTTGGCATGAAACCGCACAATGTCACTGAAGACCAAATCAAGCTTAGGGCATTTCCCTTTGCAGTGCAAGACTCAGCAAAAGATTGGCTTTATGACCTCCCACCGGGGACGGTCAACACATGGGTAGATCTTGCACGCCTCTTCTTAGACAAATACTTCCCAGAAATGAAAGCCTCAGCCCTAAGAAGAGAGATAATTGGGATCAAACAACACAAAAGAGAAGCCTTTCATACATATTGGGAGAGGTTCAAAAAGCTTTGTGCCCGTTGCCCAAAGCATGGTATTAGTGAGTATCAAATCCTTCAATACTTCATTGAAGGCATGACTCCTTGGGAAAGAAGACTTCTTAATGCATCAAGTGGAGGATCTTTGACTGACAAGACCCCAACGGAGATTCGGGATCTCATAAAAAACATGGCGGAGGATTCAAAGCATACTAGTCAAGATGAAGATTGGTACACAGATGCACCTCGAGGTGTAAAAGAAGTGCACACTCCTCAAATTGAAGCTCAACTATCCGAATTGACTAAGGTGGTAATGATGCTTGCTAAGGACAAAGGTGTGCAATCCACACCCCGTCCCTGTGGCATTTGCACTCAAGTGGGACATCCGACTGATATGTGTCCTCAATTGCAAGAAGAAGAATATGAAGAAGCAAATGTTATAGGAGGCTATTCCGGGCATAATCAAAGAACTTATGATCAACCCCGAGGCAATCAAGGGTGGAACAACAACCAAAACATGGGTTATCAACAAAGACCCCCACCCCATTACCAAGTAAGGCCTCCATTCCCACAACAGAATTACCAACCGAGGCAACAACAACCTCCTCTTCCTCAACAAGCTGGATCCTCAAGTATGTCCTTAGAAGACATAGTCAAAAGCCTAGCCACCAGCACCCAAAGTTTTCAGCAAGAGACCAAGGCAAGCATCAAGAATCTTGAGCAACAAATGGCACAACTTGCTCAATCGGTGAGCAAAATGGAGAATCAAGGAAAGCTACCTCCTCAAACTGAAAAGAACCCAAAGCACAATGCTTGTGCAATTAGCTTGAGGAGTGGAAAGAAATATGACGGCCCGAAGATACCCGAAGAAGAAGAAGAGGAGTTGGTGATAGAAGAACCACCAAAGAAGGATGAAAAGAAAGAAGAAATGGTGGAGCAAAAGAAGCCGGAAGAGAAAGAAGCAAAGATCACACCACCACCTTTTCCATCAAGATTGAGCAGCAACAAAAAAGAGAGAGAAGATAGTGCAATCATGGCAATGTTTCGGAAAGTTGAAGTCAACATTCCTCTCTTAGATGCGATCAAACAGGTACCTAGGTATGCTAAGTTTCTTAAGGAACTTTGCACATCTAAAAAGAAACTGCGAGGTAATGAGACAGTGAAAGTAAGTGAAAATGTGTCTGCAGTTTTGCAGAAAAGGATGCCCCCAAAGTGCAAGGATCCAGGTGTTTTTACCGTTCCTTGCAAATTGGGAAACTTGTATGTCCCCCGTGCTATGCTAGATTTAGGAGCTTCAATTAATGTTTTACCATATTCTGTTTATAAATCTATTGGCATAGGCACTTTAACAAAAACAGGGGTAATCATCCAACTTGCAGATCGTTCTATAGTACACCCAAAGGGTGTATTAGAGGATGTTTTGGTGCAAGTTAATGAGCTTGTCTTTCCTGCAGATTTTTATGTGCTTGATATGGGAGATGATGACCATCCATCCTCGAGTTCCATACTTTTAGGTAGACCATTCTTGAAAACAGCAAGAACAAAAATTGATGTCTACAATGGTACACTGTCCATGGAATTCGATGGGGAGGTCATCAACTTCAATATCTATGAAGCAATGAGGTACCCAAGTGATGTTCATTGCATAAATTTTGTTGATATAATCCAACCTTTGACTGAAAAGTGTTTTGAGTTGACTAACCATGATTTGTTGGAGTTAGTTTTGAGCAGGAATATTGATAGCAAGTCAGTCAAAGAGATTGCAGAAAATTTCAAGTTAGATGAAGAGTTGTTGGAAATTGTGGAGAGCATGGAAGAAAAGAAGAAAATAAGGTATGATAATAGCAATGTGAAATTGCCCATTTCTGACACAAAACTTCTTCCTTCTATTGTACAGGCACCTAAGCTAGAATTGAAGACTCTTCCAGATCATTTGAAGTATGCGTACCTTGGGGAAGAGAATACTTTGCCTGTCATTATCTCCAACAAGTTGTCCATTGTAGAAGAAGATGAGTTGGTGACTTTGCTGAAAAAGTATAAGAAAGCTATTGGGTGGACAATTGCTGACATAAAGGGGTTGAGCCCTTCCTTGTGCATGCATAAGATCCTCATGGAGGAGGACTTCAAACCAACTCGAGAAGCACAGAGAAGACTGAATCCACCCATGATGGAGGTGGTAAAGAAAGAAATCATGAAGCTTTTGGATGCAGGTATGATTTACCCTATCTCAGATAGTAAATGGGTGAGCCCCGTTCAGGTAGTCCCGAAAAAAGCAGGGGTCACAGTTGTCAAAAATTCTGAGGGAGATTTGGTGCCAACCCGTGTGCAAAACGGGTGGAGGGTTTGTATTGACTATAGAAAGTTGAATGCCTCAACGAGAAAAGACCATTTTCCTTTGCCATTTATTGACCAAATGCTAGAGAGATTGGCGGGTAAATCTCATTACTGTTGCTTGGATGGTTTCTCGGGTTTTCATCAAATTCCGGTAGCCCCGGAAGATCAAGAGAAAACCACCTTCACTTGTCCCTTTGGCACATTTGCTTATAGGCGTATGCCTTTTGGTCTATGCAATGCACCTGCAACATTTCAGAGATGCGTGATGAGCATTTTTTCTGAATATGTTGAAAACATCATTGAAGTTTTCATGGATGACTTCACAGTCTATGGGAACTCCTTTGATGAATGTTTGAGCAATCTAACAAAAATTTTGCAAAGGTGCATTGACACAGATCTTGTACTTAACTATGAAAAATGCCATTTCATGGTGGACAAAGGATTGATTCTAGGTCATATTGTGTCTCGAAAAGGCTTGGAAGTTGACAAAGCCAAGATAGATGTTATCAAAAGTCTTCCTTACCCGACAAATGTTCGGGAAGTTCGTTCGTTTCTTGGCCATGCAGGTTTCTATCGGCGGTTCATTAAAGATTTTTCAAAGATTACAGTGCCGATGTGTCAACTACTCCAAAAAGATGCTGAATTTGAGTTCACTCAGCCATGCAAGGATGCCTTCGATTGTTTGAAGGATTTACTCACCTCTGCTCCAATCATCCAACCACCTAGTTGGGATCTCCCGTTTGAGATCATGTGTGACGCGAGCAACACGGCTGTAGGGGCAGTATTGGGTCAAAAGGTGGGTCGAGCACACCATGTCATCTATTATGCATCAAAGACCCTTGATAGTGCACAATGCAACTACACCACAACAGAAAAAGAGTTGCTCGCTATTGTTTTTGCACTAGAGAAGTTCCGGCAATACCTCCTTGGAACTAAAGTGATCATATACTCGGACCATGCAGCCATAAAGCACTTACTTACCAAGAAAGATTCGAAGCCGAGGTTAATACGGTGGATGCTGCTTTTGCAAGAGTTCGATATTGAGATCAAAGATAAAAGTGGGAAAGAGAACCTAGTCGCCGACCATTTGAGCCGAATAGTTCAACCCGAAGATGCGATTCCCATCCATGACACATTCCCGGACGAGCATTTGTTTGCTATCCAAACACCACCTTGGTATGCGGATATATGCAATTTCATGGTCACGGGAAAGTTCCCACCCGAGCTCACGAGGTCACAAAGAGATAAGATCAAAAAAAGAAGCGAGAAGGTACATTTGGGATGAACCGTACCTTTGGAAACATTGTGCAGATCAGGTAATAAGAAGATGTGTTGAAGAACATGAGGTACAATCTATTCTTAACTTTTGTCATAGTTATGCTTGTGGAGGGCATTTTGGTCCTCAAAGAACCGCCAGGAAAATTTTAGACTGTGGATTTTATTGGCCCCGACTTTTTCATGACTCTTACACTTTTTGTAAAAGCTGTGAGAGATGTCAAATGACAGGTTCTTTGAGTACCCGAAACCAAATGCCCTTGACCCCCATCTTGGTCTGTGAAATATTTGATATATGGGGTATTGACTTTATGGGTCCTTTTCCTTCATCCTTTGGAAATTTATACATCCTTTTGGCTGTCGACTATGTTTCCAAATGGGTAGAAGCAAAGGCAACAAGAACTGATGATGCAAAAGTTGTTGTAGATTTTGTCAAGGCTAACATTTTATGTAGGTTTGGAACTCCAAAAGCCTTGATCAGTGACAGGGGCACACACTTCTGCAACAAAACTCTTGGATCAGTTCTCAAGAAGTATGGAGTCCAACATCGGGTGTCCACAGCTTATCACCCGCAAACAAATGGACAAGCTGAAGTGTCAAACAGAGAAATCAAGTCCATACTCGAGAAAACAGTGAACACAAACCGCAAAGATTGGAGTTTGAGATTAGAAGATGCACTTTGGGCATACCGAACTGCGTATAAAACTCCAATTGGGATGTCACCTTATAGACTTGTGTTTGGAAAAGCTTGCCACCTCCCTGTTGAACTGGAACACAAAGCTTTCTGGGCTGTCAAAAAGCTAAACATGAAGATGGATGAAGCGGGTGTTCACCGAAAGTTAGAGATCCAAGAGCTGGAGGAGATAAGAAATGAAGCATTCGAGAGTTCACGCATCTACAAAGACAAGACCAAAGCATTCCATGATAAGTACCTCTCCCGTAAGACCTTTGAAATTGGTCAAAAGGTATTACTCTATGACTCTCGACTTAAATGGTTTTCTGGTAAGTTACGGTCCCGGTGGGTAGGACCGTTCATTGTTACTAATATATTTGATCATGGTGCAGTTGAGATTAAGAGTAACAAAACTGGAAAAGTGTTCAAAGTTAATGGCCATAGGTTAAAGGTTTTCTATGAAGGTTTCCAAGAGAAAGATATGGAGGTTGATAGCTTGGAACGCCCGGACTACACTGAGTGAATCTAAAGGGCAAAGTCGAGCCAAAGACTTGAAACAAGGGCGGCTAACCGAGAGGCAACTCGGGAGTATTTCTCTCTATTTTCTTTATTTTGATTTATTTCATCCGTGTTGAAATGTTTTTACGTCTTTTCGAGGGTTCCGCACAAATAACTTTTCTATTTAATGCTCAAAGAAAATATGTTTTTGTTTACAAAAAAAAAAAAAAAAAAAAAAAAAAAAAAAAAAAAAAAAAAAAAAAAAATCGTAAATTTCATGTTAACAGAAAAAAAACGCACGGGGTAAGCCAAAAACGCACGGTCCTATGCTAAAACGCATGGTCATAATTTTTTGCCCATGCTGCCACTTCGAGGTTTTTAAGAAAAAAAAAAATTTTGGCACGGGCTGGCTCCAAAACGCATGGGTAAAAGGCCAAAACGCACGGCCTAGGTTCTAGATCATGCGTGTCGTCGCAGTTTGTTGCAAACAGAAAAAAAACGCATGGGGCTCCCAAAAAACGCACGGCCTAAACACATGGCCGTGCTAATTGATCAAGTTCTTTTAAAAAACGCACAGCCTTCACTGCAAAAGGGCACGGCTCGCGATCGCATATCACAGCCTCCATAAACAAGCTTTGGCCTGCGACTCGGTGAACATAGGGCTAATCGATTCTACCTCGCGTCCGTTTCTCCTTCTTCCCTTCTTCGCACGATCGTTCATTCGTTCGTCTTCCCCCCCTCTTCACGTCTAACCGAGAACTCTTCAAAATCGGAATCTATTTTTCGATTTTTTCCTTCAATTAATCCAAGATTAAGCCACCAAGGTATGTTACTATCAAGTCCTAACTTCATGATCTTCATTCTATAGATCGATTTCTTCAATTAGAGGGTAAAAGATCGAATTTTCCTTCATAAATCCTATGAACCCTAGTTCTTGATTTGTATAATTTGAATTAATTCTTGTATTGGGTTTCGAAAATTCTTGTATAGAGTTCAAGACTAAGCTTGGGGAGGCGCTTTTGGAAGGAAGATTAGAAGCTTTCATCTCCAATTAGACATTCCACCATTGAAGAGTTCAAGCTTTCTTGAGGTTGAAGATGAACTGAATCATACAAGCCAACACTACAAATTCAAGCATTTGAATGGTACATTCCTTCCATATCTCAAGTTTAATGCATGAATCCTAAGATTGTTTGACTAGAATTGTTGAGAATTCGTTCATATGCTCTAAATAGTTATACATTCGTGGTTAGTAGGTTGCCCTATCCTCTCCGAGCATCGAGGACGATGCTTGATCTTAAGCTTGGGGAGGGGTTTTTTGTACTAGGTTTTTGTACTAGGTTTTAGTTTCAGCATGCATGTAAAAAAAAAAAAAAATTCAATCTAAAGAAACCTAATCCTTTTGAATAAGTTGAAGTAGTAGATTAGTCGTGGCTTGAGATTAGAACTTGTTCGTTTTTCATTAAAACTCTTGAAGCAAACCAATTTCACACGAACACGTCTCCCGAAGCTACTCGTGCAAAATAAAAAATGATAAAGTTATCAACACCGCATCATAAAGAGAGATATAGTTTAGCCCTTGGAACACACGATCGGTCTTATGAGTTATTGCTCATTCATCTCCAAACTCCAATTTCAAAGAGTCATAAAATGAATATAAAATTTCAATGACTCGAATTCTCCAGCGCTCTAAAAAGTCTTTTCTACCTATTCCCTTCTAAATACCCTGCTTAGGGACATTGTTTCCGACTATACTTACGGGTCTTTGCGCGTTTACATCAGTCCCCCAAAAAAAAATATAAAAAAAAAAAAAAAAATATATATATATATATATATATATATATATATATATATATATATATAAAAATAAATAAATAAATAAATAAATATTATTAAGTTAATCTGTGACCTTTGGGATTCGAACAAGTAAACTCCGAGGGGTGTTTTACACCTAATTGCCTAAAGCAAAATTGTTTGGGACTTATTGGGTTGAAAGTTCGCTATACGGGTTCCATAGAAAGTCATGAACTTAATAATAACAAATAAAGCTAATCTGTGGCCTTTGATGTTCGGGCAAGTAAACCCGAGTGATCTCTTTAAATCTAGCACACTAAAGTCATCTGATTTGGATGTGTTGGTTGGAAGCCCGTTACACGGACTTCAAAGGAAGCCATGAGCTTTATTTGCAGAAAAATATAATTAGATAGTTTGTATATATTTATGTTTATAGTTCAATTGAATAACATGTTTGAAAAATGTTTGGTTGTAAACATTGGGACTGACCGTAAACTACTTTGACTGGTGTAAGTGGTTTGAAACGTGTAACCAATCTGGGTAAATATTAGGGAATTCTTAGAAAATATTTTTTTAGAAAAAGATTGTTGTCAGTCAACAAATAGCTGGAGTCAGTCATTGTCATGATTTGAAAAACGAAAATGAGCATATTTTGCATCACATGTTTTCACGAGAGTAAGACCATAATATGTTCCATGTGCTAACCCAATACCTGTAAAAGTGAACAAGTGTTGTAACTTTTGATTTTGTTGAGTTGCGTTAGGGAATGGCTAAAAACCTTGTTTTACTTGTTATATATCTTTATGGGGTTAATGTCAAGTTATCTCAAGGCCCGACAGCTACACCTTCGACTGTATGACATAATGAGGTTAATTGGATTGAACATGTTCGTTGTTTTGTTCATTGCATTAATGTTTGAAAAAAAAAAAATATATATATATATATATATATCTTTTTGTACATATGTTATTTTCTTTATTTCTTCTTTTATTGCATGCACACATTCTTAATTCCATTTAGTCCTTTTCGTTCCTTCCATTCTTTTCATCTTGGTTTCTTTTTAGTCACCTGTCGTCTTCTCTAGGTAGATTCTCGATTTCGTTCTTTCTTGAGGACAAGAAAGGTCTAAGCTTGGGGAGGTTTGATAGGTGCATTTTATGCACCTACTTTGTATGTTTATTTCCATCTTTTTATAGCATTCTACTTTATAATTCTTGCATTTAGTTGATTATTAGGGCAATTGCATATTTCATTAAGAGTGCCTGGTACTTCACTATTTTTGATTTATTTTGCAGGCATTATGGAGCATGGAACGTGGAGCTTGGATGCATGGATGCATGGATGCTTGGATGCTTGGAACGTAGAGCTTTGGAACATGAAGATGGAGCCAACAGTGAAGACGTTTTGGAATTTTAGCAAAAAGCATGGGCCATGCCAAAAACGCATGGTCAAGACAAATGGCCATGCCAAAGAAAAAACACATGGGCAAAAGGCATGGCCATGCCAAAAACGCATGGCCTCATGGCATGTCACGTGAACTTTAATAAAAGAGCAGGAGACGTCATTTTGAAGGAGAGGACGGTTTTGGGAGTAGTTTCTGGCGATCTAGGCCAATTTTGGGAGAATTCTTGGAGCTTTTGAGAAGACTTAATCATTGCAAACATTTGGATTTCACTTTTGTAAGGATTAAACATTCCAATTCCATCTTATTCTTGTTTGATTTGTTCTTAGCCATGTGTGGCTAAGAAACCCTAGTTTCTAGTTCTTGTTCAAAAAATGTTGATTGCTTGACTTGAAGCATATGATTTGATGTTTGATTTGTGATTCTATTCTAGTGATTATGTTTTTGTTTAACTAGAATCCTTGAATTTGATTTGTGTTTGATTGGCCACTTTCATGAATTGAATTTTTGTGCAGTTAATTAACTTTTAGGGCACCTAATCGTTCTATTGAGTTAATAATTGGTAACAAGCAATAAGTTTTCTTATTGTAAAACATATATCACATGTTTTCACACTTCCGAGCGTATGAGAAGAAATGAACATTGTTGGGAAGCTTGTACAAAACTTAATGCAGTTTTTCAATACAATCTAAGAGCGTGTTTAGGTTGAATTAGTAAAGCTAGGTCTAATCAAAGAGCGTGTTTTGGTTAGATAATTTGGCAAGCGAGAGTTATTAGAGCGTGTTAATATCTTTCAGTACCAACATAGAATAGCAATCTTGAATTACATCAAGTCATAATCAAGTTGAACAACAACATTGAGAACTAGAACTAGAACCATTCAATCAATTTGTTTACAAATCTATTTCATTTTGTGCATGCTTTTAAAGTAGATTGTTATTTAGTTATTTACTTTTGCAAACAAACCCCTTCTTTGTGACCAAAGTACCTTGTGCAAAAAGGTATAGACTTTTGTCCCGTGTCTCTGTGGTTCGACCCTGCTTGCCTTGTACTACTTTTTAGTGCATTAAAGCAGTGTATTTGGAGTCTATTGTACCCCTTTTATTTGTTGGGTCTGACACACTTAACAAGTATGCAGCTGTTAAAAAAACAAACACGCTTTTAATTATAGTCTGCAGCCGTTTGGTCCACCTCTTCTACTGCAGAGGGTTGCAGAGATGGTCCGCAGACTTCATGAATTTTTGCTTCAGAAAATCAAACAGCACCTTAGTTTCTTACATCCCTGATGAAAATTTTGTCGTTGAGGCGTGTAATTTTACTAGGGTTCATGGTTCAAAAAAAAAATTATATTTCTACAAAAACTGTAAAGTTAAAATTGTAATCAGATTCATCAAACAAAACAAATAAATACACAGAAATTTGTAATATACTAATTAATAGTTCGCAGTATGAAATAACAACGCGATCACAAAAAAAACAGTCGGCGGTAGTTTCATGCTTGGTCTTCAAATGGGTGTCGGGATGCTCCTTCCCTCCATATCCATCAACGATAAAACCTTCCTCTATAAAACCCTAGTTTTTCCCAAACCCTATATCAGAACCCTAACGTCTACAAAACCCCAATTCCAACGTCCGACCAAACCTCCTCCTTTTTCAGTACACTTCTCCGGTGGCAAAACGAACTTTTACAAAGAACATTCGGTTCAATTTGATGATCTTCCTCGAAATTGGAACCTCAAAAGGAGTTTGTTTGAGAAGCTCAAAGCTAGAGACTCAGACCCTGTTCAGATCCTCGAAGAGGATGGAGATTGGAGCAAAGAACTTTTCTGGGCTGCTGTTGGATTCCTCAATCAAACCTCCAGATCGAGCCAGGTTCTGCAGGTGAAGTTTCACATTCTTTGAACATCAGTCGTTTCTTTTCAAAAACCTTTCTGTAAATTTGATCGATTTAAGGATGTTGCGCTTTTCTATGGTGCGATAGTTCATGTTTTGTAATGTTGCCCACCAGGTGTTTGATAAATGGAAGAGCAAGGATGATTCACGAGTGAGCCAATTCAACTACGAGAGAATCATAAGTTTGTTAGTTGAAGAGGGATTAGTTGAAGTTGCAGTGTTGACCTTGAAAGATATGAAGAATTTTCATGGTTTGCAGGCTTCATCTGAGATCTATGATTCAATCATCCATGGTTTTCTCAAAAAAGAAAGATTCGAAGATGCATTGTTTTATCTCAAGGAAATGGAAGATACCAAAGTGATTCCACAGCCACATACGTATAATAAACTAATCAAAGTGTATGCAGATAATGGTTTGTATGATGATATGGCAAAGTGTGTTAAAAGAATGGAATCAAACGGGTGTTTCCCTAATCAATCTACTTATAATTTGTTAATCAGAGAGTTTTCGAAAGCTGGATTGATTAAAAGAATGGAAAGAACATATCAGATTGTGATCTCAAAAAAGATGGATCTTGAACCCTCAACAATGGTGGCAATGCTAGATGCGTATGCCAACTTTGGGATATTGGAAAAGATGGAGAAGGTTTGCAAAAAGGTGTTGAAGTTAAAACCGAAAGTTTTCTTGAAAGATGATTTGATTCATAAAGTGGCTATTGTTTACATTGAGAACTTTATGTTTTCTAAGTTAGACGATTTGGGAAACGAGCTTTATCATACCAAAACAAAGAATAGTGACATGGTGTGGTGTTTACGGATGCTTAGTCATGCTTGTGTCTCGAGTAGAACCGGAATGGAATCTGTGATTCAAGAGATGGAATACAAGAAAGTTGGATGGAATGTGACGATTGGTAACACCATGTTGTTTGCATATGCGAGAATGAAAGATTTTGAGAACATGAAAGTTGTAATCTTGAAAATGGTGGATAGAGGTGTGAAAGGTGATATTGTTACTTGTGGGATTTTGTGTGATGTATACGGGTTTGATGAGTTGAGTTGTTGGAGAAAAATGGGATTGTTTGGACATGTTGTGGAGTTTAAAAGTAACCCTTTGATTCTTGTTGCATTTGGAAAGGGGATTTTTTTGAAAATTGTTGAAGAACTTGATCATAAAGAGAGTAAAGTTTGGAGCTATGAGCATCTTATCAAGTTGGTGAAGCAACATCAAATTGATGAAGATAGGTTTCCATGATATGAATGATTCACTCTTTTTGTTTAGAAAACTTGTAGAAGCATTAAACCCATTAATACTTGTGTAATTTTCCTTGTTAAAATTACTAAAATACCCTTTCACCATATATTTTTACAAATAAATGTCTTTTTATCTCCAATTGCCATGCCTCTTCCTCTTTTCCTCTCCAATTTCACAAATTACTACTAGAGAAATCAAATGCCACTACTTAAAAACAAAAATTCAAATTCAAATGAAGGGAGTATATCAATCCAAAAGTACAAAAAGAGAATCAAAAGTGTCCATGTATCAACAATCTAGACAATAAAAAAAACACGACCAAATTTTTTCCCCCTTTTTCGGCTCCTTGGGAGCAGAATCCGCTCCGATATATAACCTTAAAGTTCTCAAAATACACAATAGACATACTATCCATCTCACAAGTTGTAACTTACCAAAAAAAAAAAAAAAAAGTCAAAACTAAAATTACCAAATACTCTTCTCTCCCTGAAATAAGCATCATTCTCTTTTAAGACTCGATTCATATGAACATTTTTATAACAATAGAAGACATGAAGATTCCTTAATTTTCAAGAAGTTTGAACAGCAAGCCTCTGTAAATGCTCAAAGAAGACTTGAAGGTTGACATCATCAGTGAAGATGACATCCATTCCAGCTGTAGCCACTTCATTGTTATATGTTGCTGATGGATTCAACTTAGCCAATAAGAATCTTGCCTGTTTTTCACATATTAATGAGTTAATCACTTAATGTATTCAAACACCAACCCTTTTACCTATTTGCAAAAATTTGTTATCTGGAATGCAAGGGTAAAATGGTCATTTAATTTCATTCAAACGGTTTATTCAGTCTAGAAAAGAAACAAACCTTATGTATACACTATACAACAACACTTTATCTGTAATTTACTTAACTAATCAATATTGTGAAATTTGTTATTTGGAATGCGAGGGTAAAATGGTCATTTACCTGAGAACCATGTTGATCACACACCACCAATCGTGGGACAGGAAACCGCTCACGTATTATTAGTTCTGCATCATCATGTGGCGCTTGTAACAACTGAGCAAATGCCTACAAAAATAATATATATTAACATGATGTTTTTTTTTTTTTTTAAATTATAAAAAAAGGAAATGAGGGAAAATGAGAAAAAGTACTTGATGTTCAGGCTGATGTTGGTAGCCATTGTTTCTCCATTGAGCAATTGTCATGCCATGAAAAACAACTACACTAAAATAAGAATCTAACAACAAGATTCTATCAGCTGAAATTGATGCCACATCAAGCAATGCAGGAGAAGGAAGTGAGTTGAATGAATATGAAATCAATGAAGGCTGAATCATCACAGTTGCATTTGTTATGCTTTCTCTGTTTAACATCATCCGAAAATAAGCAGTTTCATCTGGACTATTATTAAACACCTGCCAACATTTCATAAAAATCATAAAACTCAACATATAACAAAAAGGGTAATTCGGTAAATTAACAGCTTTTTACCTGAACAAACTGTGATCTTCGAAGATTGAACATGAATTGAGGGAACAATGAGAAACTAGGGTTTAAAGAAAACGAAGAGGGGTCGTCTTTTCTATAGTCCCCAAATTTGGAACATAGGCGAATTAGGTTTCTATCTATCCACCTTGTTGCATCAAATGATTCCTGAAAAGGGTAATTCCGTAAATAAAATTTATATATTTGATTTGTATAAAAAGTACTACAAAAGAAAATGCAAATTCACCTCCATTTCCATTTTATAAGAAGTTAATCTAGCCACTACTACAGCAGCAGTCTCTTGATCAAAACCTTGCATTAATTCCTGTTAAAGAAAAGGGTAAATACGTCTTTTTCCCAAATAAAGAAAAGGGTTTTACTATTTTTTTACCTCTGAAACAACAGCACTCTCTACCCATCTTCTAGTGAGTGTAGTAACTCGTAGTTTCGGTTGCCCATCAACACTCTGGTATCTGAACCAAAATGACCGTTATACCCTTACATTCTCAAAGAAACAACTTTAATGTGGGGGGAAAAGAAAGGTGAGTTTACCTTGTGGTGGTTTGTATATACAACTGTGGATTTACATTTCCAGAAGGATCTTTATCACTTGATGATATATCAAAGAAAACAGTCAAACAAGTGTCTTTATCAAGTCCACATAACTTCCATGATGTGGTGTTCCCTTCACCTATCACTGTGTTTGCAACAGCAAGTCCTTTCTGCAAAAAAATAAATAAATAATTATATACAAATTGGTAAAGATTAATGAACAATTTATTAAATGACTAAATTGCCACCTTTTCCAAGGATGTGCAAGGTCCAATGATCCCCTGAATCTTGATATCCTTTGAACATGTAATATCAAGTATGCCACTGAAAGTAATTTAATCACAATTCACAAATTCATTATACATTTATAGTTATACATCAAATAATATAATGATTTTTATGTGACTACATAATGATATATACTCACTTATGAGCAAGGCCAAGAGACTCTTCTCCTTTCTCAAAAACACGTTTGAATGAATCTTTAAAAACTGAATGACCAAAACTTTCAGCTAAAACAACAAGCCCACCAGTTCTTTCAATGATCACCTTCATTTCTGCAACTCCAACCTAAGAATATAAAAAAGGTTCAGTAATTCAGGTAAGAACAGAATGATGGAATGAATAGAAGAGTTAAGAGAATGAATGTTGGTTGACCTGGTCAAGGGCAGAAGCAAAAAGATCCAAAACATGACCTTGGCTGACCATTTGCTTTGCAAGTTCTTCATAAAACTGAACTGCTTTTCTGAAATATGGTGCTGCATCTTTGTCCAGATCTTTATGTGAACGAACAGGATCTGAGAGATCTTTGGATATGATCTGAAAGAAGATTGAAGGGAGATGGAGGTTTGGGTTTAATGGGAAGTGGAAATGATTCAATGAAAAAATGGATATCAAAATGGCTTACTGAACCAGGGCCTTCTGTGCAGGGACCTCCGACTAGTGCCACCATACGAGCACCTGTTCCAGGCAAGCAAGCTCCAAGCAGACCTGCTGCAACACTCAATGCGACTCCAGTACACCTTAATGAACGATTACCAGGAGCAACAGGCCATTGATCTGTTCCTAATTCCTCCAGAAGCTGAATTATGGATTTGATAAGCATCCGATTGAGAGGAATGGATTGAATTTAAAACGATGTGATGAAAAAACTCACCGAATGGATAATGTATGCACCCTCGGAAGCAGGTAGTAAGAACCTTGTGACACCAGCATTTGGTTGTACTGGTCCTTTCTGAAACCCTTGACCGGGCACCGGCACACCACCAGGTCTTCGGCCACCGGCGAAACCTCCGCCTAACCCCAATTGCTCTAGAACTTGATCTTTGGTCATCTCTTTTGATCCTCGAAAAACATAAACCTTTGACATATCGGAATATCCCAATTCATGAACCTGAACCTGAGTTCCGAAAGAAACAAACCCGACCAAAGCGTTTTCTGGTAAGAATTCAAGCGCCTGTTGTAACGCCGATTTCGCAAACCCTAATTCTTCCTCGATCATGCAGGTGTCAAGTACGAATACGTAGACAGGTGGAGGAAGCGTGTGGTGGACGTCATGAACAGGAAGTGCGTATTCGATAGTGGTGTATTGAGGGTAGAGTTCAGCGGGAACGTTAGTTTCGGAGATGCCGGAGAAGTGGTGAGGGAAGTGGTTGCGCTGGAAGCAGAATGGGCAGATCCAGATGAGGGCGGAGAAGTCGACGCGGCAGAAGGGATTAAGTACGGCGGAGCAGGTCTTGCATCTGAGTGGCTCGTAGGGATTGGTGGGGATGAGAGGGTGAGTGCGGATCGGCGAGATCGAGGCGGCGATTGGAATCACACACTTGCTGGCTTCAACTTTTGTGCGTGGCCAGGCGTTCCAGGTCATACGAACTCCGTCGATTCCCTCTGGATCGGTATTCGCCATCTCCGTCGCCATCTTGCCTGCAAAATTGAAGCTTTTTCTGGGGGTTTTGTATAGTTGGATTGAAGATGGTAAAAAGGGGTTGGCGACCCCTTTGGGGAAGATGGTGAAAAGGGATCACTGAAAATGGTTAGAAATCTGAGAATTGGAGTCAAATGGAGAGAGAGGAGTGAAGGGCGACTACTGTTTTGTGAGCTTCAGTGATGGATTGGGATCGGGTGTGGTTGATCATCTATGAACCTTCATAATCATAGTGTCTTTTTTTTTTGATAAAACTGGTTTTGATTCATTAACAATGTTTTTTTATAATAAATACAGGGATATTTATAAAACTAGTTGAATGAAGCTTTTAATCAAAAATAACTAATTTTATTATGTTTTCAAAAAATATTACTTTGTGCATCCTCCTAATAAATAAATAAATTTTTGTCACACATATTATCATTGATTTGGTCACATATTACTACATATTACTTTGTGGTTATTTTTAATTAGTTTTTTTTCCACATTTATTTGGTTACATATTACTTTGTGGTTATTTTTAATTAGTTTTTTCCCACATGTCATTTTATGGGTGTCTTTAATTTTTTAATTTCTATATAATATTTAAATTTAATAATTGTAATAAATGTAATAATAATAAATACATATCAATTTCATTAATTGATTTTCTTCTAATTTCAAATTTTCTAAATTAAAGTTTTATTGGTTTTTTTTATTTATCTAAATTATTTGTTTAATTTAAAAGAAAACCAAACAATTTAATTTTAATAAATCAATATTTTTCTATTATTTTTCTTATAAATTCAAACTTCTCAAATGTTTAAATTTTCATATTCTTTTATTTAAAATGAACTCATTTAATACATAGATCTTACACCTAGTTTTATAATATTCAAAGTAAATGTCTATTTTTTTATTTACATTAAAAAATATACAAAAAATTACTATATTTATATCTAAAATATTAAATTCAAAAAGTTTAATATTATTGTTTTTTAATAAGGAAAAATTATTAATCTAGCCTAAAACACTAATTACCTATCTAAAAATAGCAAAAAAATATATTAGCCAAAAGTAACCCACAAAATAGTAGATTGGTCAGAGTTAACTACGGTCAACAGTAGAAAACTACTTTTTCGTGGCAATAAGTTGTTGTTTTCCGATATTTCTATTTTTTTACGGCCCATTAGCATATAGTATATAATGTATAATTTTTCAGATTAAGTTATTTTGATTATTATTTTATTGGTTCTACCTATTTTTTTTCTCTCAATAGAGCACCCGAAGAACAACGAAGTATATCCATTTTTTACTAAAAACTAAGTGTGAAACTCATGTATTACATGGGTTTATTAAAAAAAGATATGAAATTTTAACAATTTGAAAAGTTTAAATTTATAAGAAAAATGAGAAAAAATTTGAATTATTAAAATTAATGAGGCTTTAATGTATTGAATACATTACATATATAAACATTTTCTAATGAATACATTTACATTTATATTACCATACATATTAAATGTGGAATTTTAATTTAATAAAATAAAAAATACAATAAAATAACAAGTGGAAAATAAAAAATTCTAAAAAATGACATGTATCCAAATGAAGAAGAATGGAACATGTGACAAAAAGTTCTTTATTTATTAAGGAACATTTACCGTATCGTTGACTAGAAGTAGTTTTTGTATGTGGAGATGATTTTTTTTTAAAGCGAAAAAAAATATTAAAACGGTAGGTTTCGTATGAAGCCTACAATTCTATTTTTATTTTTATTATTATTTTTTTAGTTTATTGTAACCACGTAAGCCATCATATATAAGTTATGACTTCATGATTTTTTTTTCAAAAAACTTTAAAAAAAATAACGAAACCGTAGGTTCTTGAGAGGAAACCGTAGGTTTCCAAAACACCTGCGGTTTTACAAGTTCAAAATGATTTTTTTTGTATTTATCACAAGAAGTAGGTCATTTAACAAAACATTAGTTCACTCTAACTATCTACGGTTTCGTAGGCTATTTTTGGATAATTTCTAATTTTTGGCTAAAAATAGTCAATTACTTTCTCAATTAGACTATATTAGTAATTGTCCCTTTTAATAAAAATATTACATTTTAAACCCATATATATATATATATATATATATATATATATATATATATATATATATATATATATATATATATATATATATATATATATATATACTTCGATATTAAAAAAAAAATTGTTAGATTTTAGTAAAAACAATACATTATAATTTAATATGACATAAAGTAGCTTGGAATGCCTTATTTTAGAAAATTAATTTATGTATATTAAAAAGGGACAACTCTTAGGAACAATACCTGCCAGGTACTGTTCGTGGGTTAGGATTAATCTACCTTGGTCATCGCCTCCGTTGTGTTCTTATTTTGTGGCTTCTCGATTCTTCTTCTCAGTTAAACCTAGCGCTCTCACCACCGATCGTTCACCTCCAACAACAATCTCCTTCTTCACCGTCATCGTGTATACTCTTCTACCACCTCGTTTCTCCACCTCCTACCTATTCTCTTGTAACATCCCGACTCCCATGTATGTTTTTTAAATAATTTACTTACATAATTTTAGAGAAAATCGATGATTTGGATGCCCCAACTCGCCGAGTATAGGAGTTGATGACCGCTGGATTTTTAGAGCTTACTCGACGAGTTGGAGAACCCCAACTCGACAAGTAGGTGTTGAGTGAGAAAATCCTAATTTTCAGGGTTTGTGTCCTATTTAAAGGACCTTAAGCCTTATAATCCGCCTCCCTTGTCACCCTAGAGATCTATAAGAAACCCTAAACAAGTTCCATTTGTTGTGTGTGTGAGAGATTAAATTTGAAGTATTCTTGTGCATTTTGGAAGGAGATTGGAGAGCAACGCGACTTAGATCAAGGAGGGACCTTTGGATCCAGTGTTCTTAAATGATAACTTCGGTTTAGAGGTAAAAAGCTACCAACTTGACCATTTCTTTTGTTAGACCTCTTCCTAGGGAGTTTTAGGGTTTTCACCCATCTATCTTTTGGTTATTTGGTCACTCAAGAATGGCATGAGAATTAAACATCAAATATGGGTTGTTTGAGGTCCTTTGAGGCCAAATATGACATGGTGTATTTATTCATTGCTTAAAATCAAATTTTATGCTATATGCTTGACAGTCTTGTCGAGCCCTTTGAGTTACTCGATGAGTAGGATGAACTCGGCGAGTCGGACTGTCAGACACACGGGTTTTCAGGATTTTGGCTTATTTTGACTTGGGATAATTACCAAAATTGTTTTTGATTAATAAAATCTGAATTTTATTGATTCTATGTGATTATCTTAGTCAAAATATATTTATCATTTAATTAGATAATTATTGTCTTATATGCTAAATCTTAATTATTTGAATTATTTGATCAATGATCTTGCATGAAATTGGATTATGTCAAAATTAGATAACCACCAATTAATTGTTTAATTGTTTTATTTGAATTTTGATCTAGCTAGTTTTCAAGTGTTTCAAAACTTGCACTCAGGTTTTGGAATTTAAATTTTTGATTAAAAGTTTAATTTTGAAATAATTAAATTCCAAACCTTAGTGGAGCGTGTGTGGTTAACCAGCACACTAATTTGAGTTTAAGAAAAGGTGGCAAAGGGTGAATCGATGTTTGTCATAGATCAATGGAGCATGTGTGGTTAACCGACATATTGATTAGGTGACTGTAACATTGAGGGAATCATGTACATTTTCATGGTTATTCACACCCTGTTTGTGATCCTCAGTATTCCAGTCACAAAATTGAGAGGCATATCGAGATTTAAACATGCCATTGAAAAGTTCAATGAATCTCAAAGAATCTAGGAGTTTCAATACATTTAAAACTTAATTGCTTTTGTTTTTCATGGTGGAAATTAGTGAATCGTCATTCACTTACCTTCAAATTGTTTGTTGTTTAGATTACGACATCCCTCTTCTAAATTGCAAATAATGTTGTTGGGTCCTAGTTCTAATTTCTCATTTGGGTGTTTAATTGGGGATTCTTATCTAATCAACTTTGTCTCTTTTCTTTATCAAGATGTCTAACCCGAATAACAACGCTTCCGGCTCAAATTATTCCGGATCATTATCACTCATGAACTTGTGTGGGTGGGTGATCTTCGACGAAAACAATTTGAACGATTGGACCCTTACCAAAAGGATGGTCACCCGTTACGAGGACAACGAGTATGTCCTCGACAAGGAGCAGAAAGAGGTGGATGTAAACACTGCTACTCCCGATGAGATCGCTGCCTTTGAGGCCCATGAGCATGATGCCACGAAAGTCCATCGCATCATGCTAGCGGCCATGACTGTTGAACTCCAAAAGTCCTACGAGAACTTCTATCCCTAACTTGACAGGTACCACTAGAGTGCCATACATGACAGGTACGAGATCATCATTTCGATGATCACGACCAAGATGAGAGACGAAGAGTCTGTCACTACTCATCTGCAAAAGATGCAAAGATATGTTGACCGCCTGCAAGAGTTAAATGTTAACTTTGATGAAGAGCTGGTGATTGATATCATTCTTCACTCATTGCATCCTTGTTCCAACCACTTATGCATGACCTACCACATGAATAAGGATGAGGTAACGTTGAGCAACCTTCAATGACTATTGAGGATTGCTGAGAGTAACCTCAAGGATAAATCCATTGCATAAACTCCTACTCTTACTGCTGCCCCAGTCTTGGCTATTAGGAAAGGAAATGGTAAAAAGAGGAAGGCTCCCTCAAAGAGCCACCATAAGGGAAAGACCCAAGATGGCACCTCTTCTATTGGAACCAAAGTTGGTCCTATTGTACCCGCTTCAAACCCAAAAGATGCAGAGTGTTATCACTGTCACGACAAAGGGCATTGGAAACGAAGTTGCCCGAAATATCTACAAGATATCAAGGATGGAAAGATCAAGCCGTCCTATGCATGTATTTATACTATTCAATCTAATGATTCATCAAATGCTATTTCTTAGGTTCTCGATACACGGTGTGGTTTTCACATTTGTTCTGATTTGCAGGGCCTAAGAAGAACTAGGGATGTGGAGCATGGGAATATAAACATGATCATGGGGAACAGAAGAGTGTCACCTGTCGCCAAGATTGGAGTTTACTATTTAGTTCTTAGTAATGGATTAGGACTCGATTTGAATAACTATTGTTATTCTCCAGAAATGGCAAGAAACATCATTTCTTTTCATGGTTTGTATAGACAAGGATTTATATATTAATTTGATAATGAAAAGGGTTCTATTAATTCTTATCTTAATGGTGTTTTCTATTTTGAAGCATTGCCTTGTAATGGAATATATGAAACCGTGATGGTTGTAGACAACTTAGGAAATGATGTGTTGCATATCAATTCTTCCAATAGTTTGGACAAAGCATGTTTGTGGCATTGTCGTATTGGACATATCAACAAGAAACACATAGCCCAACTCCAAAAGGATGAAGTGTTAGAGTCATTCGACCTTAGGGAAGATGACGCGTGCGAGTCTTGTTTACTTGGAAAGATGACCAAGTCGTATTGGATCTCATACACACCGATGTGTGTGTGCCCTTTAGATCCACCACAAGAGATGCAAGTCGCTTCTATGTGACTTTTACCGATGATTATAGCAGATATGGGTATATCTACTTAATCAAGAACAAGTCATAAACCTTTGAAAAGTTCAAAGGTTTTAAGCAGAATGTGGAGAATCAGCTTGGCAGGAAAATCAAGATGCTTCGATGTAACGCCCGTAGATTCGGGCTAGTCAATTTAGAGACGATAAGCATCAAAAATGACTTTTTGATGGAAGATTATTTAGAATGATTAATCTTAACTAAGTCATAGTATATGTTACAAGGATTCTGTATATATAAAGAACGCCGAAATCCGAGTTATAACGAAGACGTTATGATGTGTCGAAGTTTCGCGACAGAACCGGCACGACACAGCGCGACGTAAATAGTGAATTTACGTTAAAGTGATATTTGGCCTTAGCGATCTAAATGAAAGACGTAGAATACATTAAACCGAGAGCGTGCATAAAAAGAACGTCTAAATCTGACTTCGTATGAGGAAGTTATGATTTTACGAAGTTTCAGCATTAGCAGTATGCAGCCCGAAACTCGAGATTGAGGTCGAGTGATAATTAGCCAAAACTTTCTAAATGAGAATTGAACATCTCATCAATATTAGTCCAACGATAAAAAGACAGACGGAAACAGAGTTCAGATGAAGGAGTTATGAATTTCGAACGGAGTTTTCTTGTCTCGGCCTACTAAAAATAATATATTAATAATATATTAAAACCCGGAGTACGATCGGCGTACTCAGCGCTGGCAGCCTATAAATAGAGGCGTAAATCTCCCATTTTCTTCACAACTCTTCACTTCTTTCCTCCCAAATACCCCCGAACCTTCAAGGTTTTTCCCTAGCACCTCCAAGGTGTTAGAATCAAGACCCGGAGCTCCGGGAAGCTCTAAGAGGAGGAGCCTTTCGGCTCGGGAACGCTGCTCCAGTAAAGCCCGGTTTTCGATAAAACCCGCTGTAGGTGAGCTACGTCTACGCTATTTTTAATATAGATTCTAATTAGTTATTGTAATGTTATTAGGTTCGTAAAATAATTATTTGGGCTATTATTATGATTTATATTGAGTGTTATTTAACGCTTATATAATAGTACTAATAGTCAAACTATTAATTTGTCGCGGTTATCGTTAGACTAAACCCTAGTGGTATTAATACTAGGTTTTATCGAAGGAAAATTGTTTTGAGAGTATCGAAACGCTGTCCGAGTGCTGAGTCACCACCTTTCAGGTGAGTGCATAGTTACTTTTAGCTTACACATAGATATGAAGTATTTTATATAAATTACGTGCTATGTGTGCATATTATCTGAATACTTGCTATCTATGCTGGGTGAACGATTTTATACACGTTTTAAATGATTTAAACTGTATATGTATTTTATATCTACGAAAATGTTGGGGTAAGACATGGGTAGATGTAATAGATGAAATATGAGTTGGATGATGAGTTGAGAGTTGAAATAGAGCGTAAGGTGAGGGTGAGAGGTGGACGATGTGAGAAGCCTTTTTCCCAAATGATGGCCCCGTCATTCAGCAGAGTATGGATGACAACCACGGACTATTCTAGACAGTCCAGTGGAACACTAGTAGGCTCGCAACCTGTAGGTGTTGTGAACGACGTGTTCACTGGTGTACTCTAAAAACCCATTGATATGTATTGCGAGTGGACTCTCTAAAACGATACTGTCAATAAAACCCGACAGATGCGCCTAAAGGAATCCATAGGCAAAAGCGCCTAATAGAGAACCTCATAACCCCGACAGATGCACCTAAAGGACTACTCTGGCAGATGTGCCCCATAGAGATTGTCACAATTTTGGCAGCTACGCCCTAGTGATAGAACTAGCAGTTGTGCTTGATAGATGTGTCATTTACAACGATGGAATTTGTACCTATTCCTTAGGATACTCCTTAGGAATGAATGAACAAGAAATAGTTGATTCTTAGGGTAGATCCTTAAGAATAAATAAGATAATGGGGATGGGTAATTGGGTTAACTGTTTGATTATTAAACGTAATAATTATATTATTGTGGGTTGAAAACCCTATGTACTCACCAGGTTTCCCAACCTTACCCACTCAGTTTATTTATATCACAGGCGTCGATGTGAAGTGACATTACACTGAGAGATTAAAGAGATGTAGATCACTAGTGTAAATAAATGTAAGTCTATTTATGCTTATGTTCCTGTATTGACGATGACATCCCAAATGTTTTAGAATGAATAAAATACGTTTCTTCGAAAATGTTTTGATAACGTATTTATCGTATTTTTTGGGAACAAATTCCACAACATTTTTATGAAAAGAAGTACTTTGATTTTTATAAAGCATAAACAAAATCGATATTTTGTGGCCGTGAAAATGGGGATGTCACATGTTATAAAACGCATTGTTGTGCATGATTTGATGAGTGAATAGCGAATACATATAAGTCGAAGTTTATCTGTTCCTTTTAATCTTAGAGGGTAAAAGCGATATCTTGGGCCCCTCAATGATTTGTTTTGACTTATATGTCGGGACCGGTCAGGACTGAATTGATGTGTTCAATTATGTTCTATGTCAGACAAATCAAAGATCGTGAAACAACTGTTGGACAATAAGTATGCCTATGTTCCATGTAATTGTCCGTAAGATATCTTGAGAATAGAGGACTACACAATCCCTTATCTAAAGGACAGGTTACTGATAAGATCAGAGTTCGACAACGACTTATTAGAGCTACGATTGCTAATCGGATCCTGAAGTTGTACTTGCAAATATAGTTGTTAGACTTATCTAAGTGAGAGTCTGTTGGATTAGTGTCTAAGTCCATAACTATATTTGGTATGTACTTGACCCGGTTCTAGCATGGTCTTTTTAGGTTGCCTTCACCAAAGCAACTAGACAGGATGCTTTATGGAGAGAGAGAGAGAGAGAAAGAGAGAGCGAGAGGATATTATGGTTTATTACTATATTATAAGAGTAATATATTAAAAGAGAAATCATATTAGTTAATTAATATTGATTAATAATTAATTGAGAAATTGATTTTGTGATCAAAAGAGATTAATTGAACTAAGGGGAATGGAATTACAATTATAAGATAATTGGATTTTGGGTTGTGGATCTCTTGGATTATAGGGTGGACGATTTTAAGGTGGGAGTCCACTTAGAAATCCTCCAAGGCCTTGTTTTGGAGGGTTCCATTGGACTGCTTAAGACCTAAGCTATCCAATTAGGGTTTTGACTGAAACCCTAGCAGCACACCTATATAAAGGACCCCAGGGCTCCATATTTCAGCTACCCTAAGAAACCCTAGAGTTCAAGAGCCGAAATTAAGCCTCCATTCCCTCTCTTCAAAGATCATCTTCTTTCCTTGGTGTTTGTGAGCCATTAGAGGTATTACAATTACGACTAAGCTCTTGAAGTTGAAGATTCTTGCTACTATCAAAAGGTAATCATCTAAACTTGTTTTATTTGTAGATCTCGTTTTTATGGTATACTAGTTTAGGGTTTACAAGCTTTGGATTATTTGCATGTATAATAGATAAACCTAAATCCAAAGCTTTAGGGTTTGCATGTGCACATAGGAATATTCTTTTGCTCAAAACCTATCAGTATCACCCTGGCAAGGCTAATGTGGTAGCCGATGTCCTAAGAGGCAGTGCAGTGAGTGCTCTAACCCGAGATATATGCATGAAGACGAAGATGATAACTTCGGTCTTAGATACCATCCGAAAGGCCCAGGTAGTGGTAGTGAGACCAGAGAACCGTCAGAGGGAGCAGGTGGTCGGTCAAATTTTAGAGTTTAGGATGGATAGTCGGGGGCTTATGACTTTATGTGGACGGATTTGGGTGCCTTATACGGGTGGGGATCGGCGTATTTTGAAGGAGGAGGCCTATAGGTCAAGATTCTCGATCCATCCGGAGGCCACCAAGATCTATTTGGATTTGAAGAGGGATTACTGATGGCCCTGCATGAAGAGATTTGTGACATGGGTAGCTGAGAAATGCTTGACCTGTCGTCAGGTCAAGGCGGACCACCAACATCCACATAGCCTGTTGTAGCCTCTAGAGATTCCCTAGTGGAAGTGGGAACAAATTTCCATGGATTTTATCACCAAATTACCGAGGACTGCACGAGGTGTCGATGTGATCTAGGTGATTGTAGACCGGTTGACGAAGAGTGCTCACTTCCTGGTTATCAGCGAGAGCTCTTATGTAGAGAAATTGTAACATCCCAAACATCGCAGGTATATTTCAAATCCCTCCTCTTTTGCAAGTTTCCAATTGTATCCCCTCGAATGTTTGAGTTGAGATATGAGGAGTATAAGGACCGAAGTTGCCACTTTGAGTCAGGAGGGAGTACGTTGAGCATACATAAGGGTACACTGAGCGTACTAGGCATGTCCTAGTACGCTGGGCGTATACTCATATATGTCGGACGTACTAATGTATGGAGTAGAAGCTAATATTTAGGGTTTGGGGACTATATAAACACCCTTATGGATCATTTCCTCTGATTATCCTCAGCCTCCACAGCCTACATTCATCCTCCCCAAACCCTAGATCTTCTTTGTGGGTGTAAGCTTGAGTGGTGTGTGTTTTGGAGTGTTTCAAGAAAAGGACATCGCATCCAAGTGTTGGAGAGGAAGATAAAGTACATAGATCTGAAGTTAGTTTGTGCTCAAGAAGCTCCTAAAGGTATAAAGTTCTAAACTTTATACATATATGCTTAGATTTAATCATTTTACTTTGTTAGAAGCATCTCTTGTCCCAAAAGCCATAAAGTGGTGTATTTTGTGTTATGGACGAAAAGAGTTGTCCTTCCAGACTCTTGAAGGGACTTTGATTGATAAAAATCAAGTCCCATTAGTTGTAAGTGTCCCATGCAAGAGGAATAGAGGTCTTAATAGATTAAGACCAAGCATTTAGAACTTTATGGACGTCCAAAGTGATAAAGGTCGTGACTTTATGGACATTGGGCATGTTAGGCCTCTGGATTTGAGATTAAAACTTAAGTGCTTAAGCCATTAAGCACTAAATAAGGTTTTGTCAAGACATGGAATACACCCAATGTAAATTCAGTACACCCAACGTACTGGGTTGACTACCCCGATGGTGGTGAACCTCTAGTCGAGTACGCCCCGCATACCAGAGGAGTACGCCCCACGTACGACCTCTGTTGGGCCATTGACATTTGGGCTTTGGGTTTTTGGGCTGTCTTATGGACTAAAGGGGGTTTGGGCCTTTTCTGGGCTTAATAAATAAGATGTTATGGGCCATTTGGTGGTAGTGGATCATGGGTTTAGCCCCAATAAGGAGATTAGGCCCAATTTAGCAAGTTGGGCCAATAGTGGGCTTAAGTGTTGGGCCTTCAAGATAAGGACTCGGTGTGGGACTTTGACCCAATAAAAAGAATGGTTTAATGAATTCTAAAGACACTTGGTCAAGGAGGGGGCAATGATAGGTATTAAACTAGTATTTATTCTTATGCGACAGTTCGGGATTCCTTGTGATAGGTTCATTGCTATGCTTGTGATCTGTTATATCGGTTTGACTATTATATGCATGTTATTGTTTGTATGTTATCCATATAGATATGATTGTTTGTTTGGAGGTTGGGTTGAGGTGGTCCTGCTTCGTGCTGTAGGCCAACATACCCGAGGCGGTCCGGATAGTCTGTAGGCCCTAAGGAGGCGGTCCAGTCATGCTGAAGGCCCAGCGAGCGGTCCGGAGACTATAGGCCTTGAGGAGGCGGTTCAGTCATGCCGACGACTCAGGAGCGATCCAGATAGGCTGTAGGCCCTGAGGAGGCGGTCCAATCATGCTGAAGGCTCATTATACATCTTGTTTGTTATTATTTTGCTGTATGGTATATGTTGGTATTTTGGGGGTAACTCACTAAGCCTTCGAGCTTACATTTATTGATTATTGTTTCAGGTACTTCAGGTGACCATGGCAAGGCAAAAGCGTGACGCACACATCCTTATGATTTTGGATTTTTGGGAACTCTGACATGAAATCATTTGGAAATAATTTGTGAATTATGTTGATGGTTGAATAATTTTTGATTACTCGGATTGGTTTTGAAAAGTTTAAAATTTAGTAAAATTTTGTGTTGTTACAGAAATTGGTCGAGATCTACGTGCAAGAGGTGGTGGCACGACATGGAATGCCGACATCGATAGTTTCAGATCGAGATGTGCGCTTTTACTTCCGGGTTCTGGAAGAAATTTCATGAGGAGTTGGGTACCCGGTTGCACTTCAGTACCACTTATCACCCACAGGCAGACAGACAGAGTGAGCGGACGATTCAATGCTCGAAGACATGTTACATGTATGTATTATGGACTTCGGTGGAAGTTGGGACACTTACTCGCCCTTGGTTGGGTTTTCATACAACAAAAAACACCATTCCAGTATAGGTATGCCTCCTTTTGAACTCTTATATGGGAGGAGGTGTCGGACTCCCATCTGTTGGGGAAAGGTAGGGCAGAGAGTGATGGGGGGGGCATTAAGATAATGCTCAAGACGACAGAGCGGATCCAGCAGGTTAGATAGAGGTTACTGACGAACCAGAGTCATCAGAAGAGTTACGCCGATCGACGCCATTCAGAGCTAGAGTTTCAGGTAAGAGATTTTGTCCTCCGAAAGGTATCCCTACGGAAGGGGTGATCCAATTCAGGAAACGAGGCAAGCTAGGCCCTAGATACATTGTCTCTTTCAGGGTGATCGCCCGACTGGGTAAGGTAGCTTATCAGTTGGAGCTTCCTGTAAAGTTGAGTCAAATTAATAACACCTTCCATGTGTCCCAGCTGCGGAAGTGTGTAGCCGATGAGACAGAAATGGTCCCTTTAGAGGACATTCAGGTTGATGAGCGTCTGAACTATATTGAGAGGACGATAGTGATCTTCGATAGGAAGGTGAAGGTATTGAGGAATCTAGAGGTACCCTTGGTTTAGGTTCAGCGGCAACATCAGAAGGGATTTGAGTAGACATAGGAGCCAGAGTCCAAGATGCGGGAGAAGCACCCAGAGTTGTTTCCGGAGGATGACTTCGAGGGCGAAGTCTGATTCTAGTGTGGGAGAATTGTAACATCCCGACTCCCAGGTATTATTTTTAAATAATTTACTTACATAATTTTAGAGCAACTCGACGAGTTGTATGCCCCAACTCGCCGAGTAGAGGAGTTGATGATTGTTGGATTTTTAGAGCCTACTTGACGAGTTGGAGGACCCTAACTTAACGAGTAGGTTCCGAGTGAGAAAACCCTAATTTTTAAGGTTTGTGTCCTATTTAAAGGACCTTAAGCCTTCTAATCTGCCTCCCTTGTCACCTTAGAGCTCTGTAATAAACCCTAAACAAGTTCCATTCGTTGTGTGAGAGAGAGATTAAATTTGAAGTATTCTTGTGCATATTGGAAGGAAATTGGAGAGCAACGTGGCTTGGATCGAGGAGGGACCTTTGGATCCAGTGTTCTTCAGTGATAGCTTCTGTTTGGAAGTAAAAAGCTACCACCTTGACCATTTCTTTTGTTAGACCTCTTACTAGGGAGTTTTAGGGTTTTCTCTCATCTATCTTTTGGTTATTTGGTCACTTGAGCATGACATGAGATTTAAACATCAGATATGGGTTGTTTAAGGTCCTTTGAGGCCAAAGATTCTAGGCCTGTCAAATCGGGCCGTCGTGTCGTGTTTTTGTCTAACACGACACGATACGACAAGCTTTGTTGTAACACGAACACGACACGACATGATGTCGTGTTTTTTTTCACTAACACGAAAACGAACCAATTGAAAAACGACAACACGACACGACACGGCAAAGATGATATTACATAACTATTATCTTATTTAATTCATATATAACACGATAAAAACGAACACGAAAAACACGACAAACACATGCTTAATCGTGTCAATTTCGTGTGGATTTGTAAACACGAACACGACACGACACGACATCGTGTTTTTTAAACTTGACACGACCACGACACGAAAATGAATTCGAATTTAGATTTCGTCCCGATTTCGTTTCGTGTCGTTTATTTTTGTCGTGTCGTGTCATATATTGACACCCCTAAAAGATTCAAGCTTTATTAAGCTAGAGGCAAGCTTTTATACATTTAACCTTATATGGAGTTTATGTTGGCATTTCGAGTCCTAGATGCCATGCTTGGACGTAAGCTTGCAACTTTACGTGGTGTTTCTGATGGGTTTTATACAAACAATCCTATGTGTGCATGCAACCCTAGAATTGGATCTATGTTTTCACTATTAGTTACACAACATTATGAACACATAATAAAACCCTAATGATACATACTATTTTCGAAATTCACCAAGAAGATTAGAATACATACCTTTTGTTGTTATATAGTAATAACAACTCAAATCCTCCTTGTAATGGCTTTAGAAAGCTTAGAGTCACAAGTGTCACTCTTCTAATGGCTCACAAACACCAAGAACAAGAGAATGAAGAATAATAAGAGAGGAGGCACCCAAAAACGTGTGGAAACCCTAAGGAAACTCTTAGCCACGTTTTTGGTGCTCTAGGGATCCTTAAATAGTGAGGCTATTAGGGTTATCTAACAAGGAAACCCTAATTTGACTGGTTAAGCCCTAAGCAACCCACAGACTCCCTTCTTAGAGGCCTAGGATGATTTCTAATGGGTTTCCCCATAGAATTCGTCCACCCCTCTAATATTGAGTCCATTAGCCCAATATTCAACTATCATACAATTGACAGTTCTAGTCCCTTAAGTTTAATTAATGTCTTTTAGCCATATAAATAAATTCTTAATTAATTATTGACTAATATTAATTAACCAATATGATTTCTCCTTTGATATATTATTCTCATAATATATTAATAAATCATAATTAATCCTCTCTCTCCATAATTCATCCTATCAAGTTGTTTTGGTGAACACAACCCAAAAGGACCATGCACCATCGGGTCAAGTACATACCAAAATAGTTATGAACTTAGACACTAATCCAACAGTATCCCACTTGGATAAGTCTAATAACTATTATGCATATGACTTCAGATCCTGATCCGCAATCGTAGCTTTCAAAAGCCGTTGTCAACTCTGATCTTATCAGATACGCGCCCTTTAGATAAGAGATCATATATTCCTCCATTCTAGATATCGTATAGACTGAGACATGGATTTAAATCATTCTCTCTGTCTATGTGTTGTTTCCCGATTTCTGATTTACGACGACTGACAACAGACTACAACTGAACACATCAAATTAGTCCCGGCTTGGCCAAGCGCTTTGGGTGTCATCACTAAATCATTGAGGGGCCCATAGATATCGCTTTCATCCCACTTTGGATAAAAGGAACGGATAAACTTTGATTCAATGCTTGCTTGCACTCACTCACCGAATCACACACAACAATATGTTTTATGACACCAAGTTACTGGTGCGTTTACATATTATCAATGTGTAACCGACTCGCAAGATACAACTCACATATCTCAGTTTCAAGAATATAAGATATTATCATCTCACCAATCACCCGTGATAAAATCCATGAAGTGATCCAAGTGAGCGTGGGTTTAATCCTAGCTCAAAATCATATTCATAAGCACTCATGAATGTTGCAGCAAACCTTTGCTATTGATGGGTTTTAGTCATAAGAACATCCTATGTGCTCATACAAACCCTAATGCTTGGATCTAGGTTTCTCTATTGTATATGCAATTCATCCAAGACTATAAACCCTAGATCTAGCATATGATAATCAATACAACATATAATTAGGGTTTAGATCATACCTTGATTGTTATGTAGTAATAACAATCTCAATTCCTCCTTGTTATGACTTTAGAAAGCTTAGAGTCACAAATGTCACTCCTCTAATGGTCCACAAACACCAAGAGCAAGAGGATGAATAAAAGAAGAGAAGGAGACTCTCAAAAACGTGTGGAAACCCTAGACCATTTGTTCACCACGTTTTTGGAGCTTAAGGGTTCTATATATAATGGGGCTATTAGGGTTATCTAACAAGGAAACCCTAATTTGGATGCTTAAGCCCTAAGCAACCCATGGACTCCTTTCCTTAAAGGCCTTGGACGATTTCCAATGGGTTTCCCCATAGAATTCGTCCGACCTTATAATATAAGGCAATCCATAGCCCAATTGCAATTATCTTATAATTACAATTCTAGTCCCTTAAGTTTAATTAATCTCTTTTAGTCACAAACTTAATTCTTATTAATTCTTGACTAATATTAATTAAACAATATGATTTCTCCTTTAATATATTATTCCCATAATATATTAATAAATCATATTTAATCCTTTCTCTCCATAATTCATCCTATCAAGTTGCTTTAGTGAAGGCAACCCAAAAGGACATTGCACCATCGGGTCAAGTACATACCAAAATAGTTATGGACTTAGACACTAATCCAACAGTCTCCCACTTGGATAAGTCTAATAACTATTATGTGTATGACTTCAGATCCTGATCTGCAATCGTAGCTTTCCAAAGCTGTTGTCAACTCTGATCCTATCAGATACGCGTGTCCTTTAGATAAGGGATCATATATTCCTCCATTCTAGATATCGTAAGACATAAATTCTAATCATTCTCTATATACTATTTCCTGACTTCCGATTTACGACGACTGACTAATTGAACAAATCAAATTAGCCCTAGCCCGGCCGAGCATATACGTTTGTCATCACTAAATCATCGAGGGGCCCAAAGATATCGCTTTTATCCTACTTTGGATAAAAGGAACGGATAAACTTTGATTCAATGCTTGCTTGCACCCACTCACCGAATCACACACAACAATGTTGTAACACCGTAAAAATTTGAACAATTTTTTTCACCTTTTTAACCCATAAATATCATTTGAAATCATAAACAAATCATTATATCAACATTATATCAATACAAAACCCAAGATCAATATATATATATATATATATATATATATATATATATATATATATATATATATATAAACTCCGGTATGCGTGTGTACGGATCATGTCGGCGCCTTCTCGCGATCATTGCTTGTACCTGAAACACATAACACATATCACTGTAAGCATAAATGCTTAGTGAGTTCCCCAAAATACCACTCTAAGACATAATAGCCACTCGAGGCTGAAACTCTGTTGACCCTCAGGTCTATGTGTCTCAGTGGGGCCCTCCAGCCCCAACTCTCTATGGGCCACCTGGCCCTAACTCTGTGGACCCGAAAGTCCTAACTCTGTAACTCTGAATCATACATAGCACATATCACAATAAATCATAGCACATAAATAACATGCAATTACACTGGAATATAACTCTAAAATACTCTATCTCATAACTCTGTTACCACACTAGGTAAAATATAGTGAGAAGACTCACCTCAGGCGTCTCGGTAAATCTCTGACTCGGTAGGAATATTGCCTAGTCTTCGCCTATTCAGATAAAGTAAATACTCTTATTAATATAATTCTCAAGACTAGACTCAACCTGCCTTTGGCACCCTCAGGAGGGAAAAAGGCTATTTTACCCCCTCTCAACACAAGTACTCCATTGACCAAACCCTAAAAGTCAACGGTCACACTTTGACCCTACTCGCCGAGTGCACTCTGGTGACTCGGTGAGTTCACACATGTTCTTTAACAGTTTGTCCCGCTTGGCACGCCGAGTCCCTCCCTATGCTTGACAAGTTATACTAGTCATGAATCGCGGGACCACCACAACTCAACTCGCTGAGTCTCAAGAACAACTCGATGACTGTTGCTTTGAACTCTAGTCCTCTGACTCCCTTCTAACTCACTGAGTCATCCCCCAACTCAGAAAGTCTACTCACTGAGCAATTTACGTGAATCCCTAACCCTACTCGCCGAGTCTTAGGAACAACTCATCGAGTTCATGCCATGCACAAACTCTACTGGCCTCCTGAGGTCAGACCTGTTTTCATAAATCAAAGATCTGGCCTTCCTAAGCATGAATGTCACGTAAAGCTCGAAACTTGATGCTTGTATAACAACAACAAGGCATCAAAAGGTGATTTAGTCCCAAAAATGGAAACCTAAGTCCAATAACCCCAAACTAATCCATAAAGCTCCAAAGGTTAAGGTCTCTGGACCTCTTTGAGTCCAGATCCAAGGCACAAACTCGAAGAGGGACCATTTGCTCCACATAATCACTCTCCAAAGGGGTTAGAAAACCCTAACTTTATAGATCAACACCAAAACTGAAGGTGGTTCAAACTATTACCTCAAAATGAAGTCTCTGAATCATTGGAACTGCTAGAATCGCACCTCCCCTCTTGCTCTTGCACCTCCTTCTTGCTAAACCAAAGATACAAGGATCAAAAGTGTCTTCTTCTCCCTTTCAACGATTTGGCTCACTTAGGGTTCTCTCAAGGGATTGGTAGCCGCAATGAGAGGCTATAAGTGCCCTTAAATAGGCTCCAAACCCGGGGATTTAGGGTTTCATTAAACAGCGTGGACTCGCCGAGTCCAAAGCGAATCCGGATGAACAATCACGACCATACTCGGTGAGTCTACGCATCAACTCGCCGAGTTCCTTCTCATAATTCAAATTAATTGAATAAAATAATATTCTTGGAAACCCGGTTGTTACAAATGTGTTTTCTAACACCAAGTTACTGGTGCGTTTACATATTATCAATGTGCAACCGACTCGCAAGATACAACTCACACATCTTGGTTTCAAGAATATAAGATGTTATCATCTCACCAATCACTCGTGATGAAATCCATGAAGTGATCTAAGTGAACGTGGGTTTAATCCAATGCTCAAATCATATTCATAAGCACTCATGAACGTTGCAGCAAACATTTGCTTATGTCTAATACTCTTTAGACAATCCACACACCAATTCATGACATTCTTCATTCATACCTACTTCCAACATATGAACGACTGTGGCCCGTTCGAATAATTTGACTATTCTTAACCAATTAAATTATTCAGGAAATCAAAACATGCAAAGTGAAACACAAGAATAATACTAATCCCATATGGCCTCAAACCTTTTGAGTACAAATAAAACACCTTTTATTTATCACCATATCGATTACTCATTATTTGTTGTTTCGGGTAATCAACTTCTTACTTGAATTACAACACTTGTCCCATGCTCTCAGCATGCACACAATGTTTACCTATGGTTCTTACTTTGTGAAATAGATCAAATGAACACATTTATAATCGTACTCATTCCACAACTCCCAATCCTTATCACAAGTGTAAGAATATCAAATTCTTGCCACTTATAGAATATGTTAGATTCTAACATTTTATGCAATGATCCTTTTCGTAATGTCATAGCACAAGAGTCATAAAGACTATTGCCAACGATATTACAAAGTCCTCTATCAGAGATTGTTACAAATACAATTCCTTAGATATGATGTCTCTCACTCAAAGTACATTCCTTTAAACATCCTTTTGCATAAAAGTTTCTAATCTAGACATAGATTTTCAATATTCAATTCCCAATATGGACACGTTTCCATATTTTCCATATGACAACTCATTCTTAATAGAATCTTATCTATTCATAATAATGTCGATATGGTCCATTCAATACTATACTTCCAACTACTCATAAGTGACCAATCCTCGGCGAACTTTGGATTGTCCTTTGATAGTTGTTTAATTATCTTAGTCAAAACCGATTCTTGTCCTTCTTCCCTCTAAATGCGCTAGACATTTGGAAAATTTTAGAATGGTCAATTATTATAGCATTTGCAATCGATCCTATACCCGAAGTGCATGGGACACGATTCATAATGTCTTACATAAAGATTTGATACTTTATTAATCTTCTGCCATAATATTCTATGTGTCACATTCTCACAATTCGAATTATGAAGAGGGATGCCACAATCATAATCGAAATTTTGAGAATGCACTATGTACTCTTGACTAAATCTATTAACATTCCACAACCTAAGCCTTTAGATTTGAAATGAAGCATAATATTCTCTCCCTTAATTATAGCAAAACAACTATTCAACTCTTACAACTTTGCAAAGTATGACTCTTGTTTTCTATAATTAATATCGCTAACTTGCAATACTTGCCTTAATAATCATACATTCATAGCATTTATGCTCCCACTATCACGATGATTATTATAAACATAACACTTACTCTCCCACTAGCTTTGACATGTATTCAGAAACAACTTAACTTTTAGAAAAAAACAATACATATTGAATTTCTTAAGTTCATGTTTCTAATACCTAATACTTTGATAATCCTTTATCTAAGCTTATACACCTTTCCTTTAGATAGCTCATATGTGTGTCTAAATAATTAAGACTAATTGCCAAATCTCACAATTCGAATCATGGAAAGGGATACCGTAACCATAATCGAATTCGAGAATACAATTTTGCAATTGTTGTTTTCTTAAAATCTCTCTTAGTGAAAGCATTTCCTTACAGTCATTTTCATGAAGAAGGGAATCTTATGACACTTAGATTTTAACATTGTATGTGTGTGTTCCTATCCATGTGAATTTGTCAAAACCAAAGTTTGCGACAAATCCAAACTCATATGGACCGAACATTCTCAATCTTGATTTCTTGCCTTATGGTAGCACAGCTGCCCACCATGTCTTCCAAGTAGTTAAGAAGCTCACCTTTTCCTATCAATGTACTTTTCATTGATCAAGGTCCTTGCCTTTTATGCATAATGAGAACTCATAGGGCTCACATGCATAATTAACTTAATTGGAACGACACAGAAATAATATAGTGTCAACACGATAGGTTGTAAACCTCAACTCGTGTGCTAGTGATGATCAATAAGGTCTATTTTGATTTGTTCTTGAAACCTTTCAAGACCATTAAGACTCCCACTGACTCTTCGACATATAAGATTCTCTTGTCAATAAACATTTCTTGACAAATATCCAAGAGTTAGTGTAGTTTTTATCAAAACACTTCATAAATAGGTCCTAGTTGGTCTTTGTCTTATCCAAGACATCACAACTTTCCTCATTTGATGAATGTTATAAACCTTCTTAATACTTATTACTCAATGTCACAATTTTAACTCTAAGACTTGTTTTGGAACGAAGTATGATTGACTTCTTGATTTAACCATTTCTTCAATTCTTGATTCCTCTTCTTAGACATACAATTGTACTAAGACTCATTTAGAGGATCAATTGAGATATGGTTCTTAATCATTAAGACCTATCATAAAGCGTAAAAGGTACTCTCCCTTCTTCTTTGAATGGAGAAACTTTTATCTTTGTGCCTACTTTATTCTTCTTATTTGTTCTGCTATCGATTTAAACTTTTACAATCAATTCAGAATTACACTTAATATTATAAGTGTAATCATATTTGCTAAACTTTTAGTAAATCATGACGAATATCTTTGTTACTCTTGTGGTGGACTTGATCAACACATAACCTTGTGTACTCGATCTCCTAGTCCTTCACTTGACACTTTATCAACGAATTAGTCTAATTTCCAAATGTGAAAGTTTATTCATTCATCATACAATTCTTGTTGTACGATTCCAAATCTCTATCCAATAGAAAACTTGGGCGATGAGAAACTTTCCCTATTTGGTAAATTCTCGACATTTCCACAAACAACATAATTAAGAATCACATCTATTTGTTGTAAATATACGAACATCAATTCTTCATAACGATTTCATTGCAAGGAAATAAATAAATAAACACGTCAAACAAAATTTATTTTATTTATAAAAGCGGCAGAAAACATTTGTCCTTACAATGCAAAATCAACTAAAAAACTATGTAATAAATATTCCTAACAACTCTATCTAAGCTCAAAATCTAATCTTCGAATCCATGTCTTCGTGATTAGATTCATCTTGCTATTTCATCAAGCTTCCTCTCTTTTCATCGATCCTGCAAAACATTCAAATGCAATCTTATCACATTATGTATTAAGAATCAACGAATAGGAACTTAATCGAGTTAGATAGTGGATTTTACCTGAAGTACAACCATACTCTTTGACTCTCCCATCTTCTTGACTCTTCAGGTTCTTAGGGCAGACTTGTAACCCATGCCCTTTCTCTTGGCAACAAATGCAAGTCGGTTCTCCTAGAACGTCCTCGGAAGCATGGTTGGTTGACTTTCCCAACAAATATGCTCCACTGCTTTGCCAAACCATTTCTGATTCAGCAGCAATGAGCATGTAAGTTAGGTCAATGAGGCTTTCGTCATGATTCATCATATAATACTTTCTTTTGAACTCATTATATGATTCGGGAAGTGATTGCAGAACCCAGTTCACAGCCAACTTATCTGGTAATGATGCACCCAACATTATCAACCTATCAATATGTGATTTCATTCCTAGAATGTGGGCACACACGGGTTTACCATCTTCATGTTTCATTTCCAATAGGGCTTTAGTGACATTGAACCTTTCAATTCTACGATCTTGTGGATTAGGGAGAACAACGGGAGGAGGAGGAGGAGGAAGTGAAGCATGATTTCTTGTTCCTCGATCGAATCGTGGAATATCATCTTCATGTGGAAAGCTTGTTCCACGGGATTTGGGAAGACCATAATTTTCAAACTTTGACATCTACAAAACGGGAGAAAACATAAATTCAAGTTAGTTGATTGATTGAGTCCTTAATAAATCACCCAAATGAGATATTAAGGCTAGTACCCAACAAAATATGTTACAACCTAGAAAAGGGATGCCGTAGTCTAGTTGCAGAATATTTGAAGGTAAGTGAATGACGATTCACTAATTTCCACCATGAAAAACGAAAAAGAAATTTAAGTTTTAAATCTATGAAAACCCTAGATCCTTTGAGATTCATTGAGCTTTTCAATGGCATGTTTAAATCTCGATATGCCCCTCTTGTTTGTGAATGGGATGCCGAGGATCACAAAGCGGGTGTGAATAACCATGCAAACTTACATGGTGCCCTCACATGTTACGATCACCTATTCGATGTGCCGGTAAACCACACACGCTCCCCCAAACTATAACAAACATTGAGTCACCCTTTTCTACCTTTGCTTAGAACCATTTAGTGTGCCGGTAAACCACACATGCTCCACTAACGTCTTCGCAAGGGCACATAGTTTAATTTCATGGAATTGCATTAATTCACTTTTGCCTAAGTAACTAAGATTGGGAATTTGTAAAACATTTAGTTACTTTTGTACTTCATTATACTTATAATGGAAGGTTTTGTCCTATCCTACCCGTTCGGCTAACGATCCTCCACTAGTCAAGAGTGCGGTGGGTAAGAGTGGATACCCATTCAATCGCCATTTTATAGGCAATTTCCTTAAACACCCCTTATAGACCATCTTCGTGAATGAGGCCTACTAATGGTAAGACTGACTTTTACTCATATATGTATATATATATATATATATATATATATATATATATATATGTATATATATATATATATATATATATATATATATATATAATGTTAGACTTTTAATGTTATATATAGTATATGGTGTATTTTACACTTTTAAGATACTAGGTTGTCAAATTTAACAATTATACTTTTAATTCAATTAAATTGTAAAGCAAAACTTTTATGGATTTATTAAACCTCTTTTAATTATACACCTTAACTAATTAATAAAACAATAAGGGTGTGATTTGAACTTTTCAAAACAATACTAGGATTTTAGAATTTAACATTCCTAGATTAACCTTTTAATCAACTTTTAAATTCCAAAACTTGAGGGCAAGTTTTGAAACCTTTTTCAAAACATTAGGGTTTCAACTATTTAAATTCCAAAACTAAACTTTTGAGTTCAAATTTAAACTATAAAACCTAAAGGGGAAAATTGAAACTTTTCATAACACAAGGATCAAATAACAAATAATATAAATTAAACAATTAATTTCATCATTATCTATATTTGACCTAATTTCAATTTCTTGCAAAATAAGTTACCTAATTAATACAAATAATCCAATCTTTGTCATATAAGAAAGTTATTATCTAATCAATTGGTAATTATCCTTTGTTTAATCAAGGATATACTAAAAATATGAATAAAACCGGATTTTAATGATCTGAAACAGATAAGGCAAGTATCCATGAGTAAAACAACAAGAAATCCTGAAATCCCCTCTTTCTGACGCTCGAACTCGCCGAGTACCCCCATAGACTCGCCGAGTAGGGGCCTACTCGCCAAATCCATCAGGCAGGTTGGCCAAAAATCGAATTTGCAACTTGAACAAACACATAATGCATCAATACAATAGAAACCAATCAAGGCTCTGATACCACTGATGGGTTTTAGTCATAAGAACATCCTATGTGCTCATACAAACCCTAATGCTTGGATCTAGGTATCTCTATTGTATATGTAATTCATCCAAGACTATAAACCCTAGATCTAGCATATGATAATCAATGCAACATATAATTAGGGTTTAGATCGATCATACCTTGATTGTTATGTACCAATAACAATCTCAATTCCTCCTTGTTATGACTTTAGAAAGCTTAGAGTCACAAAGGTCACTCTTCTAATGGTTCACAAACACCAAGAGCAAGAGGATGAAGAAAATAAGAGAAGGAGACTCTAAAAATGTGTGGAAACCCTAGACCATTTGTTCACCACGTTTTTGGAGCTTAAGGGTTCTATATATAGTGGGGCTATTAGGGTTATCTAACAAGGAAACCCTAATTTGGATGCTTAAGCCCTAAGCAATCCATGAACTCCTTTCCTTAAATGCCTTGGACGATTTCCAATGGGTTTCCCCATAGAATTCGTCCAACCTTATAATATAAGGCAATCCATAACCCAATTGCAATTATCTTATAATTACAATTCCAGTCCCTTAACTTTAATTGATCTCTTTTAGTCACAAACTTAATTCTTATTAATTCTTGGCTAATATTAGTTAAACAATATGATTTCTCCTTTAATATATTATTCCCATAATATATTAATAAATCATATTTAATCCTTTCTCTCCATAATTCATCCTATCAAGTTGCTTTGGTGAAGGCAACCCAAAAGGACCATGCACCATCGGGTCAAGTACATAGCAAAATAGTTATGGACTTAGACACTAATCCAACAGCTATGTCTAATACACTTTAGATAATCTACAAACCAATTCATGACAATCTTCATTCATACCTACTTCCAACATATGAACGACTGTGGTTCGTTCGAATAATTTGATTGTTCTGAACCAATTTAATTATTCAGGAAGTCAAAACATGCAAAGTGAAACACAAGAATAATACTAATCCCATACGGCCCCAAACTCTGGGTATAAATAAAACATTTTATTTAATCACCATATTGATTACTCATTATTTGTTGTTTCGGGTAATCAACTTCTTCCTTGAATTATTACTACACTTGTACCATGCTCTTAGCATGCACACAATGTTTACCTATGGTCTTTATTTTGTGAAATAGATCAAATGAACACATTTCCAATCATACTCATTTCACAACTCCCAATCCCTATCACAAGTGTAAGAATATCAAATTCTTATTACTTATGCTAGATTCTAACATTTTATGCAATGATTCTTTCGTAAAGTCATAGCTCAAAATCATCAAGACTTGGCCAATCTCTATAAGAAACAATTCTATAGATATGATGTCTCTCACTCAAAGTACATTCCTTCGAACATCTTTCTTGCATAAAAGTTTCTAATCTAGATATAGATTCTCAATATCCAACTCCCAATATGGAAACATTTCCATATTTGCCATATGACAACTCATTCTTAATAGAATCTTATCCATTCATAATAATGTCGATATGGTTCATCCAATACCATACTTTCAACTACTCACGAGCATTTTGACTGGTTGGAACCGGTAACAAATTAATTTGGGACTATTTCATAAATTGATCCAAAATATTTGGACTTTTCTGCAAAAACAAAAAATATTAAGGTTTTTCTGCAAACAAAAACCTTATTATATATATATATATATATATATATATATATATATATATATAAGTATATTATTTTGTAAATTTGTTATTATTAATGTAGTTAATAATACATATAAATACATTTAAATAAAAAAATATTAAAGATATTTTATAAAGGTGAAGGTTGAGCGGATGATAATGCTTTAAGCATTGAAATCATGAATGTCTTTTTGTATATTCTAACTTTGTATATGGTCATTTCACATTTATTATTATTGTTTTAAATTCAGAATATTAACATTGAACAATTTAAAAGAAACCACTGATTTTTCAAATTGTTTACAAATAGTGAGGGTGTGATATGCACGTATGTCTTGTGTGTAAGTATTTAAATTACCAACATGTGTGTTGCTCTTTTTCATTACTTTATCATTGTGGTTTTTTTGGAAACATAGCAGATATAGTGTGATAAAGCAAAACAAGATATATTACTTTCTATTAAACAATATATTGTAATTAATATGTTCGAATTTTGATATGGGCCACCAATGTAAACATTTATTGTAGATCTGTTGGGTTTGAAAAGAAACCATTCCACTTAAGAAATTTTATATACAAAGTGAGGAATCCTTTTATCTTAAACTATTTATACACAATTCTACCTTAGATATGGGCCATCACCCCCACCGTCACCTTTAAATAATTTCTTTAATATTTTTTTTTATTTACGTGTATTTATATGTATTATTAAAAATATTAATAATAATGAATTTAAAAATTTGTATACTTGTTTATATTTTTAGTATAATAATAATAATAATAATAATAATAATGTTTTTGTTTGTAGAAAAGTCCTAATATTTTTTTGCAGAAAAGTCCCAATATTTTGGATCATTTGTTTCCGGTTCCAACCGTTCAAAAAGGGTCAAAATGAATATTTTTGCCGGTTTTTAGGACTTTTTCGTAAACAAAAACTAGTTTAGGACTAAAATGTAAACCGGGCCAAAATTTTACGATTTTATTGGAGATTTCCCTATTTCTAATACCTAATGCTTTGATAATCCTTTATCTAAGCTTATACACCTTTGCCTTAGATAGCTCATATGTGTCTCTAAACAATTTAGACTAATTGTCAAATCTCACAATTCGAATCATGGAAAGGGATACCGTAACCATAATCGAATTTAAGAATGTTGTCACACCCCCGAACCAGACGGCGGAAACATTCGGGAGCTGTTGTGACTCAATTGAATACCATCACAATGAATATATATGAAACATAACATCATTCGTCACCAACATTTGAATATTACAACTGATAGTGTTTACACCCATTACATTGTCTCAAAACATTACATTCCCAAAAATAAATTGTTCAGTTCGTTAATAGATAAACTGCAAGCCATCACTGAGTACATTTTCCTTTGATTCACTGGTTACCTGAGAATACAAGTATTTTGAAAAACGTCAACATATGAAATGTTGGTGAGTTCATAAGCGGTATTTGAAAAGCAACGTTTTGTATTATTTTGAAAACCACCAGAAAATCTGATATTTTCTTAAAAGAGTTTCTGAAAAAGTTTGTGAAGATCCATAACTATGCTTGTTTGTTTCTATAGTTGTAAAAAAAAATGTTTATTAAACTTGTGTACATTTCGATACTGTATGTATTGAAAAACCCTAGAAAACCCGATGTTTTCCTAATTCTTTGAATTCCATGAAGTTAAAAATAAAACCATTGTAACGCGTGAAGTCATTAATTCCAGGCGACGTCGGATTATTTTTGCGCATGATTAATTGTTATAAACAAGCGTTACACAAACGACCAGTTTATAACTATACTAACGATCCCGTAGGCGTCGTCCGTACTAATCACGTTATCCAACCGCCCTGACTCCGAGTAATCCCACATCCGAAGAGAAAGAGGACACGAAGACCCCGATGACTCCATTAACCGGTTGGGGATAAAAAAAAAGGGTACGAGGGGCCCTTGACCCGCCTCGCATGAAATACCGACTTTACTAGCAATATCATACGACCCTTGGGGACCAATAGTATAAAAGCCATTGAAAGTCCTTTTACGCTGTGTTAGATCATGTAAGACCCAACAACTCGTAAGGTAGAAGTCTTCGGGCCTTAAGATCAGGTCATTGGGCTAGCTAGGCCCAACAAACAAGATTTTACACTTTGGGGCCCAAAGATGGTGCGTAGACGTCTGTGCACTCTCACGTGTATATTGAATTACCAAATGTTTTCGTGTATGAATCGAGTTATCGTCGTGTTAGTATTTTCGGATTGTTATTGATTCGAGACCGAATCAATTCGTTTAGCAACGATTTTTGGTATTGTTGTGTATTGTATTACGTAGGTAGTCGCGGTGCCAATATTTGATCAAGTTGCGTGCATTGAATTAGCCTTGAAAGTTTTCTGTTTTCAGCCCCTCATTGTTTGTAAAATTTACTCTTTTCAACCCTCTAATTTAAATAACTTTCCGGTTTGGTCCTTAAATCATTTTTCTTGACATTTTAACACCAAAAATTATTGAGATTAATATTTTTCAGCATATTTTTCATTGAAAACAGTTTAAGTCCCTGAAATTGCAGTTTTTTCGGTTATAGCCCCTCTTTTTCGCAGTTTTTACACTTTTGGCCCAAATTGGAAATTTTTTGCAACTTTGGTCCTTTTTAAATTTGAAAAGCATTTTAAACCTTTGAAAAGTACTTGGAACCTTAGTAGTCCACTGTTTTACAGAAAAACACAGTTTTGGCCCTCCAAAACAGAAAATTTTGCATAATGGGCCCTATTGGGCCGAAATTGTCATTTTTAGCCCATTAAGCTTGAAATTTATATTTTTAATCCTCCAAATGAGTATATTTTCAGAAAATATTTCATTGAAACTGTTTTGACACTCCTCATCCATCAGAATTTGTGATATGACATTTTGGGCCCTTTAACTTTATATTTTTAACATTTTATGTCCAAAAATTGAGTTTTTAGCCCAAATAAAATGTTATTAAGCCATTTAGCTATTTTTCTTGGAACACTTTGTATGTAGAAATATACTTGATGCTAGTATCATTAATCATAAAGTATATCTCGGTTTTTAGGGGTTTTAAGGCTAGATCCAACATTATAACACACAAAAACACACATATAAGCATAGAAATCATACAAGGCATACAAAACATATATAGATCTACCCTTTCACTTGTATTCCCCCCCCCCCCTCCAAAAAACTCATAAAAACAGAAAATAGGGGGTATGAAGCTCACCTTAGGGTGTGATTTCGGTTTTTGAAGAAAAGATGGAAGAAAACTTGGTGATTTTTGGCCTTAGCACCCTTTTCTTGAAGATCTCGAGTTTGGTATGCTTCTAAGAGGTAAGATCACGATTTTTGCATGGATTAGGAAAAGATTTTGATAACACAAAGAACCTAAGTCATAGATCCAAGCATAATCTTACCTTAGATGAAGAGTTTGTGGAAATATCCTCTTGAAAGCTTCTTAAATTTCGAGATCTTTGAGTGGAGAGGGAGGAAGTTTTCTTGAGTGTTCTTGAGAGAGTTTGTGAGATGTGTGTGTGTTTGAGATGGCCGAGAGTGAAGGAGGGAAAAGAAGAAGTGATATTTGAAGTGATACTTGCATGGAGGTATGTGATATGTTGCATGGAAATCCAAAAGACAATAATGAGGTGGCAAACCAAAGTCAACTCCTCACCACTTCTTCTTGGACTTGGGCCTTGGGCCGAGAATCTTGAAGGAAAAGGAAAATTTGGGCTTTTTGCCCCTAAGCCCAATATTAGAGTTAGTTTGGGTGAGTTTTAACATAAAAGAATATAGTATGATTTTTACATATTTGTTGGACTAGTTTAGGTTATTCATGGATCAAAGCTTTTAATTCATTTCATTCTAGGCCCAATATGGCCCAAAATGTTGAAATAAATTAATGTGGGTCCAAATAGAGCCCAATTAGGGTTCTATGCCCATGATAGTCAAATTGGAAGCTTATTGGTCCATTTGGGTCCAATAAGGAAGTCCTAGTCCAAAGTGGATCTAAACAAGAACTTCTAGGGTTTCCAATTGTTTGATGACCATTTGTAGCACTTGTAGGATGTATTTGATTGAAGTTTTTGATGTCATAATAGTAGGTATCACACATGCTCTTAAGTTTTGATTCACATTAACTTGAGTGTATAGATTACATGACACAAAATTTCTAGTTGTGACATCATCCCCCCGTTAGAGGGAATTTCGTCCTGAAATTCTGTTTGAAAGCTAGATTTGAGAATGTTAGAATAGGTGAGGGTACTTTTGCTTCATTTGTTCTTCGCGTTCCCACGTGAATTCTGGCCCACGCTTTGCGTTCCACCATACCTTCACGATCGGGATGCGACTTTGCTTAGTACGCTTCACCTCCCTGTCCATGATTTCGATTGGTTCTTCAACGAACAGGAAATTCTCATTGATTTCGATTTCGTCAAGAGGAATGACAAGGGTTTCATCTGATAGACACTTCTTCAGGTTAAAGACATGAAACACGGGGTGTACACCGTTTAGCTCTGCGGGTAGTTGTAGTCTGTAGGCTACCGGACCTATTCGGGTGATGATTTCGAAAGGTTCAATGTATCGCGGGTTCATCTTTCCCCGTTTTCCGAAACGTATAACCCCTTTCCAGGGTGAGACTTTCAACAGTACTCGATCACCGACCTGGAATTCTAAGGGCGTTCGCCGTTTGTCGGTGTAGCTCTTTTGTCGGTCACGCGATGCTTGCAATCGAGCTCTGATTTGAACGATCTTTTCTGTGGTTTCGCGAATGATCTCCGGTCCCGTTAGTGCCTTGTCCGACATATGTGTTCTCGCTAGCTGGGTATCACCTATTTCAGCCCAACATAACGGTGATCTACATTTACGCCCGTACAGTGCTTCGAAAGGAACCACCTTGATGCTTGAATGGTAACTATTGTTATATGAGAACTCGATCAAAGGTAGGTGGGTATCCCAAGACTTCCCAAAGTCTATCACACATGCACGAAGCATGTCTTCAAGCGTTTGAATGGTTCTCTCACTTTGGCCGTCCGTTTGTGGGTGATACGCGGTGCTCATGTCGAAATGAGTTCCCATTGTGGAGTGATTGCCAAAAGCGCGATGTGAACCTACTGTCCCTATCCGAGATAATAGATTTTGGCACTCCATGGAGTCTCACAATTTCTCGTAGGTACAAACGCGTCAATCTCTCCATCTTGTAGGATTCTTTGATTGGCAGGAAATGAGCAGATTTCGTCAGTCGGTCGATTATTACCCATATGGTGTCCAGTCCGTCCGACGTCTTGGGTAGCTTGGTCACGAAATCCATAGAAATCCCCTCCCATTTCCACTCAGGGATTGCCGGTTGCTGCAACAATCCTGAGGGTTTCTGGTATTCCACCTTCACTTTGGCGCACGTAAGGCACTTACTAACGTAGGTCGCGATTTCCACCTTCATGTTAGGCCACCAATAGTGTTGTTTAATATCCAAATACATCTTGTCCGAACCAGGATGAATGGAGTATCGCGTCTTGTGGGCTTCCTTCATAACAACCTCCCTAAATCCTCCGATTTTTGGGACCCAAATACGGTTCATGAAGTAGTATACCCCATCCTCCTTTGCTTCTAGGTTCTTCTCCATCCCGCGCAATGCCTCGCTAGCTCTATTTTCCATCCTTATGGCCTCCGACTAGACTGTTGCAATTTGAGTGGCTAGATGAGATCGAATGGTTATCGAGAGAGTTTTCGCACGGCGATTAGAATACTCCTTCCGACTTAATGCATCAGCTACCACATTGGCCTTGCCTGGGTGGTACTTGATCTCGCACTTGTAGTCGTTTAGCAATTCAACCCATCTTCGTTGTCTCATGTTCATCTCCTTCTGGTTCAAGATGTGCTGGAGACTCTTGTGGTCCGTGAAGATGGTGCACTTCGTACCGTACAGGTAGTGCCTCCAAATTTTCAGAGCGAAGACCACGGCTCCCAATTCTAGGTCATGGGTCGTATAATTTACTTCGTGTGTCTTTAGTTGGCGGGATGCGTATGCTATCACCCTTCCACGTTGCATGAGAACGCAACCTAAGCCCTGATTCGACGCGTCACAGTAGACTACAAAATCTTCCGTTCCTTTAGGTAGAGATAGCACAGGAGCGCTACAGAGAGCTTGCTTCAAGGTCCGAAACGCAATCTCTTGTTTGTCTGTCCATTTGAGTGGTACGCCCTTTTGCGTAAGTGAGGTAAGCGGCTTGGCGATCTTAGAGAAGTTTTGAATGAATCTCCTATAGTAGCCTGCTAGGCCTAAGAACTGACGAATTTCTGTGGGCGTGGTCGGAGTTGTCCATCCTTCCATAGCTTTGACCTTAGAGGGATCCACATGAATTCCGTCTTGGCTAACTATGTGGCCTAGGAAATTCACACTCCGGAGCCAGAACTCACACTTGGAGAGTTTGGCGTACAGTTTTTCCGATCGCAGTGTTTCTAGGACTTGTTGGAGATGTTGGCCATGCTCCTCTTTGCTTCGAGAATAGACGAGGATGTCATCGATAAACACAATGACGAAGTTGTCAAGGAACGGTCGACATATTCGATTCATTAGGTCCATAAATGCGGCAGGTGCATTTGTTAGACCAAAGGGCATTACGACGAATTCATAATGTCCGTAGCGGGTTCGGAAAGAGGTTTTAGGAATATCCTCTTCCCGGACTTTGAGTTAGTGGTATCCGGACCGTAGATCTATTTTAGAAAAACAACTGGCTCCTTGGAGCTGGTCGAACAGATCATCGATTCGTGGGAGTGGGTAGCGGTTTTTAACAGTGAGTTTATTTAACTCTCTGTAATCGATGCACATTCTGAAAGATCCGTCCTTCTTTTTGACAAAGAGCACCGGAGCTCCCCATGGCGAGTAGCTAGGTCGGATAAATCCCTTGTCCAGAAGCTCACTGAGTTGGCTGGACAATTCCTGCATTTCAGCAGGAGCCAACCGATAGGGTGATTTAGCGAGAGGAGTTGCTCCTGGAACAAGGTCGATTCGGAACTCAACCTGTCTCTCTGGGGGTACTCCCGGAAGATCTTCAGGAAACACGTCTGGAAATTCACACGCTACCGGAATATCTCGGATGTTAGTTTCTTCTTTGGTCTTGTCCACTATGTGAGCCAAGAACGCCAAGTTGTTCTTTCGCAGATGTTTTTGTGCCTTGATGCACGAGATGTGACGAAGATTCGTGCTGGGTTTGTCTCCGTAAATTACTAGGATTTCGTGATTTGGGAGACGAAGGCGAACGGCCTTCTCGTGGCACATAATCTCAGCATGGTGGGGGCTTAACCAATCCATGCCGACAATCACATCGAAACTCCTAATTGACACTGGCATTAGGTCTATTCGAAAGACATGTTGGTTAAGGGTTAGGGTACATCCGATGTAGATCTCCCCAGTGGATTCGGTTTTCCCATTGGCCATTTCCACCATATAGGTTTCATTTAGCTTTAGGGGTTGTTGTTTTAATAAATGTTTAAACTTCTTGCTTACGAAACTTCGCTCCGCTCCGGTGTCAAATAAGATGCATGCATAAGTGTGGTTTAGGAGGAACGTACCGGTCACAACTGCGGGGTCCTGAACTGCCTCACCCTGCCCCATAGTCAGCATCCTTCCTGCTCCTCTGTTTCCTGAGTTGGTGTTGTTAGGGCAATCTCGGCGGAAATGCCCCGTCCTTCCACACCCGAAGCAGGTGTGGCTAGGCCCTGCATTATTGCCGCCGGCATTAGTGTTGTTGTCATTGTGGTGGTTGTTGTTGTTGTTGTGGTTGTTTCCCTGATTTTGGTTTTGGGGAGGATAAGTCCTGCAGTATCTTGCAGTGTGTCCCCTTCGGTTGCAACTGGTGCAATGAAATTCCCTACATTCGCCGTGATGATGGAGACCGCACTTATTACATTTGGGAAGATTACCGGAATAGGGTCTTGAAGCATTTGAAACAGCTGAGGCTGGAGCATGTGGTGTGGCTGAAACCGGTGTGGTGACAGCGTTAACTGCCACTGTCTGCTGCTTTTTAGAGGTCTCGTAGGCGTCGTCCGTACTAATCACGTTATCCAACCGCCCTGACTCCGAGTAATCCCACATCCGAAGAGAAAGAGGACACGAAGACCCCGATGACTCCATTAACCGGTTGGGGATAAAAAAAAAAAGGGTACGAGGGGCCCTTGACCCGCCTCGCATGAAATACCGACTTTACTAGCAATACCATAGGACCCTTGGGGACCAATAGTATAAAAGCCATTGAAAGTCCTTTTACGCTGTGTTAGATCATGTAAGACGCAACAACTCGTAAGGTAGAAGTCTTCGGGCCTTAAGATCAGGTCATTGGGCTAGCTAGGCCCAACAAACAAGATTTTACACTTTGGGGCCCAAAGATGGTGCGTAGACGTCTGTGCACTCTCACGTGTATATTGAATTACCAAATGTTTTCGTGTATGAATCGAGTTATCGTCGTGTTAGTATTTTCGGATTGTTATTGATTCGAGACCGAATCAATTCGTTTAGCAACGATTTTTGGTATTGTTGTGTATTGTATTACGTAGGTAGTCGCGGTGCCAATATTTGATCAAGTTGCGTGCATTGAATTAGCCTTGAAAGTTTTCTGTTTTCAGCCCCTCATTGTTTGTAAAATTTACTCTTTTCAACCCTCTAATTTAAATAACTTTCCGGTTTGGTCCTTAAATCATTTTTCTTGACATTTTAACACCAAAAATTATTGAGATTAATATTTTTCAGCATATTTTTCATTGAAAACAGTTTAAGTCCCTGAAATTGCAGTTTTTTCGGTTATAGCCCCTCTTTTTCGCAGTTTTTACACTTTTGGCCCAAATTGGAAATTTTTTGCAACTTTGGTCCTTTTTAAATTTGAAAAGCATTTTAAACCTTTGAAAAGTACTTGGAACCTTAGTAGTCCACTGTTTTACAGAAAAACACAGTTTTGGCCCTCCAAAACAGAAAATTTTGCATAATGGGCCCTATTGGGCCGAAATTGTCATTTTTAGCCCATTAAGCTTGAAATTTATATTTTTAATCCTCCAAATGAGTATATTTTCAGAAAATATTTCATTGAAACTGTTTTGACACTCCTCATCCATCAGAATTTGTGATATGACATTTTGGGCCCTTTAACTTTATATTTTTAACATTTTATGTCCAAAAATTGAGTTTTTAGCCCAAATAAAATGTTATTAAGCCATTTAGCTATTTTTCTTGGAACACTTTGTATGTAGAAATATACTTGATGCTAGTATCATTAATCATAAAGTATATCTCGGTTTTTAGGGGTTTTAAGGCTAGATCCAACATTATAACACACAAAAACACACATATAAGCATAGAAATCATACAAGGCATACAAAACATATATAGATCTACCCTTTCACTTGTATTCCCCCCCCCCCAAAAAAAAATCATAAAAACAGAAAATAGGGGGTATGAAGCTCACCTTAGGGTGTGATTTCGGTTTTTGAAGAAAAGATGGAAGAAAACTTGGTGATTTTTGGCCTTAGCACCCTTTTCTTGAAGATCTCGAGTTTGGTATGCTTCTAAGAGGTAAGATCACGATTTTTGCATGGATTAGGAAAAGATTTTGATAACACAAAGAACCTAAGTCATAGATCCAAGCATAATCTTACCTTAGATGAAGAGTTTGTGGAAATATCCTCTTGAAAGCTTCTTAAATTTCGAGATCTTTGAGTGGAGAGGGAGGAAGTTTTCTTGAGTGTTCTTGAGAGAGTTTGTGAGATGTGTGTGTGTTTGAGATGACTGAGAGTGAAGAAGGGAAAAGAAGAAGTGATCTTTGAAGTGATACTTGCATGGAGGTATGTGATATGTTGCATGGAAATCCAAAAGACAATAATGAGGTGGCAAACCAAAGTCAACTCCTCACCACTTCTTCTTGGACTTGGGCCTTGGGCCGAGAATCTTGAAGGAAAAGGAAAATTTGGGCTTTTTACCCCTAAGCCCAATATTAGAGTTAGTTTGGGTGAGTTTTAACATAAAAGAATATAGTATGATTTTTACATATTTTTTGGACTAGTTTAGGTTATTCATGGATCAAAGCTTTTAATTCATTTCATTCTAGGCCCAATATGGCCCAAAATGTTGAAATAAATTAATGTGGGTCCAAATAGAGCCCAATTAGGGTTCTATGCCCATGATAGTCAAATTGGAAGCTTATTGGTCCATTTGGGTCCAATAAGGAAGTCCTAGTCCAAAGTGGATCTAAACAAGAACTTCTAGGGTTTCCAATTGTTTGATGACCATTTGTAGCACTTGTAGGATGTATTTGATTGAAGTTTTTGATGTAATAATAGTAGGTATCACACATGCTCTTAAGTTTTGATTCACATTAACTTGAGTGTATAGATTACATGACACAAAATTTCTAGTTGTGACAAATGCAATTTTCACAATCACTATCTTCTTAAAATCTCTCTTAGTGAAAGCATTTCCTCACAATCATTTTCATGAAGGAGGGAATCTTATGACACTTAGATTTTAATGGTGTATGTGTTCCTATCCATGCGAATTTGTCAAAACTAAAGTTTGCGACAAATCCAAACTCATATGGACCAAACTTTTAATCTTGATTTCTTCTTATGGTAACACGAGTGCCCACCATGTCTTCCAAGCAGTTAAGCAACTCACCCTTTCCTATCAATGTACTTTTCATTGATCAAGGTCCTTGCCTTTTATGCATTCAAATGACAACTCATAGAACTCACATGCATAATTAACTCAATTGGAATGACACAAAAACAAAATAACGTCAACACGATAGGTTATAAACCTCAAGTCGTGTGTTAGTGATGATCGATAAGGTTTATTCTTGATTTGTTCTTGAAACCTTTCAAGACCATTAAGACTCCCACTGAATGCTTGACATATAAGATTCTCTTGTCAATAAACATTTCTCGACGAACAAATATCAAGAGTTAGTGTAGCTTTTATGAAGACAAAACACTTCACAAAATTGGTACTAGTTGGTCTTTGTCTTATCCAAGACATCACAACTTTCCACATTTGATGAATGTTGTAAACCTTCTTAATACTTGTCACTCAATGTCACAATCTTAACTGTAAGACTTGTTTTTGTAACTAAGTATGATTGACTTCGTGATTTAACCATTTCTTCAATTCTTGATTCCTCTTCTAAGACGTACAATTGTACTAAGACTCACTTAGAGAATCAATTGAGATATGGTTCTTAATCATTGAGACCTATCATAAAACATAATAAAAGGTACTCTCCCTTCTTCTTAGAATAGAGAAACTTTTATCTTTCTGCCTACTTGATTCTTCTTATTCGTTCTGCTATTGATTTAAACTCTTTCAATCAATTCAGTATCACACTTAATCTTATAAGTATAATCATATTTACTAAACCTTTATTAAATCATGATGAATATCTTGTTACTCTTTTGGTGGACTTGATCAACACACAACTTTGTGTACTCGATCTCCTAGTCCTTCACTTGACACTTTATCAACGAATTAGTCTAATTTCCAAATATGAAATTTCTCATTCATCATGCAACCAAGTTGCATGATTCCAACTTTCTGTCCAATTGAAACGTGGGTGATGAGAAACTCTCCCTATTTGGTAAATTCTCGACATTTCCGTATAATTAAGAATCAAATCCATTATTGCTAATAATAGAAACATTCAAATCATCAATTTTTCATACACGCCATCGCAAGGATAAATAAATAATATAAAATCAAAATTTTATTTTATTGCGGAAAAATTTGTCCTTACAATGCAATTCATTGAAAAACTATGCTAATACATATTTCTTAACACTCTTATTTTAACCCTAAGTAGTAGCTCAAGAATCTTATCTTCAAGTAATGTGATCGAAATCCATTTCTTCACGATTAGATTCCGCTCACTTCTTCCCTTAAGCTTCCTCTCTTTACTTCAATTCTACAAAACATCAAATGTAATCCTATCACATCATGTATTTGTTGGGTTATGAGCATTCTAACACTCCTAAGTGTACATGCAACCCTAAATACCTTGGATCTATGTTTTCTCTATTATACATGCAAATATGAACATCCAAGGTATTATCCTAATCTAGCATACAAAATAATGGATATAACAAGATAGAATACATACCTCTTTGATAGTGCTTGTATTCATGAAGCTTGAGTGCCTAGTGCCCCAAGTGTGACACCTCAAATGGTTCACACAACACCATAAGCACTTGGAATAACTTAGAGAGAAATTAGAACACTTCATGAAATCGTCTAGCCCTCATACACACACATAATGTTAGTTACGATTTCTTGAGCCATGGGTTTCTTTTATATGGTGGCTATTAGGGTTACACCATGTAACTCATGACTTTACCCATTCCTTATGCTCCATGGATTTTAACCTCCATGGAGTATCCATGGGTCACCCCATGGACTTAGTCCAACATAAGGAATCTTGGATCACAAGCCCACATATATAAGAATGAATGATTTACACAATCAACCCATATATTTAATTAGTCTTCTTTTGATCACTTAATTAATTCTAGATTAATTCTTGATCAATACTAATTAAATAATCTCATTATTCTTATTATTAATATACTAGAACTTATAATATATTAATAATTGTAAGTGTCTTATTTCTCTCATTATAGTCTATCCAAGTGCATGATGCCATGCAACCCAAATGGACCATGTCGGGTCGGGTCAAGTCTTACCAATTATAGTTATGGACTTAGACATTAATCCAACAGTCTCCCACTTGGATAAGTCTAAAACTATTATTGCGTATGACTTCAGGAACCAACTGGCAATCATAGCTCTCAAAAGATGAACTCTGATCTTGTCAATGACTTGTCCATTAGATAAGGGATCATATATTCCTCCATTCTAGATATCATATGGACTGAGACATGGATTATAATCATTCTCTCTGTCCATTAGTTGTTTCCCGATTTCCGATTTATGACGACTGACTAATTGAACAAATCAAATCAGTCCTGGCCCGGCCGAGCACTTCCATTTGTCATCATCAAATCATCGAGGGGCCCACAGATATCGCTTTCATCCCGAAGGTAAAAGGAATGGATAAACTTCGACTCATATGGCTTGTTCTACTACTTGTTGAATCATACACAAAGACACGTTTTATAACATCGAGTTACCAATGCGTTTCGTGTAATCAATGTACTATCAACTCATAGTAACAACTCATATATCTAGGTTTGAAGAATATACGATATTATCGTCTCATGATCACTCGTGATAAAACCCATGAAGTGATTCCAATGAGCGCGGGTTGAATCCAATACTCAGACCTTATGAGCACTCATGAGTGTTGTAGCCCTTTGTCCAACAACTTAGACCTCTACAAGCCAACCCATGATAGTCTTAATTCATATCTACTTCCAACATATGACCAACTGTGGATGGTTTGAATAACGTAGTCATTTCGGAAGAATAACCTAGTTTATTCTGGAAGTCAAAACATGCAAAATGAAACACAAGAATAATTGAATCCAATATGGTCTCAGAACTTATGAATATAAATAAAACACCTTTTATTTATCACCATATGATTACACATTATTCATTGTATATTGTTTCAGCTATCAACATTATTCTTGAATTGAAAACAATAGTTGTCCCATGCTCCAAGCATGTACACTATGTTTTCTAAACACTAGTCATGCCATACACCAAGTATGCATACTATGTTTGTCTATGATCTTTACTTTGTGAACTAGATCAATTGAACATAATCTTCAATGATTCTCTTTTCACACTCCCAAATCCTTACTGCAAATGCAAGAATTCCAAATTCATGTCATTTACTGAAATCTGTTAGATTCTAAACTTATATGCATCGATCCTCTTGTAATGATTATGCACAAATTCAGAAAGACTTGGCAACAATCATTACAGAGCATTCCAAAGGAGATCAACTCCCTGGAACCATCCTTCTTGCATTAAGTTTCCTTAATCTTACACAGATTGAAAATTCTAACTTTGAAACATTTCCAGATTCCATTTTGACTATCACTTCTGAACAAGAGTTGCCTTATTACAGATTATGTCAATATGGTCCTTCCAGAATTATCACTATACTTCCAATTGTCCTTGAGAAACCAGTCTTTGGTAAACCTTAGATTGTCCTCGACAATTGTTTAATCCTTTTTAGTCATATCCAGTTCTAAACCTTTTCCATTCTTAACGCCCCAGGCATTCGGAAAATTTTAGAAAGGATGAATATAGCACATGTAATCGGTCCTATATCCGAAGCATATGGGACACGATTCATGATGTCTCACATAAAGACTAAACCAGTCTTTTGCTATAACATTTCCATTTCAATTTGCCAAGTTCTCATAATTCAGATTATGAAAAGGGATGCCGTAATCATAATCGAATTTAAGAACGCAAATAATGGACCCATATACAGAATTTCCTTATGTTGAGCCATTCCAACATGAAATTCATATATATCCTTGACTAAATGATTAAAACCTCACGATCTAAGCTTATAGATTTGAGATGAAGTATAATTTCCTCTCCCTTAATTATAGCAAAACAACTTTTTCCCAACTGAAACCTTTTGTTTTCTATAATTAACATTACTAGCTTGCAATACTTATCGTAATTATCATGCTCCCACTAACATGATGATTATTAGCATAACACTTATGCTCCCACTAGCTTTGACATATACTCAGAAAGCTCGACTTCTAGAAATCAATACTTTATTGACTTTCTTACCAAAGTTCAGATTTCTGATACTAGATTGTTTTGATAAGACTTTATCAAAAACATACACCTTCCTTAGATAGCTTATGGGTGTGTCAAAACAATTTTAAGAACTATGAAAAGGGATGCCGTAATCATAGTCTTGATCGTTTTGACCTTTGCCATTTCTCACAAGTCCAAGTTAGTGTGCTGGTAAACCACACACGCTCCACTAACGACTTTGAGAACACAATTGCTATCTAGCTAAAATCTACTTAGTGGAAGTGTTTCCTCACCATCATTTTCATGAATCGGAGAGAAACCTTATGACACTTAGATTTAATGGTGTATGTGTTCTTATCCATGTGAATTGTCAAAATCATAGTCACAAGACAAGGATAATGACAAATCCAAACTCATATGGACTGAACTCAATCTTAATTTCTTGCCACCTGGTAGCTCAAGGGCCTACCATTGCTTCCAAGTTGTTGTGCAACACATTGAGAACTCTAAGAACTCATATGCAAAGCCAACTTTAACTGGAATGGGCACAGAATATGTCAACACGATAGGTTATAAACCTCAAGTTGTGTGCTAGTGAGGAACTTCAGGTTTCATTCTTGATTAGTTCTTGAGACTTTCAAGACCTTTAAGACTCCCACTGTCCTCTTGACCTATAAGACTCCCTTGTCAAACATCCAAGAGATAGTGTGGATTCTAATCAAGACAAACACTTCACATAATTGGCCTTAGTTGGTCTTTGTTTTATCCAAAACATCACAACTTACCAATTTCAAATGTACAAGAGTAGAAAACTTTTACTTTTACATTTGATAAGTGTTTTAAACCTTCTTTAAGACATGTCACTCAAATTATAATCTTGGAGTACGACTCTAAGACTTGTATTGGAACGAAGTATGACTCATCTTCTTGATTTAACCATTTCAACAATTCAAGATCCCTTCTTCTTAGTCATAAGAATGCACTAAGACTTCCTTAGAGAACTAATTTTGATATGGTTTCTTAATCATTAAGATGATCACAAAACTGATACTAAAGTACTCTCCCATCTTTTCAGATTTGAGAAACTTTTATCCTTCTGCCTAATTTGATTCTTCTTATCCGCTCTGCTATGCATTGGAACCTTTTCCAATGTCTCAGAGTTACACTTAAGCTTGTAAGTATAATCATATTTACTGAACTCTAGTAAAATATGACGAATAGCCTTATATCTTTTGTGGTGGACTTAATCAGTGCACATGACTATGTACTCGATCCCTTAGTCCATTACTTGACTCACACATCCATGTGAATAAGTAATTAGTCTTAATTTTTCCAATACTTGAAAAGTTCTCATTCATCATGCTATACAACTTGCATGATTCCAAGTCCCGGTCCAATTGAGACTTTGGATGATGAGAATCTTTCCTTATTTGGTAAATTTAGACATTACCACAAATGAAGGAATCAATTTCATATTTCCACTCTTGCTATTAATGGAATCATATAAGCAACAATTTTTTCCTCAAATGCCATTGTAAGGATATTTTAAAATAAATAAAATCAAAATTTCCTTTTATTTTAAAAACTATGCGGAAAAACTTATCCTTACAATCCATATAAAAACTTGTTGTTATCTATTCCTTAGCAATATCTCATAACTCCTAAGAAGTAGCTCAAGAATCCGATTTTCAAACTACGCGATAGAAATCCATCTATGCGATCAGATTCAGCATATTCTTTCTTTAAGTTCCTTTACTTTTCTTTGATTCTTAAAACATTACCATGTGACCCAGTCACATCATGCATCAAGAATCTCAGAATAGAAACTTAACAGAGTTAGAGTAGTGGACTTTACCTGAAGTAGAGTCAACCTTATTGACTTTAACACCCTTAGGTAAATTTGGCAGCTTCGCAAATAATGACCCTTTCTTTGGCAATATAAACATATGGACCCTTTGATAATGGTACATGGGACTATCACAGACTTAGCCTTTTTCTCTTTACCATTTGTTCAACCGAGTTGACTATGGCCGATCCCTTTCCATTGGGAAGAGAATGTTTTTTCTGTATTTCCAGTGTCACCATTGTCAATGTCCATAAAGTTTCAGGAAGTTGATCGTAACAATAGATAAGATCATTAAGGGTCTTGTCATAGTCTGTTTCATAGGTGTCCCAAAGGAACTCACTATGTGACTTAGAAAGTGTTTGAACCATCAACTTTCTCAAGACTTTGACACCCAACTCTCCCGGCTTGTCAATATGTGACTACATCTCCGAGATGTGACCACACCAAGACCTTGCCTTGCCAATAGGGCTCGAGTGACTTTAAACTTTTAAAGAACTTGTGGGGTAGGGAGAATAATTGGAGGAGGAGAGAGAAGTATGATATCCATGGGACATCATCTTCATTTAGGAAAGCAAGAGATTTGGGAAGATCATAAATGTCTAAACCAGACATCTTTTGGGAGATATTCAAGATAGTTGATCTAAAAGTCCTTAATATGACACCCAATATGAAATATTAAGGCTAGGACCCAACAAACTATTTTATAACTTAGAAGAGGTATGCCGTAATCCAAGCTATAAAACAATTTGAAGGTAGGTGAATGACGATTCACCAATTTCCACCAAGATAAACGAAATGTATTATTAGGTTTTAATTGGTTTTGAAACTCCTAGATCTTTTGAGATTCATTGAACTGTTCAATGGCATGTTTCAATCTCGAGTGTGCCCTTCAGGTTTTGTGATTGGGATGCCGAGGATCACAAAACAAGGTGTGAAGTAACCATGCAAATTACTGGGTACCCTTAAGTGTTTATCCCTCAATCAATGTGCCGGTTAACCACACACGCTCCATCGATACTATGATAAACATTAAGTTACCCTTTGCCTACCTTGTTAAATACGAGTTAGTGTGCCGGTTAACCACACACACTCCACTAACCGACTTAAACAAAGTGCAAAGTGTAATTTCGTGGATTAGCACCTTATTCACATTTTCCTAAGTAACTAAGATTGGGAATTCTTAAGAGTTTAGTTACTTAGTATTTATCATTAATACTTTTAATGATGGGAGAATTATAGTCCTGTCAAACCCGTTCGGCTAACGACCCTCCACCAGTCAAGTAAGCGGTGGGTGAGAGTGGACACCCATTAAGTTGCCATTTTATAGGCAACAACCTTATACCCACCTTATAGACCGGCTTCGTGAATGAGGCGTACTAGCGGTAAGACCGACTTTACTCTTATACATATATATATTATTAACTTATAATATTATAAAGTATAAGGGTTGAATTTTAACTTTTAAAATTCTAAGGGCTACCTTGGAATTAAAGTATTCATAAGAGAAAACTTTACAAATTCCAAAACTTGAGGGCAAGTTTTGAAACTATTCAAAACTAATTAATTCCATAACTTATGTATTTAAAGTAGTTTTAATCCAAAAACTCTTCAAGTTCCATAACTTGTGGACAAATTATGGAAGACTTTAAACTAATAAAGAATTAATCTTTTCTTTATTTTATAACTTATGGAATTAATTAATGTTACATATTTTATTTATTTATTTATTAATGAAGTGACTCTTGAACCTCCATAACTTAAGGACAAGACTCTTCATCTTTTGTAACCATTGCCAACTTTTATGAGTTTTATGAGTCTTTAATGTGACTCTTCATGTAACTTAAGGATAAGTTACACAAACACATTTTATACTCAACTCTTAGATTAATTTGGATTGAAAACAACTTTTTCACTCAACTTTTCTATTAATCTAAGCAACTCATAAGAACAAGATAATTCAAATCAAACTTTTTCATGTAATTAGTCTAACCTTTAAACTAATACAAAACATGAATCTATTGACAATTATCTTTGAAAATGGATTAGCATGAACATTACCACATTAAAAAACAAGTTTATAAGTTCAAAACAACTTAGGGTAATGTTCCTAGTCCATTTCTAGCCAAAAACCTCGAAGATATGCTGTCTGGGGTCCAACTCGTCGAGTGCATGAACACAACTCGGCGAGTTGGATGCATTTTGCCTTAGACTCGTCGAGTCCCTTCATGGACTCGGCGAGTCAGCTGGGCTGACAGCATCAAAACTCGATTTTTCAGCTTCTATTGCAGGTATAACAAGAAAACAAACCTGGCTCTGATACCACTGTTGGGTTATGAGCATTCTAACACTCCTAAGTGTACATGCAACCCTAAATACCTTGGATCTATGTTTTCTCTATTATACATGCAAATATGAACATCCAAGGTATTATCCTAATCTAGCATACAAAATAATGGATATAACAAGATAGAATACATACCTCTTTGATAGTGCTTGTCTTCATGAAGCTTGAGTGCCTAGTGCCCCAAGTGTGACACCTCAAATGGTTCACACAACACCATAAGCACTTGGAATAACTTAGAGAGAAATTAGAACACTTCATGAAATCGTCTAGCCCTCATACACACACATAGTGTTAGTTACGATTTCTTGAGCCATGGGTTTCTTTTATATGGTGGCTATTAGGGTTACACCATGTAACTCATGACTTTACCCATTCCTTATGCTCCATGGATTTTAACCTCCATGGAGTATCCATGGGTCACCCCATGGACTTAGTCCAACATAAGGAATCTTGGATCACAAGCCCACATATATAAGAATGAATGATTTACACAATCAACCCATATATTTAATTAGTCTTCTTTTAATCACTTAATTAATTCTAGATTAATTCTTGATCAATACTAATTAAATAATCTCATTATTCTTATTATTAATATACTAGAACTTATAATATATTAATAACCGTAAGTGTCTTATTTCTCTCATTATAGTCTATCCAAGTGCATGATGCCATGCAACCCAAATGGACCATGCCGGGTCGGGTCAAGTCTTACCAATTATAGTTATGGACTTAGACATTAATCCAACAGTATTAAGAATCTAGAATAGGAACTTAAAAGAGTTAGTTAATGGATTTTACCAAAATTAGAGCCATACGTTTTGACTCTCCCATCTCTCAGATCTCTTAGGTAAATAGGGCAACTTCGTCTCCAATGCCTCTTCTCTTGGCAATAAAAGCAAATGGATTCCTTTGGAATGACACATGGAACTATCGTAGAATCTACCTTTTCTGGATCTCCAATGTCACAATTTTTAATATCCATTGAAGTTTGGGAGTTTGATTTACCAGACAAATTTGCTCGACCAGCTCGCCAAATCATTTCTGATTCAGCAACTATAAGCAAATAGATCAAATCAATGAGGGTCACGTCATGATCCATCATATAGTACTCTCTTGCGAACTCACTATATGATTCAGGAAGCGACTGAAGAACCCAGTCAACAGCCAACTTACCTGAAATCTCGACACCCAACATCCTTAACCTTTCAATGTGTGACTTCATCTCTAGGACGTGTAGATACATAGGTTTCCCATGTTTACTTGCCAAAAGGGCTTGAGTGAGCTTGAACTTTTCAAGCCTTCATACTTGTGTGTTAGGGAGAATAATTGGAGGAGGTGAAGGAAGTGAAGCATGATCTCTTGTTCCTCAATCGAATCATGGAATATCATCTTCATGTGGAAAGCTTGTTCCATGGGATTTGGGAATACCATAGTTGTCGTACTTTGACATCTACAAAACGGGAGAAACTAAATTCAAGTTAGTTGATTGATTGAGTCATTAATAAATCACCCAAATGAGATATTAAGGCTAGGACCCAACACAATATGCTACAACCTAGAAAAGGGATGCCGTAATCTAGTTGCAGAATATTTGAAGGTAGGTAAATGACGATTCACTAATTTCCACCATAAAAAACGAAAAAGAAATTTAAGTTTTAAATCTATGAAAACTCCTAGATCCTTTGAGATTCATTGAACTTTTCAATGGCATGTTTAAATCTTGATATGCCCCTCTTGTTTGTAACTGGGATACCGAGGATCACAAAGCGGGTGTGAATAACCATGCAAACTTACATGGTGCCCCCACATGTTACGATCACCTATTCGATGTGCCGGTTAACCACACACGCTCCCCCGAACTATGACAAACATTGAGTCACCCTTTGCTACCTTTGCTTAGAACCATTTAGTGTGTCGGTTAACCACACACGCTCCACTAACGTCTTCGCAAGGCTACAAAGTGTAATTTCATGGAATTGCATCAATTCACTTTTGCCTAAAGTAACTAAGACTGAGAATTTTGTAAAACTTTTAGTTACTTTATACTTCATTATACTTTTAATGGAAAGGGTTTGCCCTATCCTACCCGTTCGGCTAACGACCCTCCACCAATCAAGGAAGCGGTGGGTAAGAGTGGATATCCATTAAACGGCCATTTTATAGGCCATAACCTTATACCCCCCTTATAGATCAGCTTCATGAATGAGGCCTACTAACGGTAAGACTAGCATTTTAGTTATACATATATAATATTAAAATTTTAATGTTATACATAATATAAGGGTGTATTTTACACTTTTAAAATACTAGGTGGTTTAAATTATACTTTTAATTAACCAAAATCATTATAGATTTATTAACTCTCCTTTAATTATACACTTAATTAATTTAATAAAACCATAAGGGTTTAATTTGAACTTTTCAAAATTAGGGTTTTGGAATTTATACTTTCAAAATTAACTTTTAATCAACAATTTAAATTCCAAAACTTGAGGGCAAGTTTTGAAACTTTTCAAAACAATTAGGTTTAAATCTCACTTAAAATTTTCGAATTTAAGACATTTAAATTAAAATTTTAAATATTAAAACTCTTGATTTAATAATTATCTTGAATTAGACTATAAATTTTAATTATTAAATCATAAGGGATTATCTAAATCATGAGGATAATTACCATTTATACATTTAAGATATCCTAATCCCTTAAACATCTACATAGATTTCGAAAATAAGGGATGAGATATCCCAAAATCTTTAATTACCATATTTAACTATTAAAAGATAATTACAAGATACGAGATAATCCAAATCCCTAAAATTTAGGATCTAACCTTTGGAAAGGAGGTAATTTCGAAATCCAAGGGTTGGATAACCCTAGATTTCAAAATCTTGGAGGCTAAGGAAAGGTTTTGGGAAACCCTAGCAAAAAATCGCCAACTAGGGTTTTGCAACCATAATTGCGAAAATTACCTAGCCTTCAGGGTTTATTAGCCATAAACCCTAATATGTCAAGTTCATACATTTGAATAAAAGCTAATTGAAAACAAAAACCATTGGCTCTGATACCACTGATGGGTTTTATACAGATAATCCTATGTGTGCATGCAACCGTAGAATTGGATCTATGTTTTCACTATAGTTACACAACTTTATGAACACATAATAAAACCCTAATGATACATACTATTTTCGAAATTCACCAAGAAGATTAGAATACATACCTTTTGTTGTTATATAGTAATAACAACTCAAATCCTCCTTGTAATGGCTTTAGAAAGCTTAGAGTCACAAGTGTCACTCCTCTAATGGCTCACAAACACCAAGAACAAGAGAATGAAGAATAATAAGAGAGGAGGCACCCAAAAACGTGTGGAAACCCTAAGGAAACTCTTAGCCACGTTTTTGGTGCTCTAGGGATCCTTAAATGGTGAGGCTATTAGGGTTATCTAACAAGGAAACCCTAATTTGACTGGTTAAGCCCTAAGCAACCCATAGACTCCCTTCTTAGAGGCCTAGGATGATTTCTAATGGGTTTCCCCATAGAATTCGTCCACCCCTCTAATATTGAGTCCATTAGCCCAATATTCAACTATCATACAATTGATAGTTCTAGTCCCTTAAGTTTAATTAATGTCTTTTAGCCACATAAATAAATTCTTAATTAATTATTGACTAATATTAATTAACCAATATGATTTCTCCTTTAATATATTATTCTCATAATATATTAATAAATCATAATTAATCCTCTCCCTCTCTATAATTCATCCTATCAAGTTGCTTTGGTGAAGGCAACCCAAAAGGACCATGCACCATCGTGTCAAGTATATACCAAAATAGTTATGAACTTAGACACTAATCCAACAGTTTCATCCTTGAGAGGCTATATCTAGAGATTGAGACCTTATTTCTACTTAGAATCGTCTGAATGAGAAATTGTCTAGAGGGACTCGACGAGTGCATGAGCCAACTCGACGAGTCAGTTAGGGTTTTCCCCGATTAGACTGGACGCGCTGCAACTCGGCGGGTTGAGGAGATAACTCGATGAGTTGAGTTGGATTTTCCCGATATTCTAGAGAAAACGAAGTAACTCAACAAGTTTAGTTAACAAGGACTGTTGATTGGAGCATTGACTTCATTGACTTTTAGGGTTTGGTGAACTGTGGACCTTAGAGACCATGGAGGGGTAAAATGGTATTTTCACCCCTCATGATATTAATGGAGAAGTTAGCTTAGCATCTCTAGTGGTTATTACAATTTAATTATTAGAGATAATTATATTATGTAGACATAGTCTAAACTGTTTGTGGGGTGCTAGATCTACTTGCTTACTTCCGAGATGAGTCTTCTCACTATACTTACCTGAGCGGTAATACTATGTGATCGGAGGGTCTTATTGAGTTATCGACTGGAGGGTTATATGTGTTTGTATTGAAATATGTGATATTGTGCATTTTGTCTTTGTGATATATGTTATATTATTCTGTGCTTTACTGAGATTGGACCGGAGGGTCCAACCTAAGGAGTGAGACCGGAGGGTCCACACTTGAAATCAAAGATTTCCCAATATTGAGTGAATAATATTGAAAGCATGTCGAAATTAGAAATTTCAAAAGGAAATTTAACGTATTTACCAAACTGAAAAGCTTGACATAATGCAGTAGACTTTTTGGTTATTACAAAAAATTAAAATACTTGAAAGTAGAGGCTTTAATGCTTGATCACCGGGATAATCAAGTTGTTGATGCCAAAAAATTAAAACGAGTACTTGAGGAGCGAAAGTAACATCATAAAGGAAGGCCATATTATCACATCGAATAAGAGGTTGGTGGCTCGTTAACCATTAAGGCTGGAGGGAGTGGTGCCACCGAAACCGCACTCCCTCCCTCGGCACATAAGCGCCATGTCACTTTTTACCACACAAGTGTGGTTTCCTGCCACACCAAGGGAGTGGTGCCACACTTTTTGTAGCTATTTTAATTAAAACTTCTTTTTTAATAAAAAACATAATTTTTCATTACTTGAAAATTAATAAAACGTTACATTGCATTACCAAAAAAAAAAAACGAAAACCACACACACATGACGTTAAAATAATCCTAGAAACTTAAAAAACACAAATAAAATAACTAAAGCAAACTACATAAAGTCCTTCTCCGAGAACTCGTCTTTGAAGTCATCCGATGGATCCAAATTAAGGTTAATGTTTTGAACCCCGTAAATGTGTTCCACCAAGTCATTGCGAAGATTGTGAAATGTTTCAGTGCAACGTATCTCTACTCTCCTGTTCATATACTCTTCGCCACTAATTTCTATTGGTTGTGTCTTTGGTATGGTTTCTACCTCGTCAAACGCACATATCGCTCTTCCTTCATCTTCAATAATCACGTTATGCAATATGAGACATGTATACATGATTTCTTGAAGTTTTTCCTCGCCTAAGTAACTTACTGGTTTTTTCAATATGAACCACCATTTCTTTAGAGCTCCAAAAGCACGCTCAACATCCTTCCCAGCTCTTTCTTGAGCTCTCGTGAATTTCTTTCGTCTAGAACCATGTGGACACGTAAACGATTTAACAAACACAACATACTCAGGATATATTCCATCGACCAGATAATAACCATACTTATATGGCGTTCCACGCACTTTAAAAGAAGAATGTAGTGCGGATTCATCATATATGTTGTTAAATATAGGTGAATGATTAAGAACATTGATGTCGTTAATCGAACCGGGAGAAGCAAAAAAAAGCATGCCAAATCTACATATCTTGTGATGCATCTACTTCAAGTATGACCGTTGGGTGACAATGATCACCTCGGGTAAATTGCCAATGACATGAAGTAGGGCAATTTTCCTATGCCCAATGGAGGCAATCTAAGCTTCCTAGCATTCCAGGAAACCCATGCACATTAGCATGATGAGCTTGCAATCACAGGATGTTATTACGTGTAGGCCTACGTAAATATGTCTAGTGCTATCTTAGCAGACATCCTAAAACTTCCGTCTAACGCATCAGGCGGAATGCCATATGCTAACTGACGAAGTGCGGCCGTGCATTTTTGTAAGGGAGTGAAACTGGGTGTACTTCTAGCATCGTAACGTTGTTGAAAAAAACTGCACTCCCTCGTTACATCTTCAACTATACGTTCGTATAAACCTTTGAACATTCTGAAGCACCTACGAAAATGATACCCTTGATAAGTGGCATTCTGTTCAAAATAGTCTTGCACTAAACGTTGGTTGGCTTCTTCACAATTTCTGAAAATATATCTTTGTGTTCTTCGTTGAGAACTAATAGCTGCGTTATTTGCATAAAGCATCGTATGTTTGTTTCGCCATTTGAGCACACGTAACAGCAACATCAAAAATAGTCTGAAATTCTTCAGAAGATGACATTTTTGAGAAAGAGTGGTGATTTTTTTTTTTTTTAATTTTGAGAGAGAGAAAAGGTTGTATTGTGGTTAAAAACAAATGAATTGTATATGTATATATAGGAAAGAAAAGCAAAAAGAAAAAAAAATTAAAAAAGCAACGCCCAAAAACATTTAACGGTCGGTTATTTCACCAGCCAATCATGTGACGCGGTATTCACCAGCCGCAGTGCGGTAAAACCGCACCAGACTGCAGTCTGGGGGCAGTGTGCGTGGTCCAGCTGGCACAAACCGCAGCCACACCCTCCAGCCTAAGAATAAAAACAAAACTCATCAAAGTCAATATAATATTTTATTATGTTTGTATATTTTCCAATGGAAATAAGGTTTGGTTATGTTTGGAGTAGTGTTGTTTAAGTATAGTCATACTTACTTTTATATGGATGATAATAAAAATCTGAGATTTTTAATTTTGATTTTGTTACGTAAATTCGTACAACTTTTCATGAATTAAATAATTTATTATTTATTTGGTCACACTAAATTTCACAAAAAAAAAATCATTTAATTTAGAAGCTCAAATTCAAAATCAACCAAACCATGCCCTGAGTTCTTGATAATCAGATAAATCATCCAAATTTTGCCGATCTAAAGTTCTAAAATCATCAATAAAACAGAACCCATTTCGAATTTCTTCCAACTATCAGTAGGGTTTCTTTTTAATTTCAGGAACTGTAATGGTAATTAACACACCCATGAAGATTGGATCATAGAGGAAAAGACGGCGTTAAAGAGACAGCTTACTTACCAAACATCATCCCTTTTACCCGCTCTCATCTTCTCTTCAAATCCATGGAACTCTCACTCTCTCTCCCTTCAAACCCATGCGTATATATACCCCATGGCAGAAGCACCATCTCTTCTGTGTCATTTGATTCAATCAGAGCCTCTCAGATCATATCCGAACACCCTTCAGATAACAACCTCACGTTTCACCATCACCCCCTTCCGTTTTTTGTCTGCATTTGGATATACAGAGATATAAAACTGTGTTATCGGATAAATGGAGGACGATTTTGATATTCCCACTGCCGGAAAATTGAACGAAATCGACGGAGAAGACCCAATCGGCGACGAAATGGACGTGCCGGAGGGTGGAGCTGGCGGGAAAGTGGGAGAAGAGAAGGAGATTGGAAAAAATGGGTTGAAGAAAAAGATCCTTAATGAAGGTGCTGGCTGGGATACCCCCATTAATGGCGATGAAGTTGAAGGTAATTTCCATACATTTTCTTCAAAATCAAAACTTTCATCATTTACATGAATTTCGATTTGGGAATTCCATAATGTTGCATTCTGATTCAATTCTACAGTTCACTATGTTGGAAGTTTACTCGATGGAACTCGATTCGATTCAAGCCTCGATCGGGAGCTGCCATTTAAGTTCAAGCTCGGGCTCGGTAAAGAGTAATTCTGAACAATTTCACACGATAATTCTTCTTTCTAAAGTAGCAATCGTATTTGTAACATTACCCATGAGTCGATTTCTGTAATCTTCTTGATATTCGTTTTTGCCATTACAGGACACGTGATCCAAGGGTGGGACGATGGTATCAAGACTATGAAAAAAGGCGAAAAATCCCTTTTTACAATTCCTCCCACTCTTGCATATGGTGAATCCGGATCGCCTCCCACTATTCCTCCTAATGCAACACTTCAGTTTGAAATTGAGTTGCTTTCATGGACCAAAGTGAAAGATATTTCCAAAGATGGAGGAATTTTGAAGACAATAGTAACTGAAGGACAAAACTGGCAAACTCCTAAAGATCCAGATGAAGTTCTAGGTACATTACATCTTTTTACTGTTAAACTGTGTTAACCTGTTATGTCATGTTGTGTCATAATATGTCTGTCATAACATGATTCGTGTGTCATACAGTTAAGTATGAGGTGCGGCTTGAGGATGGAAGTTTAGTTTCAAAAAGTGAGGAGGTCGAATTTACGGTTAAAGATGGTAAGTAGTTTCCCGTTGTGGAAATTACGTATTTACCCTCAACAATTGTTACTTACAAGAAGTTATATATGCATAGGGTGTTTTTGTCCTGCATTGTCAAAAGCTGTGAAAACAATGAAGAAGGGAGAAAAAGCCGTCTTCATAGTGAAGCCACAATGTGAGATTTTGATTTTTTGAATTCGAATCCACACGAAATTTTAGTTTATTATATTTCACATTCGCAAGATTGAATCTTGAAGGGCTTTTTCGTCATTTTTGATCGATAGATGGATTTGGGGAGAACGGGTGGGACCCATCAGGTGGTGATGAATGTGTTGTGCCACCAAACACCACCATTCAAATAACAGTTGAGTTGGTTTCATGGAAGATTGTTTCAGAGGTTACAACAGATAAAAAGGTTTTAAAGAAAATCTTGAAAGAAGGAGAAGGGTATGATCGTCCGAATGATGGTGCAATTGTTCAAGGTTTTCTTCTTCTTTGTAACAACTCATCCCACGTGGACATTGTGGGCCCTTTATAAGCCTTAATGTACTTATGCTTTTCTCTTTTTTAAATAGTGAAATTGGTTGGGAAACTCGAAGATGGAACTGTGTTTGTGAATAAAGGACACAACGAGACACCATTTGAGTTCAAGATTGATGAAGGTGAGTGCGATTTTGGTGTTTCTTTAATAAAAATAATGAAAAGACGTGAGCTAATAACAACGAAATCGGTTTCTTTTTTGATGATAGAACAAGTTATTGATGGAATTGATAGAAGTGTGAAGACGATGAAGAAGGGTGAAGTTGCAGTGTTGACTATTCATCCAGAGTATGGATTTGGTTCAATCGAATCACATCAAGAATCAGCAATTATTCCTGCGAATTCCAATGTGTATTATGATATTGAGTTGATTTCATTTGAAAAGGTATGGAAATTGCAAAAGTTTTGATCTTTTTAGGGTTCTTGAAGAATTCGGAAGGATAAAAATGGTTTGAGTTGTTACAGGAAAAAGACACGTGGGAATTAAGTACACAAGAAAAGATCGAAACTTCAGGGAGAAAGAAAGAAGAAGGGAATACGCTTTTCAAGAGACAAAAATACGAGAGAGCTTCAAAAAGATACGAAAAGGTAATATAAATATAAATACATATTATATATTTATTATTATTATACTTCATCTCTTGTATATATAAACCATACAACCTTTTTTATGACACAGGCTCTTAGCTTCGTTGAATATGACTCAACTTTTAATGATGATGAAAAACAAGAATCCAAAATCCTAAAAATCAGCTGCAATTTGAACAATGCTGCATGCAAATTAAAACTGAAAGACTATAAACAAACAGTAAAGCTTTGCACAAAGGTCTTGGATGCTGATAGCAAGAATGTGAAGGCGCTTTATAGAAGAGCCCAAGCATACATTCAACTTGTTGATTTGGATCTTGCAGAGATGGATATTAGGAAAGCACTCGAGATTGATCCTAAAAATAGGTAATTTTGATTTCTTTGGATTTTTGAATTTTGAATTTTGAATTTGAAAGAAGCTAAGAATTGTGTATGATTTTGGTTTTTGATTAGGGATGTGAAGTTGGAGTACAAATTGTTGAAAGAAAAGGTGAAGGAGTATAACAAGAAGGATGCCCAATTTTATGGAAATATTTTCAGGAAAATGAACAAATTGGAACACCTACAATCTAGTGTAAGTTGCAATAAAATGGATGTATTGACATGACATGCCACGCCATAACAGGACAAATTGTTTTGCCTTTGGCATGCATCTGTTTAAGGGAATGTTTATTTTTGACCTAATGTATTAAGCACTTAATCTGGACAAAATGACTTAATTGGTTAAGCCAAAAAAACATGGTTTAATGTATTAAGGCACTAGCCCTTTACCGACTTGCCCTTTTTTCCTTCCCAAGTTTTCTCACATTAAAAATTGTGAATATTTTGAATTTTTTTTTTACAGATGTAAAGGCAAAATGGTTATTTGGTCTCATTCGAACCGTTTATTTAGTCTAGAAAAGTCTAGAAAAAAGAAATAGACTTTATGTATACAACACTTTATCTGAACAAACATCATTACGCATTCAACCACTTACTTATAGATGACTTAATTGAGAAAAAAAAAAAACCCCTAAGACCGATATCAGTAGGTGTGCAAAAGACATGTATGTTCTCCTCATTGAAAATAACCTTAGAAACTAAATTTGTGACATATTGCAGACTGGAGCAAGAAAACAAGAAAGGGTGCCCATGACGATTGATAGCAATGCATGATGAGTGAATTTGGACTTGTTTTTTTGCTCTATAATCACTATGAATAACTAGAAAAGCAGTCTAAAAATCGACATGATTACACATGTTTTCGGTTAGTGAGGTTTTTGTGAGGAGGTATTGTAGTGTTTTTGAAAGACTTATGAAAATTGATTAGTTATAATAACTCGCATTTTTTGGATCTTTCCATACTTAATCGACTCGATTTGATTTTGTTAGAAAACAACAAAAATTGAACACAAAATTCTTATAGGTTATGTAATTTATTTAGATTGAAGAGGGTATTTTTGAATTTTTGGGATACATTTAAAAGAACACCAATAAATTATATAATTTAGAGAAATTAAATATCCTCCTACTTATTTTCCTACAAATCTTCCTATCAAATTAAATATTAACATGAATAATATTTAATGTTTATTTAATGAAATTCAATGATATTTTAATGTACTAATATGATACATGTTATCATTTAATTGGATAGAAAAATTTATAGGAACAAAAAGTAGAAAGATATTTAATTTCTCTATAATTTATAATCTTTTTTTTGAAAGAGCAATTTATAATCTTTCTTTCTCAATGTTTAACATCAAATAATGGTATCTTACTAGATTTTGCATTTTAATGAAAGAGATGAAGATTGAGGAGGATGAAAAAGATAAACATGGGTCCAAATAGTCATTGTTACTTAGACTTAGAGATGGACAAAATAGTCCAAAACTAAAACTGGTTCTTAAAACCATACTACACTCGATCCTAAACTTAAACAATTTTCAGTCATAAACAAGTGAAAGAATAAAATTGGATTGAAATCAATTTTTTATATTATTATATATTTTATTATTATAGATTAAAACCATTCATGCCAAATTTCTCAATTTCTCGAACTGATGCAAAAGTTATAACTAAACATAATTGATATATAGATTATCCGTGAAAAACAATATCATGAACGAATTAATAACCAAACATAATGCATGCTTTTCTCACTTGTCCATGCTCTTAAAATTGATTAAACCATTTAATAAATGTTCTTTCAATTATACAATAACAATTCAATCATGCTCTGATTAAACAAATTTAGTAAATGCTCTTTCAATGTTGTTATATTGGCAATTATATTTCTTTGGAACCGACAAATATATTATGTAAAACAGAAACTAACACCCGTCCATCAAGTAACTAAACGGGGCTGGAAGAGAAACAAAGTACATGATAAAAATGAGAAAGAAAATAGTTACATATTACAAGTAAGAAAATGGACAGCTAAGCAAAATCAAACTAATTATAACTGCTCTTCGCCATTCGATATTTGATCCACGTGAAGACCTGCGATTTGATGTTACCCACCACTGTTGTCGGGTTAACATAGAGGTTCTTAAAAACCCTATCACACCTTTCCTTCTAGATCCACCACAACGTTCCATAACATATACTGATCATCATATTTCTCTTCCGTTGACAGTTCTCCCATCCCCTAGCAAATTCAATGATATCAAGAACAAATGAGATTTGGGATGGCGCCGGAGTATCGCACCATCGTAGGACCCATTCCCATACGTTTGTTGCAAAAGGTCACTTAATGAATACATGGCACACATCTTCCTCTTCTGAGCTACAATAGATACATGACGAGGAACCTTGGATTATTCCCCTCTTCATTAGTTCCTTTAATGTTGGAATTCTCCCTTGACACACACACCATATAAAACATTAAACTTTAATAGGTATCTCTTTAATCCATTCAATGTTTTTTTGGTTCCATTGTTGTTGGTTTATCAATCAGTCGCCTAAGTACATCAATATGGTACATTCCATCCGATGATATACCGCATCGCCATCTATCCATTGCCACCGAGGGTTGAAAAGTTCCTAACAGTGAGGATAATGCATGCAGTTCGCTTACTTGGTAAACAGAGGAAGGGGTTGGTTTCCATCTCCAGGTGTGTCGACCAACCTGAATTCGATCTGCAACTCTACACGTTTTGTACCTCTCCAGTTGGTATAGAGCCGGGAATAATATTTTTGGGGATTGTGTCCCTATCCATTGGTCAGACCAGAATAGAGTGTTATCTCTTTTATCCATCTGCTTTACTAGTACTACATCCATATCAATCCACAATTCTTTGAGATGATCTTTGATTCCTGCATCATTGCTCCATACCCCTGAAATGGCTTTTTCTTGAGATGACACTCGATGGTTTAGTCCATAATATACGGATTCCTTTAATCACTCGGGCCCATAATTGTAAGGGATCCGTCTTAAACCTCCACCACCATTTCATGATCAAGGCTAGGTTTAGGGCTCTCATCGATCCAACTCCTAATCCACCCATTTCTTTTGAAGCTTTGACCTTTTCCCAAGATACCCAATGTACTTTCTTTTTTCCTTTGTGACCTCCCCAAAGGAGCCTTCTTCTAATAGATTCAAGTGTGTTTACTACTCCGATAAGAGCAGTAAATAAAGAGAAATAAAATGTTGGGAGGTTCCCCACAACAAACTTGACCAGTGTCATTCGACCCCCAAAGGAAAGTGTCTTCGCCTTCCATGTAGAATGTTTAGTATGGAACTTTTCAATAACCGGCTTCCAGTACTTTTTTAATTTCATGTTTGCTCCAATAGGAACTCCCAAATAAGTGAAGGGGAGTGTTGCTGGTTTGCATCCCAATGGAGTCGCCCATCACCTCTTGTGTACTTACACCAATACCAAATACCTTTGATTATAGAAGTTCACTTTTAATCCAGAAGTCACATGAAAACTCCTTAGGATTTGGTCAAGATTCCTTATGTTACATCTACTCCAATCACCCACAATAAGGGTATCATGTACATAAAACAAATGTGATATTGTCGCCTTGTTATGTGGAATTGTGATTCCTTTGAAGATTCTCTTTTCACACACTACTTTCATAGCCATGTTTAGGCCTTCCATGGCGATAATGAATAAAAAGGGGGAGAGGGGGTCACCTTGACTAACCCCTTTTTTAATGGAAAACTCCTCTATGGGAGATCCGTTTACAAGGACGAAAGCTCTAGCAGATACAAGGAAACCTTTAATCCATCTACGCCATTTCTCACCATATCGCATTTGTTTTGTTTTTGGAGGGAATCGAGGTACTCCCAGTTTATTGAGTCAAAAGCCTTGTCAAATTCTATTTTGAAGAGCAAGATTTTTTTTCTCACCTTTTTGTCCATTAGCATAGTGCATTGACTATAAGTGGTTCATCAAGTATGTTTCTTCCCTCTATAAATGTCGACTACACTTCATTGATGTTGTGCCCAATGACTCATTTCAGTTGATTTGCAAGCGTCTTTGCAATAATCTTATAAATACAACCAATGAGGCTAATTAGTTGGTAATCTCCTGACTTGAGTAGGTCTTTTACTTTTGGAACCAGTGTTATAAAGGATGAGTTACATCCCATGTTGAGCTGCCCATGTATCTCAAAATGTTTTACACATGAGAATATATCTGACTTTAATAAATCCCAGAATTTTTTGATGAATTTAAAATTGAATCCATCACAGGGCCCTTCTCATTCCCACACGCCCAGACTGCAGATTTAATTTCTTCAATACTGAAAGGGGCCTCAATCATGTTGCTAACATGTACACTTAATGAACGAAATCTATTACTAAAAAGCTTTGGTCTTGTTGGCCATTTCTCCTGGAATCTATCATCAGGCCTTCGTATTGTGTTGAAGTCCCCCATCACTATCTAGGTTCCCGGTGTTTCTCTTTTTATTTGTAGCAAGTCTTCCCAGAGTTTACGTTTTCCAACCGATGATTGTGGGCCATAGACATAAGCGATTATTATCCTCTCATGAATTCCCATCCAGGTTCCAACAGTTATTAAGAAATGCCTAGTTTTGATTACATCTTCCACTTTGTAAATATGATATATTTTCTTTTAAAGTTGAAATCATTCCACTCCATCCACATAAGGTCTTTGCAATTAATTACCAACAATAATTTTTTTAATAACTCTTGTTATATTGCAACTTTGCAATTAACTACCAACAAGCAACAACGGATAAATGTCCAAGTCTTTAATGTTTGATTAAGTAAATAATTAATACATTCTCATGTTTACCTGCTATAAATATGTAGGACCTTAGATATTGAGATACAAAATTCCATAAGGCAGCATAGAGCGGGCAACGCCTAATGGCGTTATTATGACGTGGCTCGCAGATAAAGACGTTACGACGTCGTAAACAGCGCCCCCCTATTGCGTTTTTTGGCGTTATAGTAAGAGGCGTTACCGTGGTAACGTAAGGAAATGACCTTTTTTTGATTTTTTTACTGGAACGGGCATATTTTCGACCATTTGCAAATGGTCACAATTAAAAAAAATCCTTACTATTATAAATACTCAAAAATTCAAACTTTTCATTTTACCTTAATACTCTACTTAATTATAAAATGGAATCTTTTGATCTGTTCCATCCATACAATCATGATATTGATGATGATGATATGTGCGTGGGTATGATGTATCAATATTTTACCGACATAATACCGCCACAGCCAGCTCCACTACTGACCAGATGTGCGACGTTGAACAAAGATCGTGATCAAGAGGGCAATAGACGTCTAGTACACTATTATTTTGCGGATAATTGTATCTACCAACCAAACGATTTATAAAGAAGGTTTCGTTTACGGAAAAATGTATTTCAACGAATAGCCAATGCAATGGAAAGCAGGTACCGTAATTACAATTATAATCAATTTTAATATATGTTCTTTAGATTATTAAATAATTGCTTTAAAATTTTATTATATGTTCTTTAGAATATTAAAAAGTTGTTTGAAAAAATTATTATATGTTTTTTAGATTATTAAAAAGCTGTTTGAAAATTTTATTACATGTCTTTTAGATTATTAAATAATTGTTTGAAAAACTTATTATATGTGTAGGTATGAATATTTCCAACTAGGTAGGACGCGAGAGGTAAATGAGGTTTTACAGGGTTCCAAAAATGTGTTATTGCAATCAAGCTTATGGATTTGGTAGAATCGTCCGATTCTATTGATGACTATATGAGAATGTTAAAGGGAATTGCACGAGAAAGTTTGTATAGATTGGTGAGAGGTGTTATCGAAACCTTCGGTGAAAAATACTTGCACAAACCTTCATTGAATGACATATAACAACTATATGTGGCGCATGAAGAACAACATGGTTTTCCGGGAATGCTTGGAAGCATTGATTGCACAAAGTGGATATGGAGAAATTGTCCTATGGCGTGGAAAAGTCAATACATAAGTGGTCATCTTGGATTGCCTTCGTTAATATTAGAGGTTGTTGCATCACAAGACTTATGCATTTGGCATGCTTTTTTGGAGTAGCGGGTTCGAACAATGACGTAAACGTTATTGATCAGTCAGCAATATTTCAGGACCTTATATAGACAAGAAAGGCACCGAATGCTCCTTTCACAGTAAATGGCCATGAGTATAAGTTCGGGTATTACTTCACGGATGGAATATATCCAGCATATTCCATGTTTGTGAAGGCGTTTCGACACCCGATAGAACCAATAGATAATTTTTTCAAGAGAAGACAAGAAGGACCATGTAAGGATGTGGAACGTGCTTTTAGAGTTCTGGAAGCAAAATGACACATAGTTGAACATGCGACACGAGCATATGAGTTGGACACATTACAAGATATTATGTATGCGTGTATCATTATGCATAACATGGTGATTAAAGATAAAGGACGAAACATTGCGAAGTATTCGCCTACAGATCCTGAACACATTCAATTTCAACCAGGGACAACATAATACTTACATAGAGTCGTTGATATTCAAGATCAACGAAAACACAAACAACTTCGAAAAGACTTGACAGATCATATCTATGATGGCACTGAAGTTAAGTAATTTAGATAAAAAATTGTAATTTGTTTCGTCTTATATATATATATATATATATATATATATATATATATATATATATATATATATATATATATATAGGGAAAAGATCAGATGAGAACACCTAAAAAGTTGAGAACGCAAGAACAGTTCTGGACCAATCAATATATAAGAGCATATTAGTAATTGTATATTTTAATTAAATTAAAATAAAATAAAATCAATCAAATTCCTTTAAATTTGGGATCAGTTACCAAAAAAGACGGAAATATTTGATTTTTTATTTTTTATTAATGAAATATAAATAACATTTTTATCAAAAAAGAATTTTAAACTAATTTTTTTTTTCTTATAAAATATTTTTTTCTCCTATTTCACGGTTTTTTTTTTCCAAAAAATTAATAGCAATCCAACCCCCAATCAATACATTTGTATTCATAAACGATTTTTTTTTCAAAAAAACTAATACTACTTCAATAACAAATGAATACATATCAATTTACAAGTAATCCAATTCCTTTCTTTTAGTCAACCGAAAATAAAAGGGGTGTAAAAATTATCATTTCTTCATAAAAGAATACCTTTAATCATAAATAAATACACTTATTCACATATGATTACACTGGTATTTACAAATAAATACATTGTTGTTAACAAATGAATACTCTGGTATTCACAAATGAATAAAAGAATACATCTAATCATAAATAAATACACCCATTCACACATGATTAAACTGCTATTTACAAATGAATACATTATTATTAACAAATGCATACCCTGTTATTCACAAATGAATACCTCTCTCACGCATTTCATCAAACAACCCAATCGTCCCAGATACAAAGCCAATGAACCCGAAGTCAAATACGCCCTCCACAACCAAAGATAATCCTTATACAAAGCTGGAAGTAACACAAATCTAATGTTGCCCCTCTTGCTCATTGGTAATTACTCTTTTCCCTTTTTACCCTTCCTTTTGTATGTGTAATGTAACAATGGCATATCACAAACTTTTCCTTGCAACCTGTAGAACAGATCACTTGAAGATACAAAAACAATCAATGATAAACTCTAGAGTATCTGCCACTGTGATGACCTGCAAACAAATCAATGATGTTTTGCGAAAATTGGCAATTCACAAACTTTCCCAACCACCCTGTCAAGAATGTGTTTTGTTTTTACTCTTCAAATTGCTCCTGGGATTCCGAAATCAGAATCCACCAAGAAAAAAGTATAATCAATTAACCTTAAAAAAATCTAAACATCCAAAAATTGAATATAATAGTATTTGGGTGTAATTAGACCTCGAATCCATGTTCTTGACTGGATCGCTCCACCACAAATAGACTATAACAAGAATTAATACATTTGTGAATCAAAATTGAATCGTTGGTTTCAAAATTCACACCACACAATGCCAACAAAGACAAATAATCCTCAATTTCAATTAATTATTGATTGCAATTGATAATCTTCAGAATGCAATTATGAAAATGCAAAAAAAAATGCTCCAGTTGTTGATTTTTGCTGTTGTCGCATCTTAAAATTCAAACCACACAACGCCAACAAAGACGATCCTCAATTTCAATTAATTTTTTTGTTGACCAGGTGGATCGAAACAAGAAATCAGAAGCTTAGGAAGGAAGCTTATTGATTGAATTTATGTTAAAATGACAATCAAGGAAGTTTTACAAGGGCTTAATATCAATCGACATTATGAACTTGGACAACAAAAATATGAAATTAATTTAACTCGTACCTTTATCCGGCCACCTCCGGTTGAGCTCCACCGTTTCCCTCTCTGGTGGTCAGTGTTGCCGCCATCGACGACTACCCTGGTCTTTTTTCTGTTCTCGTGACCACATAGCAACACAAGGAGATTGAGAACCCATGTGCGTTCAATTTATTCCCTCTGTATCTCGATTTCCTTCAACCAAATTACCTCAAATTGTGTTTCATGCTTCGAATCCACTCCCGTCTCCTCGTCTCTTCTGATTTTTAAGACCACATACACCCATCCAAAACACAATTAGTGTTTTGTTGTTTTATCCGAGATTTTAGTTGTGCGATGGTCGACGATGGAGGATGGCAGAAGATGATGAACGGAAACAATGGTGAAAAAGGTGGGGGTGTGCGGCCGTTTTTTTCAAAATAATTAGATTAAGGTTTTCTAGTTAAGTATAGAGAGAGATAGAGAAATTATACGAATTTCTTTTTAATTAAATTATACGGATTTCCTATTGTATCATTCTTGCCATTTTAAAGTTACATATTTAGCACATCAGTTTCATAAATATTCATACATGGTTCAGTTGATAATAGACATAGATCTAATTATTTATAATGTTGTGATCTGTTTTCGCGTTCTCAACCTTTTAGGTGTTCTCATATGATCCTACTCCTATATATATATATATATATATATATATATATATATATATATATATATATATATATATATATATATATATATATATTAAAATTGTCCAAAGTTAGGAACAGTTCGTAACCATGGTACGGTTCATAAGGTTATTTTAACTCAACCAAAGTTTCCGATCATATTTCTTTCTTCTTGAAGCTTCTTGGAGATCAGCACCACCTTTGATGATTGGAAATATCCCCATCTAATCGACTCTTCATCTCTTTTAGTCTTTCTTCATTCTCTCGATTGTTCTCTTTAGTAAAAGCACAACCTCAAATAGTTGGATACATTTACTCACTTAGCTTGCCCTATTTATTGGGTCGGTTATTATAATAATAATAATAATAATAATAATAATAATAATAATAACAACAACAAATAATTATAAATATTATGACATAAATAAAAAAAAAAGAAATTCTAAATATAAAAACTAAAAACGTCAAAAAAAAAAAGATGTTATTACATGTTATTTGGTGTTCATTTTTATCATTGATGTTATAACACCTATTTATGATTAGGATGATGATATGACACGTTTTGGGTATAGTAACATATAATAATATGTTGTCCATACCAACCGTCTGAATGAGATTGAAGGTTCAAACCTTCTATGTGTAAAATATATTAGTGCACCACGATATACCGTTGTAAAATATAGTATAAATTGAAGGATAAATCCTTAATGTTTAAATCAGGTAAAGTGGAATAAAGTTATAGCCGTTAAAGAAAGAGGTGGTCTTGGTACATAGGGGGACCAAAAAGAAAGAGGTGGTCTTGATAAATAAAGTCCTTATCCAAGATTTTTGTAATGTAATGTGACTATAAATCTGGTCCCAAATACGTTATAAAAACTTCAAATAAGGACCAAAATGGTGAAGGGACCAAAAATGTAAATTACATTTTTTTTGAATTTTGAGTATTTGTGTTGTGGCCAGGCCTCTATGCAATGCACACACGACCGACACAAATGTTTTGTGGGTTGGTTTGTCAATGGTGACTCTTCCCCTTATCAAAATGGCCACTAGAGTTATCGGTTCCCTTTGTTTAGCAACGTTAGATTATTCGTGAAAGACAACATCATGAATGGATTAATAACCAAACATAGTGCACGTTAGCCAAATTTCTCAATTTCTCGTACTCATGCAAATCCGTGTTTCTTTAAATTGATGTTATTCGATTCATGGATTTGGCCAATAGATGTTATTCAAATCATGGCTTGTAAATGCATCCTTAGAACCAACAAATCGAAGATGAAATAGAAATATGATGATATGAAGATAAGAAGCAGGGAGGAGGCACGTAGATGAAATAATAATCCGATGATATGAAAGGTTAATTAAACTTTTCTAAATTTTAAAAAATAAAAAATATATTCTTATATATGTGGATTGTACAGCGTGACACCCAAGTTATACAGATAAATTAATTATAAATATCGCATCAGCTTTATTATCTGGTAACTAGTTAAATTCGAACAAAGTGATTTAATTGACAGGTCAAAAAGAACTTTAAGAACCTATTGCGCAAAGAAAAAATGTGATCAAATCGGAAAAATGAATAAACTTTAATTTGGTTTCCCTTACATAAAAATTGAATCCAAATTTTTTGTGTTTTGGTGTATGAAGCATGAAAGAGCATGCAAGAAAGAGATTGAATCATTGACGATGTCGCGCCTTGATTGCCCTCTTTTTGATACGTCACCACTCACCATGGGTAATTAATTTGTTTTTTTAACAAATATTTATTGGTTTAGTTAATTAATTATTTTCTTGTGATAGTTTTTTTCAGGTGAGAAATCTTGAGGGGGCCTACGTTCAGATATATGTAGAGTCCGCATTATGGGGGTGAACAACCAAAGCACTTTAAAATGAAGGAAGATGATCATGAATATCCGTATGATGATCGTTAGATGCATGCATTTGTTAATGAAGGCCAGAATTATACATCTATTTATATGGTTAATATGTTGAATGAAAATTGTAAAATCAACTTATCTTAAAAGATGGAAAGTACTGTTGTCCACCATTACAAAAATATAAAGTAAAAAAAAAAAAAAAGAACCAAGTTATAAATTAAATAGACAAGATTAACATAACCAATTTCTTCTGTTAAAATGTACCTAAACAACAATATATAACTTATTTTGGGTAAAGAACATGGGACCTCTCATAAATTAAAATTAAAGAAGGGGGTGTGTTGTACCTTGTATGTTACCTCCAATTTGCTTTACAACAAATGAACATGTCACACTTGAAACTAGCGTATCAAACCTTTTCAGCTTAAAACTAAACAAGTTGGTGAAATTGGATATGCAAGTTGTTAGCATCCCATGATTTTATATATCAATCATGTTGTGATAATGATCATCTTTTCGGTGAATAGGAATTTATGTAGAACATTTGTTACTGGAATACCCATGGGTCTTGTTATATATATATATATATATATATATATATATATATATATATATATATATATATATATATATATATATATATATATATATATATATATATGATGATGATGATGATGATGATAAAGTGAAGCAACTATAACAACCCATGAACATAGGAAATTGTGTAGAAACCCTTGTAGGAACAAAGCTTTGTGGCCATGGAGGTTCGCTTGCAGTGACTCCAGGGCATGAGGCAAAGCTTTATGTTTGCAGCTGGGGATTAGTCGGTGCGCGAAAGCTGGCCCAAAAGCTGTACCTTGTATGTTACCTCCAATTTGCTTTACAACAAATGAACATGTCACACTTGAAACTAGTCGTATCAAACCTTTTCAGCTTAAAACTAAACAAGTTGGTGAAATTGGATATGCAAGTTGTTAGCATCCCATGATTTTATATATCAATCATGTTGTGATAATGATCATCTTTTTGGTGAATAGGAATTTATGTAGAACATTTGTTACTGGAATACCCATGGGTCTTGTTATATATATATATATATATATATATATATATATATATATATATATATATATATATATATATGATGATAAAGTGAAGCAACTATAACAACCCATGAACATAGGAAATTGTGTAGAAACCCTTGTAGGAACAAAGCTTTGTGGCCATGGAGGTTCGCCTGCAGTGACTCCAGGACATGAGGCAAAGCTTTATGTTTGCAGCGGGGGATTAGTCGGTGCGCGAAAGTTGGCCAGGAAACCCTCGTTAGGGAAGTTCCCTTTCCAAAAAAAAACCCTTGTAGGAACACCGAAAGGCACTCGATTAGGGGCGTTTGATAGTTGTTCACTGAGTAAAATCTGATTGAGTCAATGTGTCTGATTGGGTCTGAAGCTACGTCTTACTGAAAACATGTTGTTTGATTACACATCTGACTCGTTGTGTTGACTGTTAAAAATGATCATTTTATCTTCTTGTATTGATAAAATATACAATATATCATACAAAATCCAACCTACACAAAGATAATTAGTTAATTACAAACTCTATAAACAAAAATAACAAAAATGATTGTATATATGAAAGACAAAATCCAATTATCATCATTCCAACATCAGTGATACCTAAAAAACCACTTTCGCATGAAAGAATGAAAGAATGTAAAGGAAGGAATGTGAACAACGGGAACGGCTATAAGCGTCTTCAATGGTGGAAGTGGATTCAATGAAGGGTCTTCAATAGTGGAAGTGAATTATGTTAGATCAATAGTGGAAGTGAATTGGTTCATCTTCAAATTTTCAATAACCAAACGGATCAATTTGGTTCTTGGATGACAATAAAAATTCGATCAAAATTGAAACGACCAATCCAATTAGATACCTAATTGGATATTCAAATCTCATGCAATTTAATATATTCATTTATAATTCAATTCCTATTCAATTTCAATTATTGAAAATTATTGCTATAGATATTTTAATTATTTAGATGAAAGTTGGACGTATCTAATTGGATGAAAATTGGATAGGTCCTATTGAATATACAATTGTTAAAACTGATTTATTCTAATTTTCTATTGGACCGGATTGGTTCGGTTTTTCATAACACGTTGGATTATAGATTTGTTGGTAATTTCCAATAACCAATAGATAATCGGAAAAATCATTTGATATTCAATGATGAAGACCCTAACTAATAAAATTAATAATAATAAAATATGGGTACATAAATTTAGATGGAAGGGGGAGAAGACTTGCGAAATTTGAAAGAAAAAAATGGAAAGACAGAAACAGAAAAAGAGGGATTTAAACCCTCGGTACAAATAATTCGTACAACGGATTAGCAATCTGCCGCTTTCGTCCACTCAGCCATCTCTCCCAATTGCAAAAAGATAATTACTATGTTACATTACATATCAAGTAAGGATTAATGAAAGTATTTCTTTCACATTCTTTATCGTTTTTATATAATTAACAATTCCATTTAGATGCTCCAAAGATCCAAATAGAAAGATAGCTATATAAGTCTCTAAAAAATCTCACAAAAGCTCAAAAAATATAATAATAATAATAAAAGTTTTAAACCACTTTTTTAATAGGAAAGGTCGCCTTATCGGCTTATCCTAATTATTTGGATAGATAACTCCCTCCAAAAGAGGGACTTGGAAGGCATTCAACAAAACTCCACCTTAAGATGAATTCCATCTTCAACAAAAACAAAGCTTTAACATCTTCAAAAGCGAAATAGAAGTCTCATGTCATAGCCACTAACGATCCATTCCAAGGTTCAATCTTGGACACCAAAATTGTCTGTCATAACCGAAGTGTGGAATTACACCATTTTGTGTTTGCCAAGTCGATAGTACCAAACTTTGACGACATATTTTTAAGTAGAAGTGGTTGAAAAAACATGTATAAGGATACCCGAGGATTTCAAAATTTTTGAAGTGGAAGTGTTCTCTGAATTTATGAGTTGGAGCTAGAAAGCGAACATAAGAGAATTAAGCCAATAATATCCTCATTATACACATGACTTCCATGGTAGCTAAGTCAGAAACAATCTCTTTGATGTTGAAAATTGGATGAGAAGGTTTCCTCTATCTTTAAGTTTGTGTATAAACTATAAAGAACTTTGTGTTAAATGCATTCTTATGTCAACATCTCTTTCATCATGCAAATTTCTTTTAGTTTGGACAAAAGGGCAACTCCCATTTTTCTTCAGCCGGTTTTGATTTTTGCTTCCTAAATATTCTACCCGAGTCAGTATTTTAATAGCAGAAAGTCGTATTTTATTGAAGCCATGTGCCGAATATCACCGAAGAGAAATCGATCTTAACCATGTGCAAGTTTAGAGAAAATCAATTTAAACATGTTTTACTAGGTAGGAAGAAAATCCACGTGACCTTGTTGCATGTTTAGAGAAGATCAAAAACAAATAAATGCGCCTAATCTCATTAACAAAATATAGATAACTTATTTGACAATTTTAACAACTTTTTAGGTCAAAATTTTTAAAAATCAACAGGATTAGTTATTCCAAACTCCAATATTTCTTACTCACTAGCGATGAGTTTATTTAGCCTTATATTTTCCCTCACATATTACAAAAACGGAACTACAACAAGTCAACAACCAGATAGCTACATGAGACACCGGTGGCGAATTCGGTGGCGAATTCCGATCCAGTTCCGGCGAAACATCACCAAATCAGTTGGGAAATCACCGACGATGACGACGGCGAGAAACTCTGCAACTGCTTCGAACGAAGCCACGGTTTCACCACCACAACAGCCTCAAACACCTTCGGATCTTCACTCTTCTTTGAAACCACCTCGATCTTCAAGTAATATTTCATCCCTGACACTACCTGCTTCTCCGCCTCTACCACCTTCAAAAACGTTAGATCTCCGTCGTTCTTCCCCGACGAGATACGTTGCAAGCGGTTGTACTCCTCCACTGAGTACTTTCCGAGCTCCTGAAGCTCCTTGTTCGACTTCACATCGGTTACCTTCGTCCTCCCTCCCGGAATTCCGTTCGCTACAAAACTAGAAAACAAAATTACGATTGAGAAGGTTATGATGGATATATTCTTCATTATGGTGTAGAAAGTGAGACTTGATTTGTGTAGAGTGAGAGTTGATGCGTTTATAGATGAAGTGAATGGTGGACACGTAATTGAAAACGCAGGTGTGGCAACGCCATCGGAGTGCCGCGTTTCGAAGAGATTTTGGGGAAGACGACAAACGATGTCAGTAAGGTTTCTTGTTTTGTCAATTATTATTTATCATATCCTTTTCTATCTTTTTTTTTTCGGATTAAATTCTTCATGGACTTCTGTTGTATTTATCCGTTCGATGTTTGTCTTGATTCATATTTATGCGTTTCCAAGATACAGGATAATGTATTGAATGAGATTAACGCTTTTGTCATATTAGATCAACTAGGCGAATGCTCGTGCGTTGCGTAGTGAGATAATTATGTAGTTTAATATGGTTATATATGGCTTAGGTCCTGTTTGATATACATCTGACCAAGTCAAGTCAGATATTTTTGGCTGACTCGGTCAGCTAAAAGTGTTTGATTAGCAAAATTTTTGTGACTGACTTGGTCAGCAAGGTCTAAGTGAGAAAGAGAAATTTCTGCGACTGACTCAGTCAACAAGATCTAAGTGAGAAAGAGATGGAAGGATGGCTGACTCAGAAAGGAATAAAGGTTTTCCAACACTACCCTTAAAAACTTGGTGCATAGCAAATCAAAAGAAGGCAATAGTAATCGAACCTATGACCTTAGGTTTACAATCTTTTCCACTATGATAAAAGGTTTTTTGGTTATATTTGCTTAAATACTTTATATAAGAGTAAATTACACGAATGGTCCCTATGGTTTGGGGTAATTTGCATGTTTGGTCTCTAACTTAATTTTTTAACTCGGAAGGTCCTTACTATTTGTTTTTGTTACATGTTTGGTCCCTTCTATTTGTTTTTATTACGCGCTTGATCCCTATCTTACCTAAAAAGATTATTATTTGATTAGGGAAAGATGATGGGATAGGTAGGGTAAGGTGAGTGGAGTGAGGTTAAGAGTGTGTTTATTTAAATAAATTATAAAATCAAGGGCAAAATAGTCTTTTTAGGTAAGATAGGGACCAAGCGTGTAACAAAAACAAACAATAGGAACCTTCCGAGTTAAAAAAATAAGTTAGGGACCAAACGTGCAAATTACCCTAAACCATAGGGACCATTCGTGTAATTTACTCTTTATATAATGTGTAACGGTGGTTATTATTATTAGTACTATTATTAGTATTATTATTATTACTAGTACTATTATTAGTATTATTATTATTACTAGTATTATTATTATTATTACTATTATTATTAGTATTATTAGTATTAGTATTATTACTATTATTATTATTGTTATTATTATTATTATTATTATTATTATTATTATTATTATTATTATTATTATTATTATTATTACTACTCTTACATAAAAACAAATAGCACATCATGTTAAAATAGTCATTTTGCATCGGTCAGCATGTTCAGTCAGATATAAAATCAAACAGTATGATTTCTTACTCAGACAGAATTTCTTACTCAGACAGACATTTCTCAGTCAACACTTTCTTAATCAGCAACTATCAAACGGGGCCTTAATGTAAGTGAATAAGCCATACATAAAACTTGTATGCGATTAAATAACATGTATAATTTTTGATTTACAGATTTTTTATCATAATAAATAATGAAAATTTTTTACTATTAGTTTTACTATTGAATAGAAAATGGTGTCGTAGTTTAAGTAAATATAAAAAATCTCATTCTCAATCTATTTTAAAATAGTGACATATTTTAAGTTAATATAAAAATCATATTCTAAAACTAATGAAAAGAAAAAACGGAGCCAAAATTTTTAACTATAATAAAGTTGATTCCAATTAAAAAGTGCTCAATCGAAAATAATATCATTCAATAAACATCATAAGATATTACGTTATATTCAAATTATAAATATTATTTTTGTAAGAGTCATTCAAAATATATTTGACAATATATTTGACTATAGTGCCTAATACAACAATGTAATAACCAAATGACCTTAACATATTTTAAATGAAATATAATTATAATATACTATCTATGCAACTAAATTTCTGCATAACATGTGAGATTCGTCTACTATACGCTATTCTTCTAATATATTATATTATAGTATAAACATTATATTTGGAAAACCACTTTGAGTTTTATTGTAGTTTATAACATTAAATTTGTGACTGTATTTGATACACATTTGTGTATTTATATCTATATTATATATTTAAAACAAATCTTATATAAACATCCAACCTAAATATTCAGCTTCAAATTTTCTTTCTTCGCCACGTAAACAAACTTTTGTTATAAAGCCAAAAATGGAATAAAAGACACTTAATTGTATGATCATGATATATTGTATTTTCATTGGGGCTTATACAAAACATGCATGAGCATATATTATTAATTTATCTCTTGTTTTGGGTAATTCGAGTAAGATAGCTTTAAATCCAACGTATCAAACGAATTACCCATTTACTAAAGTCTAAAACCCGAAAACTCAAACATGTTCTAATACCATACAAATGCATGAGGTTTTAGCAAAATTATTATCTCATATGAATTACCATTGATTATGTGTGATTAATTATTAAGAAGGTGAAAAGGTTTGGGGGTTTCAAATGCATGAGGTTTTAGCAAATTATTGGGGGGGGGGGGGGGGGGGGGTTCAAATGTATGACAATCAAGGGAAAATGCAAACTTTATAAGTATGTAAGATGGTAATTACCACCACTCACATAATCTTAAAAATTTTTGTTTATGATATTTGGTGTTTTAATCTAATATTTGAAAATTTTTATTTAAATTTACTCTTCAATCATTTTTTTTTACCTTTTACAATAGGTCACCATCATCGCCACTGGACCACACCAAACCGTTGCTATTTTTGGATCTACATACCGCTTAAATCGCCTTCCCTCCACCATCAAAACCCACCAACCGCCACTGTCTTCCGACCAGGGAGCTACCTATGCTACCTTCCTCTTTCCGCTGGAAAACCAAAAACCCCCTTATCTCTCCCATTCGATTTCACAACACTTAATTACCACCACCTCCTTAGTTCCTGCTCCTGCTACCACCACCACCTCTATTGTAGTCACTCATGTTGTGTGTTTTGATTTTTAAGATTGTGGTGATGGTAGCTGTAACACCCTAAAATTTAAAACAAATTTTCACATTTTTAAACACATTTTATCAAACACATTTAAAGCAAAATCCCATTGTATCAATACTTTGGTTCACAAAAATATTTCCCAAGATCAAATACATAAAAATCCATGCATGTGTACGAGTCATGCCGGTGCCTTCCCGCGATCATCATTGGTACTTGAAACACATAACACATAACACTGTAAGCATAAAGCTTAGTGAGTTCCCCAAAATACCATACATAACACATACTAGCCACTCGAGGCTATAGCTATATGGGCCCATGGGTCCTAACTTTGTGGACCCTCTGGTCCTAACTCTGTGAACCTTTCGGTTCTAACTCTGATATACTCTAATATAAACCACATAAAAACAATGCAGTATAACACATCACATAATAGCATACGATAACTCTGGCACATAACTCTAATTACCACTCTAGGTAAAGTATAGTGAGAAGACTCACCACAGATGTCCCGGTAAATCACTAACTCGGTAGAAATACGATCTAGCTTCCGCCTAAACACATAAAGTAATACTCTCATAAATATAACTCTCAGAACTAGACTCTACTCTCTCTAAGCACCCTCAGAAGGTAAAAGACCATTTTACCCCTCCTTTGGCTCAAAGGCCCTCATTGTTGACCAAACCCTAAAAGTCATCCAAAGTCAACGATCAAACTTTGACCCGACTCGGCGAGTGCACTTGGGCAACTCGGCGAGTCCACCTGTGTCCACTTAACTCTTTAGTCCCATTTTACACGTCGAGTCCCCAGGTAAGAATCGCGGGGCTACCCCAACTCAACTCGCCGAGTCTCAAGAACAACTCGGCGAGTACATGCCATGCATAAACTCCATTGACCTCCTGAGGTCAGATCTGTTCCTTTAATCCATAGATCTGACTTTCCCAAGCATAATAATCACGTAAAGTCCAGACCTTGACACTTGTATATCATCTAGATGGTATCATTTGGTGATTTAGCCCTAAAAATGGCATCCTAAGCTCATAATTCCCAAGGTAACCCATAAAGCTCCAAGTGTTAAGGTCTCTGGACCTCTTTGAGTCCAGATCCAAAGTATAAACTCGATAAGGGACCAATTGCTCCACATAAACATCCTCAAAAGAGGTTAGAAAACCCTAACTCTAAGTTTCAATACCAAAACTGAAGAAGGTCCGAATAAATACCTCAAGTTGAAGTCTCTGGACTCTGAAATCACTTCAATCACACCTCCTTCAGTCTCCTCTTGCTCTTGATCACCTTCTTCTTGCTAAACCAAAGATAGAAAGATCAAATATGGCTTCTCCTTCCTCCCAAACGATCTAGCTCACTTAGGGTGCTCTCAAGGGACTGGTAGTCGCAATGGAAGGCTAAGAGTGCCCTTAAATAGGCTCCAACCCCAGAGGATTAGGGTTTCATTAAACAGCGTGGACTCGCCGAGTCCAACGCGAAACCGGAAGATTAACCGCGACCCTACTCGGTGAGTCTAAGTATCAACTCGCCGAGTTCCTTCACAAATTCCAAAAATAAAATATTAGAATAATATACCTGGGATTCCGGATGTTACAATTCTTCCCTACTAGAATCAGACTTCGCCCTCGAAGTCTCATTCTGCAAACAACTCTAGGTAAACCCCCTAGCACCCGAAGGAAGCCCCGAGGCTCCCGGAGTTCCGAGAAAAAGGGTCTTTCGGTTCGGGAACGCTACTCCAGCGAAGTCCGGTTTTACGAAAAACCCGTTGTAAGTGTTTAATATAGCTTTTATTTAATTCTAGTAACGTTATTAGGAACTTATAATAAGTACTTGGGCTATTATTATGGGTTAGATAAGTATTGTTTAACATTTATATAATAGTAATAATAGCCAAACTATTCATTAGTCTCGGTGAATATTAGACTTTTGTCCGAGGAAAATTGTGTTGAGAGTAACGAAGTGCTGTTCGAGTGCCGAGCCACCACCTTCTCAGGTGAGTGCCTAGTTACTTTCATCTTACACATAGATATGAAGTATTTTATATAAATTACGTGTTATGTGTGCATATTGTCTGAATACTTGTTGTCTATGTTGGATGAACGATTTTATACATGTTTTAAATTATATCTACCAAATATGTTGGGTAAAACATAGGTAGATGAATGATGAGGGATGAATGCTGAAATAGAGGAACATTAGTAGTATGAACCTAGTGCCCTATAGGTGAACATTAGCAGCATGGACCTAGTACCCTATAGATGAGCACTGGCAGCTGCGCCAAAACCTGTAGATGTTTTAGATCTACATTAAACATCCTAGCAGATGCGCTCTAAGGATAGTATCGACAGCTGTGCCTAATCGAGAACATTATAACCATGACAGTAGCGTCTAAAGGACAATAGCGGCAGAAGCGCCTCATAGAGAATGTCACAATTCTGGCAGCTGCGCCTAAGTGATAGGACTAGCAGTTGTGCTTGACAGATGTGTCATCGACAACGATGGACTTCGTACCTATTCCTTAGGATAATCCTTAGGAATGAATGAATGAGAAATAGCTAATTCTTAGGGTAGACCCTTAAGAGTAAAGAAGATAATGGGGACGCGTAATTGAGTTAACTGTTTGATGATTAAACTTAACAATTATATTATTGTGGGTTGAAAACCATATGTACTCACCAGGTTTCCTAACCCGACCCACTCAGTTTATTTATATCATAGGTGTTGATATGAAGTCACATTACACTGAGAGATTAAGGAGATATAAATCCCTAGTGATAATGAATGTAAGTTATGTTTATGCTTATGTTACTGTATTGACGATGACATCATCCCAAATGTTTTAAAATGAATAAAAATACTTTTCTTCGGAAATGCCTTGATAACGTATTTATCATGTTTTACTGGGAACAAATTCCACAACATTTTTATTAAGATAGGTACTCTGATTTTTATAAAGCATAAACAAAATCGGTCTTTTCTGGCCATGAAAATGGGGATGTCACATTTCTATATACTTCAAACATTCTCAAGTTCTCAGGAAGCAAAAGACAGAATTTACTTGCATGCAATAGAGACAAGAAGAGGATTGGATATTGTCAAGAATGATAAAAACAAGGTCAGGGTAGTATGTAAAGGAACAATACCAGATATGGGGATACTTGAGACATTTGGGAAAGGTGGACCAAGTAAAACTAGTGGGAAAGGTGGGCCAAGTCAAAGGAACATAAATGGTTAACCCAGTCAAATGGGTGAAAACAGAGGACCAAGTAAAAAGAAAAGTGCAGTGAAAGTAGATGAAAGCAATAAGTGCCCTTGGAAACTTTTGACAAGTAAATGGAAAAAGGATGATGATTGGACTGTGAAAACGTATGAAAAGGAGCATAAATGTCTCCAAACAAGAAAAATCAAAGCTTGTATTTACAAGTTTCTTTCAAATTATTGAGCAGTTGGAGTCTAACCCAAAAATACCAATCAGGGCTTTAAAGGAGCAGCTAGAAAGGAAATACAAAATTCAGATGTCGGACATCAAAGTATTTAGGGAAAAAGAAAAAACCCTATAAACTATTAAGGGTGATTTTGGGGGTTAATATTCTATATTGAGGGACTATCTATTGGAGGTTCAAAGTCAAAACCTAAACACAACAATTAAGTTTCAAGTGGATAATTCTTCCAACCCTGCATCAGATACTAGGATATATATATATATATATATATATATATATATATATATATATATATATATATATATATATATAACTGAAACAAGGATTTGCAGCAGGGAAAAGGGACTTTCTTGGACTGGATGGTGTATTCATGAAGGGTCCCTACCATGGTATGATTATAACTGTAACGGTAAGTAATTTTATACATTGATTAACTAATTAATCTTACATATGACTTATAGATGTTAACCTAATTTTTTCTTACTGTTATAGGGATTATATGGAAACAACTGCAGTTACCCAGTGACATATGGTGTTGTAGAGTCTGAGAACTACAACTCATGGACATGGTTTCTAAAAAATCTTGGTGATGATTTGGATTTGACTACCAATCCAAACTTCACATTTATAACTGACAGGTAGAAGGTAATAGTATACAAAATTTAACTACTTAACCTTTATATTATTTGTACTAATTATATAAAATTGAATGTGTTTATGTTGTAGGGTGTTTTACCTGCAATTGCAAAATTGTTTCCATGTGCAGAAAATGGATTTTGCCTTCGACATATCCATGAGAATATGAAGCGGAAGTGGAGGGGCAAGGAGTTTAAAGATTGTCTCTGGAATGTGCAACACCATCAACTGTACAACAAATCAATCTTGCAATGGAGGAACTGAAGAAATTGAACAATGATGCATATGAATGGCTTAAATCCATTCCACCCCTACATTGGCCCAGGTCTCACTTCTCAGGTTAGTTATACATGTTAGAATTCTTGAACATTGTTGATTGTATGCATCTTAAAAGATTACTTAAAATTATGATGCAACTTTGTTATTCTACTGGAAGAGCACATTGTGATGCATTGTTAAACAACCTTTGTGAGACATTGAATAACAAACTTGTCAACGGTCGTGACAAAATAATTATAAGTTGCTTGGAATTTATTAGAGAGTACACAATGAAGAAGCTTGTTATTGTCCAAAAGACAATTGACAAATGTTCTGGCCCACTAACTCCAACTACTAAGACTCTAAGGAAGATCAAAGGTGAAGCTGTAGAGTATAGGGCTGTGTTTTGTGGAAATGGGAAGTATCAGGTTACAGGTGGTGAAGGTGTGGACCAATGTGTAGTTGATATAACACAACATACATGCTCATGTAACAAGTGGAAGGTCATTGGCATACTATGCAAGCACACAATTGTAACTATATGGGATATACGAAGAAATATTGAGAATGTTGGGATACCTAAAACATGGGTTCACCTAATATACTGGTTGAAGACATGGTAAGAGATGTATTCCTTTAAAATTGAACCAATTAATGGGAGGATGATGTGGCAAAAAGTCATTGTCCAACAAAGTTACTACCACCAAAACATCATGTGCCTATTGATAGGCTAAAAAAGAAAAGAATATCTGCTACTGAAGATGATAGTGCTACAGGGACCAGAACAGTTAGATGTTCAAAGTGTGGAAATGTTGGGCATAATGGTAGGAGCTGCAAGGGACAGGTAGTGGGAGGATCAAAGGCCAGTGGTAGTGATGTGGGACAGAATGCTGGTGTAGGATAGAACTCAGGTGTTATGAACAAGGGAAAAAGTCTGATGGTTTAGTGTATGTGTATTACTTTTTTGTCTTTCGGTTGGCTAAAGCTTTTGATGTACTTGAAACAATGTTTTTTCATGTCTTTTGGGTCTGTAATTTCAGTTTGAACTATTGTTGTGCTACTTCTTTAACTATGATGGTGATGTACTTCAAACTATGTTGACTTGATGAATATTTGTAATGGTTTGAATGACTTAATGCTTAATTAGGTTGTTAATGTATGAATCCATGTTTGTAATGGTTTGATGACTTAATGGTATGATATAAATTGTTGTTTTGGTATGAATATTTAATGATATGATATAAATTGTTGTTTTGGTATGAATACTTTGGTATGAATGCATGTTTGACAATTACCAAAAAAACACCCAATTTTCATTAACATGCAAACTAATACATCCAACTTGAGTTTGTACAACTAAAAGGTAAACATATCTGATAACTTATCCTACACTTTGTACACTAGAATTGACATAAACAAAAACCAACTAATTGCTAGATACAACTTCAGTTTTAGATTTTGTTGTTCAAGCTTCATCCTAATGTTCATACAAGCACATTTCTGATCCTCCACCACCCAACCAATGAACTTGCAACCACGAGCTTGTAAAATAAGTGTAGAAACATTTAACAATGCTAAAATTTATAGAAAATAGGAGAAATTAGGAGATTAGGTTAGATTTATCAAGAAATCGAAATTAACCGGGTTAGAACAAGCATAGTAACGTTTTCCAGGGTTGTTCTTGCTCCATGAGGTACGAATCACAACTTCAGCTCCACAACTGCATCTAATTGCCATTTTTTGTTGGTTTGAGAAGGGTAATCGAAAAACGAAAAGGGGAAAGTAAGGAGGAAGAAGACCGACGAAGATAAATTAAAGCAGGGGAGGGGCAACAGATAATAGGGGCACACAAAATGAAATAACGAAAATACCCCTGCATGCAAGGCACGTGGGGCACCCAAACGGAGAAAACTAACGTCTAACGACAATATGGACTGGGCGGAAAGTATTTAAATAAATAAGGGACGATCCGAGTTAATTTTCAAAAATAAGGACTGAACGTGCAATTTGACACTTGGACCAGGGACGATTCGTGTAATTTACTCTAAATAAAAATATAATATAAGAAATTTTTTGATTAATGAGAAATAATCTCTACAGTCTTTACAGTCTTTACGAGGTTAAGAAAAACACATCCATAAACGCCCTTAAATTGTAAAGATGTAAGGGTATTAATTACAACTTGCTTTAAGTTAAAGGGTGAAAATTGAATTTTTAGTCATCAGAAGAACGTTAGAGAAACTCCATCGTCCCCACTCCGATTTCAAATTAATTCCTCTTTCAAAACCCTCTCCAACGGCTAATTTTTTCATTCTCTCTCTACAGTCCCCCCTCTCTACTCTGTAGGATAATCCTTCTCTTTACGCACTGGATTAGGGTTTGTGAAAGATGAAGAAGCCACCTAGAAGCCCGATATTGAGAGAGAATTCTTTCGATATGCCACCACAAAACCCTAGTTCGATGAAGCAGAATAGATCTTCAAATCGAAAACAGAAATCTTCCAAAGAAAATGCTCCGCCTTCCAATACGAACGTCATTCCAGATTCCTCTCATAATCCTTCTTTCACTGGTAAACCCTCTCCCTCCGTTGCTAGTAAATTGAAATCCCTGCTCCCACCGAGACCTCCTTCATCAAATCCTCTCAAGCGGAAGCTTGGTACTGAGTTTCAACCTGAAAATGGTGTCTCTGGATCTTCTGATACAGGGGTTAAGGTATGCATTTTTAAACCCTAATCCGGTGTTTTTTTGCTGGAAAATGTTTACAGTTTGCAGCCTTACAAAATGTCAGCTGAATCTGAAGTTTTTCTTTAGGTTATTGTAAGAATGCGACCACAGAGTAAAAATGAAGAGGGAGAAACGATAGTCCAGAAGACTTCTGGTGATTCATTATCGATACTTGGACAACAATTTACTTTTGATCATGTAGCAGACACAACCGCAACTCAGGCAAGTGGATTGTTCTTGTTAATTTAGTTTCCTTTTATATAAAAAACTCAGATTTTTTACTGATATTCTCGCCAAATGGTTTTTTTCTTTCAGATAGATATATTCCAGCTTGTGGGAGCACCTCTTGTTGAGAATTGTCTTGCTGGATTCAACAGTTCTATATTTGCATATGGACAGGTATCATCTCGTGTTTCTTTCATAGAAATAAGCTTTTAACGCTCCTATTTGTCTTAATTCATCACTATACATTTGATTTTCAAAGACTGGTAGCGGAAAGACCTTCACAATATGGGGACCCACCAATGCGTTGTTGGAAGAAAATTCATCTAGCGATGAACAAGGCTTGACACCCAGAGTTTTTGAACGACTATTTTCTCGCATAAATGAGGTAACTTTACACATCTTTTTTATGGGTCCCAACCCCTTCTTACCTTGAAAAAGCAGGGTCAAGTATGTAAATTTATCTCATGATTTACTTATTTCTCGTAGGAACAAGATAAACATGCTGACAAACAACTTATGTATCAGTGTCGCTGCTCTTTTCTTGAGGTAATAATCAATATGATCATTTATGATTGTTTGTTCACACTTTATACTGATCCCAAAACATTTCATTTCAGATATACAACGAACAAGTTACTGATTTGCTGAATCCATCACAAAAAAACCTTCATTTAAGAGAAGACACCAAAACCGGTGTTTATGTTGAAAATTTAACCGAATCTTCTGTTTGCAATATGAAAGATGTGACAGAGCTTCTCAAAAAGGTGTGATTTGTCAATTATCACTTTTATATGGTATCTTCTGCATTTGACTAATAGTCAAACACATTCAAAAAGCATATAATTTTCAAGAAATCTCGTTGATAATATAAAAATTATGCAGGGTTTGTCAAATAGGAAGACTGGAGCAACAAGTATAAATATAGAAAGTTCCCGCTCACACAGTGTATTCACTTGTGTTGTTGAGTCACGCTGCAAGGTAATAACAAGATTGTAATAATTGTAAATGTTTTGCATACGAAAAGGGTATAATTGTAATTTTTAAATTCCTATTTTTTAGAGCATGGATGGATTGAGCTGCTTGAAAACAAGTCGAATGAATCTTGTTGACCTTGCTGGATCAGAGAGACAAAAGTCAACTGATGCAGCTGGAGATCGTTTGAAAGAAGCTGGAAATATCAACCGATCACTTTCACAGCTGGGGTATGTTTGTCATATCAACTAAAATATGTATTTATATAACTATAAAGTCTTTTATATTTATGGATGTTGGATTGACAGAAACTTGATCAACATTCTAGCTGAAGTATCACAAACAGGAAAGCAAAGGCATATTCCTTACAGAGATTCCAAACTGACATTTTTGTTGCAGGAATCTCTTGGTGGAAATGCAAAACTTGCTATGATTTGTGCAATTTCTCCAGCACAAAGGTATAAACAATGTTCTATTCTAAGATTTGGTATAATAGACAAATGACAAAATGACAAATCTACCCTTTTTTATTTCAGTTGTAGAAGTGAGACATATAGTACATTAAGATTTGCTCAACGTGCAAAAGCTATAAAAAACAAAGCAGTTGTTAACGAACAAATGCAAGATAATGTGAATACATTGCGTGAAGTGATACGCCAATTAAGGGTATATTTTTTTTGATCTCTTTTTTGTATAAGTTGGAGGAATTAATAAAAACTAACTTGGGATTTTTTTATTTTTTTTTATAAAAGGATGAACTTGTACGTGTAAAGGCAACAGGAAACCAAGGTGACACGTGTGGAGGGTATTCAACAGGGTGGAATGCTCGAAGAAGTTTGAATCTTTTGAAATTTACCCTCAATTGTCCAATGATTTTACCTCGTGTAGATGATGATGGAGATGAAGAAATGGAAATTGTTAAAATGGAAGAAGATAAAGTTTCTGAGGATATTATTGATGTTAAAATGGCAATTGCTCCATCTACTACTGAAATAAATCAAGATTCTTTAAGTGTTTTGACTGAAATACCCCCAGTCCTGAAGTCTCCAACTCCAAGTGTTTCACCAATAACTGAAAACAACATCAGTAGGAAAAGTTTGAGAACTTGTACAATGTTAACTGCTTCTCAAAAGGAACAAGAAACTAGGGTTTTTGAGGATCTTGAAAATCAGCTTGAAAACCATTTTGCAAAAAATTTGAATCACAATTTGGCTAAGAGTCTACATCATGGTCTTGAAGTGATTGATAAAAACCGAAAAACTTCTGCTTTTGAAAGATCTTCTTCCAAGTTTTGTTATAAATCTTTAGATAGTAAGCCAAAATTGGTGAGAAAAGACATTGGTGTCCAAACTCTTAATGAAAAGAAGTTAGAAGAAGAAGAAGAGAAAGTGTTTTTATGCAGAAATTGCAATTGTAAAAGCTCTAAACAAGTAGAAGAAGATGGAAACTTGCAATTGGTTCCTGTTGATGATGATAAATCCAAGCAGTTGGTTCCTAAAGTATGATTGATTGATTGATTATATAAGTTTACAAAACATAAAATTTTGTTTTTTGTTTATTTTTTATTAATGAAACAGTTTATATATCTATAATGCAGGCAGTTGAAAAGGTGTTGACTGGAGCTATAAGGAGAGAAATGGCATTGGAAGAGCTTTGTACAAAACAAGATTCTGAAATTAATCAACTTAATCGTTTGGTATGCTTTTAATTTGCTTTTATTTTTGTAAATGCAAAATAACAAACATATTTCACCCTTTAATCATTTCTACAAAACAGTTACAACAATATAAACATGAAAGAGAATGCAATTTGATAATTGGGCAAATACGTGAAGATAAAATTGCTCGTTTGGAGAGCTTGATGGATGGAATTTTGTCTCCTGAAGAGTTTAAAGATGATGAATTGGCTTCTTTAACAAGTGAGAATAAGGTATTTTTTGTCTTTATATCTGCTTTATGCTTTATTGTCTGTATATCTGCTTTATGCTTTTATTGTATGTCAATTTACTTTATGCTTTATTTGATATGAGATTTTGGGTATTGCTATTGCATGGATTGCAAGTTTTTTCATGTTTTGGTTCATTTACCATTTTGCCCTTGTATTAACTTCCACTTTTCCTTATGTTACACAGATTTTGAAGGAAAATTACAAAAACCACCCTGAAGTTCTAAGAACAGAAATCGAGTTTCAAAGATTTCTAGATGAATTAGAACGTTACCAAAACTTCTTTGAATTAGGGGAAAAAGATATATTATTGGAAGAAGTTCAAGATTTAAGAAACCAACTTCAATCTTACATAGATTCATCATCATCAAAATTATCACAAAAACCAGTCTTCCAAATAACTCACCCAAGTGGGGTCCAAAGTGAAGAAGAACTAGAATCCATAAAACAAGAACTAGAAACCACACGTCTGCTAATGGAAAAGCAAAAAGAAGAACTTAACACAGAAAGAAAATGTTCAAAAGAGCTAAAAGATGCATTGCAAATGGCAATAGAATCACATGCAAGAATGCTTGAACAATATGCTGATTTGGAAGAAAAACATAGTCATTTGGTTACAACACAAACAAGAATTGAAGATGGAGTTGCAGAGATTATAAAAGCAGCATCAAAAGCTGGAATCAAAGGGGCTGAATCTAGATTTATAAACAAACTTGCGAATGAATATTCGAGTTTGAAAGCAGAAAGAGAAAAGGAAAGACATGTTTATAGAGATGAAAAGAAAGGGCTTCAAGAACAGTTGAAAGATACTGCTGAAGCTGTTCAGGCTGCTAGTGAATTGCTTGTTAGACTTAAAGAAGCAGAAGAAGCTGTTGCTGAAGCTCAGGTAATTTACATTTTTGGTCCCTCCGTATAGCTGGATATTTCAATTTCGGTTCCGAAACGTTTTGTTTTGCAATTTTGGTTCTTGTTTGAGGTTTTTGTAACGTTTTTTGGTCATGTTCCAAGTTAAATGAATATATTTGGGACTAAAATTGTAAAAATCGGCTAAACTCAGGGACCAAAAATGTTACAAACTTTTTAAAGAAGGATCAATATTGCAAGAGAACTTTTTAGGACCAGTTCTACACAGGGGAAGACACTTTTTTGGAGTAATTTACATTTTTGGTCCCCTAGTATAGCTAAAATTTGCAAATTCAGTCCCAAAATGTTTTATCTTGTATTTTAGTCCTATTCTAAGTAAAATGACTATTTTTGGGAGCAAGTTTGCAAAAATAAGCTAAATTTAGGGATCAAAATGGTCATTGTACTAAGAACATGGACCAAAAAAGTTACATAAGTTATGAAAAAGGATCAAAATAGTCATATTCCAAGTAAAATGACTATTTTTGGGACCAAATTTGCAAAAATAAGCTAAATTTAGGGATCAAACTAGTCATTGTACTAAGAACATGGACCAAAAAAGTTACATAAATTATAAAAAAGGATCAAATTTGGAAGATAACTTTTAGGGACCAAAATTTTTTTGGTCCTTGAGTATAGCTAAAATTTTCAAATTTGGTCACAAAATTTTTTATCTTGCAAATTTAGTCCTTATTTGAGGTTTATGGTTTTTAGTCCTGTTTAAAGTGATTGTTTTTGGGACCAAATTTGCAAAAATAATCCAAACTCATGGACTAAAATAGTCATTGTACAAAGAACGGGGACCACAAACGTTGTAGAAACCTTAAGGAAGGATGCAAATTGTAAGAGAACTTTTTGGGACCAAACATGCAAAAAACTAGCTATACTCAAGGACCAAAAATGTAATTTAATCATTTTCTATAAATTGTTTATCTTCTATGAATGTGTAGACACGAGCCAGGGAGGCGGAAGAAGAAAAGGAGAAGGCTTACAAACAGATTGAAAATTTAAAGAGAAAATATGAAGATGGTGAATTGACTAAACTACCCCTGGAAGGTGAATTTGAAAAATTCTATGTGGAAGATGAGGAGTTGACTAAATTACCAGAACCCTCTTCGTGGTTCTCTGGGTATGACAGTTGCAACATATAGGGGGTAGGGGTACGATAGTCAATTCCAAATTTAGATGTAGAATTTTTATGTATATCTATATATTTGGGACCAAATGTATTGGTTCTCTATTGTATTATTAACTTTTTTTTGAACTTTTTGCATTAATACGAATCTTTTTGTCTGTTAGAAGCAAATCTAGTAGGGGCCTAGTTTGTAGAGAGACAATTGGCCTTTTCTTTAGATCTTACATTTATTTAGTGAATATAAAATATTTATGTTATGTAATTTCTAAATAAAAATTAAAAACAAAATAATGATGTTTAGGGATGTTTAGTAAAAAAAACATATATCGAAGTCTCTGAGTTAGACCTAATTTTTTACGAGACTCGTTTGTTCAATACTGTTTTTGTTTTATCTAACTTGATAAGTAAACAATTTCATACATTAGGTTTAATTAAAAAAGTTATTTTATATTTTTCATAAAATGAAAGTGATTGGTAATCAATTGTTCTAGCTACTTGCACTTGCCTCTTAACAACGGCGATTTTTATTTTAAATGTTTGTCACAACTTAAAATGGTCAAAGTGTAAAAAAGTAGAAAAATAATAATTAAAAGTCATAAATAGTTGGTTTGAGAAGTTAATGAATCTTTCAAAATTCAAACCAAGAGAATTATGCGTCGGTGAATATACAAATTAGTTTTCCTATAACAATTGTATCATTATTATATTATTATTATTTCAGTTCCAAATTAATTTGTCACGTTTGATTTTTAAAGTATTTATTTTTCAATTTTGATCTTAAATAATTTTCTTTTTGATAGATAATACTTGATGAAAATTATATGAATGGATTGTATTTTAAGTGTCTTTTTATTGTTATAAGTTTCATTAAAGAAAAATGATTTCAAAAATCAAAAGTGGACAATTAATTTGGGATGGAGGGAGTAATAAATTGCAATTATAAAATCGTAAAAAAACCAAGAAAGCCGGTGATTATACAAATTAGTTTTCCTAAAACAATTGCATCATTATTATATTAATAAATTATAATGATAAAATCGTAAAAAAAACCAAGAAAACAAAAACTTTCAAATATAAGATTGGTCCTTTGGTCCAAACAATTGTGGTTTAGAACCGGTCCAAAGCTTGAATACACAACCAGATCAAAGATCGATAATATGAACCTAAATCAGAATCAAAATAATCAGTCTGATCTTATGTTAAAACTTTTATACAACCTGAAAACTCGCAATTGTGCACCTAACACTTTTGATATGATCCTATATGCTTGATATGGACAAAAATTATACAATATAGAATCTTGAAGTTAAGATCATTAATATTATTTGACATTGATGCTCAATAGGTATTAGGTAATAATGTTTAGTATATTTGATGTCTATAGAGACCAAAAAACAAGTAGCTTATGGTATTGTCTTGCAAGATAAACATGTCTCTCCTACTTTGTGGACAAATAAGGGGATTGGTATTATATTATTACTATTGGACCACAAGAATCAAGATAGGAACAAACATAGTTGGTAAGGTAACAATCCTAACCATTCGATTTTCTAATGTAGATAATTCTATTTTTTCTTTTTTTATGTTTTTCTTTTTATAAGTAGAAAGAAAGTTTTAAGAATACATCAATGCTAGTACTCATGACAGGAAATGGGCCATGATGGGGACATTTAGAATCTAACTACAGGGTTAGAATGGGAAAAAAATAGTTGTAAGTTATTTTAATTTTGAACACTATTATTATAGTTTGGTAGAACCTTTTATTTATTTATTTTTTTGCCAATTGGTTGAGTTATATTATAGATTGATAGATGTCCTTTTGCTTTCACATAATGTGGGGTACTCGGTACAAACAATCATCACACTTAGGAATTATAGATTTATGATTACCATTTTATTTTTTGTAGCAAAATATATTTAAATGTCGAAAATACCCTTGAAGTAGATTAGTATCATTAACTACCACTCAATTGTCACCGTGTGAGTAATTGAAACCTTTTTGGTTTTACACGATGTGGATAAAATCACTCCATATATTTTAAATGTCGAAAATATCCTTGAAGTAGTCTAGTATCATTAAGTCTTTGATTTAAGATGACCATTTTACCTTTTTTTTTTTTTTTTTTTTTTTTTTTTTTTTTTTTTTTTTTTTTAATAAATACCTTTTTATTTTGACATAATGTGGGTAGAAATTGTAAATTTAAGATGAATATTTTACACTTTTGTAGGTGGTAAATATTAATTGTTGGAAAATGCCCTTGAAGTAATTAGCATTATCAAAATATTACTCGAATGTCACTGTTTTTGTGAATGGTTGAATAAGTATTAGGTTATTACTAAAATGTCTAAAATACCCATGATTAACTTTAATACAAGATGAACAACTTTATCTTTTATGACTTTTATCTTTTCGCTTTGCCACAATGTGGGTAAAAACAAAATAGGAATTGTACATTTGAAACGTCTAAAATACCATTATTAACTATTACACAAATGCCACGATTTGGTAAAGGGTAATAAAGTTTTTACTATTATTAAAATGTCTAAAATACCCTTGATTAACCATCCTTAATTGATGGGGGGGGGGGGGGGGGGGCGGTAATCTTAGCTTAAAAAATAATGGAAAACTAAAGCAACCAACTAAAAGCAACAAAGGATAATTCTTAAGGTGAAAGAAAAGGACATAAAGTGAGGAAAGAGAGTGATTTGTACCAATTTGAGCTATGATAATTAGTGACAGCTGGTAAAATGGACCATTCCTAATCATAATTGATGATCATAAACAAATGAAACCCCACATGGAAACATATTCAATCAATCTTTCCCTAACTATTCTTTTAATTTATACCCTTTGTTTTTCTTTGTTTTCTTATCACTAATCATGGAAACCACATCATCTTCTTTTCTTTTGACTTTTAACCAAAGTCAAAAAAGACTAGTAACTTGACCGTTTGGTAAAAATTAAAAAAAAAAAAAGGTTGATTATTTTCTAAAGGGAGGGAAACTCAATTTCTTTGATGAACCCATATGAATATTTTTGTGAGAATCTTGGATATAATGGATTTAACTCTAATGACCATGTTTTGCTAATCTTTTGATCCATATAATGTCAATGTCATTCTTCAATATATTTCGTCTCAACTACTATTTGGTAGATATTTAAAACAAAAGGGCCAAATAATCATCCTCTTCAGTTACATTCCCTTACCCTACTTTAAAACTATCCCATCAACCAAACTAAATGACACAATTTTATTATTGAATGAATAGTATTTCTTGGAGGAAGTTGAGTTAAAAAAATAAATAAATTCAAAGACTACAAAAATTTCACTCTGTTTCCTGCATGACTTTCCCAAAAATGAAGTCTTGGATACGTCAATTAACAATATTTCTCTAATTATTCTTTTAACAATATTTGAGACAGTTTGGTAAATCAGATATCCAGTTGACATTAGAGTCTGTGTATAAAAAGCTCAACCCACACGGGAATTAAAAGGGTTTTTAACACTATAACACAATAAAGTTTGACGAATTTACACATTTAGTCATTCAAGTATTTTTGTGTCAAATATACCATTAAAGTTGAATTTTACCTATCAACTACACAATTATATGACCTGATATAGGAACAATCGGTTACTTGAGTGACTAAATGGGTAAATTTACCAAACTTTGTTATGTTAAAGTGCTAAAAACAAAATCACATATGTCAAGCCACGTCAGCATGTAATCTGTAAATCGGATATGATTCCCCTCAAACCCTTAATTACTCGGTATTTCCTAACGTTAAGAACCAACTGAGCACAACAAATACTTGAGTGACTAAATGTGTAAATTCGTCAAATATTATTGTGTTACAGGGCCAAAAACCGAATTAAAACTTCTAACATTGCGGCTACTATAAGACTGATCAACTCTTTAGTGTTTCTACACGTAAACCACACTATGAAACTTTTGATGAAAAAAGAGTAATAATAAATAAAAAAAAAGATGATGGATTGTAATGTTTTGGTTTTTTGGAAGGTTGCAAAAGGATTTGGGAGCCAGGCTTTCACATAAAGTTTGGCTGTCTATCTATCAAAAGGGTATCTTTCTACATCTGAACACCACTACTTTAAACATTCTACTTATCCAAAAAGATTTCTTTTTTCATAAGTTTCTAAAGTATGATTGCAAATAAAAAAGGTCTTTGATTCCTTGGCCAAAGTCAGATCTACACCATGCCCAACCTGGGATTTTGATTCCTTTTCTCCCTTGTCTTTGTAATAATTTCTTGATAATTTGCACTTCTAGACAAATGTATGTGTATTTATGTATATACGTACATACATATAGAACAAAAGGATATCAAATATGGATATTGCATATATTCAAGGATACAAGTTTGTTAATTATAATTTTACTCGTGTTTTACACCCCATTGTTATTCTCCAAGCACAATGCACACTAAGGGTGGAATTCTAAAAAAACACAAGTCATTACTGATATAGTATAAGGTAACATTCTGAATAATACAACGTTTCTTCACTATTGTTGATTTAAAAACCTTAAACCTTTTTTCTAAAGTATGATCAAAACAAATATTTTAATTGTAAGTTAAAAGAACATTTACCACTGCAAACAAAACATTCACATATGAATTGTTTCGCTGTTGATCGGTGTTAAGCCATTTACCGACGCATAAATCCATCGCATATTTAGGCCTGGCTAACACTTTAGCGACGGATCCTTCCGATAGCGACGAAATTATCCACTAATCAGTTACATTATATTTTCCAACGGACCAATGTGACAGATTATTTGGCATTGGCGACGAAATTTTAGTGACACTAGCAACGAAAGTTGTTTAGAGTTTAGCGACGGACGCTTTTAAGAAAATCCGGACTTTTTTTTTTGAAATGCAGAGAAATATGACTATAACAAACAAACAAATATAGATTTTTCAGGATCAAACAAAGCAATAAACATAAATCTAGAAAGTTTCTAATACAAAATTCTAAAAACATAAAACTACTATGACATGTTGATGGGTTGACTTAGGGCCGGCTCAATGAGTTTGGGGGCTCTAAACGAAATAAAAATTTGGGCCCTTTAACATTTACTATATTTAATGTTATAAACCCTACTCCTTTATCCGGGCTTGAAACCTATAATAATAAACTAAAAAGTTCACAAATGACGGAGTTAATTTTTTTTTTAATGTATATGTTTTTTGTGAATATATTTTATGACATAAAATTAATTTTTCTAGCACTTTTAAATGCAAATTCTTTTATGAAAATTTTATAATCAATTTCTTTTACTAACTATGTTTTAATTGACAAAATAGCTAACCCATTTAATATTTCTTATGATATTGTAGATCTTAAATAATTTTTTTAATAGTTTTAATTTAGAAAAACTTCTTTTCTGCAGATGCAACAGTTACAGAAATAGTTAACATAATCCTATAGGCAATATATGCATTTGGAAAAAAACTAAACTTTTTAATGTGATTAAGTATATTAATAATTGTATCACGTTCTAAATGTACAATATGACTTAAAAGTTTTAGTTAATGAAATAAATCTAAATCATCAATATCTAAGCTATCATCATGTTTTATTTATTTTTTATTTTATTTTATTTTATTTATTTTTTTTAAAGATTTAAACAATGTTTTTCTAAAGTATTTTAATCAAATAAATTTATTTTTTCTATACTAAATAGAAAACCAAAAATATTTTTGAACTTATTAAATTGCTCAAATCTACTTTTAAGTGAAGTAATGACTTTATCTACTATATATAAAAAGTAAACAATTTTAAATAAATGAATATGAGTTTTAATAGTTTCATTAGCATTATTTTCATCATATCATCTATTTCTTTGAATGATACGCTTTTCACAAAATTCAGGTTTTACGTTCATTTCTAAAGCCAATTCTTTTGCATAATCTAAAGCCGTTTCAAATACGTTTTCTCTATATATTCTTTAAAGAAACACAAAAGTCCATTTAGTTGATCTATAACATTATCGATACACATAACATTTGGTTGCAAACTTTTAGTAACAGTGTTAATAGCAAACAAAACATCATACTAAATAATCATTCATAATAAAAATTGATAGTTTTCAAGTTCATATGTAGCTAAACATTTAGCCTTATTTTTAACTTTTGGATAATTGTAAAAGTGTTTTTCTTAATTGTGGTGCTTGAAATCTAATTGCTTTTACACTTTCTACCCTACTTTCCCAACGAATTTGCGATAATGATTTAAGTATTAGGTTTGATATATTATCTTGTAATATATACATTGTAATATATACATTGTATAAGTCCAAAAAATTCCACATTTGAGTTGATGAAGCAAATATCGAATATATACATTGTATAACTCCAAAAAATTCACTAGCTTTATCACACGAATTATCCATATCACAAATTACTAAATTTAAACTATGAAAACCACAAGGAGTGTAGAATGCTCTAGGTTTAATATCTAACAATCGTTTCTATACTCCTTGATTTTTTCCTTTCATATTTGAACTATTATCGTAACATTGATCCCCAACATCATTTATATATAGTCCTATATTTTTAATTTCATCAACTATAGCATCATATAAGCCTTTACCGGTTGTATTATCCACAACTAAAAATCATAGAAAGTACTCCTTAACTTCTATTGGAGTTGTTGAAAGATCTAAACATCGAAAGATAATTGACATTTGTTTCTTATGATTTGTATCAGGAGTACAATCAAGTATTATTGAAAAGTATTTAGCCTCTTTTACCTTTTTAATAATTTTAGTTTTAACTTCTTCTCCTAATAAACTAACAAGTTCGTTTTGCATATTATGTCCAAGATAATGATTATAAATTTCTTTGTCATTAATTCTCCTAATATGTTATTGCATAATAAGATCAAATTCAACAATCATTTCAATTATAGTTAAAAAATTACCATTATTTTCTTTATAAATTTTTTCATTTGTTCCACAAAATGCTAAATTATTTTTTCCTAAAGTTTTTACTACAATAATGATTCTTATCATCACATTTTTCCAATGTTTTTTTTCTTTATTTATTTGTTCTTGGATTTACTTGTCAATTATTTTATTATTTGCTAATCTAGTTTGTAAGTCAATCCATAACCTCATATTAAGAATGTGTCCGTTACCTGCTTCATGTCTTTTTAATATACTAGATATATTATTCTAATCATTGTTACCTTTATGTGCTAATGAACATGTAGATGTATCCACATTAAATAATTTATAAGAAAAACAAAAAACTTTATCTATATCTATGGAATAAACCAACCATGTTCATTCGTATTCTTCTCAATTTGGTATTTTTTACATATAAAGAGATGTACTAAAGCTTCTTAAATGTTGACCTATTGGAAATTTAAAATCATAAATTTTAATAAGACATTTTTCTATAATTAAATCTCTTAAATTAGTACTAATATTATTCTATCTACTTGGATCATATATGTTTAAAGGCGTGTTATTATTTTCACTATTAGTTTGTTCGTTATCAATTTCAATATTAGTTTGTTTGTTATCATTTTCATTATTACTTTGTTCGTTATCAATTTCAATATTAGTCTGTTCATTATCATTTTCACTATTAGTTTGTTCGTTATTAATTTCAATATTAGTTTGTTCAATATTATTATCAACATTAGCTTGTTCTGGTTCATTATCAACATTAGTTTGTTCTTGTTCATTATCAACATTTTTGTTTGTACTTAAATATTTTAAAGAGTAAATTACCGAAATCGTTCTTGTGGTTTGGTCAAAATTGCACGTTTGGTCCCTAACCTTTTTTTGCACTCGGATCGTCCCTGTGGTTTGATTTTGTTGCGTTTTTCGTTCATGTGGTTTGATTTCGTTGCATTTTTCGTCCCTTACATACATAAAATTAGGGACCAAACATGCGACTTTTACCAAACCATAGGGACGAAAAACGCAACAAAATCAAACCACAGGGACGATCCGAGTGGAAAAAAAAAGTTAGGGACCAAACGTGCAATTTTGACCAAACCACAGGGACGATTTCAGTAATTTACTCTATTTAAAAAACGACCCTTTTTGCTTATCTATAAAAGCTTCTTCTTGTATTTTTCGTTTCCTTTTTGAAGCACCTGATTCATATTTTCTCTTTGACATGTTTATTAATTATTTGATTAATAATAACTATAAGTATAGAAGATATAGATTAGGATTATACCGCCACTAAGATAATGGAAAGCTCAAAGACAATGGAATCTGCCAATCTGGAATCAGTGAACAATGAAATCTGCCAATCTGAAATAAAAAATCAGAAAATTGAAAAGATTAACAAATTGGATCATTCATACCATTTGGAAAAAGCCAAAAACAATTAAAATACAAATTACATAACTTAATAATAAAACATTGTTTTTAATTAGAAGACATTATATAACTAGATGTCAAACAAGAATCTCATTAAAAACAAAACCAAATTATGAGGCCAAACCACATGATTCAAATCAAATATCGCATGTTTGATCAAAAAAGCTTGTTCTATCATTCTATACTGTGGGTATATTCCATCAAAATTCAGTTTTGTAGTATTGATGAAGAGTTTTCTAGATATTAGAGTTTGGGGCCAATCAACCAAACCAAGAGCCAAAAAGCATCAACCTTTTTGAGTAATGATTCACCAAACAAAGCAAATTGAAGCAGTCAGACAAAACTTATTGGCTAGGCGACAATTACTCCATTAATCAACAATATAGATTGAGATTTTTAGAACACTGGTTTGAGTGGTTTCAGCTAATCATTGGCTATTAACATTTAACCCCATTACCCCAAATCCCCAATTACATAATCTGATAATCAGACAATAGGAAAATCAAAAATCAAAAGGGAAAATACAAGCACATTACCGTTTCAAATTAATGACAACAGAATAACTGATTTTGATTTTAGAGTTTTGAGTGATGGAGAAACCGATAGGCGAGAGCAACAGGTCAAACGTCAAGACTCAAGAGTGAATCAAATCATTCAATTGACAGTCTGTGGAACAGTGGAAGAATCGATTGGAGAAGAAGGCTATAATCGAGTCCGAGAATGGAGAAAAAAGGGAAGTTTAATCGTCGCCTCACTATCGCAGCATGATTGTAGTCAACTAGTCGCAGGAGTGATCTTTTTTGAGGAATGGGGAGTATCGCATGGACTGTGAATAGATGGAGAGAAATTTGACTTGAAATTAAATGGGGCCCCTTACAATTCGGGGCCTTAAGCCCTACCTTTACAAACTTAAGCTTAAGGTCGGCCATGGGTTACCTTCCTCCCATCTTGTCTGAATTTCATTAAAAGTTCTTTCATTTGTTGTTGAAGACAGGGAACTCTTCACATTCTCTTCGATGGATTGTTTCAGAATCTTCATGTACTCTTTGATGAATTTCTTTAGACTCTTCACATTTGATGAATTGTTTCGGAATCTTTACATTCTTTTTGACAAATTACTTTAGACTCTTCATCTTGTTCTTGAAGAGTCGATTGTATTTGTTCTTGAAGTCGAACTTCTATTTCCTCTAATTTTGTCATCTACTCCGAAAGTTGGGTGTGCAAGTTCCCTACCTACAAAAAATATTAAAACAAACGTTATTAATAAAGAATATAGAGATTGAAATAATGTACGTTACTCATTATATATATATATATATATATATATATATATATATATATATATATACTAGTTGTGAGATCCATATATTACATGGATTATTTAAAAAAAATAAATATAAAGGTTAAAGTATTTTAAACTTTGAATTTATAAGAAAATAAGAAAAAATAATGAATTATTATAATTAAAATGTTTTTTATCTTCTAAATTTAAACAAATAATTTAAATAAAGAAACAAAAGAAACTAATGAGCTTTAATTTGAAAATTTTGAGATTAAAATATAAGTCTATTAATAAAATTGATATCATTTTATTACTACACTTATTGCAATCATTACATTAAAATATTATGTGAAATTTAATAAAATAGAAAAACTCATAAAATGATATGTGGAAAAAAAATTAATTCAAGATAACCACAAAATGACATTTGATAAATTGAATGAGAGTTAGACATGTAGCAAAAAAACTTTCATTTATTAGAGTATATATATATATATATATATATATATATATATATATATATATATATATATATATATATATATATATATATATATATATATAGTCAAGATCAAATAAAAAGAAAAATTTTGATAGGAAGGTAAGAAATTTTTTATATGCATATTTTCTTAGAAAAAAAATGAAATGAATCATTAGATGATTCACAAGAAAAAATTCTGAAAAAAACACATTTATGATTTATTTTTAGGTAAGTCAAGAAAAAGAATTCACTTTAATGATAATTTTAGTGAATATCAATAAAATCATCATAAAAATGAATCATCGAAATATTTTTTTGAGATTTTTTGGTGAATAATGTTATTATTGATTTATTTAGTGATTCATTTGTTTTGATCGCCAAAAAAATAAGTCGAAAAAAAATTTCTTACCTTCCTATCAAAAAAAATTTTCTTATCGGATCTATATATATATATATATATATATATATATATATATATATATATATATATATATATATATATATATATATATACACTCTAAATTGAACAATATTGATATGGTTTTAATAGATGATAATGCATAAACCTATCATAGCTAAGTTTGCGTTGGTATAGTTTTTATGCTTCGTTTGTTTGTATGCTGATTTCATGGAAATCATATCTCTGCTACCATCATGAAGGGTCTAATTCGAAAGTTTGAGGGATTATTGATGGAGGGGAATGCATATATATATATATATATATATATATATATATATATATATATATATATATATATATATATATATATTGAATTTTGTTGTTAGTGGTAACCTTTTCTATTTGAAAATGGTAAGACACATGTTTACAAATAAATTTTCACAAAAACACATATACTAAGGCCATGACATCTGGCTTCCCTTGTGCTTTACACTCTTCTGGTTTTATGAAGTTCGGAGACATTATTTCTGGTGATGTTAGGGTGGAGTGTGTAATTGGTAAGTGTATATCAAATTCACTTAGTCATATCTTTTTGTTGTATGTTGCAACATCTCTTATATATGTGGTGTATCATTTTGTAGATATGATTATTGTAGTGACATGATATAATGATTTGATGTTAAGTGTGAAGGATGTTCGGTCAACTAAGAGGGTCTCGTTTGAATTTTAGGATCTTGGGTAATACAAAATTAGTTAGACTATTGTATGTATTTTGTTGGGATAAATCTTAAGACATATACTAATATTAATGGTTGTTTTCTTACTGGTCTGGAACATATTCTTTGTACTCAATAGGCTAAACATGCAGAAGAATTTTCATCTGGGAGTAGTAATTTGTTGTCGGTGAACATGTTAAGGTGATTATTTATGGTAAAGTAACTTCTCTATATGTAAGATGCAATAGTTTGGTTGAAACAATGAAGTTTGAACTTTAAACTTTGTATAAGTTGGCCATGATATGTGTGTTCATGGTTGTGATAGGTCGTACTATGGTTACTAATTGCTTTACTAGGACAAACATGATTTTCAACTCAACAGCTGGAGGGATCGTAGACTTTTAGAAAATAGTAACAAACATGTTACAATATAGGAAAATGGTGAAGTATAGAGGCTACTTTATTATTTTTCTCAATGGTGTGTGTAATGCATCTGAAGTTCATGAAATAGTTGTTGAACCAGAAACATTGTTGGACATGGAAGGTGTAAAGACTGATCTCACCTTGGACTATATTTCATTTAGTTTCCAAAATATGCTGGTGTAACACCGTTAAATTTCAAACAATTTTTCATTTAATTTTAATAAAAACATTTCATTTCCAAATCATCCTAAAATCATGTATCCAATATTTTCACAAAATAAAACACAATACCTAATCCATATCCCAAGATCTAAAAAGCATATCATCTACAAGTGTGTACTGATCATGCCGACGCCTTCCCGCGATCATCACTGGTAGCTGAAACACATAACACACAAACGGTAAGCATAAATGCTTAGTGAGTTCCCCAAAATACCACACATACGCCTTTCCAGGCCATAACTCAATGGGATCTTCCGATCCAAGTGTCTCAGGGGATTTGCATCCCATAACTCTGTTGACCTTTCGGCCCATACTCTGTTGACCTTCCGGTCCATATCATCATATCCATATCATAACATATCACATATATAACATGCATCACATAGACATCATACACATAAGACCTTCCGGTCACACATATTTACCAAATTGGGTATGACATGGTGAGAAGACTCACCTCGCTGATGTCGGATAATCACTCGTGCTCAATTCCCTTACCTATCGTCCTACTATATCATAAGTACATCTCTAATTAATACTTTCCTGACTTAGTTTGACTAACACTATTAAGTCAACACTAGTCAACCCTGTAAAACGATGGTCAACGGTCAACCTTTGACCCGACTCGTCAAGTCTTACATAGACTCCTCGAGTCCATACGTGAACCCAAGTCCTTTGAATCCTTTCTGACTCACCGAGTCACTCACCCAACTCGGAGAGTCATCCATTGATCTAAGTTACGGGACAACCCGCTCCACTCGTCGAGTCTGCTCATGGACTCGGCTAGTTCATTTCATGCACAACCTAAAACAACCTTCTGAGATCAGATCTATTCCTCTAATCCTTAGATCTAACCTCCCCAAGCTCAATAATCACGTAAAGTCTCTATCTTGATGCACATGCAACATCTATATGACACTATATATATATATGATGATTTAGCCCTACATACCATAACCCAAGGTCATAACCTCCATTGTTCTTCATAAAGCTTGATGAGTAAGGCTCTCTGGACCTCTATGGATCTAGATCCAAAGCCTCATCGCCAGAAAGGGACTATTTAGACATCAAATCAACCTAACAAAGGGTCCAAGAAACCCTAAATCCATATATCCTTCATAAAATAGAAGAAGAGCTGAATTACTACCTCAAATGCGATGATCTTAGCTTCAAATCCACAGAATAGCAACCTCCTTTGCTTCCTCTTGGCTAGGACCTCCTTCTTATTGCTAAACAACACCATAAAGGTTAAGAATGGCTTCCTTTCTCTCTCAAAATGCTCAAGCACTCTAGGGTTTCTCTCTATGGACTGGTAGCCGCAAATGAAGGCCATAAGGGCCTTTAAATAGGTCCCAAACCCGAGAAATTAGGGTATCTTTCGTCAGATCTGACTCAGCGAGTCACTCCCCTGACTCGTCGAGTCCCCTCATTAACCACGTCATCCAGTCGCGACCAGACTCGACGAGTCTAAGCACCAACTCGTCGACTCACCTTATATAATTAAAGAAATACAACATAAATTAATATACCCGGGAAACTGGGTCGCAATTCGAGCCATACGGAACCCTTCCGACCCTAACTTACCTTTCTGATTTAACTGGGGCATCAAGACTCCTGACCATTTTCTATTGTTGAACCCTTCATCCGAAAACAAGGCGGCTCCAACCATGAGACTCAACTGGATAATCATTGCGGAGAGACACACAACGCCAACATAATCCACAACTTCATGGTGAAGAAAGAATATCTAGAGAGAGATATATAATGTTGGGGACTCTCAAGGCTACAAATAATGAATCGAATTTATCAATATGCTTCCTAAGTCTGGAAACCCATCAGATCTAAATTTCAGAACCCATAATCCAAGACTGACATTTATCCATTCATTGAATCCACCCCTTTTTTTTGAGTATGCTTATTACCAACACACTAAAAAGAACTCAAACATATCAATTGCGAATTTCTACCAATTCTAAATCCAATAAATGTATCAAAAGTATTTTTTGAAAACTCTTGATTCCTTGACACGCCATTACCAACCACTGCCCCTTCGAGCAAAAATGAATTCCAAGAATCCTCACATTTACCTCCAATCCTTACGGAGTAACCCCATCTTGCAAGACACCCGAGACATAACGAAGAACCTTTTGATTTGAGACTTCATAACTGGTTCCCAGCCTCGATGATCAACCACTAAAATAGCTTGCGAACAAATGGGAGTTATAATGCAACATTCTGAAGAGACTTTCTCATACACGATTGATACTCCCAACAACCTTTAACTGTTCACTTTATCCAACCAGATGGTTTGTGAGTCTCCCGACTTCCATCATTACACCAACACCGAAAGTACCCTAAGTAGAAGAAATGAATCAATCATGGTCACTGAGTTTACAACCTAAGTGTGGAATACTCCTGATATTACCTCAATCTTTTAAAGATTCCCTCATTCTCTTGGAAGGGACTTAATCAACGTTCCTCTCCTCACCAAGCGAGCATAACAATTCCAAAATCTTAACACACACAATTCCTTTCATAGAACAAGTTGCTACCAATGCAAGTCGTTACGAAAACATGGTCGCACACAACTCGAGAATAGGATAATTGGTTGTACTCTGGATCCAATTCAAAGGCTAAAAACCAAAAGAACCATACATATAATTCAAACCAAGTGCTCCAGTGCTGTATTGTCCATCCCACATACACCCCTATCGAGAATACAAATAATGAATCACCACAATGCACATCCTTCGGGGACCCATTACCTCATCCAACAAGAGTAGAAATACCAAAGTTCTATCCAAATGAAAAGCCTCAATCACTAATAGAATACATCCTCAAGATTGGTCGAAACAAGATCTCGTACTTGATTGAGACTGAAAAAATTCCACCAATACGCAGCTAACTCGAGAAGACTTCCAAGGGTCTTGAATGCTACCAAAACCTACGGCTGCTATGAACTTAAATTCCTCACCACCATTGAGGGTAAACATACCTAGAGACCAAAGGAACATAAAACATACTAAACTTGATGATAGGTTACCACATCCATAGAACTCAACTGCCACACCTCAAAACCTTCAAAGAACCTTTGCTCAATGACAAACGATACGACTAATAACCATAGACGTATTGACATTAAATCGATTGAACCAAAACCCTCGCAGAGCTGAATGTACCAAATTTGGAATTGATTCCCTAATCGATCCTTGCCCATGCTAGACTATAAATAGAAATCCATACAACGAGATGACACCCTCAGTAACTGAAACATAACTTGAGTGATACTAGCAGAAACTTATCTATTCATTGGCACCCCCAAAAAGGAACCAATAGGTGCAACGAGATCCTTGACCAACCATTTCCTGCTGAGTGATAACCCATGTGTCTCCTGAACACATGCATAACATCACCACCTACTATATATACCCCTTCCTTGACCAAACCCTGAACTGAGATACCACATACTTGCACCGTGGATCCCTAAAAACCCATTATCTCAATACCACAAACCCGAGCAGATCAATGATACTCCAAATAGAATACCTAGTTCTCCCCCACTTAGGGTTAGAACAACCACCCATTGGTTTTAAAACCAAACCATAAATCAACTTGAATCAACTAGGCACAACCATCCCCAACCCCAAAATGTATAATACATGCAAGATGATTTTCCAGATAAGGATCAACAAATTCCATAAGAATCCTGAATTTCAGCTGAAGACCTTTGAAATTTTCCAATCATAACTACATAACATCAAGGAGTTCTTGCAACTTTATATGGAAAACACTAAATTACTATCTAAAACATACATTCTTCTCCTGCAATCACAACCGTTAATCTGGTACCTGACTTGCCTACATCCCAAGAACATGGACCTTTAATCGCACCACAAAGCATCCATAACACATTCCAAATTTGAAAGACACAAGCCGGCTCACTCCTTCCCCAAACTCGAAAAACAGAAAGGGAAAAATCCACACCATAGATTGCGACATACCAAACCATCAATCAACCATTCTACTCCTAACTACAATCTCTAAACCGATCATAAAGGTTGTTCCATTCTTAGTCCCGTGACTCGAATGCACAACCTCAAGCCAACACCCTCGTGGCCTCAAAACCAACAAGATCATCTAGGTTTGTAATAATCAATCCTAACCAAGTTTTCCATTGGGGTCCAAAACAATTACCAAACCCATCCTTATGCATGAGCAACCATAACCAAAAGATCGACAGATACGGAACTACCGCTATGAATCATGGTATCAAGCCATGCTATCTTCCCCAACCAGCCCTTAGAATCCTCGAAACTCTCCTTGATTCAAATATGTATCATGTGCTTCCAGTAGTACAGGCCCAATACTACCTTCCACACCTATCCATACTTTCCTCAAGAATCATCTCGGGTTCTTTAGGACTGAATCATAATAACACGCCCAATACTTGCTCAACAGCGAAACAATCGTACTAAAATACTTCCTAGGCTCTCCTAGGATTCCCCATCTCCCCTGCTATCAGCTGCTGAAGGACTCCAATCAATGTCAGCCAACCACTTCATAAATACAATTACATGCAACAAAACTTAAATAAACTTTTGAATAAAGAATCCAACCCTTCAACGGTTAGACTCAAAATACAGTTGTGCAATAGGGACAAATCCTTCACCCTAAGATTATTTAAACTCCATAGCATGTAACTTAATGTATTCATTTGATAATTGGCTCACATAAATGTGAGTCCCACAAAGCAAGAAGCAAGAAACATTCGAGCAGTGGAGCCGACACGCACTAAGACACAATAAATTCAGGTAGATCTGCATATCAAATTCTCGGTCTCTAAATCCCAGCATCTCAGATACACTTCGCCCTGACTCCACTCTCCCCATAGTGGCTAATAATCCTCATGCTAACCCGCTATGCACTGCACCTTCTCATGAAACTTCCACCAACCCCGCAACACTCATGTATGCTAATCGTACATAACACTGGATCATATAGACAATCGAATACTCGATTCTACCCTGACCCCTTCATCAAACAAGAATAGGAAATAAGGCTAAACCAAACATTCTCAGGCTATAGAATCTTAGTTATGTACAACTATGATGCATACACTAAGTAACTACAATAATGATGTCAATTTCATATAAGGAACACCCTAGGGTATCAAGCATCATATAATCAGGAAATTCTACCATGCAGTTCCAAAAGATACTTAGCTTATCACTAGCATGCTATTCTAACACATATCACAATACCAAATAACTGTGTGGTAACTTGGGGGTCAACTTACTGGCTTCGACTGATCGTACACATCCCATCCTCTTTGATTATTTTGAAAACAAGTTGAAAATCATTTTTAAAACCTTTTTCCTTAGTAGGAGATTAGATTCACATGAGTGTTCCTCTAATTCACTCAAACATAGGCTCTGATACCAACTCGTAACATCCCAAAAATTTCAACAATTTAAAACCCTTCAAAAGCGGCCCATTTATTAATCAAAATGTTTACAAACTCTTATTTACAAACATTATTTAAAATAAGAGTCTCCCAAGATCCAATATGTTGTAAAACCAAGGATGTGTACGGTCATGGATTCCCCTTGCCACGGTCCACTGAAGTACCTGAAACCATAAACCAAAACTGTAAGCACGAAGCTTAGTGAGTTCCCCCAAAATACCATCACACAAAACTCAACACTGGACTATATCCTAATAGCAAAATGCTCCAAATGGCATGGAGACTCTAAAAGTGCAATCTTTATGATGTCCAATCACCCAAGGCAACAAGACATAGAGAAAAGGGCCAAAATCCATAGATCTATCGATTAACTCATCAAGATGAAAAGTTTATACCTCTTTGAGATGCTAGAGGGAGGTAAAGTCTTGAATCTTCTGTGACTTGGACTCCTAATGAGATCTTCCTTCACAAGCACCAAATACCCACACCTTAAGGCTAAAAACCCACACAATATTTCTAGGGTTTTCAAGGGATGATTTGAAGAGTCGGAGGCCGATAATAGGGAACCTAAGTGAGGTTAAAAATCTTTAAATATGGCTCAACCCTTAAACTTTAGGGTTTTCCCCAATAGCCACCACCACGTCGTGGTGGTTCAATAATCCCCTGCGGTCTAAAACTCATCGCCACATTGTGGTGAGGCTTCACCACAGCGTGGCCTTCAAAGAATAGAACCATACTCAGACAAAATAGATCCATACCTGGAACCGAGTGTTACAACATTGGTTTACCTAAACACATCTTGTAACTGGGTATTATAAAGATTAATTTGATGCATGATTTGGTTAGTAAAATGCATGAATATATAGTCAAATTAATTCATTCCTTTTTCCATAACAGGAAAAACGATATGTGTGGGCCCCTCGATGATTTGATTTGATCTTTGAAAAACCAGGCGCCTGATCTGGAGTAAATTGATGTTTTCAAATTTATAGTCTAAATTGATCACTAATCAGGAAATCGGGAAAAAAATAAATGAACAGAATGTTGATAATTTAATCCATGAATCAGTTTATATGATATCTAGTAGAATGAAGTGTGCTTCGAGGGGAATCCAAAGTCTCGGGAGCATCATAAAATTTCTTGTTGAACGCAAGAGATAAAAAGGATCTGATAGCCCCTGAATCAAACAAAACATGATTGGTTAAAGCATTAATAAAAAAAGGTCCCTATACATAATCAAGAATAAATATGAGCATGAAATAAAGAAAACAATAAAAGATAGAGGTAAGACACATACCCGTAACCATATATGGTGTTGCATGGGCCTCATTGGTGGTTAGCTAAAATGCTCTACTCTTCACTACAGGAGCCTCCTCGTTACCATGGCGGCCATCACTAATCCTCATTGTGATTGGTGCAGGCGCCGCCACAGCTCCCCCTGATAATCTCTGGTATTCAACCTTTTTATGGCTGGTCTGATTGCAACGGAAGCAAATCAGTGTGCTTCAGGGAAATCCTTACTCATATGACCAGTCTGCCCATATCTGTAACAGCCTGAACCCACTGACTGGTACACCCTACTATGCTGCTTGTTGCACTTGAAACAACGAACTCCACCTTTCTAGCTCCTAGAATGAGAATCAAAACCTTCGGCTTCTTGGTCTGGCCCACAATAGTCTGCACCTGTTCCGACTTGCGCTTTGACCGAAGCTCTAGCTCAATCTCCTTCTCACGATCCCTCTTAATCATATCATTCATGTTCTTGCACCCCCAAAAATCTCACAAATCCCAAATGTCATCTCTCAACATGTCATGATACCTCATCTTCTTCATTTCCTTATCTGTAGCATACTGCTGAACCAACATAACCATCTCTCGAAACTTGGCGGTAATCTCCGACACAGTCTTGGTAGTTTGGTGAAGGTGCTGGAACTCCCTCGCCAACTATTTCACCTCGATAGCCGGTGACAACTCCCTCTAGAATCTCTAAAAAAATCCTCCCATGTCATCACTGCCACTGCTGTTGTCCCAACAACGTGGGTAACCTCCTCCTACCAGTCTCTTTCTCTGCCCCTCAGCAGGCAGGATGCAAATCCAACATTTTCCCCCTCAAGGAAAAAGCTCATCCACTGAGCATTCTCCATGTCAGCGATCCAACGACGACTAGCGATGGGGTCCTTAACCCGAAGAACACATGAGCTCCTCAAGCCTTGAACTCCCGAAATGAGGGAGTTTGAGCTATAATATGACCCGTAGAAATCTTGGATCAAAAGGTACTGAGCCTCTCACCCATCAGCTCCAAAATCCCCTCTTTGCTATTGCGGGTAACCAGGATACCATGGGTAACCTCAGCCGAAATGAACTCGCACAGACACTCATCAATTGGTTCTATGCATGAGTTAGAACCTGAACCAGAACCAGAGCTAGAACCTCATAGAGTAATCATCACTATCCTCCAAACTAAAACACAACAAAAAACAATCATCAAAGGACTCGAGGAGACTCCTCTACACATGCCTCCTTAGAGTTTCCAAATTTGCTCTCCTCTTAGGTACATGTCCTATGCTTTTAGTAGAACAGGCCCATCACTACCTTTCACACCTACCTTTACCTTCCTCAAGGTCAATCCTGATTCCTCTAAGTCACCACACCAATCCTTAAACTAATCCCATGCCATACGACTTACATATCCTATACTCTCCTAGGAATCCTCAACTCCCACCACTCGCAATATTAAGAACCTCAATCAAGACCATTGGTTTCCATATGCATGAAAGTTATACACAAAGTAGGATCACATAGACTGTCAAATGATGATTCTACACTAAGTTTGCAACCGAAAAAAGAACATGAAATGAGGCCAAATTGATCATTCTACGGCTAATCGTATACAACTTTAAAAGCATACACTTAGCAATTAATTGAGCCGATATCGATTTCATGTAATACATAGCATCAAGTTCCACTAGGATATAAGGCATCATATAAATCAAGAAATTCTATCATATGATTCCTAAGGGCATCCTTATCCTTAATCTAACATCAATTCTCATATCAAGCATACTACTCCATAAGACATAAGTAAGGGTAGTTCGGGTACCACTTACTTGAGCTCGGCTGATCGCACGCATCGTACCCCTTCTTCTTAAATAAAATACTTTTTAAAAGTTTAAATTCATTTTTATTTAAGAAAAAACTATCATTTCCTCAATTTGAGTTCTGACACAATCGAGAGTATATCTGAATCCCTCAAACCAAGGCTTTGATACCAAGTTATAACAACCCGAAAGGAGTACTAAAAATTTTCATTAAACTATTAATTTCATTCATTGATTGTGCCAAAAACTATGAATCATTACACAATTCCAAAACATCATAATACAAATATAAAAAGTGTGGAAATCATATAGGGAGGATGTTGTGCCATCACGCTGAGCCCTACTCTTTTGAACTGGAAGTACCTGAAACCATAAACATAAACTGTAAGCATAAAACATAGTGAGCTTCCCAAATTACAACATACAACATACATATAATATCACAACATGTGGCTGTGTGAGGTCCGTATCAACCCATAGATTCGTATTAACCCAAAATAACAACAAGCAGCTGTGTTTGGTCCAAATCAACCCCCGGGTCTGTATTAACCCTGAGTTGATAATGACTTAGAGCCCAAGATAGATTAATAGATAAATCTTACAATCATAGCATATACAATCATACGACATCATACAAAATTTACTCTTACAATACAATAGGTCGACATTAGTGCCTTCGACCCACTTAAGGTGGTAAAAAGTCTCACCTTACAGATAGACGAAAAGCTAGAATAACACACTGCTCTGAAATCCACACTACTAGTCACCTTTACGAATAATAGTAACCAAAACTCAGACTACCATTCAAGTACCTAAAATACCCCTAAGTCAAACCCTAGTCAAAATCTAGGTCAAAGTCAACTAAGTCAATCGGGTTGACTCAATCAGTGCGCGGGGAGTACTCCTTGTGTATGCGAGGCATACTTTACTGTTGACCAAGGATTGGGAAGCTAACCTTGTACGTGTAGCATACCCATTGGTACACCCAGCGTAGGCAGTTGCTCGCCACCCCTCTTATTAAGTACTTAATCCCTTAAGTACTTACATCCAAAGTTGAGATCTAGGCAACAAATGATGTTCTTACCCATAAAGTTTCCAACTTTTTGGTTTAACATGTCTATTAAGACCTTAACTCCATAAACTCTAGTCTCTTTAACTCATTAAGACCATCTAGCACTTGCATGGAGAGAAACTAGTGACCAAAAACCCAACTTTATGACTTAACACCCCTCAAAACCTCTAAAAGGACAACTCAAATGCCTTGGAGTACCTTCTACTCACAAAGACCAAGTTTGGGACAAAAAAGGAACAACTTTGATCTATAACATGATCCATAATATTTCTACACCAAGGTTGAAGCTTTTTACCTCTACAAGGTGCACAAGGAGAACAAGATGTTGAATCAAAAGCCTTGAATTAAACACCACCACATCAATTCTCTTCCTTCTACTCCAAAAGCTCCAAATGGCACCAAAAATGGCTCACCAAGCTTCACAATGCACCAACACTATTTAGGGTTTCGAAATGAGGAAGGAGGATGAAGATAAGAAGGTGCATGTACCTATAAGTGTGTTTAAATAGGGTCTAAACCCTAAAACTTAGGGTTTGCACCCTGGCTGCATAAGTCCTGCATACCAGCCTACACACAACGTACTAGTGTGATCTGAAGTATGACCTTCGTATGAAGGTGTACGCCCCGCATACTGCAGCTGACTCCGAAATTATGAAATTGCCACTGGGGACTAAACTTGCAAATAAAGCACAACTCAAAGGTTAAAACGAACACCTGAATAATAGATGTTACACATTTATCATTTTGAATTGTAGTGTTTTGTTTTGGTTTAACTGATGAAAAAGAAAAAAATTATCATTCATGAAAACAAAAAAAAATGTTACATCTTAGTGATAAAAAAGAACATTATATTTTTTACGAGTAATACCCAAATATGCTTGTCACTTGCGTGAGGTCTAACCAAGTTGTATCCTTGTAAACTTTAAACAATTAGATGTAGCCTTCATAAAGTGCATGGCAATATCAACCATTTCGACTCACTCTTCAAGTGATGCACTTACCCTACGTGTTTCTTTGATTCTTCCATTATGTTGAGAAACTCATGTATATCTTCAAACATTGTAATCATAAGCAATTGCATATTATAAAATGCTAACTTTTTAAGCTCCCCGGCTTGGCTTCTGAAAGCGGTAATGGGATCCCATATTCTAACAATTTCTCAGGTATGCGGTGAAAATCATGAATTAGCTCTAATGCAATCCTATTAACAATGCACCGTTGTATACCCTTAATGCATATCACTTCATATTTTATTGGTAGAGGTGGTGCAGAAGTAGATGTTGAATCTTATGATTAAAAAACATATTCCGAAGTAGTGTTATGTTCTGGATATGCTTTTTAAGGATTAGGTTACTTAAAGGTGACCAAGACGCCAAGTGATAAATCTACCAGCAAAAACACGAAAAAAGAGAATCCATACCTTGAATTACAAAACATTTTGGAATTGGTAGTGTATTCCATACTTGTTTGTCGTACGACTTTCTTCTAAATAAACTTCAAATATCGAGTTCGAAATTTCTCAAAAAAAAAAAAAAAAAAAAAAAAAAGAATGGAATGACATTCCAATAGGATGTGAACCCGCTTATATAAGAGGGGATCACACAAATGAATTCTGATGTGTTTTTGTCAGAATCCGGAAAGAACTATTCCTGACTAGTTGGTTACTTTTTAGATATGTGAAAAAGATTATTTTTATTAGTATTATATAAAAAAAAATTGTTACTTTTATTCCTCTACATTATGAATGTATTAGTAAGAACATTTCTAATTTGAAGCTTATAAAAAGTAAATAATAATAATAATATGAAATTTGTCTTCTAAAGTGATTTTTCTATTATAATATATGTATTTATATGTATTTTTTGGTCAATAATATTATTCATTTAGAATTTATTAAAGGTTTTTTTTTTAGTTTTGGTTTGTGCCATTAAACCTCTTAATCCAGCAACGTTTATTTAACTTTTTTTCAATTATATTTAACTCTCAAATTCTTTATTAATTTCGAACAATAAATTTATGAGCAAATTACACGAATGGTCCCTATGGTTTAGGGTAATTTGTACGTTTGATCCCTAACTAATTTTTTTTAACTCGGAAGGTCCCTATAGTTTGTTTTTGTTACACGTTTGGTCCCTGTCTTACCTAAAAAGATTATTTTGCCATTGATTTTTTAATTTATTTAAATAAACACACCCCGAACTCCATTCTCCTCACCTTACCTTACCTATCCTACCATTTTTTCCTATTTAAATAATAGTCTTTTTTGGTAAGATAGAGATCAAATGCGTAACAAAAACAAATAGTAGGGACCAAATGCGTAACAAAAACAAACATTAAGGACTTTTCGAGTTAAAAAAATTAGTTAGGGACCAAACACGTAAATTACCCCAAACATAGGGATCATTCATGTAATTTACTCTAAATTTATTTCATTTAAATCATAATATACTCACTTTATCTTTTATTTGTATAACATTATAAAATGTATATGGACTCCATATTTAAGACTTTCATTATAGTTTCGTGCATCGTAATAAATTTATTTTACTAATTGCTACTCTCAAATAATAATTCATTTTGAAAACATGATATATATGTCCTAAAAAATAAAAGTAAATGATGTAGTTTTAGTTCACAAAATAGAGAGTAAATTATACGAATAATCCCTATGGTTTGGGATAATTTATGTGTTTGGTGTCTAACTTATTTTTGTTGACTCGGGAGGTCTTTACTATTTGTTTTTTTACACGTTTGGTCTTTACTGTTTGTTTTTGTTACATATTTGGTCATTTTTATATCTAAAAAGACTATTATTTAAATATGAAAAAATGGTAAGATAGGTAAGATACGGTGAGGGTTGGGGTTGGAGTGTGTTTATTTAAATAAATTAAAAAAAATCAAGGAAAAAATAGTATTTTTATGTAAGATAGGGACCAAACGTGTAACAAAAACAAACAGTAGAAACCTTTCGAGTTAAAAAAATAAGTTAGATACCAAACATACAAATTACCATAAACCATAGGGACCATTCGTGTAATTTACTCCAAAATAGATCACCACGAGAATGCAACAATTGATAACAGGTGGCATATGGCATATGGCACTAGAGTGAATGTCATTTCAGTGCGCTTTGGATCGAAGATTAAGATCCAAAAAATTAATCTTTCACAAAGTCTTGTTGTTTCACATCACAAGAAAAATAAAAGAATGTGATCACGAGAAACACATTTGAAGATACAATGAATTGTAGCTTTAAATATATTTGAAAACCGAAATTTCGATTGTGTCGTTATAAAAGTCTAATCATTTCTTGATTTTTATGACAAAGATCATTCAGTAAAAACACTACATGGCAGGAACGATGAGATATTTTGTGGAGTTAAATACTAAGAGAACCCACATGTGGGTTTTTAGTCTTTCAAATCCTTCTTGCAAATGATATGGTTCTTTCAACTGATGAAAGACCATGAGAACATATACTTTTTATTATTTTTATATTATTATTATTTTACTATAGTTATATAGGATAATTAAAAATCTCCACAAACTAGTGAATTAAATTATAGGTAAAGTTTGTTAAAATTTTTGAAATTATATTATATAATTCATCAACAAAGACAATTTAAAGATTACGGTGTACTTAAATATCTATAATTAGATATAATTAATTATAATTGTTAATGAGTTAATTTATTTTTATATATTTACATATTGCATATAAACAAATAAATTTTGTTAAATAATATAAAATGGTTGTTGATGTGTGGCAGTGGGTCTCATTCTAAAAGAATATTGATATTTTACTATCTAAGTGGTTATTGCAAAACATAGTTGAAATATAAGTAAGCATTACATGATATGAATGTTCTAACAATCAACCTTTAAAATTAGATTTTAAGTGTATGGAAATTGTTTTTTGGGTCAGTATATAAAATAGTTAGATTCTCTTATATGTTTTTTTTTTTTTAATTTTTTTTTATATGTGGGCTACAAATAATCCCATTTATTTAACAATGTTTCATCTAACTTGTTAATATTTAAAACTTCATTACTTTTAGACTAACTTTTCTTTTGGAACGACAACTAATCTATACATAAATATCATTTGTGTCTTCAATAAAACATGAATATATGAGGTTAGATAGTGTGATACCGATGGCACCACACTTTCAGCTCATTGATGTTGATATATTTGTCATTTTTATCATTTTTACAAGAGGTTAGAGGGTGGTCTTCTTGGCAAAATAAAGTAGAATGAGGAGGAAGAAGTGAGAGTTTTAGACAGCGAAAAAGGAGACAAACATTGATAGACTATTACCAACGACAAAAAAGAAACTGTGGTCGATGTTTGCTGTCGGCAACACTCGCCGCATCGGATTAAATTTGGAGACTCACTAACTTTATTACTTTTTAGACTAACTATTTAACTCATTTTAACCTCTAATATTAAATTTGAAATTCGTAATGTTTGAATATGAAATCCACGATGTTTATATAAGATATGAGTATTTGGACCGAATATTCAAACCGGAAACGAAACCGAACCAAAACCAAAACAGGGGATATTGAAGTTGAGTTTTCTATTTTTTTTTAATTGCAGCATGTCTCTAGAATTTAGCGACAACTTTAAACTATTATAGCGTTGTCATTATTTGCACGATTTGCTTGATTTTTTTTAGTTTTTAGCTTACAATTTAACACACTGTTTACATAGTTTATATGTTATTTTTGGTTATATATTCAATGAGATATAGATCCCTAAACAGGGATATTGAAGCTAAGTTTTCTATTTCAACATGTTTGCAAAATTTTAAGACAACTATGAAATATCATAGTGTCTTTGATATTTATCTGATTTGTAATACTTTTTCAATATTGTAGTTCACAATTTAAACTACCATTTACACAGTTTACATGTATTTTTTGATTGTATATTCATTGAGATACATACTTTTAAACAAGAAGATATTAAAAATGTTTTTTTTTAAACTAACAATTACTTTATTCGGTTCTTTTTGGTTTTTTTCTGTTCTATTCGATCCTTAATCATATTGTAAATATTATTCGGTTTATTTGGATAATAACCGAACCCAACCAAGTAATACTTGAATCGAAACGGTTCCGTATTGGTTTAATTAGGTCCGCTTTCAGTTCCTAAAATTAGTCTTATTCGGTTTTCATTTTATTTGGGTTCGATTCAATTGATCCATTTCCAACCCGAATAACGTTCCTATATTTGATCAAGTTTTTTATTTTAATAACTTCAAGTAATAATTTTATCATCATTATTTACTTTTACAACTATAAATGAATCAATCAAATCTTCAAAAAAGATAATTTTTTTTTATGAAAATATGCAAGACATGCCAACAAAGAAGTCGAGTTAAAAGCAAATATAGGTTGAATATTTAACGATCTTTATTTTAATTTATGGAATTGTAATATATTATATGAATTTTATGTATTGTAATATAATATATATTTTTTTAAAATATATTCAAGTAGTTTTCAATTTTATAAATATTACATACGTTTAAATTAACATTTATAATAATATTTTATAAAATAAAGTAAATTAGTTAATTTTATAAAAAAATATTTTTAAATAGTAAATTATTAGAGATGATTTAAATTAATAACATTTGGTTTGATAAAACTAATAGAAAGACGATGCAAGGAAAATATACATAAAAATATGAGATTGATATTTAAAGATTGTCCAAGAAAACAGATATTAAAACATCTCCGAATATAACTTCTTCAAAAGTTTTTTATTATTTGAAAAAAAATACCATTTTAGCGGTGAACTTTCTCAATAGATAACTCCAACCATTTATAATTTTCTTACATGTTAATCCCCAAATTTAATAAAAATTTATTTCATGCCTTTTATATATATATATATATATATATATATATATATATATATATATATATATATATATATATATATATATATATATATATATATATATATATATATACAAAAAACTAAGATATTGTCGATTGTAAGTAATTATAAATTAATTTGTTAAGAAAAATAAACATAATAATGTTATTAGGATATGATTTAATATTTTCAAATTTTGAATATAAAAAAAAATAAAAAAATAAATAATAATCATAATAGAAAAATATCATGTATTAAAAAGACATTCTAAAAAACTAACACATGTTATTTTTTAGGTTTCATTTATTAGAAATATATATATATATATATATATATATATATATATATATATATATATATATATAAAGGAAGGCTCATGCGAAAATGCAAAGAATATATGAAAATGCGAGAACCAATAAGAACATGCCACATCAATAATCATTATTTATTCATTTTGATTTATTTAATTTATTAATGAAGGGTAACTAAGTAAATTACAAAAAAATGAATTATAACCTGTTGTTTAAATTAATAACCGTAAACATTAACTACAATTTTAAATTAACATTAACTTCTTTCAACTAATGAAGGATTGAATCATCTTCCTGCGTTTAACTGCTTCATTCAATTACAATTTTGATTGAAGAGATGTCTACAAACAGGATATTAAAAGAATTGTTCTTCATATTTAAATCATGAAGAAAACGAATCTTTCAAAAATTTAGCCATTGCAACTATACAATCAACATTAAACGATGGAGATAAAGGCAAGTTTTCAATGATTATAATTAATATATTTGTGATGTTAAAATTAAATTTTTACATTTTAAATAGATTAATTCGTAATATTTTAAAATACTAATTCCTTCTGATTTGGAAAACGAAGCAACTGAAACTTTGAATCATTCTTCAAATGGATCTTCACCTTCAACAACAAAGGAGAATGATAAAGGCAAATTTCATACTTAATATTAAACTAGTGAAGAGACCCATCCTTTGCATGGGCCGGAATGTATTTTCTACATTTGGTGTTATTTTTATTGTTTACTCTAATGAAATAGAACATTTAAAAAAAATTCAGCTTAATTTACTATGATAGTTGATGGCGTTCATGACAAGGTTTCTCTTTAGCTAAACATTTTTGGAAAGTATCATCAATGAGAGGTGCAACTTCTTCCCTTTTTTCCCTTTCAAAGTGATCCATCGTGTTAGTTTTTGCATCGTCTTTTCCATTTCTTGCATCTCTCTAACTTGCTCCTGCATTTCTAGCTCCATCAAGGACTGCTTTCTCACCTTCTCCTATCAACAGAAAAGGCAATGGTCCATATGAAAAAAAAAATAGGAATGGAGGATAAAGATTTTCAAACTTACCCTTTCAATGATGGGCTTCTTTTCTTTCTTTTTGATACATTTTCCAACATTATCTAGTAAAGTTTGTGCTACTTCATGCTCATGTTCCTCAATCTTCCTAAGGGGTTGATAACAGACAAATGAATACCAAATTTCTCTAGCAGTCTTGATATATGATGCCAAACCTCCAAGGTAGCTTGAGATTGATTATAATTCATCATGCATTAAAAAGAACTCTAATTAATAAAACAAAATGGTACTTCTTTCCATCCACTTATGATAGATATAAGTGAAAGCAAAACACTATAATAATAATAATAATAATAATAATAATAATAATAATAATAATAATAATAACAATAATAAATAAATAAATAAAATCAAGGTGTTAATTCTGCTAATTTTCCCTGAAATCAACATAGAAAGTGCACCTATAATAAGAAGAGACAAAAGTATGTTGGTAAAATAGAAAATTGACTAAAAGATTGTTGTTATTAATTGCATTTGTTATTTTTTCATGAAAAGGGAAAATGCAAAAACAACCTGCTTTTTATATTATAGCATCCAAATCAAGGGTAATACATTTGTATTTCTTGCCTCAAATACAAAAGTAGAGTAGCCAAAATTGTAACTTTTACAATATTGAAATTACATGTACAAAGAAGAGGATCCAACTTTAACTTCAGGTAATTTTTATTAAATTGAGGACAAAAGAAAAAAACAAAAAGTGGTACCTTTATCATTTTAATAGAAAATGATTTAGCATAAATTTTCCTCAGGTTGATAGTCATCCTTGCCCAAAAAATTGAAATAGAAACTAACAGGTTAGTAATTGTTTTTTTTTTAAAGTGAAGTTTCTTTAATTGGAAAATACACTCAATCAGAATATTCAAATTTTTACCTGTTCGTTTGAAGGGACCCATCTCTGATTGAGAGTTACAAAAACCTCTTAAAGAGGCTAACCTGATAAAGAACAACAATGGTAAGGTTTGCACAATCATAGAGAAATTTGATATCCAAAACTTGAAGTTCTTCAAACCTGATGTTGAAAAGCTTCTTTGAGCTGGCCTTTGTTGTCGAATGGAATGACCTGAAGAAAAGAATAGTAGTGGTATTGTAAGTGAACTTGAAAAAAACATGATGCTATCAATTATTCCCAGAGCAATCTTTTATATCTTCATACCACTTACATAAAGAATAAACAGGTTAAGAAGTTGTAACATTTCTACTGGTCCAGACATTCGAATAGCGATCGAAAGACTAGGAGATTGGATCTAGAAAGCAATTCCAGCAAGGTTGACGGCTGTGTGGTAACATCCATTTGGTTTGGAATCAAATAGAAGCTGATGCAATCAAGACTCATTTAATAATACCTCCAGAATAAATTACCTAAATTGTGATCTGTCCCACAAAATTCATGAGAAACGTCCAAAAAATTGAGACAAATACATGTGTAGTTTACCTCAAAAAGATTAAGCACATCGATATAACCAAATTGTTTGATGGAACTGTGGACTTGTGAATTCAGAGAAGCTTAATTAAATGACCTTAAAATCAGATGTTCTTATGTGTGTCTTAATGAGGCATTCCATCAAATAAATAGTTGGCGTGCAACTGAGAAGTGGAAAACAAATTCAAAGGAATCAAAATTAGAAATAAATAGAAAGGAATATATACAAACGTTAGGGATTATGTGACCTTCTTTGGTATGAGTAGAAGGGTAAAGGGAGAATTATGAATGAATCGAAGACCTTTAAGAGCTTTATAGTGCGAGTTCCATCAAGCATAACCAGAGGAAAAGAAGAAGTCGATGAGAAATATCAAACTAAAAGCAATTCAATATAACAAAACCTAATTTGTGAATTCAAAAAACAACAATAGGAAATCGAGAAGAGAAAATACCTTTGTTCTTAAAGGATGTTGTTGTAGCTGAACTGTTGAAACCCTTTCTTTGCAATCGACATTTATGAGGATTTTTCATTATGATTCTGCTCAGTCGTTGTGTTCTTTGAGTTTAAAAGATGGGATTAAGGGAAAATTAGACTATGTGATACCATGTCGCTTCTTCTTGCCTTCCTCTCTATGCCTTCCGATCTCTATATGTTTGTTTATTCCCAGTCAATCAAAACATACACAATCGGTTGGTGGTTGAGACGGTGGGAGAACTGCATAACCAGAGGAAAAGAAGAAGTCGATAAAACACAAGCGGTGATATACACGTGTATATGGAGGAAACATCGAGGAGGAGGCGGTGGATATATGAGATCAACCAAAGTCGCGTCAACTAACTCCCCAACATACACCGCCGGTTGTGAAAATATTAGATAACCTCCATTGAACAATGACAATTTTAACCTTTAAACTAAAATAATATATAAAAAATAATAAATAAAGAGTTTCCTCACCGGGAAAAAAACTACTACCTGCTTTATTACTATAGGTTCTTTTCTTTTTCACATCTACTTCTCATTTTCACTAGAACCGACTTCTATATATATATATATATATATATATATATATATATATATATATATATATATATATATATAACCACACAAAAATATCTAATGTAAATATAATTAATAAAACTTCAAAATAAACACATTAGTGGTACACCGACTTTTTTCAATTACATTATAACGTCCGAAAAACAATTATAAAACTTTACGATTTTAAAAAAGAATTAAAAGTCATTTTCATAAAAATTAAACAGCATTGAAATAACTATTTCACAATATTGAATAAAAATCAGAGTATCATAACATAATATCTCTCAAAATCATGAAGACTATCGGATAGTGTGTGTAGCCACACCCTCATTTTGCCTCGATCCTCAGAAATATCCAAAACATTTAAATCAACAACTATAAGTCAAAGTTTAGTGAGTTACCTGTTGACGTATCCCATCAGGAATATGTCAGGTATAACGGAACCGTTAATTCGATAGACAACATGGGCAAAAGTTGGTGTACGCCTAATGCCACGTCCTCGCCCAAGGGTCAAGGCCAGCGTCAAGACAAAATAGTATCAGTCATCATCCAAAGCGACAGGTGTAATGCTCAGGTTGCTGATCCCTTGGCAAGTCTGCACCAATAACAAACGCCACTCATGGAGCATGATCTACCAATTGGAAGCCGTATATCCTTGCCAGACCTGAAAAAGTAGAAGATATGGTCGGGGTTCTGTTCCCCCGATTCCAGGTATAAAAAGGTCCCTTCTCCTCCAAGAGAATAGACCAACATTCAACTTGAACCATTTGTCTCATACTTTCTTACCCTTTCATTAGAACCTTGAACTGACTTGATCGCCGGAGCATCGTTTCGGGACAACCTCCCGAACGACGACTGACGGTCTTGTTTTCTTTGTTATGATTCTCAGGCCTCCTTTTTATATCCCTCTTGGAGCAGGAGTCAAGCCGGAGACATATCCCAACAGTTGGCGCCATCCGGACGTACACCTAGTACGACACAAACCCCTTCGCAACGCCAGACGCCGAAAATGACGGATAAAGGACCGATACAGCGGGAAAGCGACAACAACATCCCGGTGAGACCAATGCAGTCCCTCGATGGAAGCGGTCCGTCGACACTGGAAGGACAACCGCTCACACAGGCACCAATGACGTCGCTTACGGCTCCACAGCGAAGCTCATTGCTAGCTTATGTCGACCACCTCCATCTCAACATAAAAATCGATCGACCACAACACCTCAAGGAGTGTCGACCACCTAATCACAATAAACAATAAATTGACCATAGCCATTGACACAGAAGGTGGGGACCAACGCTTGGTCCCTCAACACCATTATATCAGCCGCATCACTTGTAGGCCACCAGCCTTCTGCAATGGCTGCCATGTCATATATCCTGTTATTCGCCGAGCAGCCGCCGTTCAACTCATATTCATACCACTACGAAGGCGTGTGCCCTCAAACACAGTCACAAACACACAACGGTCAAAGCACGCCAACACAGGGGACGAACGCACATGCTATGGGGCTAACAGAGTCGAATTCACAGATGATTCAGCTAATGCATGCAAACCCCTACAAGCATCGTATATGCCTCAAGCAAACATGTATAACCATAGGTACCATTATAAGTTTGGCCAAGGGTACAACAGCCCATACCACGCGCAGCAAGCGATGGTCGGGCGTCCACTCAACTACCCACATATGAACAACCCTGTAACAAGTATCAGCTAGACATTCTGATTACACTATAAAATACCACATTCCGCCATGATACCAAACATCCCAAAGTATGACGGCACGATGGATCCTGAAGAACACATAGATACCTACGAGTGGACCATGACATCCCTTCAGATGGATAAGAGATTCACTTGCACCTACTTCCCGGTCACACGATTGGGAAACACTAGCAAATGATTCATGGCACTACGTCCGGGAAGTATCTCCAACTTCGAACAGTTGAGATACCTTTTCCTCCACAACTTCATGAAATTAAGGAAAGTCAAAGGAGATGCCAACTCTATCATGGCATACAAGAAAAATGAGGGAGAATCCATCCGGGCATACTATGATCGGTTTACCCTTGCGACCCTGAGGGTTCCCAGCCATGAGGAATTTCTAGTCATGGGCACCTTCGCCAAAGGGCTACTCCCAGACCCCTGTCAAAGAAAATGCAAGGAACAGTGCCAAAATCCAATTACGAGCTCAAATACAAGGTCGAAAAACACCTCAGCCAGATCGAGGGAGAAGAATGAAAACAAGCCAATCTAAAAGTCATAGAGAATGCCTACCTCAAACAAGAATCAGCTGGCTCCCACTATTACCATTGCCATAAGGAGTGCAACGATGGAAGCCATGATAAACATAGCAGACATTTGAGACACTCATCTCGTAGATTCTACCCATTCATCAAGGATAAGCCCAAGAGCTGTAAGATGGAAGTTCACGTCGTAGATAAAACCCATCAACGGACGTAAAAAGAGAAAAGGAAATATTGCAAATATCACAAGAGCAAAACCCACGATACTGGGGAGTGCACGATCCTCAAAAAAGAAGTACAAGACAAGCCACTGAGCGGAGGCTTAACAGAAATCACGAAGACTCTACAGTCAAAGTTCAAAATCGAACGGAAAGACAGGAGAAATCGGAAGAAAATAAACAAACAACTTATATAAAAGGAATAAATCTTTGCAATTGTAAGCCTCGGGAACAGAGCCAGGCGTTGACTTCCAGCCGTTGGCACCAATACATCACCCGACGACACTCTCAACATAAGTTTCTCACCGGAAGATCCACGAGCACTCAACTAGGACCCTACAGATCAAATCATAATCCCCTCCATCATACAAGAACATCAGATCTGGTGAGTCCCGGTCGACGGAGGTAGCAGCACCAATATCTTCTATGAGTACTGCCTCGAGCGACTACTGCCATCTTGGAAGAAAATCCTAAGACCACCAACCCGAGCCCCACTCGTTGGCTTCACAGGACACAAATTATCACCACTCGGAACAATAAACCTCTTGTTGACACTACTTAGCCATGGCGGAAAGGAAAGGCTTACAAGGATAATTAAGTTCTCGGTTGTTAAGCACAAATCCAAAGACGATATGATCCTAGGGAAACCTGCTCTCTTCCAACTACAAGCCATCCCATCAATGATACATGGTACAATGAAGTTCATAACGACAAACGGCTTAGCGAAAAATGACAACTCTAAACACACTAGCAAAACCAATTTGGGCTATCACTGCTTGGGCCACTGCACACATCCTAAGAAAGCAGCGCACGACGACAACTAATGCCCAAACAGTCCAACGCAAAAAAACAACCATCCGTACTCAAAATGAGAGGAAAGGCACCAACCCCTAATGAACAGCCCAATAGGGGAAGTGCGTGATAGCAACAACATCACCACTCCAAAACCATCAAGGATCGTCCTTATGAATACCAACCGATGTTGGACATCACTAAGCATGCATGTACGGCTTAGGGCAGCAAGAGCACAAGTCATGGAAAGAATGGAACGAAGGAGCACACCCACGAAGTCACAGAGCGTGACGGGAGGCACAAATAAGAAGCCACTGGTACCAGAGAAAAGAGGATAGGCAATCACCTCAAAAAGGAGAACGTAAACAGGAAATTCACCAAGATCAGTGAAATGAAAGTCATCTTGAAGATCGGCTTCAAGTTCAAAATCAAGTGTCGAGGCACCTATCCGCTTGAACAAGAAATGGGTTAAACCCAACTATAGATGGGTACCAAAGGTTCAATCTCCCAAATCTTCTAATGATTCTAATCTTTCTACATCTTCTATTTGTGATAAGACAGATATGTCATGGGAGAGAGTACATTGCAATGATGACAAAGGTCGACCCAGTTTCAAAATGAACTGGGTTCCAAAGACCAACTGATCCCGCTCTATGCTGGAGCAGCTATGGAGGCATATCATCAGACTTCGGTTTGTTGATAGTGGCTATTCCAGGCACATGATATGGGACATCTCTCAACTGTACAACATTCAAAAATTTGTTTGAGAGTATGTGCCCTTTGCGGGAAGGGAAGAAAGGAAAGGATCACACATGGGGGTTTGTACTTAACGACGTGAAGAATTTTCGGATCTGTTCTGAGATTATGCGTGCTATTCTTAGACCTTCGGAGTTTTCTTCTCGATACTTCTGAGTTTATCTTAAACTGATTTGTTTTTGAAGAAAAACTTTTATTTTCTTATAGTTTTTCGTTTGAAAGTTTTGTTAATTGGGAAGTGATATGAAGTCTAGTGCTAAAGGGCAATTTATGATGCGTGTAATGCACTAAATTCGAATTGTCTAGACTTGGTGTTCAATGTGCTGGTAGGCACACAGGATTCAAAAGGACTAGACTTAGATTGACAATTAAAGGGCTAGAAAATATAAACTTTGGTAGTTTCATTTGGACTGACAATACGGCGCCCAGGTAGATTGAACAATGAGATAAACATGGGAACCTGCGAGATACACTAAAAGTTAATTATCTAGAACTTTGGTTCAACATTTCCATGATGTATAGATTTATGTCCTTAATTCCGGTACTGATAGGGTAACTGTGGGTTTTGATAATGTAGGTCTGTAGGAAATTATTTTCTTGCTTTCTATCTGTCAGTCATATGTTGCTTCCTTTGCATGATTGGAACATATCCGACATGGAATGCAACATATGCAACTCTATCTCTATGCATATCATTATCTATGAAATTCTTTCTATCTGTTAGCCATATGTTGTCCCTTCTGCGTGATCAAAAGATACGACCTAGGACACAACATATGCACTCTACTATCTCTCTAACCCCTATCTATGTTAGTCATATGTTGTTCCCTCTGTGTGATTGGAAGACATCCAACCTGGGATACAACATATGCACTTCTATATCCAACTTCTTTCTAAATATTGTCTACTCACCTAAAGTAAGGAATTCTTTGGAAGTTCTTGATTACCGGGGTATATCGGGAAGTGGGAAACACGTTCTAGTGCATCTAAAATTGAACAATTTAAAAGGTTGTGTATAGATCTCGATGTTGAATTTAAGTGGACAAAAATATCCTTGGTCGTCGTCAGCTAAATGTCAGTTTAAGTATATCTTGTCACTTATAACTGTCCAATTTGTCAACATCCTTTGTACTTAAGTGGACCACAATACTGGTTATTGACCAGATCTAAACATGCAGGTGTGTGCAGATAAACAATATTGAATTGATTGACAGCTTTGATCCCAAATATTTTTTGTTTTATTAAATTTTTTCATAGTTTTTCTCTATGCACAAATTTAGGGAGAGAATTAAAAATCAAACCAAAATCAAAAAACCAGAAATCCAAAAATATTGTTATTTCTGTTTTATTTCCTTTTTTTGGAAAATATGAAAAAAAATCCAAAAATATTTTATGCTAAGTTTTCTTTTAGTTTTTTTATCTCAAATTTTCTTTTTCTTGAAAAGTGAATTCAGATGTAGATGAGACTCATGTAGAATGTATCGAGATTTTTTGAGCCAAAGCTTCATCCATGATTGTCGAAGAATTCTCATTCGAAGGAACATGAAATGAAGATTATTCTTTCAACATTCAAGCTTTTAACCCTAGAAGCAAGGTGAAGCTGTACTTGAAGATTATTTGATAGATTGCACTGAAGCCTCCTCAATCAATTTGCTGCTATCTATGTACCTGATGAAGTGATCCAGAAGATTCGTTCTCTTTGATATTCTCTCTGAAGGTTCTCAAGCTGAATGCTCCATTTTTCAAGAATCTCTGCATGAAGCCTCCTCACCCAACATTCGTTCAAAGCTAAATTCTGAAGAAATGCCATCCGTTCAAGATGAAGTTATTCAGCTAGAAGATTTAGTTGTTCATATTGAAGTTGTGAAGAAATTAAGGATTAAAGCTGAAGCCAATCTCCAAATGAAGATTGACAAGAAAAGCCAGCTACAGTTTTAGGGAAGTTTTTTTTGGGTTAAAGAAAAGAAAGCTATAAACCAAGGGAGAGATTGTTGGGTAAAAAAATATGGTTTATACTTTTCTTTTCTAAGCATTTCGTGTTTTTAGTCTTGGGTTTTCATTCAAGGCCTTGTATTTTAGGCTTGGCCTTAGGTCCATATATATATATATATATATATATATATATATATATATATATATATATATATATATAGTGTGAGAAAGGAGAACACGTGTGAGTGGGTGCTAAGTGTGTGTAAATCAAGGTGTGAGAGAGAGAGAGAGTAGAGAGAAGAAGAGTGTGTATTTGTGTGTGAATCTTGTGTTGGAACATCATTCTAATCATATAAACATTGAAGATTCATCAATTTCATCATCTTCTTTTTCTCATTCTTCCACATTTGATCTTGCATCATCCACTTGATTGGGATTCCGCACCATCAAGTGGATCTGATTGATACATCAAGCTATTTTTTGGGACTTACAGTCATCGGCTGTGAACCTGTTCCAGTTGTGAGCCTTCTTTTGACCATGAAATCATTTTTTTTAAATAAATTCAATATTAAAAGCCTAATCAATTGACTAATGAGAAAACTTAAGCTTAATTGATTAAATCATTTGTTTTCTCACTTGGCTTGGTTGATGCAGATAAAAATGGCTTACTTGAAAATTTCAGACAATCACAACGTTTCCGTCTTTCTGATGGATCTACCAGCTGCGCACAATGACTTCAAGTACATTATTCATGGGCTCAAGAAATGTTGTCTGGCATATGCTTTCACATCCAATCCAATAATCTATCAAGATCTTGTGAAGCAATTTTGGAATAAAGCTATGGTGCATAAAAGAGAAGACGATGTAGTCTCTGTAGAGGCACTTGTAAATAGATAGAAGATCTGTGTGGGTGAGCAAACCATCCACGAAGTATTACAGATTAATGACCAGCCAGGGTTTCCAACCGAGATCCCCATGGACCATACTGAGGAGATCATCGATCGAATGGGCTATAAGGGTGTGTTTCCTCCCACAATCAAGAAACGATTGCCACCTTATTGGAGGTTCCTTGTCCATGTGTTCGTGAGCTGCATCTCTAGAAGGAGAGATGGTGATTATGAGATCTCATTACTAAATACGGGTGCCATTGTTACTCTCGCTATGGGTCTTGACTTCAAATTTTCGAGATACATCTTGAACGAAATGGTTGGCAATGTAGAGGGAAAAAGAAAAGATAAATTTCTCATGTTTCCGAGGTTTCTACAGATGATTTTCAATAGCAAATACCTGGAGCTTGAGAAAAGAGGAGAAACACTTGATTTGAAGTCCCTTGGTTCCAGCACTTTCGGGCTCATGAAGCAAAACAGGAAAGGAAAGTTCATGTTCGAAGGGAAATTTACTTTAGTGAAATTTGGCCAATTTGTAGAAGTCAGTAATGCGTTTGAGACTAAAAGCTCCCCAACTCATGAAGAAATCGAAGATGATGTGATTACTGCTTCTAAACACGAAGAGGAACCTGTTGCTCCAGTGGCGATCGTTGCCGAAGAGCATGTACCGGTAACATATGAAAAAGAAAATGATGATGAGAATGCTAATGATGACGATGAGAGTGATTTTGAGAAAGGCTTGATGGATAATGATGCAGAGGATAGTAATGATGATGATGATGATGATGATGATGATGAAGATGATCATGATGTAGAGGATATGGATATTGGTGATGACGTAACTTGTTATGATAATGATGATCTAATATTTGGTTTTGAGCAGGATCAAATTATAAGGTTAAGCATTGAAGACCTTGATGCTTTCTTCGACAACGTCAATGATGTTGCACAATCTCCAACGGAGACAGTGGGAGATGATGATGTTCTTAAGTCAATGCCTCCAAATTCAACCCAGATGGACAACCCTTCAAATATTATGGATTCAACTTCAATGATTCCTCCCCTTCTTATTGATATTCCAACATCATTGCCATATGAAGATGATCTAACATTGACACAAGCCTCGTAGCCTCCAATTAAATGGAGAAAAGCTGATCCTAGGCTGGGAGTGCTAGTAAGGAAACAAGCACCACCAGTCCAACAACCCACCATAGCTGCTACACCAGCTCAACCAACCCAAGAAGGCCCAAGTGTTATACGATCTTCTCATGAAGTCGGGTGCTCTTCAGCTCCTGGACGTTCCTCTCCACCAATACATGCGCATGATGCAGCCTATGAGAGGCTTGCCAGGTTATTGACACAACAAGATTTTGATCCTTCCTCTCGAGCCAAAGGTATATCTATTAGGGGAGGGAAGTGTAGTGGGAGTGGATCCGTCGATTTTTGATCTGAGAGCAGAGATTGGAGTTTTGAACCAAAAGCTTATTGAAAAAGATGTTTTGATTAGAAACCTCAATGTTTGAGTTTCTGAACTCGAAGAAGAAAATACTTTAAAGTCAAAACAAATCTCCACTCTGCAGCTAAACCTTGGAGCCCTGACGGCTGGATACTTCGACTTAAAAAATAAGCTCATTACTGAATTTGGTGACAAGTTCAAGACCACAGTTGAAGATCCAAATGCAACCCGGACTTCTCAGTCAGCCCCAATCGATACATCACATTTTAATCTGCTTGATAATCATCCTCCAGTCAGTACCACATGAGTCATTGACCATTTTGAAAAAGAAACGGAGCAAGCCAATCCAAGAATTACAATCAAAAGAGCTGGGAAACAGGTCACTTCACAGAAGAGGGGTAGGTGGTTCTTCATGAAGAACTCTGATCAAAATCTTTGTGGGGACCAACATCAACTAACAGTGACTGATCTCGACAAGAAGAGATTCAAAGACAAATACGGTGACCGGTCAGGGATTCGTATGTGGGGCTTTCATAATAAACTCAACTTATGGCTGGTGAAAAGAAAAGGTAATAATGTGGAATATTACAAGGGCAAGAATGCTTTTTCTTCCCTCAACTTATGGCTGAAGCTCCATTCTCCAACCCTTCCAATGATCCTTGTGCAACTGATTTTAAACTCTTCTTAGAGAACCAAGTGAGGAGAGGATTTGATGGGATGAAGACTGACGAATCTTTCTTGAAGACAGCCAAAGATGTGTTTTACCCGATCACCAATAAGTCCTTCGATAATGTAATGTGGCCTCCAACAAAGCAAATGACAAAGATTCCTATCGTCAAGAACTTTTGTGATGGTTCGCTACGCAACATGCAGTACTGGGTTTACGATGAAGCCACAACTACTACTGTAATCAATTTCAAAGATGGTGTCTTCCGTCTCGTTGATAAGAAGGACTTGCTTCAGCTTTGTGAAAGGTACATCCACACCTTGGCTGCACATCAGATTTTATATGATCTGGAGATCATGGAGGCTGCTGCCAAGGAGTTCACAAGCATGATCGCCGAGATTATCATGAAAAATATGTGGCTGGGTTCTACGGGGAGATCAAATGTGTTGGTGATCGAGAAAGACTGAATTTATGATAGTTCAAACCAAGGGGGAGACTGTTAGGTCACATTTTGTTGGTTTGGGCTAAGCATCAATCTGTATAGATCTTGATAGGGTTTAGTCATGTAATGGGTGTACGGTTGTGTTTGTAGCTGTGAGGGTGTTCACGGCCATGAATGTGTGTACGACCGTGAAGATTTTTGCAGTTGGTTGGTCCTTATAAATAGTGTCAGATGTATCAGATGAATAGTAGTTGTGTGTATGTATCCAAGTGTACATGACGTTTGAATCTCTAATAGACGTGTGCATTGTTGGGTCATTCTTTGCTTTTACTCCTTATTTTCTTAATGTTTACTGTTTGATTGTGTGTTTGATCACTGGTTGATCCTATTTTGTGGACTTACAACCTCGCAGAAAATATAGTCGCCAACGAAAAAGCCATGCAGAAGGAGGAAAGCCCATTAAAAATGATACCAAGAGACCAAAACCAGATAATAGAGGAAATTGAAAATCATCTTCCGAAAGACGACCAACCCAGAAGCCACCAATCATGGCTCGCACATGAGAATGAACGCTAGAAAGCTTGCAGAAGCGAGCCACCAAAGAACACAAGCTAAGGAAGACCAAGAAGAAGAACTCATCCCAATGACTTGGGAGCCCCTGAGCCCGAGCCAAATGCCTTGGTTTGCGGGGAACCACTGGAAGGGGCCAAGTGACCAAACTTCTAATGGATAATCACACCCCAACTAGTCAACTCAAGACCTAAACCTAGATTAGCAAAAGCTATCAGACTCCCGTACAAATGGAAAATAATAATAGACTGGTAATCTATGCCCAACACAAAACTAATGAGACAAAAACAATCACCGACCTTAATGGCTCGTCACTTCCCCCTAATAAACATGACAACAAGGTCAGGAGAGCCGCAGGTCCTAATCACAACAAATAAGAGGCCTTAAAAGATCATAACCTTTCCCTCAAAATATACAATGCCTAAGTTCTTAGATCCCAACTTGACGACCTCAATATTGCTTAGACGAATAAGGCAAAAGTACAACTCCCCTTGACCCAAGGATTAGAACAAAGCCCCAAAGCGAAAGCTTTCAGCAAGGAAGGAAATCCTAACAAAACAAACGAGTTAGAGTTCGCACCTATAGACTAACTAAAGCCTCGACTGATAGAGGCTAACCTAAGGGGGAGCGTCGAGCCCATCAAAACCGAAGCTCTAGCCCCCCAAAGCTGGTTACACAAACAATAAACATGACCAAGACCCTTTAAGGTCAACACTAACCTCCGGTAGAACCCAAACCAAGGTTGGCCAACACAAACCACCCAAGACGACAAAAAAGGGTGGAAGAAATGCGATGAATGAAGAGCAAATTTAACATACCAAAAACACAAAGCACATATTGTTTAACCCGGAATACCCCCCAATATTTCAAAACGACCACGCAGGGCCAAAGAAGACAACAAGACCTTGTTTTAAAATTGTTCGATAAACATAATGAAGATAAAAATATTATCTTAAACATCAAACATCAACAAAGGGTAAAAAACATCACTTACTAAGGAGTGGAGGAATCTCCGGTGTGAGAAGTGCCACCTTCAGAATGGCCCTCTGCGGAGTCAGGATCATTGCAGATATGACAAAGGCCCCCTATGTCTAGCTCACCCAGGCGAAGGTAGGAGGCAAAGTCCGTCTCCATGAAAGATTTTATAGCGTCATGCATCGCCTGAGCGTGCTCCACAGTAGCGTCCGGTTCCCCAGAGACAAAATTTCCGGTGACAACCTGCTCCGAACCACCTACTTTCCGTTCTGCATGCTAGCAGTCACACCTGACATCTTCACGCTTCACTCCCAATATAAATTCAACACTCTCTACAACCTTATACACCATCTGGATAATGACTTTCTGAAGCAACGAACCCAAGTTCTCTTCCGCAACCCTCCTTCTGCAACCTCCTCCTCCAGCCTCTTATGAGAACACTCCGCCTGGCTCTCCAACACCTTATTCTCCTCCACTAAGACCTTGATCTACTAGGAAAAGCACTCTACCCGCCCATCCAGAGTAGCCAGTTGGTCCTCCAAGGAAGCCTTCTCCCCTGCCAAAAGATCATAGCACTCCTCAAATGACCGCTTTTCCCCCTCCAACTCCTACAGCCTCACCCTTAACTCATCCCGCTTGGCCTTGACTGATGCTAGTTCATTAGAACTGGAACCACCCTGAAAAAGGAGAGGCAGTTAGCGTCATATACGAACCAACCTACGCAGCTGCGTATAAGAGGTTGTTTGAAAGATGAGAATTAGAAAGAAGCTCCAAGGCCTCGATGGTAGCAGGGGGAAAAGTATGTCAACCCCAATCACACGTTGTTGTATGCTGTGAAAGGAGAGACTCCCGGGTTATCCCCCATCCAGGCATATATATGGTTGGTGTTGTCGGAGGAGCAAAAGCAAAACCCCCCAGCAATATCACCCCCAACCAAGAGTGGGATCTTGGGGTCTACAACATCTTCACAAACAGGGATTGAGTGAACGCCAAGAACATCCTCACCAAGAGCAGAGGTCTCCACTGGCTCTGCTTTGGGTGTACGAGGTAGTTTAGTGACCCCTTCCCTCATCCCATGTAATTTTTTTGGAGTGTCATCATCGGGGATGTTAACCACCACTATGGCCTCCCCTAGAAGGAATTCCACGTTCCATCTCTTTAGCATGCTCTGAAATGAGGAGTTTGCATCTCCACAAGCATCGAATCTAACCAAGAAAGCCACCGTTTGGATACCACACGGGTGTTATGCCGAGTCAGTCTAATTGACATCTCCTCCTTTTCTGTATCAGAAGACAAAGGCTCCTTACAAGAAACACCATCGACATGCGCATCAACCAACACCTGAACAACATGAGGATCAGACCCGGGTGGAGACACGACAAGAGGACTAGAAAGGGTCATGATACGGTCATTACTAACTTGCAGAGGGAGCATCTCAACCAAGGGCACTTCCTGATACTGGAAGATGCCCTGAAAGAGACCCCTCACCACCATCTCAAAGGGAAGGATTCTCTTGTGACCTACAAACAAGAGACAGGATATCATAGTTTACAAATCAAAATAGCATTCCAAAGGGGAGGAGGGTGAAGGAGAGACACCCACCATCTTTCTCAATGTAGAACTGAGGCATCATCCCTCAGGCCCTCCAGGCAGAGCTCATCCTAACTGCAACCAACATATGATCGTCCCAGTCCTTGACATTAACACAAATGGTCTTTAGTGCTTGCGTCATAGTGGCACTAGCCCCAAATAGTTCTAATGCTCGATCGAAAAAAGTGGTCAAGTGAGGATAACCAAAACCCACAAGGTTGCGATTTACCTAAAGTCACCAATCTTGCCAGCTCTTCTTCAGAGATTTTTGGTTGATGATGAAGGCATGAACACCCCACCTTTGGGAAAAATTCCGAACACTGGATTGAGTAGAAGAATTAAACAAAGCTTTGAATGCTCAAAATTGTGGCAGAATTCCAAGGGCCCGATAGACGAGTTCAAAGCCAACAATCTTGTTGACAACGTTTGGAGTCAGGTCGTCCGCAAGAAAGCCATATTGGAGCATTATCTCGTCAAAAAAGTTCAACGTCGGTAGCCTCAAACCAGACTCGAAGATCAGAATAGGGACCCCAACCTTCCCCTCCGGTGGGGGCGAGAAATTATCGCCCCCTTTCGAGGATACTCCATGCCATGATCAGGAAGAAAACCTAATCTCTCTTGAAGATTAGCAAACACGCTTAAAAAAGGAACGATTCTGATATTCAAGTCAGCCATGGTCCATCAAAGAATAGAAATAGGAGAGGAAAGGAAAAGAAGCAGGAAAAGTGAAAAGAGCTAGAAAAAAGAAGTTCGACTCAAATGGCGGGAAGTTTTAAATGCAGGTGGGAAGTCCAGTCGGTTACAATGGTGAAAACCGCATGCAGAAACGCCTCTATCATGTCAGCAGTCGTTAGAAAGCCATCCCTACCAAATGCATGTCCAGATCCAAGCTAGAATAGCTCAGCTACCCTAATAAAATGGTGACGTCTACTAGCCTAGGGGAGTTGTTGACGTATCCCATTTGGAATACGTCAGGTATAATGGAACCGTCAATTTGATAGGCGGCCTGGGGAAAAGTCAGTATACGCTTAACGTCGTGTCCTCGCCCTCGCCCTTCAAAAACTCATGTTCGTTTCTTGGCACCCAAGTGCTAAGGCCAACATCAAGAAAAAATAGTACCAGTCATCCTCTAAAACGGTAGGTGTAACGCTCAGGATGTTGATCCCTTGGAAAGTCTGCACCAAGAGAAGGGACCAACATTCAACTTGAACCCTTTATCACATACTTTTTCACCCTCTCACTAGAACCTTGAACTGACTTGATTGTCAGAGAATCGTTCCGGGATGGCGACTAACGGTCTTGTCTTCTTTGTTGTGATTCTCAGGCCTCCTTTTTCCATCCCTATTAGAGTAGGAATCGAGTCGGAGACATATCACAACATTCCTTAAGATACCTCACACAATAATACACATACAATACAAGCACATCATGGACTTTAGCACAGGGTTGATCCGCCTCCTAAGCCTACAACATTAAGCTATCCTCCTCCCTTCATCCTATAACATTAACTAGACCGCCTGGGTATCTTGGCCTACATCACATAGCTAGACCACCCTCAACCTACCCATAATATATCGACATATATAAAAAATACATAATTACCAAACAAACAATCATAGATAATTATTACAAATCTATCCATCTAACCGATCAACACAACATACCAACATCCTTACATATAAAGGATTCATATTGTAGTACAAAGTATAGTGAGAAAAATCACCTCACAATCAAAGCAAAGATCCTTATAGCTCGTCACATGCAAAAGTTGGTACAATACCCACATAGATATTTATCACAGTCATAGTCAATAGTCGAATCATCGTGTCATGGCAAACACCATGGCTGCATTGTGGCAGCTAAAATACAAAATACTCATGAATCCCTTCACCACCGCGCCATGGAATGAACATCATTGTAACGTGGCCAGAGTCCAAAATAGCTTACTGGGTTAAGCACTTAACCCTTAATCTCTAAAGCTCCATAGCTCAGATCTGATTCGTCTAACTGTCTAAATGTGTGAAGTTTCCAACTTTATCCATTAAGACAACTCTATAAGTCGAGATCAAGAAACCTAAGTTCTTAATGGATACTCCAAGTGCATGAAAACAAGGTTAGGCCATACAAGCATCATTTATAACCACTACTTTTGTCCAGAAGTCATAGAATTCACCAAGAGGTTCTTGAGTTAACTCAAATTCCAAGAACATTATGAATTGGACCAAAAGCTCAAAAAGTGACATAAACTAGATCTAATGAAGAAATGAACAAGGTATAATATTTATAGCTCCAAATGGTCATAAATAAGGTGAAGATGGTGGATATACACTCGAACCAAGCACTCAATCAATAAGAGAGACTCTTTTTTCCTTCAACCTTCACAAAATGAAGCTTAAACACTCAATAAACACATATACAGGCTAGGGTTTTGGAGGGAGAGTTTCTCTAGAAATAAGGGCTGCCAAATGAGGCAACCCTATGAGTTAGAGCCTTTTAATAGGGATCAAATCCCGAGGTCTAGGGTTTTAAACCCCATCCACTACCACGCCGTGGCCAATACATCACCACACCGCAATCACTTAAATGACATGGTCCTTTGAGTGATGTGGCCGCACTGTAACGTCCCAAATTTTACAATGAGATTTTTGAATTTTAATAATATAATTACCAATTAAACCTTTGCTTCAAAAACCATTGATTAATATTTGATTTATCGGAAACATACGTAATTAGAGTTAGATTTACAAAATGGAAGAAACAAACATCTTCGATGTGTGTGTACAGTACCGCCTAGCTCTTCTCACGAACGATTTGTAAAATGTTTAATCCAAAATTATAAGCAAAAAGCTTAGTGAATTCCCCAGTATACCACATATTCCATCATACATATAATGCATCCACACAAGTGTTCGACTCTAGCGCCAAAACAATCAAATATCCTATAAATATACATAAAAATCATACATGAAATAGCAGATTTGTTCCAACCCCCAAGTGAATTTTATGAACCAAATCATAGTTTTGCATATTGCCACGGTTTACCTCCGTGGTCTTTCCTTGCAATTTCATGGGCTACCCCCATGGAATTACAAGCTTGTGTCATGGGCTATCCCCAAGGTCTTTCCCTGCAATGCCTTGGGTAACCCCCATGGTTTTACTAACAAGTGTCATGAGCTACCTTCATGGTCTTTCCATGCAGTGATAGGGCTAAGTCTTACAAGAAAGTACCATGGGCTACCCCATGGCCTTTCATTTAATTTCCATGGGCTACCCTATGGTGTTGCCCTACAGTAAAAAAGGTTATATGTAGTCATGGATCAGATAGATAGTTGAATAAATGATCCACCCCGAGAGTGAACAATTAGACAAGAACATCACAGCGGGCATTAGACAAAGATTTCTCAGGCTATCCAACTTAGACTATATAGAACCCAAGTTATCACTACCACATAACTGTATTACATATAACATACTAACATAGTACATTCCCTTGGCAACTAGCCTTCCCTAGTTACCCTTCCCTTAACCACTTCTCAAATGGAGTCCTTCGTTAGTCAAACATAAATAATCTTGATAAATGAAGTTCCCCACATACCCTATCTAAATATAACGCCTAACTGTACAATACATCCAACTAGAAAAACCCTACCAGTCTAGCATACCCAGATACCAAGTGTCGTAAACTCCACATACATGACAAAGGAATTATCCTCGCCACTAGCATACTTGTACTCTAACACTACCTCTATCCTACCATGCAAGGGATATTCAATGGGATATGTTGCATTGTGAGAAACTCACCTAAATACAACTAAAGTACACACGTCTCGGAAAGAGTCAACACTGGAAAAAATGTGAGGACGTACCACCTATTAACAATTGGAGTCTAATCCTAAGTCTAAAACTCATATCGTGTCAAGTTTAACCAAAAGTCAACTATATGGTACTATGCTTAACATAACACATAATTAAGCTAAGCGTAGGCCTATGCTTCGCGAAGCTCATCTACGCTCAGCGTAGCGCTACGAGACAAAATAGTCGAATTTCTTCATCCCTACGTACAATGTAGTACAAAGATAAGCTCAGCGTACATTGTTCATAAAACTAACTTTTTGGTTAAGCTCATAATTAGTTGAGCCAAAATCCCAAACTTTCGAGAAGTCCAATATATTTAAAAAGGACTCATAAAAACCAAAACTTTATGGACATGCATGTCCTACACCATTCTAGGTAAAAAAAAATATTGAAAGTATGACCTTGAACCCATACATGACACCAAAACAAGTCCAAACTCCAAATCTAAAATATAGAACACTCCAAGGAAATTCAACAATGATAAAGTTGCAATCTTTATCTAGAGTTCATCCTTGAAATCCAACCAAAATCATGAAAAGGAACTCAAAGACCATAATATGAAAGATCTAGAAATCTTGAATCATAAAGTTGGGAAGTTAATGACGTACAAAGGTCCACAAGATGTACAAGAAGTTGGATCTCTTCTGGAGACACTAAATCAAGCATAAAAGAATAGTGAACTTCCTTGAACACTCTCAAAATGACACCCACAACAAGCAAAAGGATGGAGGAGAAGGAAATGGTGGCTAGGGTTTCATACTTTAGAGGATAGATGTTGATCCATAAAAGCCCTACAAGTTAGGGATTCTTAAATAGATCCCAAAACCGAAATCAAGGGTTTTATGAAAACAGCAGCGCTACACGTAGGGTAGACATTGATGGGTTTTGGTCACAAGAACATCCTATGTGCTCATACAAACCCTAATGCTTGGATCTAGGTTTCTCTATTGTATATGCCATTTATCCAAGACTATAAACCCTAGATCTAGCATATGATAATCAATATAACATGTAATTAGGGTTTAGATCATACCTTGATTGTTATATAGCAATAACAATCACAAATCCTCCTTGTGATGACTTTAGAAAGCTTAGAGTCACAAATGCCACTCCTCTAATGGTTCACAAACACCAAGAGAAAGAGGATGAAGAAGAGAAGAGAAGGAGGATCTAAAAAACGTGTGGAAACCCTAGAAGGAAGCGTGTCCACGTTTTTGAGGCATAAGGGTTCTATATATAGTGAGGCTATTAGGGTTATCTAACAAGGAAACCCTAATTTGGATGCTTAAGCCCTAAGCAACCCATGAACTCCTTTCCTTAAAAGCCTTGGACGATTTCTCATGGGTTTCCCCATAGAATTTGTCCAACCTTATAATATAAGGTAATCCATAGCCCAATTGCAATTATCTTATAATTACAATTCCAGTCCCTTAAGTTTTAATTAATCTCTTTTAGTTACAAACTTAATTCTTATTAATTCTTGACTAATATTAATTAAACAATATGATTTCTCCTTTAATGTATTATTACCATAATATATTAATAAATCATATTTAATCCTTTCTCTCCATAATTCATCCTATCAAGTTGCTTTGGTGAAGGCAACCCAAAAGGACCATGCACCATCGGGTCAAGTACATACCAAAATAGTTATGGACTTAGAAACTAATCCAACAGTCTCCCACTTGGATACGTCTAATAACTATTCTGCATATGACTTCAGATCCTGATCTGCAATTGTAGCTTTCCAAAGCCGTTGTCAACTCTGATCCTATCAGATACGCGTGTCCTTTAGATAAGGGATCATATATTCCTCCATTCTCGATATCGTATAAGATATGATTTCAAATCATTCTTTCTGTACTATTTTTCGATTGACGACTGACTAATTGAACAAATCAAATCAGCCCTAGCCCGGCCGAGCATTTACGTATGTTATCACTAAATCATCGAGGGGCCCAAAGATATCGCTTTTATCCTACTTTGGATAAAAGGAATGGATAAACTTTGACTCAATGTTCGCTTGCACTCACTAACCGAATCACACACAATAATATGTTTTATGACACCAAGTTACTAGTGCGTTTGCATATTATCAATGTGTAACCGATTTGCATGATACAACTCACACATCTCGGTTTCAAGAATATAAGATGTTATCGTCTCACCAGTCACTCATGATAAAATCCATGAAGTGATCCAAGTGAGCGTGGGTTTAATCCAATGCTCAAATCATATTCATAAGCACTTATGAACGTTGCAGCAAACATTTGCTTATGTCTAATACTCTTTCAGACATTCACACACCAATTCATGATAGTCTTCATTCATGCCTACTTCCAACATACGAACGACTGTGGCCCGTTCAAATAATTTGACTATTCTTAATCAATTAAATTATTCAGGAAGTCAAAACATGAAAAGTGAATCACAAAGATAATACTAATCCCATATGGCCCCAAACCCTTGAGTATAAATAAAACACCTTTTATTTATCACCATATCGATTACTCATTATTTGTCGTTTCGGGTAATCAACTTCTTACTTGAATTATAACATTTGTCCTATGCTCTCAGCATGCACACAATGTTTACCTACGGTTCTTACTTTGTGAAATAGATCAAATGAACAAATTTCCAATCATACTCATTTCACAACTCCAAATCCTTTTTCATAAGTGTAAGAATATCAAATTCTTGCCACTTATAAAATATGTTAGATTCTAACATTTTATGCAAAGTTTCTTTTGTAATGTCATTGCACTAAAGTCACAATGACTATTGCTAATGAATTACAAAGTTCTCTATCGGAAATTGTTACAAGACAATTCCATAGATGTGATGTCTCTCACTCAAAGTACATTTCTTTGAACATCCTTTTGGATAAAGTTTCTAATCTAGACATAGATTCTCAATATCAAACTCCCAATATGGAAACCTTTCCATACTTACCATATCACAACTTATTCTTAATAGAATATTATCTATTCATAAAAATGTCGATATACTCCATCCAATACTATACTTCCAACAACTCACAAGCGACCAATCCTCGGCGAACTTTGGATTGTCCTTTGATAGTTGTTTAATTATTTTAGTCAAAACCGATTCTTGTCCTTTTTCCCTCTAAATGCGCTAGACATTTTTGAAAATTTTAGAATGGTCAAATATTATAGCATTTGCAATCGATCCTATACTCGAAGCGTATAGGATCCGATGCATAACGTCTTACATAAAGATTTGATACTTTATCAATCTTGTGCCATAATATTTTACGTGCTACGTTCTCACAATTCGGATTATGAAGAGGAATGTCGTAATCATAATCGAAATTTAAGAACACACTATGTATCCTTGACTAAATTTATTAACATTCCACAACCTAAGCCTTTAGATTTGAAATGAAGCATAATATTCTCTCCCGTAATTATATCAAAACAACTATTCAACTCTTACAACTTTTCAAAGTATGACTCTTGTTTTCTATAATTAATATTGCTAACATGCAACACTTGCCTTAATAATCATACAATTATAACATTTATGCTCCCACTATCATGATGATTATTATAAACATAACGCTTATGCTCCCACTAGCTTTCACATGTATTCAGAAAATAACTTAACTTACAGAAAAACAATACCTATTGAATTTCTTAAGTTCATGTTTCTAATACTTAATGATTTGATAATCCTTTATCAAGGCTTCTTAATCTCATACACCTTTAGCCAAGATAGCTCATATGTGTCTTAAACAATTAAGACTAATAGCCAAATCTCACAATTCGAGTCATGGAGAGGGATACCATAACCATAATCGAATTCGAGAATACAATTTTGCAATTGCTATCTTCTTAAAATCTCTCTTAGTGAAAGCATTTCCTCACAGTCATTTTCATGAAGGAGGGAATCTTATGACACTTAGATTTTAATGGTGTATGTGTTCCTATCCATGTGAATTTGTCAAAACTAAGGTTTGCGACAAATTCAAACTCATATGGACCGAACTTTCTTAATCTTGATTTCTTGCCTTATGGTAGCATAGCTGCCCACCATGTCTTCCAAGTAGTTAAGCAGCTCACCTTTTCCTATCAATGTACTTTTCATTGATCAAGGTCCTTGCCTTTTATGCATTCAAATGAGAACTCATAGAACTCTCATGCATAATTAACTCAATTCGAATGGCACAGAAACAATATAGTGTCAACACGATAGGTTATAAACCTCAAGTCGTGTGCTAGTGATGATCAATAAGGTCTATTTTGATTTGTTCTTGACACCTTTCAAGACCATTAAGACTCCCACTGACCCCTTGACATATAAGATAAACATTTCTTGACAAATATTCAAGAGTTAGTGTAGTTTTTATCAAAACACTTCATAAATAGGTCCTAGTTGGTCTTTGTTTTATCCAAGACATCACATCTTTCCTCATTTGATGAATGTTATAAACCTTCTTGATACTTATCACTCAATGTCACAATCTTAACTTGTTTTGGAACGAAGTATGATTGACTTCTTGATTTAACCATTTCTTCAATTCTTGATTCCTCTTCTTAGACATACAATTGTACTAAGACTTACTTAGAGGATCAATTGAGATATGGTTCTTAATCATTAAGACTCATCATAAAACATAAAAGGTACTCTCCCTTCTTCTTAGAATAGAGAAACTTTTATCTTTCTGCCTACTTGATTCTTCTTATTCGTTCTTCTTATTGATTTAAACTTTTACTATCAATTCAGAATTACACTTAATCTTATCATATTTACTAAACCTTTAGTAAATCATGACGAATATCTTTGTTACTCTTGCGGTGGACTTGATCAACACATAACCTTGTGTACTCGATCTCCTAGTCCTTCACTTGACACTTTGTCAACGAATTAGTCTAATTTCCAAATGTGAAAGATTATTCATTCATCATACAATTCTTGTTGTACGATTCCAAATTTCTATCCAATAGAAACTTGGGCGATGAGAAACTTTCCTGTTTTGGTAAATTCTTTATATTTCCACGAACAATATAATTAAGAATCACATCCATTTGTTGTAAATATACGAACATCAATTTTTCATAACAATTTCATTGAATGGAAATAAATAAACAAATGAGTCAAACAAAATTTATTTTATTTATAAAAGCAGCGGAAAACATCTGTTACAATGCAAAATCAAGTGAAAAACTATGTAATAAATATTCCTAACAACTCTATCTAAACTCAAAAATCTAATCTTCGACTCCATGTCTTCGTGATTAGATTCATTTTGCTATTTCATCAAGCATCCTCTCTTTTGATCGATCCTGCAAAACATTCAAATGCAATCTTATCACATTATGTATTAAGAATCAACGAATAGGAACTTAATCGAGTTAGATAGTGGATTTTACCTGAAGCAAAGTCATACTCTTTGACTCTCCCATCTTCTTGACTCTTCAGGTTCTTAGGGCAGACTTGTATCCAACGCCCTTTCTCTTGGCAACAAACGTAGGTCGGTTCTCCTAGAACATCCTCGGAAGCATGGTTGGTCGACTTTCCCAAGAAATACGCTCCATTGCTTTGCTAAATCATTTCAGATTCAGCAGCAATGGGCATGTAAGTTAGGTCAATGAGGCTTTCCTCATGATCCATCATATAATACTTTCTTTTTAACTCATTATATGATTCGGGAAGTGACTGCAGAACCCAGTTCACAGCCAACTTATCCGAGAATGACACGCCCAACATCCTCAACCTATCAATGTGTGATTTCATTCCTAGAAGGTGGGCACACACGGGTTTACCATCTTCATGTTTCATTTCCAATAGGGCTTTAGTGACATTGAACCTTTCAATTCTTCGATCTTGTGGGTTAGGGAGAACAACGGGAGGAGGAGGAGGAGGAAGTGAAGCATGATCTCTTGTTCCTCGATCGAATCATGAAATATCATCTTCATGTGGAATGCTTGTTCCACGGGACTTGGGAAGACCACAGTTTTCGAACTTTGACATCTACAAAACGGGAGAAAACAAATTCAAGTTAGTTGATTGATTGAGTCCTTAGTAAATCACCCAAATGAGATACTAAGGCTAGGACCCAACACAATACGCTACAACCTAGAAAAGGGATGTCATAATCTAGTTGCAGAATATTTCAAGGTAAGTGGATGACGATTCACTAATTTCCACCATGAAAAACGAAAAAGAAATTTAAGTTTTAAATCTATGAAAACTCCTAGATCCTTTGAGATTCATTTAAAATTTCAATGGCATGTTTAAATCTCGATATGCCCCTCTATTTTGTGATTGGGATACCGAGGATCCAAAGCGGGTGTGAATAACCATGCAAACTTACATGGTGCCCTCAAATGTTACGATCACCTATTCGATGTGCCGGTAAACCACTCACGCTCCACCGAACTATGAAAAACATTGAGTCACCCTTTGCTACCTTTTCTTAGAACCATTTAGTGTGCCGGTAAACCACGCACGCTCCAGTAACGTCTTCGCAAGGGCACAAAGTGTAATTTCATGGAATTGCATCAATTCACTTTTGCCTAAGTAACTAAGATTGGGAATTTGAAAAACATTTAGTTACTTTTGTACTTCACTATACTTATAATGGAAGGTTTTGTCCTATCCTACCCGTTCGGCTAACGACCCTCCACTAGTCAAGAGTGCAGTGGGTAAGAGTGGATACCCATTCAATCATCATTTTATAGGCAATTTCCTTAAACACTCCTTATATACCAACTTCGTGAATGAGGCCTACTAACGGTAAGATTGACTTTTACTCATACATATATATAATGTTAGACTTTTAATGTTATATATAGTATAGGGTGTATTTTACACTTTTAAAATACTATGTGGTTAAACTTAACAATTATACCTTTAATTCAATTAAATTTGTAACCCAAAACTTTATGGATTTATCAAACCTCTTTTAATTATACACCTTAATTAATTAATAAAACCATAAGGGTGTGATTTGAACTTTTCAAAACAATACTAGGGTTTAAGAATTTAACATTTCTAAATTAACTTTTAATCAACATTTAAATTCAAAAACTTGAGGGCAAGTTTTGAAACATTTCAAAAACATTAGGGTTTTAACTATTTAAATTTCAAAACCAAAACTTTTAAGTTCAAATTTAAATTATAAAACCTAAAGCGGAAAATTGAAACTTTTCATAATACAATGATCAAATAACAAATAATATAAATTAACCAATTAATTTTATCATTATCTATACTTGACCTAATTTCAATTTCTTGCAAAATAAGTTACCCAATTAATACAAATAATCAACTCTAATAATATAAGGAAGTTATTATCTAATTAATTGGTAATTCTCTTTTGTTTAATCAAGGATATACTCAAAAATATGATTAAAATCGGATTTTAATGACTTAGAATAGATAAGGCAATTATCCATGAGTAAAATAGCAAGAAATCCCGAAATCCCCTTTTTCTGACGCTCGAACTCGCCGACTACCCACATGGACTCGCCGAGTCCACATTGGGACTCACCGAGTTCATCAGGCAGATTGGCCAAAAATTGAATTTGCAACTTGAATAAACACATAATGCATCAATACAATAGAAACCAATCTAGGCTCTGATACCACTGATGGGTTTTGGTCACAAGAACATCCTATGTGCTCATACAAACCCTAATGCTTGGATCTAGGTTTCTCTATTGTATATGCCATTTATCCAAGACTATAAACCCTAGATCTAGCATATGATAATCAATATAACATGTAATTAGGGTTTAGATCATACCTTGATTGTTATATAGCAATAACAATCACAAATCCTCCTTGTGATGACTTTAGAAAGCTTAGAGTCACAAATGTCACTCCTCTAATGGTTCACAAACACCAAGAGCAAGAGGATGAAGAAGAGAAGAGAAGGAGGCTCTCAAAAACGTGTGGAAACCCTAGAAGGAAGCTTGTCCACGTTTTTGAGGCATAAGGGTTCTATATATAGTGAGGCTATTAGGGTTATCTAACAAGGAAACCCTAATTTAGATGCTTAAGCCCTAAGCAACCCATGGACTCCTTTACTTAAAGACCTTGGACGATTTCTCATGGGTTTCCCCATAGAATTCGTCCAACCTTATAATATAAGGTAATCCATAGCCCAATTGCAATTATCTTATAATTACAATTCTAGCCCCTTAAGTTTTAATTAATCTCTTTTAGTCACAAACTTAATTCTTATTAATTCTTGACTAATATTAATTAAACAATATGATTTCTCCTTTAATGTATTATTACCATAATATATTAATAAATCATATTTAATCCTTTCTCTCCATAATTCATCCTATCAAGTTGCTTTGGTGAAGGTAACCCAAAAAGGACCATGCACCATCGGGTCAAGTACATACCAAAATAGTTATGGACTTAGACACTAATCCAACAGACATATCTACGCTTGACGTAGCTTACCTACGCCCAACGTAGGAACAAAATTATGAAATTCATCATTTTATACTAACAAAGGGCATCTTGGAAAATGGATGTTACAACTCTCCCACACTTAAATTAGATTTTGTCCTTGAAATCTATCCTTTCGAACGACTCTCAAAGCACCCTCCAAACATATCGTGGGTTTTCCAAGCCCACTCTCTTTTTCATGAGTTGGCACAACTCCGAGTACCAGAATCTACAACAACCATTACCAGGATTTCCAAAACCAGGCTCATAATCCATACCCGAGTAGAAACTTCTAAAGGTCAAGCTTTCATTCACCGCAACACTACGACAAAACCCTAAATTGAAAATCTAGTTTTGACTCTAAACCGAAACAATATTTAATTATAACCATGTTTTTAAATGATGAACGAATTGCAAACCGCCATGAAAAACCTACATTAAGAGGCACCCAATCCTTATCACAATTTGAAAACTTCTATGTAGTGCTTGACTTCCATACAAGTGGAGTTACCCTAAACATCAGTCGTACTGACCACAAATTCACAGGTATGACCCAACCAAGACCTCCCCCGATATCACGTCATCTTACAGATAGACTAAAGAACAGAATCCACGGCCAACCATTGAAGCTGTTAACCTCAAACACAAACACGCAAGCAAAACCCCAAACAAAATCCTATCAGGCAAAGACTAAACTAGTCTATACCTCAATTATGCCGACCAAAAAATCACAAATTCAGTCAATCCAATATCTTCCCAGCCTCACACTGTCTAACTGTGAACGGAATAGTGGAATCTATGGCTGACCACCGTTGCTGACAGCCTTGAATACAGACACAAAACCGGAACCTCTAATGAGAACCAAACCAACACATACTATACCAGGCTACATATCGTCTATGACATATTTGTCCTTGTGACTAATCATAATAATATATAATCAAAGAATATAGCCTATCATAGCCAATGGTTCTTTTCCAACCCAAGTGAATGCTACGGCCCCAACTACACTCCTACAACACTTCTGCCACAGCCTATTTCATCCAATAAGTATGTTTCAACCCAAGTGGATGCTACGGGTCAAATTGCAATCTTGGATATCTTTCAACTTCCATGGGATCCCCCCATGGACTTTCAAACAAAACTATAAAGATAACAAGCAAAACTTGTACGATACGGGACATTAGTCTACTAGATCCCACCAGGTGTTTGGGATCTGCTTCAAACCCTAAAGCCTTCATCAGAAAATAACATGCAGAGAGGCCCTCACACAACCCTCAACCCAAGCCTAATCACTACCCAAACTTGTGCCTCTATCGATGCTCCAAGTCTTCTGGACAAGATAACTCTGAATCATCAACATCTTCTTTATTGGTCACAAATAACTAGTGAACAAAAATTCATGCACAAGCTCTATACCTAACACCCGTCTAAACCTACCACCCGCCATCTGTGAATACAAACTTCTAGATGTCATGCAACATGAAATCCTTCCATCTGATGAAGCGATTCTCCCCTACTTAGGATTGGCTATACCCGGATGATTTCAAAACCCTATAAAAATCCCGATACAAACCAATGACTTTGCCACCTAATCCTTGTAACTAAAACAACATAAAAGTAAACAGAACACAAATCCTTCCAAAAAAAACAATGAGATCCTACATGCATCTATACGCTCACAACAACAACAACAATCCGACCATAAATGAATACTGAATATGGAACCAGAGTCAATCAAAACAATAACATTTAGTAGATCATACATGATTAAAACTAAAATAACTAAAATGTAAACAACAAGATACTGATGACATTAGTAATGCAACATCCGATGAAGATAAAGAACTGACAATTGAAACCTTGGCCTTTGGAACTCCGACTTTCTCATGTCGCCCATCTGGTAACTGGTATGCTAGAGGTTTTGGGTCAAAAACCACCCCATCCGCTCTCAGGGGACAAACAGACTTAACATGGCCCGAATGAGAACAAAAGAAACACACTATCATTCCCTCTTACTATAGTCCTAGCTATAGTGACCCTCTTGACCTTATCTGAAACATATCAAGACTGGCGTATGACAAGTACCTCGATGAATTTGACTTCCCCTACCATAAGATGCGTGGGTCACCTGATCCCCCGACCGAAAGTCAGTCACCCTGGCCTTCTTTATTGTTACTGAAGATCTGTAAACCCAATCATGTTTTATCTTCCATTGCTGGGTCTCCAACTCTTTCTCTCTTTCCCTAGCTACTTCCACCAAATCTGAAAAAGTCTTATGACTCAAGATACTTACGTGCTATCAGATCTCTTCCATGAACACAATGTTTACCTACGGTTCTTACTTTGTGAAATAGATCAAATGAACAAATTTCCAATCATACTCATTTCACAACTCCAAATCCTTTTTCATAAGTGTAAGAATATCAAATTCTTGCCACTTATAAAATATGTTAGATTCTAACATTTTATGCAAAGATCCTTTTGTAATGTCATTGCACTAAAGTCACAATGACTATTGCCAATGAATTACAAAGTTCTCTATCGGAAATTGTTACAAGACAATTCCATAGATGTGATGTCTCTCACTCAAAGTACATTTCTTTGAACATCCTTTTGGATAAAGTTTCTAATCTAGACATAGATTCTCAATATCTAACTCCCAATATGGAAACCTTTTCATACTTACCATATCACAACTTATTCTTAATAGAATATTATCTATTCATAAAAATGTCGATATACTCCATCCAATACTATACTTCCAACAACTCACAAGCGACCAATCCTCGGCGAACTTTGGATTGTCCTTTGATAGTTGTTTAATTATTTTAGTCAAAACCGATTCTTGTCCTTTTTCCCTCTAAATGCGCTAGACATTTTTGAAAATTTTAGAATGGTCAAATATTATAGCATTTGCAATCGATCCTATACTCGAAGCGTATAGGATCCGATGCATAACGTCTTACATAAAGATTTGATACTTTATCAATCTTGTGCCATAATATTTTACGTGCTACATTCTCACAATTCGGATTATGAAGAGGAATGTCGTAATCATAATCGAAATTTAAGAACACACTATGTATCCTTGACTAAATTTATTAACATTCCACAACCTAAGCCTTTAGATTTGAAATGAAGCATAATATTCTCTCCCGTAATTATATCAAAACAACTATTCAACTCTTACAACTTTTCAAAGTATGACTCTTGTTTTCTATAATTAATATTGCTAACATGCAACACTTGCCTTAATAATCATACAATTATAACATTTATGCTCCCACTATCATGATGATTATTATAAACATAACGCTTATGCTCCCACTAGCTTTCACATGTATTCAGAAAATAACTTAACTTACAGAAAAACAATACCTATTGAATTTCTTAAGTTCATGTTTCTAATACTTAATGATTTGATAATCCTTTATCAAGGCTTCTTAATCTCATACACCTTTAGCCAAGATAGCTCATATGTGTCTTAAACAATTAAGACTAATAGCCAAATCTCACAATTCGAGTCATGGAGAGGGATACCATAACCATAATCGAATTCGAGAATACAATTTTGCAATTGCTATCTTCTTAAAATCTCTCTTAGTGAAAGCATTTCCTCACAGTCATTTTCATGAAGGAGGGAATCTTATGACACTTAGATTTTAATGGTGTATGTGTTCCTATCCATGTGAATTTGTCAAAACTAAGGTTTGCGACAAATTCAAACTCATATGGACCGAACTTTCTTAATCTTGATTTCTTGCCTTATGGTAGCATAGCTGCCCACCATGTCTTCCAAGTAGTTAAGCAGCTCACCTTTTCCTATCAATGTACTTTTCATTGATCAAGGTCCTTGCCTTTTATGCATTCAAATGAGAACTCATAGAACTCTCATGCATAATTAACTCAATTCGAATGGCACAGAAACAATATAGTGTCAACACGATAGGTTATAAACCTCAAGTCGTGTGCTAGTGATGATCAATAAGGTCTATTTTGATTTGTTCTTGACACCTTTCAAGACCATTAAGACTCCCACTGACCCCTTGACATATAAGATAAACATTTCTTGACAAATATTCAAGAGTTAGTGTAGTTTTTATCAAAACACTTCATAAATAGGTCCTAGTTGGTCTTTGTTTTATCCAAGACATCACATCTTTCCTCATTTGATGAATGTTATAAACCTTCTTGATACTTATCACTCAATGTCACAATCTTAACTTGTTTTGGAACGAAGTATGATTGACTTCTTGATTTAACCATTTCTTCAATTCTTGATTCCTCTTCTTAGACATACAATTGTACTAAGACTTACTTAGAGGATCAATTGAGATATGGTTCTTAATCATTAAGACTCATCATAAAACATAAAAGGTACTCTCCCTTCTTCTTAGAATAGAGAAACTTTTATCTTTCTGCCTACTTGATTCTTCTTATTCGTTCTTCTTATTGATTTAAACTTTTACTATCAATTCAGAATTACACTTAATCTTATCATATTTACTAAACCTTTAGTAAATCATGACGAATATCTTTGTTACTCTTGCGGTGGACTTGATCAACACATAACCTTGTGTACTCGATCTCCTAGTCCTTCACTTGACACTTTGTCAACGAATTAGTCTAATTTCCAAATGTGAAAGATTATTCATTCATCATACAATTCTTGTTGTACGATTCCAAATTTCTATCCAATAGAAACTTGGGCGATGAGAAACTTTCCTGTTTTGGTAAATTCTTTATATTTCCACGAACAATATAATTAAGAATCACATCCATTTGTTGTAAATATACGAACATCAATTTTTCATAACAATTTCATTGAATGGAAATAAATAAACAAATGAGTCAAACAAAATTTATTTTATTTATAAAAGCAGCGGAAAACATCTGTTACAATGCAAAATCAAGTGAAAAACTATGTAATAAATATTCCTAACAACTCTATCTAAACTCAAAAATCTAATCTTCGACTCCATGTCTTCGTGATTAGATTCATTTTGCTATTTCATCAAGCATCCTCTCTTTTGATCGATCCTGCAAAACATTCAAATGCAATCTTATCACATTATGTATTAAGAATCAACGAATAGGAACTTAATCGAGTTAGATAGTGGATTTTACCTGAAGCAAAGTCATACTCTTTGACTCTCCCATCTTCTTGACTCTTCAGGTTCTTAGGGCAGACTTGTATCCAACGCCCTTTCTCTTGGCAACAAACGTAGGTCGGTTCTCCTAGAACATCCTCGGAAGCATGGTTGGTCGACTTTCCCAAGAAATACGCTCCATTGCTTTGCTAAATCATTTCAGATTCAGCAGCAATGGGCATGTAAGTTAGGTCAATGAGGCTTTCCTCATGATCCATCATATAATACTTTCTTTTTAACTCATTATATGATTCGGGAAGTGACTGCAGAACCCAGTTCACAGCCAACTTATCCGAGAATGACACGCCCAACATCCTCAACCTATCAATGTGTGATTTCATTCCTAGAAGGTGGGCACACACGGGTTTACCATCTTCATGTTTCATTTCCAATAGGGCTTTAGTGACATTGAACCTTTCAATTCTTCGATCTTGTGGGTTAGGGAGAACAACGGGAGGAGGAGGAGGAGGAAGTGAAGCATGATCTCTTGTTCCTCGATCGAATCATGAAATATCATCTTCATGTGGAATGCTTGTTCCACGGGACTTGGGAAGACCACAGTTTTCGAACTTTGACATCTACAAAACGGGAGAAAACAAATTCAAGTTAGTTGATTGATTGAGTCCTTAGTAAATCACCCAAATGAGATACTAAGGCTAGGACCCAACACAATACGCTACAACCTAGAAAAGGGATGTCATAATCTAGTTGCAGAATATTTCAAGGTAAGTGGATGACGATTCACTAATTTCCACCATGAAAAACGAAAAAGAAATTTAAGTTTTAAATCTATGAAAACTCCTAGATCCTTTGAGATTCATTTAAAATTTCAATGGCATGTTTAAATCTCGATATGCCCCTCTATTTTGTGATTGGGATACCGAGGATCCAAAGCGGGTGTGAATAACCATGCAAACTTACATGGTGCCCTCAAATGTTACGATCACCTATTCGATGTGCCGGTAAACCACTCACGCTCCACCGAACTATGAAAAACATTGAGTCACCCTTTGCTACCTTTTCTTAGAACCATTTAGTGTGCCGGTAAACCACGCACGCTCCAGTAACGTCTTCGCAAGGGCACAAAGTGTAATTTCATGGAATTGCATCAATTCACTTTTGCCTAAGTAACTAAGATTGGGAATTTGAAAAACATTTAGTTACTTTTGTACTTCACTATACTTATAATGGAAGGTTTTGTCCTATCCTACCCGTTCGGCTAACGACCCTCCACTAGTCAAGAGTGCAGTGGGTAAGAGTGGATACCCATTCAATCATCATTTTATAGGCAATTTCCTTAAACACTCCTTATATACCAACTTCGTGAATGAGGCCTACTAACGGTAAGATTGACTTTTACTCATACATATATATAATGTTAGACTTTTAATGTTATATATAGTATAGGGTGTATTTTACACTTTTAAAATACTATGTGGTTAAACTTAACAATTATACCTTTAATTCAATTAAATTTGTAACCCAAAACTTTATGGATTTATCAAACCTCTTTTAATTATACACCTTAATTAATTAATAAAACCATAAGGGTGTGATTTGAACTTTTCAAAACAATACTAGGGTTTAAGAATTTAACATTTCTAAATTAACTTTTAATCAACATTTAAATTCAAAAACTTGAGGGCAAGTTTTGAAACATTTCAAAAACATTAGGGTTTTAACTATTTAAATTTCAAAACCAAAACTTTTAAGTTCAAATTTAAATTATAAAACCTAAAGCGGAAAATTGAAACTTTTCATAATACAATGATCAAATAACAAATAATATAAATTAACCAATTAATTTTATCATTATCTATACTTGACCTAATTTCAATTTCTTGCAAAATAAGTTACCCAATTAATACAAATAATCAACTCTAATAATATAAGGAAGTTATTATCTAATTAATTGGTAATTCTCTTTTGTTTAATCAAGGATATACTCAAAAATATGATTAAAATCGGATTTTAATGACTTAGAATAGATAAGGCAATTATCCATGAGTAAAATAGCAAGAAATCCCGAAATCCCCTTTTTCTGACGCTCGAACTCGCCGACTACCCACATGGACTCGCCGAGTCCACATTGGGACTCACCGAGTTCATCAGGCAGATTGGCCAAAAATTGAATTTGCAACTTGAATAAACACATAATGCATCAATACAATAGAAACCAATCTAGGCTCTGATACCACTGATGGGTTTTGGTCACAAGAACATCCTATGTGCTCATACAAACCCTAATGCTTGGATCTAGGTTTCTCTATTGTATATGCCATTTATCCAAGACTATAAACCCTAGATCTAGCATATGATAATCAATATAACATGTAATTAGGGTTTAGATCATACCTTGATTGTTATATAGCAATAACAATCACAAATCCTCCTTGTGATGACTTTAGAAAGCTTAGAGTCACAAATGTTACTCCTCTAATGGTTCACAAACACCAAGAGCAAGAGGATGAAGAAGAGAAGAGAAGGAGGCTCTCAAAAACGTGTGGAAACCCTAGAAGGAAGCTTGTCCACGTTTTTGAGGCATAAGGGTTCTATATATAGTGAGGCTATTAGGGTTATCTAACAAGGAAACCCTAATTTAGATGCTTAAGCCCTAAGCAACCCATGGACTCCTTTACTTAAAGACCTTGGACGATTTCTCATGGGTTTCCCCATAGAATTCGTCCAACCTTATAATATAAGGTAATCCATAGCCCAATTGCAATTATCTTATAATTACAATTCTAGCCCCTTAAGTTTTAATTAATCTCTTTTAGTCACAAACTTAATTCTTATTAATTCTTGACTAATATTAATTAAACAATATGATTTCTCCTTTAATGTATTATTACCATAATATATTAATAAATCATATTTAATCCTTTCTCTCCATAATTCATCCTATCAAGTTGCTTTGGTGAAGGTAACCCAAAAAGGACCATGCACCATCGGGTCAAGTACATACCAAAATAGTTATGGACTTAGACACTAATCCAACAGACATATCTACGCTTGACGTAGCTTACCTACGCCCAACGTAGGAACAAAATTATGAAATTCATCATTTTATACTAACAAAGGGCATCTTGGAAAATGGATGTTACAACTCTCCCACACTTAAATTAGATTTTGTCCTTGAAATCTATCCTTTCGAACGACTCTCAAAGCACCCTCCAAACATATCGTGGGTTTTCCAAGCCCACTCTCTTTTTCATGAGTTGGCACAACTCCGAGTACCAGAATCTACAACAACCATTACCAGGATTTCCAAAACCAGGCTCATAATCCATACCCGAGTAGAAACTTCTAAAGGTCAAGCTTTCATTCACCGCAACACTACGACAAAACCCTAAATTGAAAATCTAGTTTTGACTCTAAACCGAAACAATATTTAATTATAACCATGTTTTTAAATGATGAACGAATTGCAAACCGCCATGAAAAACCTACATTAAGAGGCACCCAATCCTTATCACAATTTGAAAACTTCTATGTAGTGCTTGACTTCCATACAAGTGGAGTTACCCTAAACATCAGTCGTACTGACCACAAATTCACAGGTATGACCCAACCAAGACCTCCCCCGATATCACGTCATCTTACAGATAGACTAAAGAACAGAATCCACGGCCAACCATTGAAGCTGTTAACCTCAAACACAAACACGCAAGCAAAACCCCAAACAAAATCCTATCAGGCAAAGACTAAACTAGTCTATACCTCAATTATGCCGACCAAAAAATCACAAATTCAGTCAATCCAATATCTTCCCAGCCTCACACTGTCTAACTGTGAACGGAATAGTGGAATCTATGGCTGACCACCGTTGCTGACAGCCTTGAATACAGACACAAAACCGGAACCTCTAATGAGAACCAAACCAACACATACTATACCAGGCTACATATCGTCTATGACATATTTGTCCTTGTGACTAATCATAATAATATATAATCAAAGAATATAGCCTATCATAGCCAATGGTTCTTTTCCAACCCAAGTGAATGCTACGGCCCCAACTACACTCCTACAACACTTCTGCCACAGCCTATTTCATCCAATAAGTATGTTTCAACCCAAGTGGATGCTACGGGTCAAATTGCAATCTTGGATATCTTGCAACTTCCATGGGATCCCCCCATGGACTTTCAAACAAAACTATAAAGATAACAAGCAAAACTTGTACGATACGGGACATTAGTCTACTAGATCCCACCAGGTGTTTGGGATCTGCTTCAAACCCTAAAGCCTTCATCAGAAAATAACATGCAGAGAGGCCCTCACACAACCCTCAACCCAAGCCTAATCACTACCCAAACTTGTGCCTCTATCGATGCTCCAAGTCTTCTGGACAAGATAACTCTGAATCATCAACATCTTCTTTATTGGTCACAAATAACTAGTGAACAAAAATTCATGCACAAGCTCTATACCTAACACCCGTCTAAACCTACCACCCGCCATCTGTGAATACAAACTTCTAGATGTCATGCAACATGAAATCCTTCCATCTGATGAAGCGATTCTCCCCTACTTAGGATTGGCTATACTCGGATGATTTCAAAACCCTATAAAAATCCCGATACAAACCAATGACTTTGCCACCTAATCCTTGTAACTAAAACAACATAAAAGTAAACAGAACCCAAATCCTTCCAAAAAAACAATGAGATCCTACATGCATCTATACGCTCACAACAACAACAACAATCCGACCATAAATGAATACTGAATATGGAACCAGAGTCAATCAAAACAATAACATTTAGTAGATCATACATGATTAAAACTAAAATAACTAAAATGTAAACAACAAGATACTGATGACATTAGTAATGCAACATCCGATGAAGATAAAGAACTGACAATTGAAACCTTGGCCTTTGGAACTCCGACTTTCTCATGTCGCCCATCTGGTAACTGGTATGCTAGAGGTTTTGGGTCAAAAACCACCCCATCCGCTCTCAGGGGACAAACAGACTTAACATGGCCCGAATGAGAACAAAAGAAACACACTATCATTCCCTCTTACTATAGTCCTAGCTATAGTGACCCTCTTGACCTTATCTGAAACATATCAAGACTGGCGTATGACAAGTACCTCGATGAATCTGACTTCCCCTACCATAAGATGCGTGGGTCACCTGATCCCCCGACCGAAAGTCAGTCACCCTGGCCTTCTTTATTGTTACTGAAGATCTGTAAACCCAATCATGTTTTATCTTCCATTGCTGGGTCTCCAACTCTTTCTCTCTTTCCCTAGCTACTTCCACCAAATCTGAAAAAGTCTTATGACTCAAGATACTTACGTGCTATCAGATCTCTTCCATGAAAATGTTATGGTAACGAGTCATCATCATCTCCTCCGAAGTCACGTACTGTGGGTAAAACAATTCTCTCGCTCTCTCTCTAAACTTGGAGGTGATGTCAACCACCAACTCTAAAGCCTCCTCAAGTGACAAAAACTCTCGTGCTAACTGTTGAACCTTAATTGTCGACAAAAACTCCCTCTTGAATTTGGTAAGAAAATCCTTCTAATGACATGGACTCAATGCCATATGGTTTAAGTCCCTAAAAAACCTTGCACCATTAATCCCTAGCTCGGTTACACAGAATACATGTTGCAAATCTGACCTTGATCAGCTCCCCACTCCCAAAGAAACCATGAGCTCCACAAGAATCAAACTCCTTGAAGGTGACTTTGTGACCCCAACCAACTATCCTAAACCTCAGCCCATAGAATGCTAAGGTGCTCATCCACCATGCTTTGGCCTTTTCTTACGGATCTTAGGTGGAAGGCGAAGAAGGCCTCCTTCCGAGGGTACGGGCCATCAATGAGATACTACTCTGGAAGAGCTAGAATTCTAACCTTGTGTTAGGATGTACGAGCCAAGGGACAGTTTCAGGTAGACAGTTTCTATGGGGCATATGCCTCCAAAAAGGTAACAGATGCGTGCAAAGGTTTCCTCGGGCCGGACGGAGATTGGCCTTCAAATCTTTCCTCACAGTGCTAATCAATCCAGACAAACCCTCTATTATGAATCTCGAAATCTCTATAGCTATGATATCACGGACATCCTCCTTACTCATATATGAACCACCAACACAAAAATTCAACATCCTGAATTTGAAAGATATGGTAACACATCAAAATCAATTCATAGTGCAAATCCACACTATGCATACCCACCTACAAGTTTCTTGGTATTCCTAAGACACATCATTGACCCGATTATGGATCTTGTGCTTTTATTAGTACGATCCCAATACTACCTACCACACCTATTCATACTCGTTCCAAAGATTGTCCTATGACTCCAAAGCCACTTCGTGATGCTCCACAAAACCCCTCACACGCATGCATATGTATAGCCATATGTATAATACCACATCTCCTAGATTCTCCCTTTAGGATTTTCCTCTCACTCGCTTCTACACTGCTAGTATTGGATTAGATGTCTAAGCCCATAACTATTATTGGTATGTACTCGAACCGAGAGTAGCATGATCCATTTGGGTTGCACTTCACCGGAACAATTTTTATGGATAGTCTTTTGAGAATAGTATGTCTATAGTTTATTAATATATTATAAGTTGTAATATATTAATATGAAATCATATTATTTAATTAGTATTGATCAAGAATTAATTTAGTGATCAAAAAGAACTAATTAAATATGGACTCTTATATATATATATATATATATATATATATATATATATATATATATATATATATATATATAGCATGTCCCAAGTTCATTTAGGTTGGGCTAATCTTGCATGGATAGTCCATGGAGTTTTTAACCCATGGATCCTATGGAAATGAAAGGTTATGGGTATTAGGGTTTACATGAATGTAACCCTAATCCTCTATACTATATAAAGAGGTCCTTGGAACATGAAATGGCACTAGTGTGTGAGTAAACATGAGTAGGCTGATTTCTAGTGTGATTACAATTCTCTCAAGTTTTCCAAGGTGTTTTGGTGATTTGTGAATCCATTTTAGGCATCCACATTATTGGTGTTAGGCTCTTGAAGCTCCAAGGAATCAACCACAAGAAAAGGTATGTCATCCCACTAAGTTTTATATTACAAGTACCCCATTGTATGTTAGTTAGGATGAGAACCTTGGTTGTATAATAGAGAAAAACATAGATCCAAGGTTTCTAGGGTTGCATGCACCATATGATTGTTAGAATGCTCAACACTCATCAGTGGTATCAGAGCCTAGGGTTGTTTTCAATTATACTTGATGCTACTTGCTTGAAAATGCTGAAAAAATTGATTTTCTATTGTTCTAGATAGTGGACTCGCCGAGTCCATGCACAAACTTATCCAACTCGCCAAATTTGTTCTTGCACTCGACGAGTTGGACCCCCTGACATCATATCGTCGAGTTTTAAGGCTGGAATTGGACTAGAATCATTACACTAAGCTGTTTTTGAACTTATAAACCTGTTTTTGATGTGGTAATGATCATTCTAATCCAATTCCAAAGATAATTATCAATAGATTCATGTTTTGTATTAGTTTAATGGTTAGGCTAATTACATGAAAATTATTTGACTTGAATTGTCTTGTTCATATGAGTTTAATCCAGATCATAATTTTGCTTGACATGTTTCTTTGTTTATTAGATGATCTAAATGGCCTTTAATGGATTCCATAACTTGTTCTCAAGTTATGGAAGACCAAAAGTCTTTCTTATTAAAGAGTCTTAAGTTATGAACTTGAAGAGTCTTTTCCCATTAAATTGTTTTATGAGCTCCATAACTTGTCCTCAAATTATGGATGTCCAAAAGTTTTGCCATTAAAAGTCATATTAAACTCATAAGTTATAGAAATGAAAAGTTTTTAAATAGTTTTAAAACTTGCCTTGTAGTTTTGGAATTTGTAAAGTCTCACACACACTTTAATTCCAAACCCTAGAGTTTTAAAAGTTAAAATTCAACACCTATACTTTATAGTATTATAAGTTAGTGATATATATATATATATATATATATATATATATATATATATATATATATATATATATGTGTATGTATGTATGTATGTATAAGAGCTAGTCAGTCTTATCGTTAGTACGCCTCATTCACGAAGCCGGTCTATAATGGGGGTATAAGGTTGTTGCCTAAAAAATGACAACTTAATGGGTGTCCACTCTCACCCACCGCTTCCTTGACTAGTGGAGGGTCGTTAGCCAAACGGGTAGGACAAGGATTATAATTCTCATTATAAGTATAATGAGAAATATAAAGTAACTAAACCTTTTATAAATTCCTAATCTTAGTTACTTTAGGAAAATGTGAATTTGGTGCTAACCTATAAAATTACACTTTGTACCTTACCAAGTCATTGGTGGAGTGTGTGTGGGTAACCGAGACACTAACATGGACTAGTAAGAGTGGCAAAGGGTGAATTAATGTTTATCATAGATCGTTGGAGCGCGTGTGGGTAATCAACACATCGATTAGGTGATAAAAATTGAGGGTGCCAAGTTAATTTGCATGATTATCCACACCTTCTTTATGATCCTCGGCATCCGAGTCACAAACTTGAGAGGGCACAATCAAGATTTAAACATGCCATTGGAAGGTTCAATGAATCTCAATAGATCTAGGAGTTTCAAACCAATTAAAACCTAATTCCTATTTCGTTTTTCATGGTGGAAATTGGTGAATCGTCATTCGCCTACCTTCAAATATTTTATAGCTTGGATTACAGAATCCCTCTTCCAAATTATAAAATATTGTGTTAGGTCCTAGCCTTAATATTTCATATTGGGTGTTCTATTAGGGACTTAAATCGACTAACTTGAATTTCTCCCATTGTACATGTTTGGTTTAGACAATTATGATCTTCCCAAATCTCTTGGAACAATCTTTCCTAATGAAGATGATGTCCCATGATTGGATCATGGAATCGTACTTCTCTTCCTCCACCTCCTCCAATTATTCTCCCTGACCCACAAGCTCGAAGACTTGAAAAGTTCAAGATCAATCAAACCCTAATTGCAATGAAACATAAAGATGTAAGACCTATGTGCACTCATGTCTTAGAGATGAAGTCACACATTGACAAGTTGATAATTTTGGGTGTCGTTCTCCCAAGGAAGTTGGCTATTGACTGGGTTCTTCAGTCACTTCCTGAGTCGTATAGTGAGTTCATTGGGGACTACTATGTGACAAACCACGACATGACACCCTTATTGATCTTACCTACTTACTTGTTGCTGCTGAATCAGAAATGTTTTGGCGCACCGGAGAAGTAAATTTGGGTGGAAGGTATATTTCTCAAACTTCCATGAACATTGACAATGGTAACATTGGAAGTCTAGAAAAGCTTTCTCTTCCCAATGGAAAGGGATCAACCTTGGTCAAATTGGTTGACCAAAAGGTAAAGGGAAAGACTAAGTCGGTGATAGTCTTGTGTACCATTCCCAAAGAGTCTATGTTTTTATTCTCAAGAGAAGGGGAATTGGTTGCGTAGCTACCCTAACTACCTGAAAGATCTAAGAGAAGGTAGAATAAATTTTTTTGACTTTGCTTCAGGTAAGTCCACTATCTAACTCCGTTAAGTTCCTAATAGATGATTCTTAATACATGATGTGACTAGGTTGCATTTTGATGTTTGCCAAGATCAAGCAAAGGGAAGGAAACTTAAAAGAAGAGTATGTTGATTCTGATCACGAAGATGGATTTCAATTGCATGGTTAGAAGATCGGATTTTTGAGCTACTACTTAGGGGTTATGATAGATTGCTGGGCAATATGTAATAATATAGTTTTCATTTAAAGTTGCATTGTAAGGAAAAGGTTTTTTCCGAATTTTATAAATAAATAACCTTTTTTTTGCTATATTTTATATCTACTTGCAATGACATTTATGAAAAATTGATGTTTGTATGTTTCTAGAAATATTGGAAGTACGAATTTGATTCTTTCATTAGTGGTAGTGTCTAAATTTACCAAATAAGATCACCCAAGTTTCAAATGGAAAGAAACTTGGAATCATACAAGTTGTATTGTATGATGAATGAGAATTTTCATCTTTGGAAAATTAAGACTAATTCTTTGTACACATGTAAATGTGAGTCAAGTGAAGGACTATGGGATCGAGTACACATTCTTGTGCAATAGTCAAGTCCACGACAAAGATCAATAAGACAATTAGTCATGATTTACTAAATTTTAGTAAATATGGTTATATTTACAAGTTTAAGTATAATTATGAAACATTGGAAAAGTTTCAATGTATGGCAGAACGAATGAAAAGAATCAAATTAGGCTGAAAGATAAAAGTTTTTTAAATCTGAAAAGATTGCAGAGTACTTTTGTATCATGTTTTATGATCATCTTAATGATTTTGAAACCATATCACAATTGATCCTCTGAGGACATCTTAGTGCATTCTTATGGCTAAGAAGAGGAGTCATGTATTGTTGAAATGGTTAAATCAAGAAGATGAGTTATACTTTGTTCCAAAACAAGTCTTAGAGTAATACTCAAAGATTGTAACTTGAGTGACACATATGAAAGAAGGTTTATAACACTTGTCAAATGTAGAGTAAAATGTTTTTTACTCTTGTACATTTGAAATTGGTAAGTTATGATGTTTTGGTTAAAACAAAGACGAACTAAGGCCAATTGGGTGGAGTTTCAGTCTTGATGACAATCTGCACTAACTCTTGAATATTTTTTTTCAACTAATGGTATTTGACAAAGAGAAACTTATATGTCAACAGGTTAGTGGGAGTCTTAAAGATCCTGAAAGAGTTTCAAGAACTAATCAAGAATAAAACCTGTATTTTATCACTAGTGCACGACTTGAGGTTTGTAACCTATTGTGTTGACATATTCTTATTTCTATGTCCATTCCAATTAAATTTGACTATCCATCTGAGTTCTACAAGTTCTCAATTGTTTGCATAACAACCTGGAAGCAATGGTAGGCCTTGTACTGCCAAGTGGCAAGAAGTTAAGATTGCACAAGTTCGGTCCATATGAGTTTGGATTTGTCACTAACCTTGTCTTGTGATTATGGTTTTGAAAAATTCAAATGGATAGGAACACATACGCCATAAAATATAAGTGTCATAAGGTTTCTCTCTGATTCATGAAAATGATGGTGAGGAGATGCTTTCACTAAGTAGATTTTAAGTAGATAGCAATTGTGATATTTGCATTCTCAAAGTCGTTAGTGGAGCGTGTGTGGGTAACCAACACACTAACATAGACTTGTTAGAAATGGAAAAAGTCTAAACAATTGAGACAATGGTTACAGCATCCATTTTCATAGTTCTAAAAATTGTTTAGACACACATGTGAGCTATCTAAGTAAAGGTGTATGATTTTGATAAGCTCTTATCAAAGCATCTCATATCAGAAATCTGAACTTTGGTAAGAAAGTCAATAAAGTATTGATTTATAGAAGTCCAACTGATTTCTGGATACATGTCAAAGCTAGTGGGAGATAAGTGTTATGCTAATAATCATCATGTTAGTGGGAGCATGATAATTATGATAAGTGTTGCAAGTTAGCAATGTTAATTATAGAAAACAAAAGTTTCAAGTGGGAAATGTTGTTTTGCTATAATTAAGGGGGAGGAAAATTTTACTTCATTTCAATTCTAAAAGCTTAGATTTAGATTTTAATCTTCTTTAGTGAAGGAGTAAGGGATCGAGTACACATTTTTGTGCCCTGGTCAAAGTCCACCACAAAAGATATATAAGACTATTCTTCATGATTTACTAAAGCTTAGTATATATGGTTATACTTACAAGTTTAAGTATAATTCAGAAGCATTGGAAAAGTTTCAATGTATGGCGGAGCGAATGAGAAGAATCAAAATTGGCAGAAAGATAAAAGTTTCTCAAATCTGAAAAGATGGGAGAGTACTTTAGTGTCATGTTTTATGATCATCTTAATGATTGTGAGACCATATCATAATCCATCCTCTAAGGACATCTTAGTGCATTCTTATGGCTAAGAAGAGGAGTCATGAATTGTTGAAATGGTTAAATCAAGAAGATGAGTCATACTTCGTTCCAAAACAAGTCTTAGAGTAATACTCCAAGATTGTAACTTGAGTGACACATCTGAAAGAAGGTTTATAACACTTTTCAAATGTAAGAGTAAAATGTTTTCTACTCTTGTACATTTGAAATTGGTAATCTGTGATGTTTTATATAAAACAAAGACCAACTAAGGCCAATTGTGTGAAGTGTTTGTCTTGATAAGAATCTTCACTATCTCTTGAATATTTTTTTTTGTCAGTGAATGGGTCTTGGCAAGACAGTCTTATATGTCAAGAGCATAGTGGGAGTCTAAAAGACCCTGAAAGAGTTTCTAGAACCTATTAAGAATAAAAAAAACCTATAGCTTATCACTAGCATGCGACTTGAGGTTATAACCTATCGTGTTGACATATTCCAATTTCTATGCCCATTCCAGTTAAAGTTGGCTTTGCATATAAGTCCTGAGAGTTCTTAATTGGTTTCATAACAACTTGGTAGAAATGGCAGGCCCGTGTGCTGCTAGGTGGCAAGAAGTTAAGACTGCAAAAGTTCAGTCCATATGAGTTTCGATTTGTCACTAACATTGTCTTGTGATTATGGTTTTGAGAAATTCACATAGACAGGAACACATACACCATAAAATCTAAGTGTCATAAGGTTTCTCTCTGATTCATATAAATGATGGTGAGGAAACGCTTTCACTATGTAGATTTTAAGTAGATAACAATTGTGGGATTTACATTTCTCAAAGTCGTTAGTGGAGCGTGTGTGTTTAACCGGCACACTAACATACACTTGTGAGAAATGTCAGATGTCTAAACAATTGAGACTATGATTGCGACATCCCTTTTCATATTTCTAAAATTTTTTAGACACACATTTGAGCTATCTAAGAAAAGGTGATGATTTTGATAAAGTTTTATCAAAGCATCTCATTTCAGAAATCAGAACCTTGGTAAGAAAGTTAATAAAGTATTGATTTTGGAAGTCCAGCTAATTTCTGAGTACATGTCAAAGCTAGTGGGAGCATAAGTGTCATGTTGATAATTCTCATGTTAGTGGGAGCATGAAAATTATGATAAGTGTTGCAAGTTAGCAATGTTAATTATAGAAAACAAAAGTTTCAATTGGGAAAAGTGGTTTTGCTATAATCAAGGGAGAGGAAAATTATACTTCATTTCATTTATAAAAGCTTAGATTGAGATTTTAATCATCTTTAGTCAAAGATATATATATATATATATATATATATATATATATATATATAATGTTGGAATGGTTCAAATAAGGAAATTATATATATATATATATATATATATATATATATATATATATATATATATATATATATATTGCCTTCTGAAATGATTACAACATCCCTCTTCATAGTCGAATTATGAAAACAAGGCAAATAAAAAATATTGTAGCAAAAAACTGGTCTAGGATTATGTCTTTATGTGAGACATCATGAATCGTGTTCCATATGCTTCAGATATAGGATCGATTACATGTGCTATAATATTTATCCTTTATTATTTTTCCTAATGCCTAGGGCATTAAGAGGGGAAAAGGTCTAGAATTGGATATGACTAAAATGATTAAGCTATTATCGAGGTCAATCTGAGGTTTACCGAAGATTTGTTGCTTATGGACAGTTGGAAGTATGGTGTAAATTTTTGGAAAGGACCATATTGACATATTCTGAAAGGAGACAACTCTTAAGTGATAGTCAGAATGGCAATATGAAAATGTTTCATAAGTGGAAGTTATTCATTAAATCTATGTAAGATTAGAAAACATAATGCAAGAAGGATGCTCAAATTAATGTACTTTGAATTTGAGACTTCGTTTCCATGGAATTGATCTCCATTGGAATACTATGTAATGTCTGTTGACAAGTCTTTGTGACTTTGTTCACAGTTATGGCAAGAGGATCAATGCATATAAGTTTAGAATCTAACAATTTTGGTAAATGGAAGGAATTTGGAATTCTTACATTTACGATAAGGATTCGGGATTGTGAAATCAGAACCATTGGAATTATGTTCATTTGATCTATCCCACAAAGTAAGGATCATAGGCAAACATAGTGTGCATACTTCGTGTATGGCATAGCTATTGTTTGAACAAACATAGTGTGCATGCTTGGAGCATAGCATGACTATTGTTTCAATTCAAGTATTTTTTTGATTATTTGAAAGATTATACAATGAATAATGTGTATTCAATATGGTGATAAATAAAAGATGTTTTATTTATATTCATAAGCTGTGAGACCATATTGGATTCGATTATTCTTGTGTTTCACTTTGCATGTTTTGACTTCCCAAATAACTAGGTTATTCAAACTCTCTACAGTCAATCATATTTTGGAAGTAGGTATGAATCAAGACTATCATGAAGTGGGCTTGTAGATGTTTAAAGTGTTTAGACATAGCAAAAGTTGTTGCAACATTCATGAGTGCTCCTGGAATGAGATTCGAGTATTGGATTAAACCCAATCTCATTTGAATCACTTCATGGATTTTATCACAAGTGATCATGAGACAATAATATCATATATTCTTCAAACCTAGATATATGATTTGTTGACTATGAGTTGGTTATACATTGATTGTACGAAAACGCATCAGTAACTTGATGTTATAAAACGTGCCTTTGTGTACAATTCAACAAGTGGTTAGTACAAGCATATGAGTCGAATTTTATCCATTCCTTTTACCCTTGGAGGGATAAAAGCGATTTATGTGGGCACCTCGATGGTTTAATGATGACACCCTAAGTGTTTGGCAAGGCCTGGACTAATTTGATTTGTTCATTAGTCAGTCATCAAAAATCAGAAATTGGGAAACAACAAATGGACAGAGAGAATGATTATAATCCATGTCTCAGTCCATATGATATCTAGAATGGAGGAATATATGATCCCTTGTCTAATAGACACATCATATGACTAGGTGAGAGTTCGGCAGTGACTTTAAGAGCTATGATTGCTAGTTGGGATCTTGGAGTCATGCTTGAATAATAGTTTTAGACTTATCCAAGTGGGAGACTATTGGATTAGATATTTAAGCCCATAACAATTATTGGTATGTACTTGACCCGAGAGTAGCATGGTCCATTTGGGTTGCACTTCACCGGAACAATTTGTATGGATAGTCTTTTAAGAATAGTATGTCTATAGTTTATTAATATATTATAAGTTGTAATATATTAATATGAAATCATGCTATTTAATTAGTATTAATCAAGAATTAATTTAGAATTAATTTAGTGATCAAAGGAACTAATTAAATATGGACTCTTACATATATATATATATATATATATATATATATATATATATATATATATATATATATATATATATATATAGCATGGGCCAAGTTCATTTAGGTTGAGCTATGCTTACATGGATAGTCCATGGAGTTTTTAACCCATGGATCCTATGGAAATGAAAGGTCATGGGTATTAGGGTTTACATGAATGTAACCCTAATCCTCTATATTATATAAAGAGGTCTTTGGTATATGAAATGGCACTAGTGTTTGAGTAAACAAGAGTGGACCGATTTCTAGTGTTATTACTATTCTATCAAGTATTCCAAGGTGTTTTGGTGATTTGTGATTCCACTTGAGGCATCCACATTATTGGTGTTAGGCTCTTGAAGCTCCAAGGAATCAACCACAAGAAAAGGTATGTCATCCCACTAAGTTTTATATTACAAGTACCCCATTGTATGTTAGTTAGGATGAGAACCTTGGAAAAATCATATTTGCATGTATAATAGAGAAAAACTTAGATCCAAGGTTTATAGGGTTGCATGTACACCATATGAGTGTTAGAATGCTCAAAACCCATCAGCTAGAACCCCTGTCAACAACGTTTGTATCCTTGTTCATTAAAGTTATAAATAATATAAGATCAAATAGAATGTCGAATAAGTGATTCTACCTTAATCCCACAACTAAACAACGAGTAGGAATAAGGCTAAATCAATCATTCTAAGGTTATGCAATCTTAATCATATACAACTCTAAGACATACACCTAGAAAATAACATTATCAATCCAGACTTCAAGAAGCACATAATAAATAATTCCCGTGACTAAGGTAACAAATAAGTCATGCAATTCTATCATGTAATTCCTAAGCATATCTACAACCTACATTCTAGCATGCATAACAATTCATAGCACAAATCCAAGATCATATGAGTATATTGGGAATTACTTACTTCCTAGGCTCCGGATGACTATACGCATCGCATCCTCCATTTGTTATGAAATCTTTTTAGAAAGTAGTTTTCTTGAATAAAAGCATTCTCTTTCAAAAACGTATTTAGAAATTCTCTTAGTCCATAGTTTGAGTTCAGACATACTGTAAAGTGCACTCGAATCCCTCAAACCAAGGCTCTAATACCAACTTGTAACGTCCCAAAAGAGATTTTTGAATTTTAATAATATAATAACCAATTAAACTTTTTCTTAAAAAACCATTAAGTAACATTTGATTTATTGAAACCATACATAGTCATAATTAAATTTACAGAACTGTGGAAACGAACATTTTTGATGCATGTGTACTCCCTCCTAGCTCTTCTCATGAACGAACTACAAATTTTTTAATCTACTTACATAATCATAAAGCTTAGTGAGTTCCCTAGTATACTACATATTCCATCATACATACAATGTATCCACACAAGTGTTCGGATTTAGAGCCGAACAAACAAATCTCCTATAAATATACATAAAAATCATACATGAAATAAAGGGTCTGTTCCAACCCCGAATGAATGCTACAAACCAAATCATAGTCTTACATCTTGCCATGGTCTACCCCCTTGGTCTTTCCCTACACTGTCATGGGATACCCCCATGGTCTTATAAGCAAGTGACACGGTCTCCCATAATGGTCTTTCCCCATAATGTCAGGGACGACATCCTTGTCAAACAATCAAGTGCCATAGGCTACCCCTATGGTCTGTCATACAGTTGTCACAGGCTACCCCCATACTCTTTCCATGCAATAAACAAAGTCATATACAGTTAGGGATCAGATAGACAGTTGAACACATGATCCACCTAAGATCAAACAATCAGATAAGAACATCATAATCATACATTAGACCAAACGTTCTCAGGGTATCTAACTTAGAATATATAGAACCTAAGATATCACTACCACATAACCATATAGCATAAACTCGTAACATTGCAACACTTTAATTGGGTATGTTTTCTTTTAGCCCTTTTTATTTAAAATATTTCAGTTTGGTGCTTGGGGTTTAGTACGTGAGGCTTACCATTGGCTACACTTAGTGCATTAGCTGAGAAGCTATTACGTGGGGCGTACAACATGGTACACTTAGCGTACTAAGGAGGAAGTTTGATTTCAGAGTCAATCCTCGTATGCATGGCGTACGAGGTTTAGGATGAAACCCTAATTTTTGGGTGTTGCATCCTATATAAACTCCTGAAGTCCATAGGACTGGCCGCTTTACCAGCCACCATACCTCCTAAACCCTAAATTTCGACCCTTAGCCATCACATTTTGTCTTTTAGCTCTTAAGAAGAAACGTTGATGCTTATTTGCTCATTTTGAAGGGATAGAAGAAGGTTGAAGGTTCTTTGCTTAGTGTGAAGCTTAGAGATCCAGAATCATCACTCATTATGCAAGTTATTTGAGTTATAAATATCTTATCTTGACAAGTTCTCTTAATGATCTTCTTTTGGACTTTTTGATGGCCGTTGTAGTCCTTTTTGGTTGGTCTTGATGAGTTAAGACCGTTTTAGAAGCTAAATCTTATAGATCTGGATGTTTGGAGGGTTCCTTAAGCTTAAAGCTGCAAACTTTATGGTGTATATGGTCTCATGCATGCATTAAGTCATTTATTAAGCTCTTTTGAGCTCTAAGAGCCTCATTAAGACAATCATGCACGTAAATTTGGCAACTTTACGTGATAAACCATCTTAACGAAGTCAGATCTAAGTTTGGATTGAGGTCTTAATCGATTAAGAGCTGGAAGAATGGAATTTGGCCAAATAGGGGAGTACACTGGGCATACATGCAGGTATGGTTGGCGTACAACCCTAAAGCGAATACGATATGCCAATATGTTGAGTACGGTGTGTGTACTCTGCAGGTTGGGCTTCAGAAGCTTGGGCTTTTGGTTTAGGCCATTTATGGAATTTAATGTTTAGGTCCTTGTTGGTCCATCAGGTTTTTGGGCTGATACTTGTTTTGGGTTCGCTTGGAAAAGGCCCACAAAAGGATTTGGGCCCAATTTTCCTTAGGTTTGGGCTAATTTAGGTAAAGGGTAAAAAGATCTTTTACTCTAGTTTAGACTCTTTGTTGGAGTTTAGATCCAATTATTAATTGGATGATTATTTTGTGATTGATAGCGCGGGGATTTTAGCGGGTCAGCAACCAGAGATGCTTTCTGTGAGATTCGGCAGTGCGAGTTGAGTTTCCTCACTGTGTTTAGCGGGGCCCGATGACCATTTTGTATGCTATGTATCTTCCTGATTATTGCATGTGTTCTATGTTTATATGTTTATATGTTTATATGTATGTCGGGCAGGACCCAATAACTAATAGATCTATTTACCGAGTGGGGTTCGATGTTGGGCGGGGCCCATCATTTGTTTATTTATGTATGTATGGTATGTGGTATTTAGGGAACCTACTAAGATTTGTGCTTACAATTTTCAGTTTATGTTTCAGGTACTTCTAGTTCCAAAGGGAAGAGCTTCATATGATTGTAGAGCACACACCACTCGTTTCCACATCTTTGTGATTTACTCTAATATTGTTGATGTATCGATAAATTTAATAAAATTGTTTTTTATAAAAATGTTTTCGGTTGTTGTTTTTGTTAATCTAGAAAGGAAAAAAATCAGGTCTTATTTTTGGGACATTACAAGTTGGTATCCGAGTCTTGGTTTGAGGGATTCAAACATACTCTTGGGTGTGTCTGAACTCAAAATGAGGTTTTTGTAAAGTCTTTTTGTAATAAAAAGAAATTTTCTAGAACAAGAAAGAGTGTGATGCATGTAATCGACCGAGCTCAAGTAAGTTTTCCCAAAATACCCATACATGTTATCTTATATTACTTGATCTATGAATCTGTGAATCGCATGCTAGTTAGGGCTAAGGATGTGCTCAGTTTTTGCATGATAGAATGCTAGGAAAGTTGAATTTGTATGCCTATTGTATGAGCTTGTAGAATTGCATGCTAGTACTGATCAGTCAATTGTAAAATGGCCTGATTAGATGATGCTTGGTTCTAGTTACTTGATGCTCGAATGCTCCTTGTTTTGTGCTTTCTAAGAGATCTCACTAGCTTCAGTTAACTAGTAAGCGAATATGCTAAGTTACATATTATGGGAACTAATTAACTTTAGAAGGTTAGGTTTTAACTTTATGGTGTAGCTCTTTTCTGAGTCCAACCGTTTTAGTGTGAGACCTTTCATTTAAAGAATTATATGGTTTTACCGATATGTAATGGTTTTCATGAGCTAGTTAGAGGAAGTTAGCAGGAGTTCTTTCTGCAGCTGATGGCGTGGATTTTGCCCTAGGAAAACCTAGGATCAGATCTAGTGCTGGGAGCCTTATTTTAATGAGGGTTAATTGTATGGATATAGGGTGACTTGGAGGATTCAAGGAAATCCTTGAGGAAAGTACGGATAGATGTGGAAGGTAGTATGGGCCCGTACTACTAGAAGCAGAGGATCCATACTCGAGTCAAGGAGATTGGTGATGAAACTAGGAAGCTTGTAGAGATTGTGATCCCTCGATATTTTCTGATGGTTTATATGGTCTATTTTCAGTATGGTGACATTACGAGGAAGACATGTTGGCAGTTTTGGTACTGGAGAGGGCTCGGGCTCAGGTTTTGGAGCCCGACAGCTAGATGATTAGATTAGGGAGTTCATCTCATTTGAGATTACGCCTGTTTCATTCCTTGGAAAACTCCTATGATCTTTAGTATGGTCAAGCAAGGCATTCTGGAGTATCTGGATGAGCGGTTGAGTACCTTTCGTTCTAAGATGGTGACCTTGGTTAGGGCGTGTTCATTGACCTTCATAGAGTTTCGGTCATGTGGAGCTCCATACTATCACAGGGGGGAAGGACCCGATAGCGAACAGGAGGTGATTAGCAGATGTTGCTAACACCTTCCGCACCACCAGTTTCACTGATGGGGAAAAGGTCAGACTTGCTTCCTGTCTTCTGAAGGACAAGGCACGGGACAGGCGGGAGGAGGTTAGGCGCTCCGTTATTGATATTGCAGTTGATTAAATGAAATGGGATGATATTGTGACCAGGTTTAGGGATGAGTTCGAGTCGGTCATTGAGGTGCAACAGTTGACACGAGAGTTTTAGGATCTCTGCCAGAGTACTGAGACGGTAGCTGAGATCACAGTGATGTTTTGGGAGAGGGCACTTTTGCTTCAGTGGTACATGGAAGATGAGGAGATAAAGAAGGATCGGTATCATGAGATGTTGTCGAGTTATATTCGGAAGCTGTGAGCCAATCCAGCTGCAAGATCTGGGAGGATATGACAACGAGAGCTATGGAGAGGGAGAATGATATAAAGATGGAGAGAGGAAGCTAGATAATGTGTTGAGTGTTGAGGGTTCGGGCAAGAAGCCCAAGGTATCTTATTCCAAGGCTAGAGGCCAGCATGGCCAGAGCCGTTGTGGCAAGATACACGGGGGAGTGTGCAGGGTGGGTTGTTCGAGTTGCTTCAAGTGTTGTCAGATATGGCATACTGGTAGAGATTGCACTACTACTATCACCACCACCCCCGATATTTGATCTAATCTGCTTTCAATGCAATCAGAAGAGCCACAAGAAGGCCTATTGTTCGAGTTTGGATGCAGCAGGACTGGTATCAGCACCCGCTGCTGTAACTCTCCAGATTACTGACGACCGCTAGGGCCAGACAGATGCACATGTGGTGAATAGCAGGGCCTTTCAACTGACGGCCAAGGAGGCTCGTGCAACTCTCGACTTGGTGATGGGTATGTATCTTCTCCTTATCTTTTAATTTATATTGTTTTATCTGCTTATTTTTATGTGTTTTATTATAGGATCGTTCCTCGTGAATTGTATTTTTTCTTTGGTATTGTTTGATTTAGGAGCTACCTGATCCTTTGTATCAGTTGCGCTTAGCAAGAGGTTTGTCGGAGCTCCAGGAGAGCTAGATTGTGCTCTACATGTTGAGATCATAGATAACAGGGATGTTCGATTGCGAGGATTCATCGGGGTTATACTCTTCGGTTATTCAGCGACCAATATTTGTTCGACTTGGTTCCCATTCCTTTGCGTGAGAATAAGGTTATTGTGGGTATGGATTGGTTGAGCCCTAATGGGGCGGTGATCGACTGTGAGCAACAGTTAGTTTGGGTACGATCCTTAAGTAGGGGAGAGTTAGCGGTTCATGGAGAGAGAGCTCAGCATGGGTCAATTTTGTGTTCAATAATGAGGGTCGGCCGCTATATTCAGTAGGGTTGATCATGATTTGTTGCCTATGTGATGGATACCTAGTATAAGGGTAAGGAGGCCATGGATGATGTGTTGTTTGTGTGAGATTATGCAGATATGTTTCCAGAGGATTTGCATAAGGTGCCTCTGAAGAGGAAGGTTGAGTGTAAGATTTATTTGGTTCTAGGTGCGGCTCCGATAGCCAAGGCACCATATCGGTTGGGTCCTACCAAGATGAAGGAGTTCGCTACACAGCTGCAAGAGCTATTAGACAAGGGATCCACTTGACTGAGTAGTTCTTCATGGGGAGCATCGATCTTGTTTATGAAAAAGAAAGATGGGCCTCATCGTATGTGCATTGACTACTGGGAGCTGAATAAGGTGACGGTGGAGAATCGTTATCCACTCCTGAGGATTGATAATCTCTTTGAGTAGCTTCTGGGAGCATCTTGGTTTTCCAAGATTGATTTGTGATTGGGATATCTTTAGATGAGGGTTTGCAGAAGACCGCTTTCTGGACTCGTTATGGTCATTACGAGTTCATGGTGATGCTTTTTGGGCTCAACAATGCTCCAGCAGCGTTCATGGGTCTCATGAACTGTGTGTGTGCAGGGCGATGTTGGATCGGTCTGTAATTGTATTTATCGATGATATCTTGGTTTAATCCAAGACTCAGGATCAACATAAGGAGCATTTGAGGGAAGTGTTGGAGACTTTGTCGAGGGAGAGAATTTTTACAAAGCTCTACAAGTGTGAGTTATGGTTGTGCGAGGTGAAGTTTCTGGGGTCCTTTCTCAACCAGAATGGTATTTTGGTCGATCCGACCAACGTCGAGGACATGATGCAGTGGGAGGTTCTGAGGACTCCGTCTGAGATTCGATATTTTCTTGGTTTGGCGGGTTATTATTGGAGATTTATCCATGATTTTTCCAAGATAGTTGTTCCTTTGACCTGACTGACAAAGAAGACAAATACATTTTGCTAGGGGCCTGAGCAGCAATCAACTTTTGAGACCTTGAGACAGCGGTTGTGCAAGGTACTAATTTTAACCCTAACGAAGGGTGTTGAGGATTTTGTGGTCTATTTTGATTTGTCGATCATAGGTTTAGGCGAAATGCTGATGCATAGGGGTCGCGTGATCAGGTACGCTTTGAGGCAGCTGAAGCCTCATGAGGCGAATTATCTGACGCATGATTTAGAGTGGGCCTGACAATCATGTCGTGTTCGGGTTGGTGAGTCGCGAGTTGGCGGGTAAAAATACGTCAACCCAAACACGACCCATTTAACTACGTAGGTCACGGATTGGCATGTTTGGAACATAAACCCATATATGACCCGCCAACCAATTTATTTATACGGGTTTACAGGTTGGCAAGTTTATGGCTCAGACCTGGGTTCGTGGGTCATATTTCATAAATAAAATTGATAATTAAACATGAATAAGTTCTTGATGGTTGATGCAAACATATCTGAATTTAGACACTTAAGTGTAGCTTGTAATCGGAAAAATGAGAGAAAAGAACAACTTAAGAAACATACCAGAAGATTGTAATCGCGACTCACGTTCAGGCTTCAACCTTCAAGCGTCAACATTGTTTGTGATTTCGGTATACGATTTGATTTCAATACTTGATTTCGATCACAGATGGGAGAGTGGGAGAATGGGAGAATGGAAATCTAGAAGAGGGAGATACACAATTTGATTTTGAGATTATTTATGGAAAATGAGCAAAATGGTTACAGCCCACCTTACAGATTACGACCTTACTTCCATACCGGCCACCCACGATTCAAAATGTCAAATGGTGAATGAATTAATGGTATATAATACTTATTAAATAAATTAAAAATAATATAATTTTTTTATTAAAAATTCAAACACGTTGGCGAGTCAACCCGTTTATTTTTTGAGAAACTTATATATGACCTGTTTAATAAATGGGTTGGCGGGTTGAAAAACTCAACCCAACCCTATTTATTTCGTGTTGTGTCATGGGTCGTGCCGCGGGTTGTGTCGAGAATTTCCAGCCCTAATTTGGAGATGGAGGTTGTGGTTTTTCGCCCTCAATATTTGGCAGAATTACCTCTATGGGGTTTGTTGTACCATTTATACAGATCATAAGAGCGTAAGGTATCTGATGGACCAGTCGAATCAAAATATTAGGCAGCTCCGATGGTTAGATTTGGTGAAGGATTATGCTTATGAGACCCTTTATCACCTGGGGAAGCCCAATATGGTGGGCGATACTCTCATCCGCAAGGCAGTTGCGGTTCCAATCAAATACATATGTTTGAGGATGAACGTGATTACTCCTCTGTTGGAGTAGATTCGTGAGCCTCAAGTTGAGGCTAAGAAGGATGAGCTCTGTAAAAGTAAGTGTATTGTGGTTCTAGTGGCTTCCTTCGATTATAATAGTCGTGGTTTGTTGACTCTACATCAACGAGTTTGTGTTCCTTATTAGGGCGGTGTGTATCAGGTTCTGATGGAGGAGGTGCACAAATGTAGGCTCTCCATTCATCTCGCGGCAACGAAGATGTATAGGGATCTTCGTCCTAATTATTGGTTCCCCTGCATGTAGCAGGATGTGGCTTGGTATGTGGAGAGGTGCTTGACTTGAAGGAAAGTCAAGGCCGAGCATCAGAGACATCACGACAAGATGAAACCATTGGAGATTCCCATATGGAAATGGGAAGATATTACCATGGATTTTATAACGAAGTCACCTCTGTAACGCCCCGACTCTCAGGTAATAATTTCATAGCTTTAATTTTCATAATTAAAAGGTCTACTTGACGAGTTGGATGCCCTGACTCGTCGAGTATAAGCGAGTTGGGCCACGTGTCTAAGTGACCTACTCACCGAGTCCAAGATAGGACTAGACGAGTAGGAGTTGGAGGATGAAACCCTAATTTTCGGGGTTTTGCACCCTATTTAAAGGATCATTAGCCTCCCTTAGCCCCTTACAGCCTCTTGAGATTCCAGCAATCTCTAATTCGTGTGTGTGCTCCATTCATGTGATTTTTCAGCTTTGGAAGGTGGATTTTAGTGAGAAGAGCTTAGAGACCAAATGGATAGAAGCAATGAATGTGTGGGGGCTGAAATCTACCTCAGTTAGCACCATCTGAAGTTGCAACTTAAGATTTAAACTCTCTTTGGTCTCTAAGTCCATAAGGCTTCCCAGATTTAGCAAGTATGAACCTCTCCTTAGGTGTAAAACTCCATTACAAGCTTGGTTTTGACATTATAAGTATTTAGAGCCTTGCATGCACGTAAATTTTGCAACCTTACGTGATAAACATGCTTTGGGATGGTAGATCTGCAATATGGAACCTTGAAATGGCTTAAAAAGCATTTGAATGGATAATGGTCTGAAGGGACTCGGCGAGTTGCATGGCCTACTCGGCGAGTCCGATGATGATTTTCGTGTAAGGTCTTTTGCATGGACATGGCTAGTTAGTGGGGTGACTCGGCTGGTCAACTAGGGTTTTCCCAATATCTGGACATGCATGAACTCAGTGAGTTGTAGGGTAACTCGATGAGTCAGTAGGGGAATTTCACGACTACTCAAGTTCTGGAAGGACTCGATGAGCCAGTGACTGCACTCAACGAGTCGGGTCAACATGGATAGTTGACCCTGACCTTTGACATTGACTTTGACCAAGGGTTGACTAATTGACTTCTAGGGCATTTTGGGAATTGGGAAATTTATGAGTATGGTCCTATGGTGAATATAGGTGGTGGAGTGTGTAGCGGTGATCCGAGAGTTTGAGCATATCTTTCGAGTCGATAGTTGCGAGATGAGTTTTCCTCACTATAATCAAGGGTCAAAGGCACCAAGGCATGCCCTTTTGGATTGTGAACATGTTATGCTATACTAGTATGATCTATTAGATATGTATCCTGGTAGATAGGATGTTATATGCTGTTATAATCCATTAGATCAGTATCCTGGTAGATAGATTGTTGCTATGATGTTATGATCTGTTAGATCGGTTTGTATGAATATAGACTGTTATGTAATTATCTATTATATGTGCACATGTTTGTTTGGCGGTTGAGAGTTATCTACTTTGTGCAAAAGCCAATAGACATGTGCATTCCAATTTGTTGGTTGTGGGTCGTGAGTATTCTATCCCAAGGATGATTAGACTCATAGTATGTGGGCATTCCAACTTGTTGGTTGTTGGCCTGGGGTATTCCATCGCGAGGATGATTGGACCCATAGTATGTCGACATTCCAGCCGAATGGTTAAGGGCCTGGGGTATTCCAACCTAATGGTTGACTGGACCCATAGTATGTTGTTTATGATTATATGTGTATTAGTGTGTGTATGGGTATTTTGGGGGAACTCACTAAGCACTCATGCTTATAGTTTCAGTTTATTGTTTCAGGTACATTAGGGACTACGACAAGGCAAAGGCGTGATCGTACTGCTCCTCACTTTTTAGGTCTTTGTTTCTAGGAGACTCTAATATATGCTATTTTAAAAACAATTTTGTAATAACTGTTGGCTTTTAAATGTTTTTAAAAGTTTAAATTTGGCTTAATTTTATGGGTGATACAAGTTGGTATAAGAGCCTTGGTTTGAGTGATTTGGAGGAACATTCGTGTGAATCCAGTCGCAAACCAAGGAACGATTTTCAAAATAAATTTAAAATGGTTTTCAAAATAAGAAAAGGAGGATGCAGGGTGTACGATCAGCCGGAGCCAGTAAGTTGACCCCAAAATACCATACATTTATTTGATATTGTGATATGTTAGAACAACATGCTAATACTAGGCTAGGGATGATCAAGAATTTCATGATAGAATTGTCTGATTACATGATGCCTACTAGCCTATGGTTTTCCTTATATGAGATTGACATCGTTACTATAGTCGCTTGTGTATGTATCACGACTATACATAATTAAGATCTTATAGCATGAGAATGTTTGATTTGGCCTTATGTTCTGTTCTTATTGATTAGGGTCTTAGGGTTGGATCAAATATTCAAAATTCTATATGGTCCGACATTATGTATGGCTAGCATACATTAGTACTGCAGGGTTAGTGGAAGTTTCATGGATAAGTGAGTTGTGTGAGGTTGGTAGGTCGATGTGAGTCAGTTAGCTTCCTCTAGGAGTGAGGATTGGGAAACCACCATGTGAATGTATATTGTTAGGGTGTTGTGGTGATACTTGAGACAAATATGGGTAGGTGTGGAAGGTAGTATGGGCCCATACTACTGAAAGCACAGGACCCATACACGTAGCAAGGAAGTTAGAACCCCCAGGGTTTAGTCGGGAGTTGGATCCCTGTTATTTATGCGGATTATCTTATATCTTCCTTTTATATTTTTTTAGTATGGTGGTTACGATGCGTTTTGTGACTAGATCTGGATTGGGGTCGGGACAGGGCGATCAGGAGGCCCCGGCCGCGCCTGAGGTTACCGACCAGGAGAGGACGGTATTGACATAGGACCTTGTCAGGGAGATCATCCGTGAGGAGGTGGTCGATAGTTTTCGGGGTAAGATTACGGAGTTGTTTAGGTCTATCAAGACCGCTATGATGGAGTACTTCGACGATAGATACACAACCCTTGCGGAGACGGTAGCCGCTACAGCTGCATCAGCTGTAACAGCGACAGGAAGGGGAGTAGGAGCCAGTCGGGGAATCCAGTACAGGGACTTCGATAATGCGATGCCCCTTACTTTAAATGGGACTCAAGATCCCATCAAGGCTATGAGGTGGGGTAGAGACCCATTTTATAACTAACGGTGAATGTGGAAGAAAGATATTTCGAGATTAATCCTGTTTTTGGAAGTATGAACATGAGAACATAATATGAGTTCATAAAAATAAAGTAAGAACAAGAAAGAATAATCATAATATTGCATGAAGAACATTGTGGGAGAGAAACTCTCCCTAGATGGGGAGAACCCACCACTTTCTCTCTCTAGAATTACATTTTGAGAATTGTAACTCTTCTAAGAAAAATAAGAAATGAGCTAGCTTTTTAAGAATAACCAACTCTCCCTTTATATAGGAGGGAGAGTATTTACACCATAAATACAATAAAGGGAAAATATAACCTAATAAACACTCATTATTTGTGGAGCATTTATATGCCCCAACATTCTCTCCCTAAATGCTTACAAATAATGAGAGATACAATAAGTGATACAAGGTTATAATACAGTAATCCAACTAGCAAGTGTGGTAATAAAATGGAATCAAGTGCTGAAATATCTCTAAAACTCTGAAGTGTCTGTGAAGTCTGAAACTGGCCATGAATCTCTGAAATGAAGGTCTTCGGCTTCAAAGCACAACCAATGAAGCAGAAAAAAATAAGATCCAAATCTTCAAACCAGTCATAATCACCCGAAGAAGGAGGTCACCATGAGCAAGTAGAAGATCCAATAAAAGAAACACTTCGTCTTTAATAGTCTGAAAAACATCTCGAGATCTCGAATCATAATACACTGAAATTATTCAAAGAATAACCTGCTAAACATGTGAAGCATCCATCAAATGTAGTCCGGATAAAAATAATGTGAGTCCAAAAACATGGTCTAGCGATGCCAAAAATTTGATCCAAGGATCAAAAATAAGTGCCACATCACATCGCTAAAATAATCTTCGTCTTCAACATATCACAAATCCAAACTTGTGAAACCATAAGATCTGAACTAGACACGAACACAAAATCATGTGATAGAGTTTGAATAATAAATAATCTGAATCGAAAAACATCGAGTAATGCCAAAAATTTGATCCGTGAAGACCAAAAATAGGTGCCACATCGCATCACTAAATAAATAATCGTCTTCAGAAGTCTTCAAAAATCCAAACTCAAACAATAATAAGAAAATCCGGATGATATTCTCTCCCTATTTTTGATAACTAATGACCGGATATCAAAAATCAACAAATCATCGGATGGAGAGTGTCGGATACCAAGAGCTAAGATAAGTTCTCCTTAGATGTATGAAGTGTCTCGATAAGAAACGAGAAAGAGTAAAATAAATACTCTTGTGGCCATGAGAAAGTGGGTGACAGTTGCTAAAACTGTGCTAAGAAAATCTGTTGTGCCAAAAATATATCCAAATATCCAAACTGCGGTGCCGGAACACTTGAAGTGGTCTTCAATAGAGAATAAAGTCCACATGCTCAAGATACATGATTCGTCAACCAAAAATCAAGAGCGCTAATTCATAATATCCCATAAAGTGAAGAATGCGAAACAACTTTGTTGATCAATCGTTGTTGCGGTGCAAGCATCACAAAAAGATAATATGAAGTCCGACTGCGGTGAGAATATTCTTCCAGTAATAATAATCGGCATGAAATGAATAACCAATGTGACAATCCATGGGTAGGTGGCAAAAATTGGTGTTAAAAAATAATTGGTTTTAATAAAAAAAAAATTGTTATAATAAAAAAAATGGCTAAATAAAAATAATGGTGTAAAAACATAGTTGGCTAAATAAAAAAAATTGGCTGAAAAAAAATAAATAAATTAAAAAAGATAATGTAGAAAAAAAAATATGAATTAAAAAAAATAAAGTCTAGAAAAAAAGGGTTTTAAAAAAAGAGGGAAGGAAAAAAAAGGTGGGGGAGGAGGAAGAAGAAAGAGAAGGAAGAAGGAAGGGGGAGGAGAAGAGAGGGGAGGAAGGAGGAGGGCTGAAGGAGGAAGGAGGAAGGAGGAGAAGGGGGGAGGCGAAGTCTAGAGGAGGAGGAAATTTGGAGTCTGAAGAGTTGCGAATGGAGGTGATTGCGGGTGGAGGTATTCTTGGGTGCGGATGGGTGAGCTGGTCGCGGAAGGAGCTGCTCGCGGATGGAGGCTAGGCTACGGTATGCGAAGAAGGCGAGGCGGCTGCAGATCGGAGGGACAAGGCTAACTGCAGATGCGAGGACCTCGGTCAGAGGTGAAGTGAGCGAGAGCCTGCGGTCCGAGATTGCGGTCCGAACAAGAAGGAGTCCGAAGTTGCAGTCACTTGGTTGCTGACCTTAGCTGCTGATGGGACAATGATGACCTCGGATCAAGGCATAAGAGGGGCTGCTAAGAGGCTTCTTAGGGGACTCCGGTAGGCAGTTTTTGGCTGCGGTTCGGGGTCCGGAAAGGGCTAAACAGGTGACGAAAAATGCTCTTTTTTAATGAAAAATGGTACCGCAAAGGCCATTTATTTATATTTTAATAAGGGAATCTTTTTATAAAGCATTTAAGTCAACAAGTGAGTCTTGGGAAGGCAAAAAGAGGAGTGTGCAGGGGGTTTTTAGGGGACAAAAGGTGATGGAAAGGACAATGTCACATGATTTTTGTCTTTTTGAGAGAGCAAATAGTGGAATACTCTTTACCTAAAAGAGTAAAAAGGACAAAGTGCTTTATGCAAACAAAAACTTACGTCCATATTTCTTCAAATTAAGATTCACAGAAACAATTTAAAATTGAGAAATATGAAGATAATACCTCTCATGATGAGAAAAGTGCTCAAAAAAAGTCTTCAAAAGAAATTCTCCACTTTCTTCATGAATAATAAGCCCATTAAATTTGTGTCTTCACATCCAAGAAAAAAGAACTCCTGGAGCAAATCTTCAACTTTTAAGAGACCACAAAAATAATTTCTCTTCTCATTTGCTTCATTTCTTCAATAGAAAAAATAATAATGAAGAACATCAATTTTTCCAGCAATAATAGAACGATCAGCAGCAACAACTTTTATTTTTGCTAAGATAGAATCACCCAGAAGATAGAAATAAGAAAGAACATCATAAAAAAAAAAATTCCGGTTTGCAACCCGAAATTTTTGTCTTGTAGAAACACGGAAAAATCACAAGATAATCACCGAACAGGAGTCATTCCCTTGAACTAATCGTGAGATCTTAAAGGTACGGCTCTGATACCAATTGTGGAGACCCATTTTTATAGCGAACGGTGAATGCAGAAGAAAGATATCTCGAGATTAATCGTGTTTTTGGAAGTATGAACACGAAGAACATAATATGAGCTCATAAAAGTAAAGTAAGAACAAGAGAGAATAACCATAATATTGCATGAAGAACATGGTGAGAGAGAAACACTCCCTAGGTGGGGAGAACCCACCACTTTCTCTCTCTAGAATTACATTTTGAGAATTGTAACTCTTCTAAGAAAAATAAGAAATGAGCTAGCTTTTTAAGAATAACCAACTCTCCCTTTATATAGGAGGGAGACTGTTTACACCATAAATACAATAAAGGGAAAATATAACCTAATAAACACTCATTATTTGTGGAGCATTTATATGCCCCAACAGTATGACTGGACCGCCATACGGGCCTAAAATCTATCCGGACTGCTTGTAGGGCATGTTGACCTTCAACACAAAGCAGGACCGCCTCAACCCAAACATCAAGCAATTAACCATGTACACATATAACAGGTAATCACATAACAATCTATAGACAAACAAATCAATCTAACAGATCATAAAGCATACCGACATCCTAACCAGGATACCGACCTAAACCAGGTCACTTTACATAATATTATCCTAATTAACAAGACGCTGATCTAAACAGATCAATAAGCATATCAAACAGTACACGTACATATATCAGATATAACTATCTCACGGATCATCGATCATAGTAATCTCTCATAACCAAAACACCGACCTAATCAGGTCACTAACATACCAATCCTAACGGATCATATGAGCATGACAACATATTGTCTATCTGGATACCGATCTAACATATCATAACCACATGTAGCATACTGTAACCATGATAACACCTAAAAGGGTCAGCCTTGGTGCCTTAGACCTTATTGATATAGTGAGGATAACTCACCTGCAATTACCGACTGAAGAGATAAGACCGAGCTGCTCCGACCACCGACACGAACTTCACCACATAACACTACCAAAGAACCAATTCCATAAATACCAAAATTACTAAAATACCCTTGGAAGTCAAACTGGTCAACTCTTGGTCAAAGTCAAGGTCCTCAGTCAAAGTCAACCTTCCTGGTTGATTCTACTCGTCGAGTCAACCCGTCGACTCATCGAGTCCCTATACTCAGAAATTCCCATAACATGACCTAACTCACCGAGTCGCCCCAAGACTCATCGAGTCCAACGATCTCAGAATTCCATCCTAACCAACTCACTAAGTCACCAACCGACTCACTAATCCAAAGCTTTAACCAAAAGGGGTTGGGTTCTGCGACCAGACTCACCGAGTCCAAGGCAATCTTCAACTGACTCGCCGAGTTGTTCTTCCAACTCACTGAATCCATGCTTATGTTCATACAACTCATCGAGTACACCTATGTGACTCGCTGAGTCTCTCCAGTTCTTAACCCATAAAGTGGCTTTTCGAGCCATGTAGGGGCTCCAATCCATAGATCCACTCTTCTACAGTCTAACCCTCACATAAAGTTGCAAACTTTACGTGAAACCAATGATATATAGGCCCAAAACACACTAGGGCTTGGGTTTTGGACAAAAGGGCTTCACCCACAATTCAATAGTTGATGCTTTATGACTTTCTGGACCAATACAAGTCTAGATCTTAAGTAGCAACCTCAGATCTGGAATCCAAACCTGAAGTGGATCCCAATCATACCAAAATGACCCCAAATCTCATTCAAGAATAAATCTAAGAGCAACAAAGGAAAGGTAACAACTCATTACCTCCAAGATGTGCCCAACACTGCAGTAGATTCTGGATCTACACTACTTTCTTGATGCAAACCCTTTTGATCTTCAAATATCTTCCACTGGAACACCTCTCAAAGCTTCAATCTCCCTCCAATGGCCTTATACACACGAGCTAGGGTTTACTGGATCTCAAAGGGGGCTAAGGGAGCTAAGGGGAGGACATTAAGTCCTTTAAATAAGGTGAAAACCCTAAGATTAGGGTTTTTCTCATCCCAACACCAACTCGTCGAGTCCAGCTTCCGACTCGGTGAGTTGGTCACTTAATTCGCGACCCAAACCCGCTCCGACTCGGCGAGTAAGCATACCTACTCGGCGGGATAAGGTTGGCGGCCGCTTCCATCATTTAGGGTTAGGGTTTAGTTTAAGAATCCAAGTGTTATATACCCCGGGTATCAAAAGTAAATCCCATAATGACACTAACAGCCCCTTACTTCCAGATTTATTTTCAAACCTAGTCCATATTTTACCAAACAACCCTCAACCTTCAAAATACTATACAAACTAATCCAAAAATTACATTTTAACCCCCTAAACTAACTCCTTGCCACACTATTTTGCTTTTAGGGCTATTATTCATTTATTAATTTGTCTATTTATTTATTAAATAAACGGGGTGTTACACTTCCCATACTACGATCAAAACCCAATCTAAGAGAAATTTACATACCCTGACTAATAATCAATCCTTGACCCACTATTTTTAACCATTGAAGGATAATCAAAACTACTCTTCCCAAAATCTGGAAATCCACTACCTTGTCTGACTATTCACTATTGGTAAACATTCCACTTGAAAACAAGGCGACTCCAAACATGAGTCTTAGCTAAATAACCAATTTAGTGAAACACGAACAACGTCAAAATATTCCATAAACTCCCTTTAACTACTTCTGTGACAACCCTATTTTTCCCAAAAGCATTGTAAACACTCGAAAGCTAAAAACAACGAAATTAACCTCGAAAATAAAGTGTTCAGGTATCTAAGTTGGGATGCATCGAATATTAGATATCATGCCCAGGTTTCCAAAGACATAAAGAACACTCAAAACCGAGTTATATTGAAGAAATTATAACCACTCGCATAATTACGACTCGACGTTAAAACATGATTTGACGTAAAAAAAAGTGAAATCTCGATAAAATACATTTTAGCCTTAAAGTATCTAAACAAAAGTCGTAGATCTCGTTGAAAGATGAGCGTGCATAAAAAGATCGCCCAATTTGGACCTCGTATGAAGAAGTTACGAATTTTCAAAGTTTCGTAACAGTAGTAAAGGGCTAAAAACTCGGATTGAAGATCGAATATTATTTAGCTATCGCCACCTAAACGGAAGTTGAAGATCTCCTCGGTGGTAATAAAACAATAAAAAGACAAACGAAAACCGACGTAGAATAAAGAACCTATGAAATTTTAACGAACTTTAGGAGGCCCGGCCTATTAAAATTATATCATTAAAAATAAAGTCAAAACTAGCCGACGGAGTCTAAATGAAAGTTGTAGAGCATAATCTCACCTACGCGTGGATATAAAGAACGCGAAAAACGGAGCTCGTACGCGAAAGTTACGAAATTTAGAAGTTGGAAGCAGGGATTACGCCCTGCGTAATCTGGGAGTACGCCCCGCGTACTAGACCCAGGTTCGAGTCCCATCGGCCCGCCCAAACTACGCCTAGCTAGCCAGGAGTCGTAAGCCATGACGCCTTATTACGCCCCGCGTAACCGAAGTACGCCCCGCGTACTGACTACGCCCCGCGTACTCCGGCAGTACGCGCCGCGTACGGGGGTTTTCAGCCCTATAAATAGAGGGCATAAGGCTCGGGTTTTGGCACACCTTCACCATTTCTCAGACATTCTCCCAGCTCCAGAGACCCTTTTCTCACCTCGGTTTCCGCACTCGAGCCCCGATGAAAGATTTACGTTGCAGAAGTTCCCGAAGAGCCCGACGATGCAACTATCCGCGATCGAAACTCTGCTCAACTCTAGCCCCTCTCTTCAAACTTAACGAGTGAGTTCATACCCCTACTTTTCAATTCTTTTACATGTTTTAGGGGGGAAATACAAGTACATTACACGTTAAAAGTATCGTTTTCTAAACATAAATGCAATTTCTAACTTCGATTATCGATACAAACATCTTAGGTATACAAGGGCAATTATATCACTAAGTTATGTCTACGAAATGGAACATACTATCTGAAAAACTATAATGGGTATAGTTAGCAAGTCAATCATACATTTTATACAGTTTGAAAACGAACTACTTTCAAAAGAAGTAAGGTTATTTCATTGTAAATCTATTTATACTAGTCAATGTGAGACATTTAAACTTCAACGTACATTTTTGTATACATTTCAAGTCCTGTATTATATACCATAATCTCTTGGAGGGAGAGCGTGATACTTGTGTATAGATCTATACGGGATTGACAATCCCGCACCTAAACTACTAGCTATAGTTAGACCGGCAGGTCTGGGGTGACAAATGTCATAACACTGCAACACTTGAAGAATGTTGTTACAGGCCGTCAGTGTCAATAGTATGGTTATAAAGCTCACATAAAAAGTATAAAACAAGATTGATTTACGAGATTCATATGTGCATCGCAGTTTTCTTACATTATAATTTCATACTAAATTATTGTCATTGTTGTCTATAAAAGTTACTAATACATTTCCAGTCTTGGAACCTCTTTCATTCTTACAAGAAAATATCGGATTTTCTAAAAACCTCGTTTACCAAATTACTACCAAAAGGAATATACTTTTCAACTCGGAGCACTCATGAACTCACCAACTTAATTGTTGACACTTTTCAAAACCACTTGTATTTCTCAGGAAATCAGTGATACAGGTAAACTACCAGCTTTTGGAAGAAGGAACACAAAGGATGATTTTATCATTAAACATTTATTCATCATATTGTAATATTCTTTTGATAACATGTATAACGCAACAATACACGTTTTCATTGTTATATATATGATGGTTGTGTTACTTTCTTTACAATATTCAATCGTTGTGATACTACCTGAAGTCATCCACCCCCGAATGTTTCCGCCATTCTGGTTTGGGGGTGTGACAGATTGGTATCAGAGCATTGTTTATAGTGAACCAAGTATATCTAACCACATAAGATATACAAACTATAAATACAACGGGAACCAAAAACCCTCTGGTAACAACATTTTCATAGAAATATATTTTCTTTTAAATATATACATTTTTACCGCACATATCAGTCTCGCGTCATGACAAGTTTTTCTAAAAAGTAGAATGGCAAGTTGCAATACCACGATTGAGCTTTGGGGTATGTAACCAGATCAAGAATAAATATAGCCTGATCAACTATATTTATCCTGGATTTGACCAATATACGTCGAGGAATGGTCGTAGTAGTCAACAAGCCAAAAACTTATAAAATCTAAATTCACTAAATTGAAATAATATAAGTCTATTAATAAACGATAAAACATTGCGCTCAGTAAAGATATAAATAGGCTTAGGCATTCGTTAATTAGAAACTCTTTTCTCATAAAAATCTCATACCTCTATCCCAGTACAGACAAATGGCTGGATTTCCTTTACCAGGAGACCCCTACTACCTAAATCAAGGTAACGGCGGCTGGATAGAAGAAGACCCGGAGGAAGACCCAGAGGAAATCGAAGAAGAAATCGAAGAAGAGGACGAAGAAGAAATCGAAATCGAAGTCGGAGAGGAATACGAAGTCGACGAGGAGATCGTGGAAATTTCTAGCGGAACAGATTCCGAACCAGAAGTAATTGACCCTCCCATCCCCCATCCTCCAGTGATCAGGCCACATCAACCGGGACCCATTCCCATATGGGGAAGCCACCTCTACTACTGGAGCCGTCAGCAAGGCGTGCGTCCTCCATTTGGCATGTGTCGGGATTTTTACAACGTCAGTGGAGGAGGCTCCGCTGATCGGGCACTTCCCGTTGTCGTGAACGCTATAGCTAACCAGAACTACCAGGCAGAACAACAAGCAACCAGAATTCGAGAAATCAATGCTGCTACCCAAGGTAACGCCTCCGACATCAGCCGTTTGGACGGACTACATGAGAATCTCCAAATCTACACGGGGACACTACAGAACCAAATGATAACAGCGCTAGATGACATAAGAGAGATGAAAGAACAACAAGCGGAATTCGAGAGGCGACTGATGGGAGTCAAACGGCCAGATGCCGAATCCAGCTCCAAACGCCACAAGTAGAGTTTGTTCAAGCTCCAACAAATTTTGATATAGACTAGGACTGCGGATAAAGTTTTTCTCTTATTTTCTTTTGTATCTGAAAAAAACGGAGACCTCTTAATTAGGTCAAATTTTCCTAGAAGCCTAATGAAACACACCTTAGGTGTGATATATATATATATGCAGTGCCTCTGTATATACCTCTCGAAATTAATTAAATTGTTATATCTAACTTGAAACCAAAAACTAAAGTCAAAACAAATTACAAGATACGACTAACTCTCAATTACACGATTGTCAAAACATTAGAAACTTATAGTATTCATTCTTATTTTCTCTACCAGAACATGCCTCCTCGTAGAACAACACGCAGAAACTCAACTCCAGCACCACCTCCACCACCTCCTCCAACTATGGATGCAGCTATGTTCCAAACTGCTGTAACGGCCGCTGTAACCGCGGCGATGGCTCAAATGAGCAACAATGGGTCGGGAGGTGGAATAAATAGCTTTACCAACGGCCCAAGCCAAGGCCGTACTGGAATCTGCACTTACAAAGACTTCACTAATGGAAAACCTATTCCCTTTTATGGAACTGGAGGAGTGATGGCTCTGTCCCAATGGATAGAGAAGACGGAAGCCGTATTTGAAATTTGCGCATGCCCGGAAGAAAGCAAAGTAAAATTTGCTGCATGTACATTCTCTGAACGCGCCTTGACATGGTGGAACGGCCACGTCAAGACACTAACCCTGGTGGTGGCAAACTCCATGGGTTGGGAGAATTTGAAGCGAATGCTCCTACGGGAATACTGCCCAAGGGGTGAAATTCAGAAGCTGGAACAAGAATTGTGGAACCTTTCGATGAAAGGTTCGGACATCGCAGGCTACACCAATAGGTTCAGCGATTTGATAACGCTTTGTCCTGGGATGTTAATTCTAGAAAGCCAAAAAGTTGAGAGATACATCTGGGGATTATCACCCCAACTGCGAGGAAGTGTACTAGCTTCAAAGCCCATGACCTTCGACAGTGCCAAAGAACTGGCGCAATCGCTTGTGGATCATGGCGTCTGCCAAGGAGTCACGACTATCGCAACTGAACCAACCAAAGGGAACAATGACAACAATAACAACAGCAAGAAGAAGTATTGGAACAAGAGGAAGGGACTAACCTCGCAGGAACCTTCAAAGAGACAAATGGTGGCAGTTCATGCTGCTACTACTCCCAGCACAACTCCTACAACTTCGACGCCAACAAAACTATATGCAGGGAACTTGCCTAAGTGCAGCAAATGCAACTACCATCACCACGGTAATTGCCGTGAAATGTACTGTAAGAACTGTGACAGGAAAGGGCACACAGCCCGTTTCTGTAAGGCACCAGCGCGGCCATTCTCTCAAGTTCCTAGTACTGGGGTAAGTCAAGCCTGTTATGGATGTGGAGAAACCGGGCATTTCAAGAGGGACTGCCCCAAGACAAGGAATGTTGGTGGTATTGGGAGAGTGCTGGCGATAGGTCAAAGTGAAGCAATAACTGATCCAACAGTAGTTACGGGTACGTTTCTCCTCAACAACATTTATGCATGCATACTATTTGATTGCGGTGCGGAGAGAAGTTTTGTGAGCCATAAATTCAAACATCTACTTAACCAGAGACCCCAACCACTTAATAAAATATTCACCGTAGAAATGGCTAATGGAAAAACAGAAAGCACAAGTGATATGTACGTCGGGTGCACATTAAATTTAAACGAACATTTATTTCCAATCGACCTTATGCCCATTTCGATAAGGAGTTTTGATATAATCATCGGTATGGACTGGCTGAGTCTTCACCATGCCGACATTCTTTGCCATGAAAAGGCCGTTCGTCTCAATCTTCCCAACGGCGAAAATCTCATCATATATGGAGACAAACCTAGTGCAAAATTACAAATCATCTCCTGTATTAAAGCACAAAAATATCTTCGCAAGGAATACCATGCCTTTCTAGCCCACGTAGTAGACCAGAAGAAAGAACCAAAGAACATTAAAGATATTCCAGAAGTCTGCAACTTCCCAGACATTTTCCCAGAAGATCTCCCAGGAGTCCCACCAGAACGTCAAGTCAAATTCAGAATCGACTTGATTCCCGGAGCCACCCCAGTAGCAAAGTCACCGTACCGTTTAGCTCCAGCCGAGATGCAGGAACTGTCCAGTCAATTGAACGAGCTGTTGAGCAAGGGATTCATTAGGCCAAGTTTCTCACCATGGGGTGCACCAGTCCTGTTCGTGAAAAAGAAGGACGGATCTTTTCGCATGTGCATCGATTATCGAGAACTGAACAAACTGACAATCAAAAACCGATATCCCCTTCCACGTATAGACGATCTTTTTGACCAACTACAAGGAGCGAGCTACTTCTCGAAAATCGACCTAAGATCCGGTTATCACCAGCTACGAGTACTAGAAGGAGACATCCCCAAAACGGCTTTCCGAACACGATATGGTCACTACGAGTTTGTAGTGATGCCCTTCAGATTGACAAACGCTCCAGCAGTGTTCATGGATTTGATGAATCGAGTATGTCGCCCTTTCCTGGACAAATTCGTGATCGTGTTCATAGATGATATACTCATCTATTCTAGAAACCAGGAAGAACACAGCCAACATCTCCGCCAAGTTCTGGAAACATTAAGGGCATAGAAACTTTATGCAAAATTTTCCAAGTGCGAATTTTGGATTCGAGAGGTGGATTTTCTAGGACACGTAGTAAGCAAGGAAGGAATACACGTGGATCCCTCAAAGATCAAGGCAATAGAGAATTGGACGATCCCAAGAACCCTTACAGAGATCCGACAATTTTTAGGACTCGCCGGGTATTACCGAAGGTTCATACAAAATTTTTCCAAGATTGCCAAGCCACTCACCACACTAACTCAGAAAAATGTGACCTTCGACTGGGGAGAAAAACAAGATGCCGCATTTCAAATGCTAAAACGAGCATTGTGTAGTGCGCCCATCCTAACCCTGCCAGAAGGGACGGAGGACTTCGTGATCTATTGTGATGCATCAAACCAAGGACTCGGGTGTGTCCTGATGCAACGAGGGAAGGTCATCGCCTATGCCTCCAGACAACTAAAGACGCATGAAGTGAACTACACAACGCACGATCTTGAGCTAGGAGCAGTCGTTTTCGCTCTAAAGATATGGAGACACTACCTCTACGGCACAAAATGCACGATCTTCACTGACCATAAAAGCCTTCAACATATTCTCAACCAGAAAGAACTCAACATGAGACAAAGACGGTGGGTAGAGCTACTAAGTGATTACGAATGCGAAATTCGATATCACCCCGGAAAGGCTAATGTGGTGGCGGATGCACTCAGTAGGAAGGAATACTCCGGTCGCCGAGTGAAGTCCCTAACTATGACGATCCATTCCCACCTGTCCACGCAAATCAAGGAAGCCCAAATGGAAGCCTTGAAAGCTGAAAATGTGGCAGGAGAAACCCTAAGGGGAATGGATAAGAATCTTGAAACCAAGAACGACGGAGTTCGTTATTTCATGGATCGAATATGGACACCAAAGTTTGGTGGATTCAGAGAAATCGTCATGGACGAAGCCCATAAAACACGATACTCCATACATCCCGGCTCCGACAAGATGTATCTCGACCTCAAGAAGTTGTACTGGTGGCCGAACATGAAAGCCGAAATTGCTACCTACGTGAGTAAATGTCTGACGTGCGCTAAGGTCAAAATAGAATACCAAAAACCTTCAGGTTTATTACAACCACCAGAAATACCCGAATGGAAGTGGGAGCGGATAACTATGGATTTCATAACCAAGTTACCCAAAACGACAAACGGACTCGACACCATTTGGGTAATTGTCGACAGGTTAACTAAATCAGCGCATTTCCTACCGATCAAAGAGACGGATAAAGTGGAGAAGTTAACAAGAACGTACCTCAGGGAAATTGTACGACTGCACGGTGTGCCCGTATCCATTATCTCGGACCAAGATAGTAGATTCACCTCAAGATTTTGGCAGTCGCTACAAAGAGCTTTGGGGACAAGACTAGACATGAGTACCGCCTATCACCCCCAAACCGACGGCCAGAGCGAGAGAACCATACAAACCTTAGAAGACATGCTGAGAGCCTGCGTAATCGATTTCGGCAAAGCATGGGACACACATCTACCCTTGGTCGAGTTCTCGTACAACAATAGCTACCACACCAGTATCAAAGCTGCCCCGTTCGAAGCCCTCTATGGCCGCAAGTGCAGGTCACCTTTATGCTGGGCCGAAGTGGGAGACACCCAACTAGCAAAAGGACAAGCAACTGACAACACACTTACTGGGCCAGAAATCATACGGGAAACTACGGAGAAGATTGTGCAAATCCGAGAACGTCTAAAGGCATCAAGGGATAGACAAAAGAGTTATGCAGATAAGAGACGAAAACCCTTGGAATTCCAAGTTGGAGACCGTGTCCTACTAAAAGTCTCGCCTTGGAAAGGATTGATACGCTTCGGAAAACGTGGGAAACTGAACCCCAGATACATCAGACCATTCGAGATCCTTGCGAGGATCGGTCCAGTGGCTTACAAACTTAGACTACCTCAGGAACTCCACAATGTACACCCTACCTTTCATGTATCAAACCTGAAGAAATGCTTATCCGACGAGACCCTTGTCGTCCCTCTAGACGAAATCGCAATAAACGAAAACCTCCAATTTATAGAGGAACCGGTAGAGATCATGGATCGGGAAGTCAAAAGGACTAAACAAAGCCGCATACCTATCGTAAAGGTCCGCTGGAACGCCAAGCGAGGACCTGAATACACCTGGGAACGAGAGGATCAAATGAAACAAAAGTACCCGCATCTTTTTCCTAATTTGTAATAGTGATCTTAGATTAAATTTCGGGACGAAATTCCCTTATCAGGGGGATGATGTGACAACCCTATTTTTCCCAAAAGCATTGTAAACACTCGAAAGCTAAAAACAACGAAATTAACCTCGAAAATAAAGTGTTCAGGTATCTAAGTTGGGATGCATCGAATATTAGATATCATGCCCAGGTTTCCAAAGACATAAAGAACACTCAAAACCGAGTTATATTGAAGAAATTATAACCACTCGCATAATTACGACTCGACGTTAAAACATGATTTGACGTAAAAAAAAGTGAAATCTCGATAAAATACATTTTAGCCTTAAAGTATCTAAACAAAAGTCGTAGATCTCGTTGAAAGATGAGCGTGCATAAAAAGATCGCCCAATTTGGACCTCGTATGAAGAAGTTACGAATTTTCAAAGTTTCGTAACAGTAGTAAAGGGCTAAAAACTCGGATTGAAGATCGAATATTATTTAGCTATCGCCACCTAAACGGAAGTTGAAGATCTCCTCGGTGGTAATAAAACAATAAAAAGACAAACGAAAACCGACGTAGAATAAAGAACCTATGAAATTTTAACGAACTTTAGGAGGCCCGGCCTATTAAAATTATATCATTAAAAATAAAGTCAAAAATAGCCGACGGAGTCTAAATGAAAGTTGTAGAGCATAATCTCACCTACGCGTGGATATAAAGAACGCGAAAAACGGAGCTCGTACGCGAAAGTTACGAAATTTAGAAGTTGGAAGCAGGGATTACGCCCTGCGTAATCTGGGAGTACGCCCCGCGTACTAGACCCAGGTTCGAGTCCCATCGGCCCGCCCAAACTACGCCTAGCTAGCCAGGAGTCGTAAGCCATGACGCCTTATTACGCCCCGCGTAACCGAAGTACGCCCCGCGTACTGACTACGCCTCGCGTACTCCGGCAGTACGCGCCGCGTACGGGGGTTTTCAGCCCTATAAATAGAGGGCATAAGGCTCGGGTTTTGGCACACCTTCACCATTTCTCAGACATTCTCCCAGCTCCAGAGACCCTTTTCTCACCTCGGTTTCCGCACTCGAGCCCCGATGAAAGATTTACGTTGCAGAAGTTCCCGAAGAGCCCGACGATGCAACTATCCGCGATCGAAACTCTGCTCAACTCTAGCCCCTCTCTTCAAACTTAACGAGTGAGTTCATACCCCTACTTTTCAATTCTTTTACATGTTTTAGGGGGGAAATACAAGTACATTACACGTTAAAAGTATCGTTTTCTAAACATAAATGCAATTTCTAACTTCGATTATCGATACAAACATCTTAGGTATACAAGGGCAATTATATCACTAAGTTATGTCTACGAAATGGAACATACTATCTGAAAAACTATAATGGGTATAGTTAGCAAGTCAATCATACATTTTATACAGTTTGAAAACGAACTACTTTCAAAAGAAGTAAGGTTATTTCATTGTAAATCTATTTATACTAGTCAATGTGAGACATTTAAACTTCAACGTACATTTTTGTATACATTTCAAGTCCTGTATTATATACCATAATCTCTTGGAGGGAGAGCGTGATACTTGTGTATAGATCTATACGGGATTGACAATCCCGCACCTAAACTACTAGCTATAGTTAGACCGGCAGGTCTGGGGTGACAAATGTCATAACACTGCAACACTTGAAGAATGTTGTTACAGGCCGTCAGTGTCAATAGTATGGTTATAAAGCTCACATAAAAAGTATAAAACAAGATTGATTTACGAGATTCATATGTGCATCGCAGTTTTCTTACATTATAATTTCATACTAAATTATTGTCATTGTTGTCTATAAAAGTTACTAATACATTTCCAGTCTTGGAACCTCTTTCATTCTTACAAGAAAATATCGGATTTTCTAAAAACCTCGTTTACCAAATTACTACCAAAAGGAATATACTTTTCAACTCGGAGCACTCATGAACTCACCAACTTAATTGTTGACACTTTTCAAAACCACTTGTATTTCTCAGGAAATCAGTGATACAGGTAAACTACCAGCTTTTGGAAGAAGGAACACAAAGGATGATTTTATCATTAAACATTTATTCATCATATTGTAATATTCTTTTGATAACATGTATAACGCAACAATACACGTTTTCATTGTTATATATATGATGGTTGTGTTACTTTCTTTACAATATTCAATCGTTGTGATACTACCTGAAGTCATCCACCCCCGAATGTTTCCGCCATTCTGGTTTGGGGGTGTGACAACTTCGAAATCAAGGCGTCTTATAAAGAAAACTCAAGAGACTACTCGGAAACCCACAACTGCTAGCAACAACCCAATAACTTGAGAGTACTCAATCGGAACCACTATCTTTCTCTCCATAACTATAAGACCCAACTTCCAGTAAGAACCACACAACCGGGGACTCTCAAATCTACAACCATAAAACCAACTCCATCAATATACTTCCCAAAACCATAACCTATCAGATCTAAACTTCAAAATCCAAACTCTAAGACCGATGATCATTCATTTGTCGAACCTATACCCTAGTCCCTGACAACCAACACCACCATAACATGCGAAAATAATTCTCAAACATACCGATCGAAAATTTCTCACAATCCCAAATTCGAAAATTATGCCCAAAAACCTTAAATACACACTTGACTTCCTGAAAAGTAATCATCAACACACTGCTCCCATGAGAATAATGATGGTACATCCAAGAATTTCACTTTTCATCCAAATCACTTATCAGGTCAGATATACCACCAGTTAACAAATCATTCGTTACATTCACAATGAAATTCATGACTCAAGATTTTATAATCGATACCCAACATTGGTAACCAAACTCTTGATAAACAGCTCGCAAGCCCACGAGGTTCATAATGTAGTCACTCCAAAATAGACTTTTGAGGAATAACTATTACTCCCAACAACCTTTAACAGCCGACATGATCCAAACCAGCTGGTCACTGAATCTCCCAACTCTCACAATGCACTAACACCCAAACATGCCAAGAAAACTAAGGATCTGAGACCAAAGAGTCTCAATCAAGGGACTACCAGCTCCATCCATATGAATCATACAACCATTGGTTTACGATACATCATGACACCTTCTAACCACTAAACGATAAGCTCACGATACTATGAAGATCTTGCCGTCATGCCATCATTGGCCAGAAGACACAAAACAATCACCACATGGCCTTAAGATACTTAACCATCAATCCATCATCTTTCACGAACCCCAAAAACACCCCCCTCAATTCTAACCAAACCAATCACGACCATACTCTTCTATCATATACAATTCCTTTCATAGTACAGGCTGCTACCATTGTGAAATTAGAAGAAAACATGGTCACACACAACTAGAATGAGATAGGCAGTTATAATATTGTTCCAATTCAAAAGGATAAAAACCATTTAAGAACCATGCCAATAACTCGAGCCAACTACTCTCATGCTGTTATACTCAGCATGCACAACATTAACTAAAGGGTGTGGTACCTATAGATCTATCTGGAATCACAAACTTCAACCGCTTACAGAAGCATCCTTATAAATGGCTGAAACAAAGATCCCACACCTTGAAAAAAACTAAACAATGTTGACCCAACATCCAAATTTCCAATAATCAAGGACATCTGTCGAGCTTGAACCTACTATGAATAGAAATTCCAATACCCTTATCAAGGAACCAAAATATACCATGCACAGACTTTGACATTAGGTTGACGTATCTGTTGAAATCCAACTTATATAACCCTAAACTTCCAAACAATCTATATTGTTAGTGACCGAGAGTGCATTGACAACTAATCCATTAATCCAATACACTAATGGACAAATCCCATAAAGGACCAAACATACCAAACTCTGAAACTGACTGGCTGATCAACAACTGCCCAACCTAAACTATAGATATCAGTCTATACAACAAGATGACAAATCCTTCAACAATCGATACTCAAATTGGGCGAACTAGCCACCTCTTGACTTATTCCTTGACGTTCTCGAAAGGAATCACTGGCTAAAATGAGCTAGTTGTTCAACATCTTCTTTTCGTGATGACAACTCTTGCATTCCTGAACACGTACATTTGATTGCAACCTGCTCTACACCGCCGATTTGACCAAATCTTGAACCTACATCTCGTGTACTAGAACCGCAGATCCCTATACTAAATTCTTTCAACACAAAAAACTCGAACAATTCAATGATCCCCCAAGTCGAATACCTACTTCTCCCCTACTTAGGGTTTGAACCACCACCAAGTGGCGTTGCAACAACCAATACTCAAACCGGATCAACTAGATGAATAACATTCCAGACTCTTGGAATGTATAACACAACGCAAGATAATCTTCCAAATAAAGACCAAGCACACTCAAAGATATTCCCAATATCATATGGAGACCTTAGAAACTTCCAATCATAACCACCTCTAATATCAATATTTCATGCAGATGGACAAGCAATAATTCTCACAGTTCATTTATAACACTGATTCTCTATCTAGAAACAAATGGATTTCCACTTACCTCGTTCACAAATGTCAAACCATCAACTAGCACTTGTCCTAACTATATCCAAATAGATTAAACCCTTGATCTCGTCTTAAGGCAACTATACCACAAAAATCCTCTTGTGCATTCCCATACTGCCATACTACTGCCAAAAACCACAACAATCTATCCCCATGCAAGGTCTAAATCCGTACTTTGAAAATCACATGTCTGTTCTCTCTTTCCTCTGAACATAGAAATATGGAACATATCCTCTGTCGAAGGTAGTGACATTCCAAACCATCTGCCAATCACTCAGCCTCCGTCTACAATCCTCAAGCCAATCATAACAATTTCTTCTTTCTTGAGTCTCACAAATCAACTGCCACTACCATCTGGCAAGGCCCACGAGGCCTCAAATCAACTAAATCACCGAGGTCAACAAAATTCAAATCCAAACTGACATGGTCACTAAAGCCCAAACAATCACCAGACCCATCCTCATCCTAAAAAAACATAACAAAAAAGTCAATAGATACAAAAGCATTGTCACAAATAATGGTATCGACCATGCCATCTCCCTCAAACAGCTCCTTAGAATCCTCATGAATTCCCCCGATTCGAGTATCGATCATGTGCTTCCAGTAATACGGGCCCAATACTACCTTCCACACTTATACATCCTTTACTCAAGAATCATCCCGAGTCCTGTAAGTAACTTAGTCATAATAATACTCCAAATTCCCACTAAACAGTGTAGCATCCGCACTAAAGCACTTCCTAGGCTCTCCTAGGATCCCCACCTCACCCTGCTATTAGCTGCTGAAGAACCCCTATTAATGTAAGCAAATTATCTCCTTAATACAATTACATGTAACAAAACTTAAATAATCTTTCGACTAAAGGACTCAACCCTACAACGGTTAGACTCAGACGAGAGTCGCACAATAGGACCAAATCCTTCACTCTAAGATTAGTTAACCTTTGTAGCATGTAATTTAACATGTTCAGTTAATAGTTAACTCACATCAATATGAGTCCTACAAAGCACAAAGCAAGCAACATTCGAGAAGTGAAACCGATAGGCGCTAAGCCACAATAAAATTAGGCAGATCCATGCATGCAACTCCTGACCACTAGGCCCAAGCATCTAGGATACACATTCATCCTGTATCTACTATCTTAAGAGTGGGTAAGAATTCCTCACTCTGGCATGCTAGGAACTGTACTCACTCATGAAACTTCCACCAACCCTACAGTCATTAGTGCATGCTAATCATAGATAATGTTGGATCTCATAGAGAAAAAAAAAATACTTGATTCTAACCTAATCCCTCATCAGATGAGAACAAGCAATAAGGCTAAATCAAACATTCTCAGGCTATAGAATCTTAGTTATGTACAACTATGATGCACACACTAAGAAAATATAGTAATGATGTCAATTTCATCTAGTATGCAAGAGATTTTCCTAGGCTAATAGACATCACACATCAAGTAATTCTATCATGCAATTCCTGAGGATCCCCAACCTACAAACTAGCATGAAATTCTATCATAATCATAATAAGAAAATAACATTGTAGGTATTTTGGGGTACACTTTGTTGCTCCGGCTGATCGTACATATCTCATCCTTCTTTGGTTACCTTTGAAAACAATTTTAAAAACTTTTACAGATCCTTAGTTTGAGACTGGACTCACATGAATGCTCATCCAATTCACTCAAACCAGGGCTCTGATACCAACTTGTAACATCCCAAAAATCAAGAAAAAAATTTCATTTTTTAAAATACAACCAAAAACCATAATTGCTTACAAAACGTTGTTCTCAACAGTAATAATCACAAACCACAGTATCCCAAATGCTGGGTTCAATTAGTCATCAGATAGGAATACCCTCAGGTCCACAACCATTGGGTTGGATTACCCCTGGCCCAGTCAGACATCAGACTGGAATGCCTCGGCCCAATCAGTCATCTGACTGGAATGCCAATATGCAATGGGTCTAATCAGTCATCAAACTGGAATACCCCCGGGTCAATAATTATCGAGCCGGATTACCCCCCGGTCTGTTGTCCCATGCACATAAAATTAAGGCCTCAACCTAAAACCACACTATGTCTACATACACCAAAGATAAACATATAACCAGAAAACAGACAAACATGCAGATCTACAGATAACTACCACATATCAACATCTTATATACCAGGATATAGATCTAACAGATCACTACATCACAAGAATCATCCTATGTCAGGATACATAATCTACCGGGTTAGCATTGGTGCCTTTGACCCCAAAAATACAGTGAGGAAAACTCACCTCACAATCTGAAAGATAGTTGAACAAAACACTACTCTGAATCCCAACTCTACATGTCACAGATTCATCCAATAGTGATCAAAACTCAGACTATAACTCAAAATACCCAAAAATACCCCTAGTTCAAACTTGATCAAAACCCTGGTCAAGGTCAAAGTTAACAAGCCAAGGAAGTCAAATTTCAGACTAAGTACGCCCATCATACTCAGCTCGTACGCATATGTACTCACCATCTAGAAACGGGACTTCATATGAGTACGAGTAATGTACTCATAAGTACACCTAGCATACTCGGTCATATGGTATTTTTCTATTAACTACTTATTCTCTTAGGTCCTTTCGTCCAAAACCCGGATCTAGTCCCAAACAGCGCTCTAAATCATAAAGTTTCAAACTTTATGATCTTACATGGCTATTAAGTGCCCAACACCAAAAACCCTAACATAACACAAGGTTTTAACCACTAAAGAGCATGCATGGAGGGATATGAATAATCAAGATTCCCTTTTTATAACTCAAGGCACTCTAAAACATCCAAAAGAACAAGTCATTTACTCTAGAGTAGTCCATACTCACTTAGAGCAAGAATATGGGACTAAAAGCACAAAACTTCACATATAATAAGATCTAATAAGATAATCCACAAGATCAGAACTTTATACCTTTTTTAGGTTGCTCAAGGGGTGAAAAAATTAGATCTCAAAGCTTGGAGCTACTTCCTTGCTATGCAATGGCTTCTTTCCTTCCACAATGGACACCAAATCACCAAAATGAGCTCAAAACACCAAAAATGGAAATTAGGGTTAGTAAGGTATGAAGTGGGCAATGGAGGCTGATGGGGGAATGGGTAGTGGGAGTTAATAATTCTTAAATAGGGTCTAAACCCTAAATTTTAGAGTTTGCGTCTCGACCACGTATGCCCAGTGTACACAATAGAGGCACGTTTCTCACTTAAGGCTCCTTGAGACCAATTTTGCAAACAACTTCACATTAACGGTAAAAAAAATATAAATTACCAAGTCCTCCATTTGATCCATTAATTCTTCCCAGTCCTAAAACAAGAACTTCTTGAAATAGGATGTTAAATCATCTCCAATGGTAAATTTATTGTATGACATAAAGTTATTTTCACATTATTACTCTATTAATTTCAATCTATAATTAATTGACATCTCTACTAGTTAACCTCATCCAATAGTTTTTATTGAATTTAAAATACTGATTTCTATCTATCTAAAAAATCCATAAAATCTCCTCATTTAGTTAGTCGTTTTTTAAATACGTAATATTTTAATACAAAACCAGATGAGGAACCCCGCTTTGCGGCGTATGGATTTGTTAACAGTATAAAGAATAAGGGATTATTGATCGATGTGGGTCAAATGGGTCATTATTGGATTTAATACACAAACATAAAAATTCCTCAATATTTGATTGACATCAGTTTTGTGTGGAAAATTGAGGAGATCCGAAAGCGGAAAATGAAATTGTAAGAATCTTATCAACATAACTAAATGAATTTGTTCCAATCAAAATCATCAAGTATAACAAATTGATTATGGTGGAACGCAACATTCCATTCCTCTAATTACTTCAAACCAAAAGCAATTGAGGATCTCCACAATCATTATTATAGGCTACAAAATGAGATGCACTACTGCAAAAGGATGAAAAGATAGATAAATTCAGGTTCACTTTTTAAATTTTTTTGTTAAATAATAAAAATTTATATCAACCTAGTACCAGTATAAATGTTTGCAGCGTTAGGTACGACAATATCATCATAACTTGTCCTCGAGGTAAAAATTTTAACCTAATATAACACAAAATTGATCAATTTTCACATACATTGGTAAATTCACCTCTTTTAGACCCTAACTACCCACAAATACAATAATTTTTAATCAATACTGACACTTAATGTATACTAGAAATGCCCTTGATTTCTATCAGTTTTTATTTACTTATCTACCTGATGATGCTTTGGCTGATCATGTATTATATAAAATGAATCGCCAGCTACCATTAACATCTCTAAAGAAAATTCACCAAAAAGAATTAGGTAAATAAGAGAATTAATCATATGTAGGTTACATGCAGAATGTAGTAATGTACTTTCATTTGTTTAGCTGTTATAGTATCTTGTTTTCATTTCTTCCATTTACAACATTGTATTTTGAAAAATCTAAACAATTACAGAATTAAACCAGAAAAGCCACCGGTCCGAAGTACCCATTGTTCATAATAATAGAGTAAATTAAATTTAAATGATAAAAATATAAAAATAAAAAGTGCTATGTTGTTTATAATGGAAATATCATTTTTGGTTCTTTTACTTAAAGCTAACATTGTAACTCTAAGACGGTCATTCCATCAATGGGTTTAGATTTTGTGTTATGAATCGTTTCAAGAGATTGTTACATGTTACATGACAAAAAAAAGTCAAAAATGCACTTTTACTTAAGTTCTTTAAGATATAGATATTATTCAGTTTAAGAGTAAAGTAATTAACTTTACCTATTCAATGCAATTGATGATATCATCGCCTATTAATTTGTTTCCATCCAAATCAATCACATCCAAGACTACATAAACTAAGGCTCAAGTTGTTGAATCAATGAATTTTTTTTTAAAAAAAGTCATTGATTCATATACATAATTATTAAAGGGTTAGTCAAAAGGCATCATGTGTAAAAATTTAAGCAAAAACAAAGTAATCTATGAAGAAGAAGAAGAAGAAGAAGAAAGTTAAAGTTAAGTTAGCTAACTAAGCATCCATGTTTCACTCTCAACCTGAGCAAATCGTATCCTCTTTAATAGAAAAGTTAAGATTTGTGAGAAGTTGAACTGCTACATTTGTATTTACATATAATATAAAAATCCATATAAAAGTTTAATTAATTCCTATAGTTAAACCAAACATGATTATGTAATGCAATTCAATACATTCCAATTGATTCAACCGAAAAAACGGCAAGACAATAACTAAATTTTAAAAAAATGAAAAAATTACCTCATCCAACATCCTATGCAACTCCTCTCTTGCATCAACAACTTTATCATTGTCATTTTTATCAACCAAAACATAATCCCATGAGTGTTTTGGAAGTAGTCAGTAGTGCCTCCGCAGTGGACGAATCTGCATATAACACAACATTCATTGATAAATACACACATACATAGAAAGAGAGAATAAATACTAACTAAAACAGAAGTGTTAATCAAACATTTTTTATAAGCAAGGATCTAGCTACTTTTAGTTTCTCTGGAGTTTTTCCATTTGGAAGTGCTTTTCCTCTTTCATAATTATGTCATAAATAATTCAACCCAAACTGATAAATTAAGAAACACAACAAACTTAAAGAGAAAAAGGCCAACACACACAAATAATTAAGCATGCGTATAACTTCTATTTTAAAGAAACAAAATGTGCTATTTGTGTATGTATCAATTAGGATACAATATTTTAAAGAAACATAATGTGCTATTTGTGTACGTATCGATTAGGCTGCCACGTTGAATCAATGTATCAACGTGCATTTTTTATTCACCAAGAGTACACTTCACAATGAAGAATTACTATCGTGGAATCCACTTGCCACGGGAATTTCGGGTAATTTGATGGACCTATTGGACAATCGGTAAAATAAGTCGTGATAAATAATAATAATAATAATAATAATAACAACACTATAATGCACATGATTATAGAAAGGCTTCGATTACTGAAAATTTTATATTAAGATAAAGTCTGTATTTTTTTATAAATATGTTATAACACAATAAAAATGTAGAAAATAACATTTGAATTCCTTCACCATTGTCATTATAAGCAATTAGACATAAAAGCTTCAAATAGCCTTTCGAAGCATCCTTTAAGATTAAACATAAAAACAAAAATCAAAAGAAAATAAGTTGTAAAGACATGTCAAAATACATATAAGAACTTTTAAAATTTATTCACTTTGAAGTTATAAATTTTGACCCTTATCAATGATATACAATCATCTTAAGTATGATCGTTTCTTTTAGACTGATAACCAATTGAATGATATAAATGTGATCAATACATACCATGGATTTCAGGTCTTACGTATTCTTGCTTGATGTGACATTCAAAAGAAATTCGTCCTCATCCATCATCCCACCCATTTCTACCAGATGTACCTACAACACAAAATTTCTTCCTATCAAGATAGAATTAGTATGAGAATCACTACAATATTCCAATCAAATACACAAAACTGATTTGAGAATAAAAAAACATGTTTAATATTGATTGTTTAATAATTACAACATAAGAACATAAAAGTAATCAAGCTCAGCAGAAAGTATACAACATAAAAAATAATGACATTGTGCTATAGAAAATAGCTAAAAATATTGACTATAATCGTTCGAACGAATTTAACATTCCTAAAAACTTAAAATTAGAAATCATTGAGCTATTTCTAGTATATTTTCATTATTTAAAATGTGTTACTCTAAAATAACTAAAAATGGTAAAAGTAACAAATTTCCCATTTATCTTTTGGTTTTGGTTCTGAAAACAATATTAAACACAAATGACAGTAAAAAGCCTGACAAAACAATGTATACTCTAAGATGACCGATGAATCCCAAATGCTAGCAAATTCATTTTTTTCATGTAAAAACATGTAGATACACATCCATAAAGTAACCAAATTACAGTAACTTTCATAAATTGCAAACAGAAGCTCAAATGATGAAATTCCAGTACACTTAACTCGCAAGAAAAATATACAAAGAAATATGCTAAATCTACTTTCCAAAGGTCTTCGTGGCCTTTCTCCCTAATCAAATTAAACAATGATACCAACTTCACCAGGTCGTCATGAATAGTGAATGGTTCGATGGTGTTAATGACTTGTCTTGTGATATATGAAGCTTAACCGAAAAATTTATAGGTGTAAAAGTCATATATAAAAAATCCACACCTACCTGTAACTCAAAAATCAAACAATAAAACAATTTAAACAAAAAAAATCTATAATCAAATCGAGAAGCTTGGAAAATCATGTTATAAAATATAAATAAGACAAATATGTATATTCGTTTGGGAGGCTTTACAAATTGATCAGCACAAAAAACATTGAATGATGCCTTTGAAAGTTACGAAACAAATTTCACAAATCCCCCATATCAGAAAATTAAGGATGATGGTAAATTTGGAAGTCATATAAGTTCCAAAGAAATAATCAAAAATATTAACCTTGAACATACTTGATTTAGCTATTGTTCTGTAAAAGAGGGTCCTAGATTACCCAAAAAGAGAAGGTAGCTATTCATTTGTATCATCTTATGCTAACATAACTAAAATAGAAACCAAGAGAAGAGTATAGTATGTAACTAACAAAGTAAAGTAAAATTTCTCTGAAAGAAGAGAATCGACACAGAAGATTGATGCAGCTAGGTCTTTTCTCCATATGGTTTAGGGAAAACATATTTGAATGCTATAAAGAACACCGGCTACCGATTCCCAAAGAGGACGCCAATGATATCTCCCTCCCACCGGTCGTCGTTGTAGCAGGCGTCAACCTAATCACCTTATTGCATTCAAGGTGTCTCAAACATAAAATGGAGACATCCAATTCGAGGATGTTGGGGGAATAGGCGGTGTAGCGAAGACGACTACCATTCGAATCTTGTCAAGCAAAACAATCAAGTGAAAGGATGGAAATCCCAATTCATAGGCTTGTGTGTGTTCGGGAAGAAGCCAGAAGCAACATTGATATCGATTGGCGAGGACGATCTATGCTAGAAAAAAGACGCTTTAGAACAAAGAGGTTTCTCGAAGAAGCGGAGGCAAAACACGTAAGAAGGGAGAATCAGATAAGCACAAGAAAATACCACGTGAAGGAGAGTCGATTAGAAGTAGTGGAGCAGTTAGATTTGATAGAAGGATTTGAGAGAATCATGGCTTTTTTTGGGAGAGTACACCAACTGATCAATACCAATCCAATATCTATTGGTTTAGATTGGCGGTGGAACTGGACATGAAGCAAGGAGATGATTAAGAAACAAAGGGAGGAAGCCACGTATGGAATCCTGTCAGAAACTGGCCGTGGTGGAAGAACACATATCCACCATGAATATACAAAATGGAAAAATATAACCCTTAAAAGAAAGGACACATAATTGTAACCACACCCATAAACAGAGGACCAATTTTGCCAAATGTTTAGGAACTTTACTGTTCTTAAGTATTGTCCTTCTTTAATATATATATATATATATATATATATATATATATATATATATATATATATATATATATATATATATATATGTATATATATATAGAGAGAGAGAGAGAGAATATTATCACTAGAAATTGATATATAGACGTTTCATAAATGAAAATTTGTAAAATAATTAATTAGCTAAAGAAATAAAAAAATATTTAAAACTATAATATAATTAAGAGGTCAAATAAATTATAATTAAAGATGAAACGCTAGATATACACAAAACATTATAATATATTAATTGTCGATATTATAGTACAATATAGATCATGTTTTGCACAATATTTATTTGAAACTTCTACTACAACTCAAAGTCTTTTTAACTAAAAACTAATAAGTCATCACATTTCAAGAGTTTTGTAATTTATATGTACTTATGATTTCAACATTAAACTACTTAAACACAACTCAAAAAAATTATGGTTATTATTTGATACTTATGATATATATATATATATATATATATATATATATATATATATATATATATATATATATATATATATATATATATATCTTCCTACCTAATAATAGAGTAGCACATTTGCCACATGTCAATCAATTAGAGCTTCACATTAATTATTTACTAGTGGATTGTTAAGGTTTAGAGAATAAAAAAGAGAAAATAAACGATTTCAATGAGATAGAGAAAATGAGGATATAAGAATACTTGTTTATAACTCGTGGGCACCACAGATGAAAAATGTAAAAATAATTTTAATTAAATTATAAGGTAATTATTGAGCAATGATAAAAAAATTATTAGTTTAATAAATTAAGCAATAGATATTACAAATAAATTTTTTGTTGACGTGTTTTATATGTGTAAAATGAAGGAGTGAATTAATGAAAATTTAATTAATGAAAAAAAATCTTAGAATGATAATTGACAAATAATTAATGTGAAACTCTAATTGATTTATATGTGGCAGATGTGCTACTCTTTTATTAGGAAGAGAGACTTCAAACTCTTTTTTTTGGTGCATGCATTCATATTTAATGATGAAGGGGAAAGATGTTATTTTGGAATATACAAAACTATTCAAGAAAGCTTACCAAATTTTAAAATGATATTCTTTATATTGTTAGAAGTTTTATTAAGTTGTATAACAATTTGATATTATTATTATATATGTATATGCGTGTGTGATCTTTTGATATTATCACAATTTAAATTTTTTTGTACAAATGAAATTTTTATATATCAAAATATTTTATTGTGTTTTACTTTATTTTATAATGGATTTTAATTTCCAATGAAATATACTGTAGATTTTATATATTAATATATACTTTTTCCTATAGTATTTTATGTTTCATATGAAAACCAAATTAAATACAATATGGAAATTGTTATGCGAATAAACATTTATGATGCAAATTCACTGAACAAAAATTATAAAAAAATTGTGTATAACAAAAGTATTGTTAAGAAAAATTATATTTTTGGCATGTTTGAGGTACAAAAAAATGTGGTGATAGTTACTATTTATTTTTTTGTATTTTTATATAATAATATTTTTTTTCCAAGAACACCATATAAACTAAATTTAATGCTTATCTGTAATTTTAAAATAAAACGATTATAGTTGAATGGTAAAAATTTTATCTACCTTAATCGAAATCTATATATATTTAATTATAAAAGAGAATTTTTTTTACTAATGATGATTAATTGATTCATTAAAATATGATAATTATAAGGATTATATTAATTTACCTTTACCATATAAACTAGATTTGATATTTATTTGTAATTTAAAAAAAAAAAAAAAAGATATAGTCAAATGGCAAAATTTATATATATCTAATTATAGAAAGAATATTTTGTTTACGAATTATAAAATTTATGTATATCTTAATCAAAATATATATCTAATCATAAAAGAGATAATTATTTAACTAATAATGATTAATTTAGTCATTGGAAATTGATAATTGTTAAGATTATATGTGTTTATCTTAAAATATAAAAATTAAATTGAAAAACTAAATTGAATAAAAAAAATTATATACTAATGAAATTTTTCGAAAGAAGTTGTTAATTTTTATTAACTAATTAAAATAATAATGTTTAAATATAAAATATAAATCCAAATTATATATAATAGATATAAATGTATTTTTTTTCCTTGAACCTTTTATTTATTTGGAACTTCTATTACTTTTCACCTTACAAATACGATTCAAAATTACTAATACAATTCAAAAAACTTTTGATAATTAATTGATTCAATGAAATTTAATATTAATACGATTCAAAATTACTAATACAATTCAAAAAACTTTTGATAATTAATTGATTCAATGAAATTTAATATTAATTATAATGATTATGTTGGTTTCTTCAACTATAAAACTTAATATTAATTATAATAGTTATAATGATTGTGTTGGTTTATTCAACTATAAAACTTATTTAAATACCAAATTAACAAAAAAAGCTTATAAAAAATTATAATAATAATTTTTTTCCAAAAGGATAGTTTCTTGAATATTTAAAAATCATAAATTGTTAAATATAATGTTAAATGTTAAAACTAAAACCATGATTGCAGAAATCGGGATTAATCGCTTGGTGTTCTCCAACCGTCGAGGTTTAGGGCATTAATCAGAAATTTATGATTAATCGGCCTTGACGGGATTAATCGGTCAACAAAAGTCAAAAAAAAGTCGAAAAAGAAGTCAAAAAATTAAAAAAAAAATAATATTAAAAAAAACAACTTTCTTTTTTTACTCCAAAGTTTTTAAATTTTCAAAATTTTAAATATTATACCAAAATGTTCATATTTTCGTATTTCCAAATTTCCAAATTACAATTTTTCTTACTTTCTAATTTTGAAGTATTTGTTTTTTCTTAAGATATATTAATATTTAATTAATTTTAATATTTTATTAATAATCTATGGTCCCCGATTAATCCTCGATTAATCCTCGCCAAGATCGATTAATTCCTTAACACCAGTCGACCATCGAGCTACCGTCAAACGATTTTTACAACCTTAACTAAAACACATCTTACCAATATATTACATCTAATTGATGTGATAAAAAAAAGTACATACCTAAACTATTTAACAGTAACTATTGAAATCATAGTTTTAACTAGAAAGGTTACCCCTACTACGCGGGGGTAGAAGCTTTCAATATTGTTTCCGAATCGATAAATATGATAGACGTAAAAAGTGCAATGATGAAAAGCATAGACTTTGCCCCAGACCGTTTTTTCACGTTTTTATGAAAAAAATGTAAAAGTTTTGACAGCAAGGATTAGAAGTTTCAAAACGGTTAAAGAATTAAAAGGGTAGGAATTAGCAAATTTTTAAAAAATGGATCAAAGTTGTCAAACCGTTAAAGTTTTGTGGCCAAACTTTAAATATTAAAAGGTTCCTAAAAAGTGTAAAATAATTGATTACAATGATCAAAAATATCAAAATAGGTAAAGAATGAGGAGCAAAGTGCAGGAACCATTTCTGCCAAAAAAATACCCAATTTAATATTCCTAAGCTTATATTACATATATATATATATATATATATATATATATATATATATATATATATATATATATATATATATATATATATATATATATATATATATATATATACATATTTGTATCATATTATTTAAAATAATTAAAATACGTTATCATAAATTGTTGTAAACAATTATTAACTTATTTTAAATACCATACATATATTAACATTTAACAAAAATTCTCCATATGATATGCATTTTTTCTAAGGTTTACTCAAAACCTCGATTTTTTTGGACTGATGGTCATTTTGAGCTAGTTTGTATGTGTAAAAGGTCCATTTCCAAATTGAAAAGACAAAAATCCCCTCAATATATTTATTTATTTTTCATTTTTCCAAATCGAAAAGACAAAAATCCCCTATGGAGCACCTTCGACCATCCATTCCCGATCCACCACAACTAACACTTTCGTCTTCACTTTTTGGAACAGTTACATTATATATTTGATTTGATGATACAAGAATTGATTTGTTTACTTAATTTCTGGGTTGAATCGGTTTTGATACCTCGGTTGGATTGAATCATGGGATATATTTTTTTTTTTCTGGCTTTGAACATTGATTGCTGCTTTTTCGATGACAAATATGGTGATAGATTGTTTATTTCCAATGGCAGAAGTGGTGCGAATTTATTCCGGTGGTAGAGCCGATGATTAATAGGTTATTATTGGAGTTTTCTGACGAGCTGGATGGAGGTTGTTGGAGTATTGAGAGAGTTGTCGGAGGCAAGTGATGGACGAAAATGGTGGTCAATTGCAAGCGGTGGTGGTGTTAGTCAATATCAATTATGAAGGGCCGTATATTTAATAAAACAGATTTTTAATAGATTAATATTTAATAAGTAGTAAATAAATTAAAAAGGAAATTAATAAGGGCAAAATGGTTTTTTATGTCTGGAGGGATGAAGCACGTAAAATTTTAACTAATGAGGGATGTTCCAAGTTAATTTTTGAAAACAGGGACTGAATGTGCATTTTGACACCACCATGAGGGATGTTTCGTGTAGTTTACTCTAATAAATAAATATAGAATCTCTCTCTCTCTCTCTCTCTCTTTCTCTCTCTCTCTCTCTCGTCAGTAAAGAACAAAAAAAAAAACCCATCCCATCTTCTTCTGCCCCAACCCACCTTTGCTTCCCTTTCTTATCTATGGCTAGTAAAATATAATCAAGAAGAAAGGACCAGATTCTTCTTTGTGTGTATTCCTAAAAAAAAATAATAGACATGTCATTGTTTTTGGATTGAAGGCATGGTTCAAAAAGAAAATAATGAACATGGATCACCCAGAAAAAATGATGAACAATAGGTCAACAAAGATGGTAGCCGCATAAAAGTATTGTGATTAGAGACCTCGAACTCTCTCCCTCTCTCTCGTTAGTAAAGAACAAAAAAACCTCGCCCATCTTCTTCTTCCCCAACCCATCGCCTAAGAAACGTTGATCCCGTTATCACTCTTTTGTTGAAACATGCAAATCACTAATTTTTTGGGATGGGATTTGGTGTCAATGTTTGAACAGGTGGTCCTAACGTTTGAACAGGTGGTCCCAACGTTTTGAAGTTTAGGGCATATATGTTATGATCATTGCCTACACGAGTTAATATCAATCCATGTTTTCGAAATTTGGGGCTTCCTTCTCTGCCATTCTATTTCAAGATAAGCATCACAATACGCTAATCATAGCAAACCCTTTAGGCATCGATGATGGAGTAAGGAGTAACTTAGAGGGAAAAATAACTAGAAAGCTAATGCATTGATGATGGAAGTAGGAGTTATCGGAGAGCGGTGGTAGGGATGATGACCTCCACCTCCATTAATGCTTTGCCTGTGTTGTGTAACCGATAAGGATAAGGACCTCCGCGTCCGTTAATCCTTTACCACTATCGTTTATTGCTTCACATGTCATCATTTACAATTTATTTAAACTTGTGCAGAAGATAAGCCTCTTGAGGGTGGGGAAGAAAGTTTAGAAGGCATAGGTAATAGTAAGGAGAAGAATGGCTTTTGTGTTGTATCGCCGGTAAAGAAATTGTATGTGTGTAGAGAGAGAAAGAGAAAGAGAGAGGTGTGGCCCAATGTTTATTAATAATAAAACATTAAATTAAATACAAAAATATAAAACAAATGTTTCAGAATAATATTTTAGTCTTTTTAGTTTTCTGATGCACCAAAACCACAATCAAACTAGGCTAAAAGCATAATGAAACCAAAAAAATCGGGGTTTGGACAATACATACCACACACTATTTTTCCAATTTTATCATTATATTATTATATTTTACGTAATATATTTGCTATAATATAATCATGATTGTTTTATTACTGTCAACACGTAGGAATTTCGTCTCGTTCAATATATGTTAAGTGAAAAAAAAAACTATATCTTTCAATGGAACAAAAACAAAGTTTGTATTTATTTAAAAAACAAACCGATACCATTATCATATATTGATAAATTACAATTTACTCTAACCATTATGTAATGGTTTATTACAAGGAACATATCCAATGTCTGATGTTTTGTCCTGACTTCTCCGTACATACAAATCAAAATATTCTGCAGCATGGGTATACAATTGCTCAACTAAATGCTTTCAATCCACATAACACACCACACAAATGTAATACCGAATTAATTAATATCCGTGATAAATAAAGAAAAACTTTATTTTTTTTTTCTGTTTTAAATAGTCGTTCAAATTTTATAATATCATCTAATTTTTAATATAGTCCGAATTTTATATGGTTATGGAAATTAATAATAATAATAATAATAATAATAATAATAATAATAATAATTAAAAACAAAATAGAGAAAAAAAACAATAAAAAAAATACTTATAACATTAGACTAAAAAAAACTACCATTTAAAAATTTTCTTACCAAAGCTACGTCTATACTGGATAGTTAGTGAAACTGTCAAAGTGAGAAAGTCGGGTACATACCGAATAAAGTACCAAGTCCTCAAAGTTATCATTACTCCACCTAATTATTCTAGCTTCGGGGAAAAATGATTCACCTCCTAATTGCTGTCATTTCATGGCCCACATTACCAAATTCAAGAACAATGTACAGATTTTGGTGCATATTATACAAGTCAACAAAGCATCTTTGGAAAAAAGGATTACCTTAATTTCTGTCGTTTCATGGTAGAAAAAGAACAGTGGAATTAGAATCATAAGGTTGTCAATCTTGGATTCCAGAAAGGAGTTGATTATTCTAATGTCCCCACTAACAGCTGGTTTACAATCAAGAATATCAAAATCAACATCTAATCTTCTAATATAAAGGTACCACATTTTCTTATTGTGAAGTCTTTCTTGAAAATCAATTTGCTCCCCCTTGATTATGACACCTCTTAAAGAAAAATCACCATCAAAAATTCATAAAAAAACCATATTTTCTTGTGGGGTGGCCCAAAACCTTGAGAAAATGCTCAAAATTTTTAATGGGGTCTCGACAAAATATCTCAAGTTGTTAGATATTATTAGCGTAATCTATGGATCTTTTTCAGGCGTTTATATCGGAAATCGATGAAAGATTTGCACAAAATAAAAGACAAGTCAATTTCTCATTGATTTCGATTAATAATATTAATATCTCACATCAGTGCGATACTGTTCATTATATATATATATATATATATATATATATATATATATATATATATATATATATATATATATTTTGGAGTCTACATTCTCTTTATAAACAGAAAAAACTAAAGACCACACATATCTTGTATCGTCAGCATCTAGTTTCTAAGTGACTTTAACACTATTTATTCTGTATGTCTATATATTTTGGAATCTACCCTTTCAATATATTTTTTTTCTTACTAATAGATTTGTTTCCATTAGAGCTCCAACCCACATAAAAGTTGATTATAGGGAAATAGATAAAGAAAAAATATAAACAAAAATAATGATTAGATATATCAGAATGTTAAAGAAAATATATGAATGAAAACAAGGTTGCACCCTCTTCCTATCAACCCTTACACCATGTTACAACATCTTACATACTTTAAACCCCAACCCTCCTCCAAATTTATAGAAATTAGTTCTAGGATTATACAAACAAATTCTTGTAAAAATAAGATATCAATTGAAGACATATATATCTCTTCTTCCTTTCTCTATACAAATGCTCTTCTTGCTTAAAAGGGCCTAAATAGTTATATCAATGAATTCGGTATCATAGCTCAACTTTCATTTGACCTCCACCCATTGTTCCTACAATTCGGAAAATTCATAAGTTAGATTAAATTTTTAATTTTAAATGTTAGTTGACTTTCTTGATTAAAAAAAAAAAAGTCAACTCACCATGAAAGCTTTGTGCTTGATTTTGGCCAAACCCCATTTGTACAACACTCTGAAGATCATTTTCCCAGAACGCATTTGCCTGAAATTAATCGATTTTTTTTTTTTTTAAAAAAACAAAAACTTTACAAAATAATTTATTTTGTTTAAATCAGAAATAGTAAATTACTTCGCCAAAACCATCTGACTTCATGTTTGAATTACGATGCATCATTGCCATCAAATGGTGTTCTTGTCCATCGGGAATCATTCCATAAAATGGCTGGATTGATGCGTCAATATGATTCATGACGTTTGACATGGATGCCCTTTGGAAAGTCTGAAAAATAGATAGAAAAGTATGGGGAAATTACTAAAATGCCCCTTGATGAGATAGTTGGATATATTATGAAAGTTGAAAAGCGCTTACGTCTTTGGATAGAAGAGCTTCCATGTTCATATCTGTTCTTGGATTAACGGTTGCCAATTTCATTGACAAGAACTATTAAAAAGAAAATCGATATATTAATATTTATATAATTAAGAAAATTAACATATTTTTTTTATTTGAATTAGTCTATATGTACCTCAACTTGTCTCTGCAATGATTGTACGTAATTTATAATCTCATCCAGCATAACAGCCTTTCCTGTCACCTTTAATTAAAAATAAAAAAAATTAAAAACAATTTGTAAAAAATTTCCATGTACAATAAATAAATAAATGATTTTTTTTTTCTTTTTACCTTGTTGCAACCAGGAACAAGATCTTGAAGGAACTTCATCCTCTCACTTATCTTTTCTCTTCTCACCTGAAATTTCCAAAAAAGAATGTCAATTGGTTTCATAAAAGGAAAGAAAAGAATGGAATGGAATTGAAACGAATGGAATGGAATTGACATACCCTTTCAGCAAGACTATGGCTATCGGTAGCTTGACCTCTTCTTGCTCGGACATGAATGTAGTCCTTCGGTGGCTCTGGTAGTTTTGCTGTTTCCTTCGTTTGCTTCTGATTCCCATTCTCATTCCCATTCCCTTCTACCTTTTCCTTTTCTGTAGCATTACCTTCTTCATCCGACCTGCTTCTTTTTGCATCTGATTCCTCTTTTTCTTGTTCTACCACAGTCTGAAACAGAACAAAAAAAGGTCTTTAATTTACAGAATTTATTAAATATCAAAATTGGGTGTCGTGAAAGAGAAGAATTGAATGAATTTACCGTGGTGTCTTTTGTAGATTGAGCGCTGAATTGGGTTTCTTTTCCTTTCCCCTTCGGAATTGCCTTTCTCTTTCTGCCATTGGAACTGGTATGTTGACCTTTAATTCCGGTTTCTCCACCAGGGATCTGTTCGGATAGCGATGATTCCTCCATGGAATTATCCAATTCCTTGTTTTCTGAAGTCAACGACATGGATAACCTGCTGAATTTCTTATCAGAAGCCGGAATTGGAGTTCCAGTTCCTTCTTCTTGAATTCCCACGAACTGAGATCCGGTAGTCTTGAACGACTGATTACTTGACACTCTTGACAAGTTTCCTGATTCCACCATATGGGGGAATTCGGATTCTTTCACCCCAAAATTCTTCCCACCAAAGCAAGAGAATCTTGCTGCTCTCTCGACAAATCCGGGATCTGCAGGGAAAGGAGCTAATGGTAATTGATGATTCCTGGGAATTGGCAAATTCCCTTGAATCTGATGGTGATCCATTATTGACAAATTGAGCTTCGGTGGCGAATTCAATGGAGTATTGTAGCATGACGTGTTGGCGCTATTGTTTCCTTGTATACAAGACTGAGGTGAAATCTCCCCAGAATTACATATGCTTCCTAATCTACCAATCAATTCCCTGAGCACCACGTTCTCACCTCCACAACCCGGAATTGGGATTCCAGGATGCGAATTCACTGGAGATGAGACAATGGAACTCAAGGCAGATTCAAAGGGATCGCTCTGATCCATTGAATTATCCCAATTGCGATTGAAAAAGCAATTGGGAATCTGTTCGGAGCTACAATTCAATTCGCTAACTTGACTTTCATTTTCCATTCCGAAGACTGAATTCCAGGCGTGTGGAATCCCATTACCTTCAGTGCTAAAGAAGCTATCTTTTTCCATACTTGAAATAAGTGATCTGAATTTGTGATTGATATTATCAAAATCCCAAAATGGGTGTCTGATTTTGGGGGAATTAAGAAAGGGAGATTGGAAACTTAATAATGTTGTTGGTTCTTGGAAGTCACTCAAGTCGAGTATGTGAAAGATAAAGGGGTTGTGTTGGAGAGCAGTTGGGTAATAACAGAAAAGCAGAAAGAAAAAAAGGGGAAGAAAGTTGGAAAAAGATGGGGAAGGAAAGTGAAGAGGAAGCAATAAACAAAAGATAAAAAAATAAAGAAGATGTCCCTTTCAACTTTCTTTTTTATTAAAATATAATAGGGTTAATGATATTACTAGCTAACAAAATATTTGAGATTTGTTTATCAATCATGCAAGGATTAATTATATTCGATAAAGCTCTAAACATTAAAAAAGTTTTAATGTTTGCAATATAAATACATCTTAAATGGCTCCAACATGTCATTTTAATTTTTTCTAATGACATATAACACTAACACAATACTTTAAAAAAAAAATATTTAGCAATCAAAGTTTTGATTGGGTCCAATGCAACAATAAATATTAAGGGTAACAATCGTGTAGTATTCAGATTAACAGGTTATAAAAATTCAATCCGGACAAACTCATATAAATATACATGTTGTTTTGTTCAAACCTAACTCGGATTATTTAGAACATGTTAACCTGCATAACCCGTTTAATTATATGGGTTTGCAGGTTCGTAGGATCATATCCGGGTTCAAGAGTCAGATTTAGGTTCATGAGTTATTACCTAGCATGCTAAAGTTGTGATTTTGTTGTTTAAATTCAAGTTAAATGTAGCTTAGTAACCATTAAATTACATGAACTTGATTACCTAGTGATTTAGTGACCATAAAGTTTAGGTCTGCCGAGTGAGGAAGAAGGAAGGAGGAAGAAGAATGAGGACACATCGAGTTTGGCCACTCAACTCGGCATGCCGAGTTGGTGGCCTAGTGTTCACCGAGTCCAAATCAGGTTTTGCTGAGGAAGACCAAAGCCACTCCGCCAAGCCTTATATTTATGTCAGGTTCGTGTCGAATCATGAGTCTTGTCAAGAATTGTTGAAATGCTAATCATCGATTAAATACATCTCTTCTTGATTAGTCACTTTAATTTAATACCATCAAAATCTCATAAGAAAAGTTTAGGCTAAGAATATAACATGACACCTTATTCAGACCATGCATGATATGCACACATCACCTCCGTTCAAGAATAAAAAAACAAACAAATTGGTATTTTTGTAGGTTTCAGACATTTAAATACTAATGTTTGATAATTTCCCTACAACAAACCGGATAAATAACTTCATAAATAACTTTAATCATAAAATAAATTATATTTAGTCATAAAATAAAATACATATCATAACCAGATAGATTATATCAGGTTGTTTACATTTATATTTAATATAACAAACTTTAAATGTAAAAAAGAAAATTATATTTAATCATAAATTATATTTATATCATAAAATTTATATTTATATTTATATCTATATCATAAAAAAATCTATATTTATATGTAGGATAAATCATATTTAATCATAAATGTTTAGGTTTCTATTAAACCTATTTAGAATTTTTGATGACTAAATATATGAAACTTTCAAACAAATTCTTGACATTATTTTCATTAAAAAATAATAATAATAAAAAACTGTCATGTAGGATTTTACCTAGGCATAAAATATGTTGAACCGATTACAACATGTTATGCCGTCAACATTTTTATTTTTATTTTTTATGTTTAGTGTGAACATTTTTATTTTTATTTTTTATATTTAGTGTGAATGTAACTAGAACTTAGGTGAATGAATATAAAAAATCTCTTATAATTTATGAAAATAATTTTGCTTAGAAAAATTGTTGAAATAATATATCTTTAATCCTTATATCTTTTTTTTTTTAAATCTCAGATTTTTTGTTTACATTATTTGTATTTCTACAAAAATTGGATTAAATAGTACATTTTTAATCCATATTAATTCTAGAATATAATATTTAAAATTTAAAAAAAAAAAAAAAAAAGAAATTTGATAAGAACCAGTAACTCAAAGTCAATTTCTTTCATATAACTAAATATTTTATTTAATAATAAAATAATAATATTTATTTTTAAAATTGATTTCAAATATATTTATTTTAGAAAAATAGACAACTATTTCGTAAATAATAGTAGCGTATAATTATCATTCAGTTTAACAAATTAAAATCAAGATAAACATACTCAATCAGTGAAGAGACTGAAAGAGGTCATGGTTTACGAATCAATAATCAATTATTAAAACTTTGATTAATAATTCAGATGATACTTGATATGGTTTAAAAACGTAAGTGTCCTTTTCAATTAAAATTCAGCAATTATGTTTATATATTTGGTATATTATTAACTCCAAACGCACAATGTTTTTCGCATATTTAGAATTTACATATCCAATTTTGGTTTTTCAGTTTAATTTTTTTTTTATGAAACATTTTTATACAATTTTATTAGTTATCTATTTTTTCTTAAAAAAGCGAAACAGTTATACTGATTTTAAAGTTAAAAATTGACTCACCAATATACCAACAACTTAAAATTTTACTATTTCATTCATCTTTCTTTCAATACAATTTTATTTCTTACCTGGAGACACAAGATGTTTCCAAAATTGTAATCATTTTACTGGTTAAGAGAAACAGCCGTATGTTTGAATCATTTTATATGGGTCCCACACAGATCCGTGTATATATATATATATATATATATATATATATATATATATATATATATATATATATATATATATATATATATATATATATATATATATATATATATATATATATACACACGGATCTGTGTGGGACCCATATATATAGGGTTAAGTTCAAATGAGAACACTATTTAATGTGATAACGTGAGAACACTACTTTATTTTACTATTCTACTATAAAATTTTTATATATGTGTAGTAATTTAGTAAATTCTAATGTGAATGTTAAATATGTAATTGTTCATATATTCGGTGATGAATAATGTCATAAAGTTGTACATAAAAAAATTTAATGTGAATATTAATGTGTGATTGTTCGTATATTTGTTGATAAATAATGACATATCGTTGTATATACAAAATTCATAGTAGAATAGTAACATAAAGTGGTGTTCTCACGTTCTCACACTAAATAGTTTTCTCATTTGAACTTGACCCTATATATATATATATATATATATATATATATATATATATATATATATATATATATATATATATATATATATATATATATATATATATATATATTACTCTAATAAATGAAAATGTTATTGACTTATTATTCTCTCATTGATCACATGTCATTTTGTGATAAGTTTGAAATATATTTATTTTCCACTTGTCAATTACTTTATTATTCATTTCCACTATATCATTAATTTAGTTTTCATAAATTAAACCTACTATAATAACTGTTAATTTGAAATTTGAAATTTGAAATTTCAATTTCAATTTCAAATAAGTTTACACTTTAAACCTTTGCATTTAACATTTTATTATAATAACTCGTTTAGTATACGAGTCTAACAATTAAACAAATAATTTTAATTAATTTTTTTTTGCATGTTTTTTTTCATAATTTTCATTTATTTTATATTTCAAATTCAAATAAACTTTTCATTTAATCGCTCCTATTTAACATTATATTTTAATTAACCCATATAATATAACTAGTATATATATATATATATATATATATATATATATATATATATATATATATATATATATATATATATATATATATATATATTAGTTTTTTTGTCATGTGTCACTATATTAGACCTTTTAATTAATGTGTTGCCACTTGTTTATTTATTTAAATATATATTTATTACTCTATTTTTTAATTTTTAAATTTATATTATTGTTTTCATTTTCTTTTGAAACGGAAAATAGTATTATAAATAATTAAGGGCCATACAATAGCAAGCCGATATGAATGGAAAGTACAAAATAGAAACAAAAGAAGATAAATAAAACGTTTACAAAAACGATCAAGACTTTAGAGTTAATTAAGCAAAAGAAAGGGTGAAGCACTCCAATTTGCCCAACATTCCAAACCATCACCCGTGTATTTGTTCCATTCAAACAATTGGTATATGATAGAATCTGCAGTTTTGGTCGGATTGACACCAATATTTTTGAATATTTTATCATTTCTTGTCATCCATATATTCCAAATGGTGGAGTATATAATCATGCAAAGCATGTTCCTTTTTTTTTTGGACAATTCCCCCATGAAGCAGCAAGATCAATGAGTTCTCTAACATTCCTGAATTGCATTTGTTGAATCCCGCACCATCGAAATATCCAGTAGTAAACCACCTTAGAAAATTCACATTCAACTAACATATAAGATGTGGTTTCATGATCCGTGCCACATGGTTTACAATTCCTGTTTTGAACATCAATACCCCTATGAATTAATGCCTTAGTAACTAGTATTTTGTCCATAGCCGCCCTCCAAACAAAACATTTGACTTTTAGAGGAATAACCTTTGACCATGAAATCATGGGTCCCGAGATTTGGTTAAGATATGAATCCACCAATCGCCTTAGGGTGCTCACCACATACATTACGTCCATGCTTGGTTTAAAACAGAATCCAAACTTAGATGGTGAATCAAAATTAATGGATCCAACAAGTTTGTAAAATTCATGAAGTTCCATACGAGCTTCTGTGTTCATTGTTTTCACTCTCCATTTCCATGAGAAGCTTGTATTGCAAAGTCTGTCCATCAGTGAGCACCTTTTTACTGATTCAAGGTTATGTAGATGTGGAAATTTGTCCTGTAAAGGCATATGAAAGACCCACACTTTCATAATACTAAAACAGTTGTTACTCCAAAACATGCTACATGCATATTCACAAATAATATTTTACATTGATAATTTATTTACAAACGACTGGATACAAACCGACTATTACAAAGTGTTATATATTACATAACTACCCAGGATACTATAGTTTTATACATACGGAAATACAAATACAATAGTTTCAAACTATTCAAAATCTTCTATCAGTATATGATTATACTGGTTACTTATCTCCTACAATTTGTTAAATATTGGACTTTTCTTGATTTTTGTGTCCCGAACTTCTAAAATCCATAACTATCACATACGAGCTCCGTTTTCGATGTTCTTTATATGCATGTGTAAGTAAAATTATGCTCTACAACTTTCGTTTAGACTTCGTCAGCTAATTTTAACTTTATTTTTAATATTATTATTTTTAACAGACCGGGACTGGTAAATCCGTTAAAAATTTATAACTTCATCAGACATCCGTTTTAGTCTGTCTTTTTAATGTTGTACTACTATTGACGAGATATTCAATTCACGTTTAGGTTGTTTCGGCTAAATATCGGTCGATCTTTATTTCGAGTTTTTAGCTGTCTACCGCTATCCCGAAACTTAGAAAAATCATAAATTCCTCATACGAAGTCGGATTTAAAAGTTCTTTATATGAAAGTTTATTATTTTAACGAGTTCTATAACTTTCATTTAACCACTAATGCTAAAAAGTAGTTTATCGGAAACTCACTTTTTACGTGACATAGTGTTTGCCGGTTTTATCGCGGATATTCGATTGGTCATAACTTTTTCGTTATAACTCGGATTTCAACGAGGTTTTCGCCTAAACTTTTCTAACGAGATTCTTTACAAATTTAAATAATAAAATTTTACTTATTTGAAAATTTATATTTTCGCTAAATTTCACTATTTGACATTTGATTGGAATCTCATAAGACTTTCAATACTTTATAAATGATTCTAAGCATAGTTTTCATTCATTTCTAGTAAAACCATATGTTAGAACTCAACATTCAAATTTAAATAATATTTCGTAATATTATTCACTTTTATAATTTACAATACACAATAACTGAACGTGTATGTTACAAATACTTTCTCCTTTTGAGGATTGCGTCTTCGGAATTACAACGATTAAAACAAATGGGGATATTTTGCTTTTATCTCACTCTTATTCTCTCAAGTATAATTTGGGTCTCGATAGTGTTTCTACGTGACAAGCACCAACTCTACTTCTTTATTACGTAGCTCAGTCATTCTTTCATTTATGATCTCTCCAGGCTCTTCTACGTATCTTAATTTATTATCTAGTTTCACCTCGGATAATGGAACTGTCTCATGATAGATGCTCAAGCATTTGCCCAGATAACTCACATGAAAGACATCATGAATACCTGCCAAATCTTCAGGTAATTCCAAGCGGTATGCTTGTTTACCAATCCTCTGGATGATTTTGAAAGGACCAACAAATTTGGGACTAAGTTTTCCTTTCTTTCCAAATTGCATAAGGCCGTTAAAAATTCATAATTTGGGACTAAGTTTTCCTTTCTTTCCAAATTGCATAAGGCCGTTAAAAATTCATAATTTCATCCGACATCCGTTTTCGTCTGTCCTTTTACTGTTGTACTACTATTGACGAGATCTTCAATTCACGTTTAGGTTGTTTCGGCTAAATATCGGTCGATCTTTATTTCGAGTTTTTAACTGTCTACTGCTATTCCGAAACTTAGAAAAATCATAACTTCCTCATACGAAGTCAGATTTAAAAGTTCTTTATATGAAAGTTTATTATTTTAACGAGTTCTACAACTTTCATTTAGACCACTAATGCTAAAAAGTAGTTTATCGGAAACTCACTTTTTATGTGACATAGTGTTTGCCGGTTTTATCGCGGATCTTCGATTGGTCATAACTTCTTCGTTATAACTCGGATTTCAACAAGGTTTTCGCCTAAACTTTTCTAACGAGATTCTTTACAAATTTAAATAATAAAATTTTACTTATTTCAAATTTTATATTTTCGCTAAATTTCACTATTTGACATTTGATTGGAATCTCATAAGACTTTCAGTACTTTATGAATGATTCTAAGCATAGTTTTAATTCATTTTTAGTAAAAACCATCTGTTAGAACTCAACATTCAAATTCAAATAATATTTCGTAATATTATTCACTTTTATAATTTACAATACACGATAACTGAACGTGTATGTTACAAATACCTCCTCCTTTTGAGGATTTCGTCCCCGGAATTACAACGATTAAAACAAATGGGGATATTTTGCTTTTATCTTACTCTTATTCTCCCAAGTATAATTTGGGCCTCGACGGTGTTTCCACTTGACAAGCACCAACTCTACTTCTGTATTACGTAGCTCAGTCGTTCTTTCATTTATGATCTGTTCAAACTCTTCTACATATCTTAATTTATTATCTAGTTTCACCTCGGATAATGGAACTGTCTCATCATAGATGCTCAAGCAATTGCCCAGATAACTCACATGAAATACATCATGAATACCTGCCAAATCTTCAGGTAATTCCAAGCGGTATGCCTGTTTACCAATCCTGTAGATGATTTTGAAAGGACCAACAAATTTGGGACTTAGTTTTCGTTTCTTTCCAAATTGCATAAGACCTTTCCATGGGGATACCTTTAGCATTACGAAATCACCCACCTGGAATTATATTGGTCGCCTCATCTTTTTTGTATAGGACTTTTGTCGATCCTGGGCCGCTTTCATTCTTTCTCGTACAATTTGAATCTTATCGGTAGTGTCTTGAATCATTTCAGGGCCTCTAAGGATTTTCTGTCCTACTTCACACCAACATAATGGAGTACGAAACTTGCGACCATATAATGCTTTATATGGTGGCATTTTGATTAAAGTGTGGTAACTGTTATTATACGAGAATTCAACAAGAGGTAAGTACTTGTCCCAGTTACCACTGAATTCCAAAACACATGCACGAAGCATATCTTCTACTGTTGGATTGTTCTCTCCGCCTGACCATTTGTCTGGGGATGATAAGTTGTCCTATGAGCAACTCGAGATCCCAATTCACGTTGCATATTCTCCCAAAATGAGAAGTGAAATTTAATCTTGAGTCCTGATGATATTTCAAAGCATTTAAGAATCTGAGAGAGATTTTTATTACTCCCCAAGTCCCACATGCCTGAAGATATGGCGTCATCTGCATATAGTAGGTGCGATATAGTAGGACCATTGTTTGGAAGCTTTACTCCTTGAATTCAATACTTGTTGGACACACCTTGAATTGCAGCATGAAGCCCTTCCATTGCAATTATAAACAGAAAGGGTGATAGGGAGTCTCCCTGTCTAACTCCCCTTGTGATTGGGAATTCATTGGAGCAGGTACTATTCACTAAAACCGAAGCTCGTGCTGAAGACAGACATCCAAAAATCCATTTCCTCTATTTGTTTCCAAAAGACATTTGCTCCATTATTGAGTCCAAGTACCCCCAATTTATTGTGTCAAATGCCTTTTCGAAGTCAACTTTGAATAAATAGATTGCTTTCTTGGATTTTTTGCCTAATTATGTATTTCATTCATAGCCAGGGGACCATCCAGTATATTTTTGCCACTGATGTAAGCTGGTTGAGCTTTGTCCACTACTGATCCAATAACGCTTTTGAGACGGTTGGCTAGAACCTTGGCAACAATTTTATAAATGCACCTAATTAGACTAATGGGTCTATAGTCCGTAAGTGATATGTGCATATTTAGTGTGTATTAAGTGTAGTTTATTTATTCATATATTAGCTAAATTGTTGCATATTATGGACAAAAGGTACTTAAAAGTGTTAAATTATCTTTTTTCAGTCCAAAGATGAAGCTCGGAAGCGAAAGGAAGCAAGAGAAGCGGTTAGGAGCTCAAGAGTGGAATGAAGAAAGAAAACACCCATAAAAAGGCCTCTACTCGTCGAGTCGAGCCTTGACTCGACGAGTCCGGTCGCGGAATCAGAAGGATAATGATTCGGAAGTCAAGATAGTTATCGGATTACGAAAGATGTGAGAGGGACTCGACGAGTCACCATATGACTCGACGAGTCGGAACGCATATATAAAGATAACTCCACAAATCAAGAAAGAGGAATTCTGGGAAGTTTCAGAAGTGCTTAGCTGCGAATAAGAAGCCAGGAGAACCCTAGAAGTCGACCAAGGAAGCTAGAATCCAATCCCGGGAGTAATTAAGGCATAATTTCACCATTCTACTTAATTCTTTTGTTTTGTCAACATGATTAAGCAACTTGAACTTATTTGTTTGCTGTTATTTACCTTAGTTATGAACTAAATTCTTTAGACTTCTGTTTGGGAATACAAAGTTGACAATATGATTTGATTGATTGGTAGGATTAATTCCAAGTTGGTGATTAATTGTTATTTTAGCTTGCTAAAGAACCTTGTGTATGAATGATAATTAATTTTCTGTTAATAGGAATATAATTGATTAGCATGAAAATCTATTAATTATCAACCTCATATGATATGTGACCACTATACCATATGTCTAGAATTAATGAACATGAAACTAGGATTAATAAGGAAATTGAGTAAACTCATGTGCAAGCTTGTAAGATGACCATCAAACAAGAGGTTAATTAAGAATAATGAATTAATTAGCTATTGCAAGTCTAACTTAACCCGAATAATTAATCTAGTAAATATAATTAAATTAAGCAATTGGCTACTGTTTGAATTAGTTTATTTGCTAAGGATTAGGGTAGTGAACATAAACCTAATCACTTGAATCGGTAACCAACGAAAGAATTAATCCATTGCACTATTACCCTAAAATCAACCATAAAGTTAACCGAGTTGAACTAAACAGAAGTTCCTTTCCCATTATTGAATCTAGTTAATTTATCCTTTTCTAGTCTTGAATTAGTTAGTAAGTTTCTAGTCTTGTAAAACTAGAGAAAAAACCCATATTTGCTTAATCAACTTAGATAGAATTAGTTTTTAATTTAATTTGCCGTTCCCTGTGTTCGATACCCTGCTTATTTAGCTATACCACAATTGATAGGTTCACTGCCTTTTATGTGTTATTTGATAATTAAAGTAGGATTAAAACTAAGTGAGTTTTACACACGTCAGTAAGTGAGATCGGATCCTTCACCTTTGGAATTAATATATTTTGAAAGACGAGTTGCAACCCTTTGAGAATGTGCCAGTTAATTCGAAGTGTCGGATGTAATGAATAATGTTTACTTTCATGCTCTCCCATTTTTCCTTTATGAGTTTGAATGTATAGTCGTCCGATCCAGGAGCTTTCTCGGTACCACATCCCCAAATAGCTTTCTTGATTTCTTCAGTTGAGAATGGAGATTCGAGAGTAAAGCTTTGAGATCGTAGGAGTTTTTTTGAAAAGTGGACTAATCAACTTTGGTCTATCTAGATACGGTTCATGAAATTTGGCACTAAAAAACTCCACCACCTCCTTCATGATGGTATTCGGATCAGAAGACCACACTCCATTGATGTTGATACCATGAAATCTACTTTTGCTATATTTATTTTTTTAACATCCCGTGAAAAAACTGGGTGTTCTCATCCCCATAAATAATCCACTTTACCTTTGCTTTTTGTTTCAAATCAAGTTTTTTTTCCTGTTCAATCTTTTTGATTATGACCATTGCTTCTCTTCTTATCTTAACTTCATTGCCAGTTAAGGGACGAGATTCAACTACCAACTCTAACTGATTAGCCGTCTCTTTTAACTTTTTTAAATTACATGTCTCTTTGTTTACTTCTATTTTCCTCCATTCCTTTAGTTTCTCTTTTAAAAATCGTAATTTATATAGGAGATATCTGTCGGGAGTTCCATATCTTTGAAAACTATTCCATGCGGATTCAAATACATCTTTGAAATTTTTGTTTAACAGCCATGAATTGAAGAATCCAAACGGGGATGGACCAAAATCAGTGTTGGAGGGCTTTAATAATACTGGAGAGTGATCTGAGTGCTCTCGAGACAATGCTATCACCACTGTTGAAGGTTGGACATTAATGAAATTTTTACACACTAGAAATCGATCTAGTTTGCTCAATTTGAGTCCATCATACCTGAGAAAGGTATATTTCCTTCCCCAAGATTGATTTCATGTAAATCGGCATCTGCAATGAATTGATTAAAATCGGAAGCAGTATAATGACATAATGCAGAATTTACCCTCTTACAACATTGAAATCTCCACAAAACACCTAAATTTCATTTAGTCCTCTTTTTAGTGTTGGAAGTTCTGCCCACAATATACGTTTTTCCGTGATAGATTGAGGATCATAGATATTCACTATTGTAGTTGTGTCTGGGAAACCTTTCCATGTTCCAGATGTAGCAATTAAATTCCTGGAGTAGACTGAGTGAGATTTACAAAAAATTGTTGGGTCCCAAACACTTATCACAATAAAAATTGGAAGAACCCCAACAACCTTTGACATTAATTGAGTTTAAATCAGATACTATTGTCTCTTGTATACCAATGAAATCGAACTTTTGAGTGAACCTCAGCTTGCATATCCAATCTATTTTGTGAGATTCCCCCATACCCCTGATGTTTAAAGTCATAAAACTCATTAATCAACCATAGGACCGCCATCATGTAACGCTCGTAGATCCGGGCTAGTCAATTAGAGACGTTAAGCGTCAAAAATGACTTTTTGATGGAAGATTATTTTAAAGGAATAATCTTAATTAAGTTATAGTATATGTTACAAGGTTTCCGTGCATATAAAGATCACCGAAATCCAAGTTATAACGAAGAAGTTATGACATGTCGAAGTTTCGCGACAGAACCGGCATGACACAGCGTGATGTAAAAAGTGAATTTACGTTATAGCGATATTTAGCCTTAGCAATCTAAATGAAAGTCTTAGAATACGTTAAACCATGAGCGTGCATAAAAAGAACGCCCAAATCTGATTTCGTATGAGGAAGTTATGATTTTTCGAAGTTTCGACTTAGCCGTATGCAGCCCGAATGCTCGATTTGAGACCGAGCGGTTTTTAGCCGAAACAATCTAAATGAGAATCGAAGGTCTCGTTAATAGGAGTAAAACGATAAAAAGATAGGTGAAAACGGACGTCGGATAAAGAAGTTATTATTTTATAACGGAGTTTTCCTGTCCCGGCCTACTAAAAATAAATAATAAAAATAAAGTCAAAACCAGCCGACGGAGTCTAAACGGAAGTTGTAGATCATAGTCTCACCTACGCGGGGATATAAAGAACGTTGAAAACGGAGTTCATATGAGGAAGATATGAATTTTTGAAGTTTATTAAATATTTTCGATATTTTATTTATATATAAATTCCGATATTATCCGAAGGGGGGGGGGGGGGAGTCAGCGATCTTATCGTCGTTACGCCTAGCGTAATTTAGAATTATGCCCAGCGTAATTCGTGTTCCAGCCCCCTATAAAAGGGTGTCAAGGGCAACCGACTTCTTTGTTCATTTCTTACCTTTTTCTCGCGTTTTTGCATCGTTTTTCGTGCAAGAAAAATATCCCGAAGCCCCGGTATCATTCCCGAGCCTCAAAGATCCCGAGAAGTGCGATTCCTAAGCCGAAGCTCTGCCCGCGAGGAGCCCGGTTTTTGTGAAGATCTTCCAGATCTACCGAATAATACTACTTCTACAAGCCATAGTGCTGTCCGATCATCTTCTGATCAAGTGAGTGTGTAGTTACTTTCTTCTAACACATAAATATTAAGTATTTGCTATAAAATACATGCTATGTGTATAATATAAAGTTGTTTATATGTGTGGGTGTATAGTCCCTTTCATAAACACGGGTATAATACAAGTATTGTTTGACTGTATTAAGTATATGTTTGGATGAGTGTGTAGTTACTTTCTTTTAACACATAAATATGAAGTATTTGTTATAAAATACGTGCTATGTGTTTATATATTGTTGTTTATTTGAGATGAGTGTGGGATGGATGTTTTATATAGTTTTTAAATGAGTTAAACTGTATATGTATTTTATATCTACAAATATGTTGGGTAGAACATGGGTTGATGAGATAGTTGGTATGTGATAAAACGATGAGGTATGAAAGATGATTAAGAATGATATTGGCAGATGCACCGATTAGAGAATATCATAATACTAGCAGATACGTTTAAGAATAATATCGGTAGATGCACCAAGTAGTGAATGTCGTAATCCTGGCAGATGCGCTTATAGGATAATCCTGGCAGATGCGCTTATAGGATAATGTTGGCAGATGCGCCTAAAAGAGAATGTCATAAACCTGGCAGTCACGCCTCATAGTGTATGACGTAATCCTGGCAGAGGCGCTTAAAGGATAATGTTGGCAGATGCGCCTTATGTAGCAATGGAAGTTTGTGCTAATTCCTTAGGTCAATCCTTAGGAATGAATGAATGGCGGGTAGTTGAATTCCTAGGGTAAAATCCTAAGAAATAAAGAAGATAATAGGGATGGGTAATTGAGTTGATTGTTTGATGGTCGAATATAATAATTATATTATTGTGGGTTGAAAACCCTATAGGCTCACCAGGCTCCCAAGCCTGACCCACTTAGTTTTCTTTGTATCACAGGTATTAATACGAAGACATATTTCACAGAGATATTTAAAGGAGATATAAATCAATTGTGTAATTAAATGTAAGTTCTGTTTATGCTTATATTTCTGTATCGGAACATGACATCCCGAGGTTTTATTATTAAATAATAATACATTCTCTTCGAGAAATGCTTTGATTATTTTTATCATATTTTGTTTTGGGAACAAATTCTGCAACTGTTTTCTTTAAAGATTACTCTGATTTTATAAAACAAAGCATAAACAAATCGGTCTTTTCTGGCTGTGAAAATGGGGATGTCACAGTTGGTATCAGAGCATTAGTTTAAGCGAACTAGGAATTTGTAGGAAATTTCTAGACTTAAACTTAGAATGCTAAGTAATGATTGTGAGGAGTGTGTCTAAAATATGTTAGGTAGTACACCTAAATTGACACAAGCACTAGTTTATTTTAGGAATGATACCTAAAAAGCTTTTATGTGCTAAATGTTTTGTGTGATAGCTATATTGATGCTATTATTTGTTCGGATCTATGGTCTGTTGCCGACCGGATCTGGAAACCTTATGTGTTTAGGATTCTAAGCGTATGTCTACGATATTAGAACTAGCATGTAAATGTTTCGGAGTGATAAGGATGATTTGAATATCCATCGTGAATAAGGATCTAATTTCACCTTATTCGGTGTATAGATAAAAAAATGGTGAGAACAAGAAGTGGAGTTGGAAATGCTGATGAAAACAGGAATCAACCACCAGTAATTGAGCAAATATCTGTTATAGCAGCAGCACCTTAGCCGATAACAATGGCCGGTGTACAATTGATGATTCAGACGATGTTGGATCGTCAGATGGATGAAACGAGACGTCTGCTTCAACAGAATCATGAAGAACTGTTAATTCAAGTGGAAGAGCCCGAAGTGAATGAAGGGCACTTGGAAGGTGGAAACTTTAGTGGATCTGTTGGTCAAGCCAGCCCACCGATAGTTAGGCAAAACAACCAGAATGGAAGGAATGATGGAATGGGATGCAAGTATAAGGATTTTCTTACTTGCAAACCATCGACCTTCACTGGAAAGGAAGGTCCGATCAGAGTTATGGATTGGATATCAGAAATGGAGCTAGCCTTCATGACTTGTGGCTGCAGAGGCAGGTTGCAGACTATCTATGCAGTGCGTCAGTTCCGAGGTGGAGCCGTTCGATGGTGGAACACTCTAGGGAAGATCCTAAGCCTTAACGAGCCACTGCAACTGTCTTGGGCAGAGTTCTTGGTGCAATTCAAGCGCAAGTTCTGCTCGGCCCAAAACCTGTTAGTGTTGGAGAACAAATTTCTGATATTGAAGAAAGGCAGCATGTCAGTGGATGAATACACTAATGCCTTCATAGACAAGATGGAGTTTGCTTTGCGCATCGTCCCAGACGAACTGACAAAAGTCGACCAGTACGCAAAGGGACTCCCTTGGGAGTATGCGGTGCCAGTGCGTCAGGCACCTACTCTAGAGGCAGCTATTTGGGCTGCCAAGTCTGTTGAGAATATGATCAAGGGGAGGACTGAAAGTAAGGTTGAAGTTGGCGAGAAGAGAAAGTTAGAAGGAACTTCAGGTTCTAATGAGAAAAGAAAATTCTCGAAGTCTGGAGGAGGAGGAAGAGATGAGGCAAGGTGGTGCGATAAGTGCAAAAAGAAGTACTCAGGAAAATGTGGTGCGGAGGTGACATGTTTCAAGTGTGGAAAGCATGGGCACTACGCCGATGAATGTATTTTCAAAAAAAAGGTGTGTTACGAATGTAACGAAGATGGACACTTCAAGCAAGACTGCCCAAGGAAAAATCAAGCAGCAAGGCTAGAGGCGCCGCCAAAGCTAAAGGCAAGAGCATTTCAAATGATCCTTGATGAAGCAGATGGCAATGCAAGGAATCAGGAATAAGGATCTTATATCTAAAGATCAAGTTATAAAGTAGCGATATGAAAAGTATCATGTATGTAGCCTATTAGAGGCATAATATAGGGTGAACTTGAACTTTTGTGTAATCGTTTCAAGGAATTAATATAAACCCTAGTTTTGCTAACTGATGTGTTGAATGATTGTCTGATTTTCTTGTATGGTGACTTGGTCGACTGCGGGACAATACTTGGGACGAGTATGAGTAGGTGTGAAAGGTAGTAGATGCATATACTACCGGAAGCACAAGAGTCGCACTTGGATCAGGGAAAGTCACAAGGTTACCAAGAAGCTAGTAATTGATTCCACTTTATTCTGGTATGTCATTACCATTGTTTCGGTAATGACTAGTAATATGGTTCTTTTCCGACCCTAGTGGTCATATTTAAATTTGAGTTCGACTACGAGGAGTATGTTACGTGGTCTAGAGGACCAAGTTAGATGTAACATCTGACTTAAGTCAGAAGGTTGAAGTTAATGCGATTGATAGTGTCGCGCTCGTTCTTAAAAGAAGTTTGTAGGTAGAAATGCTACATGCTAAAATTTGATTATATCACGTTAGAATATGAAGAAAGGTATATTCTGTGACATCCCCAAAATCACGGCCAGAAAAGACCGGTTTTGTTTATACTTTATTTCAAAATCAGAGTTATCTTTTAATAAAAGGGTTGCGGAATTTGTCCCAAAACAATAATATGATAAAGATTTATCAAAAGCATTTCCATAGAAATGTATTTCATTAAAAGACTCGGGATGTCATGTTCGTACAGATCAAAAGTATAAACAATACAATATAAGCCTTACTACATTATTTCATATCTACAGGCCTATATCCGTAATCCCTCGTCCAAAACATCACACCTATGCTCATGCGCCACTACCTGTAATGCATAAAACTGAGTGGGTCAGGCTTGGGAGCCTGGTGAGCACATAGGGTTTTCAACCCACAATAAGTTTATTAATTTCATCAATCAACAATAACCTGATTACCCGTTCCCGTTATCCTCACTTTACGTCCCTAAACACCTATCATAAGGGACCTAGCCTAAGGATCATCATCGGGACGGACACTACTGCTAAGGGGATTCCTCAGCAATAAATGTCCTAATAGGCAACCATGTGGGGGATGGAGTACACCGGTGAACACATCGTTCACAACACCTACAGGTTGCGAGCCTGCTAGTGTTCCACTGGACTGTCTAGAAGAGTCCGTGGTCGTCATCTATACTCCGCTAGATGACTGGATCAACAACAACAACATCGAGGCCTCTCATCATTTTATCACACATCACCTATTACATCTACCCATGTTTTACCCCAACATTTTCGTAGATATAAAATACATATACATTTTAAATCATTGAAAACATGTATAACAACGTTCATCTAGCATAGATAGCAAGTATTCAGATAATATGCACACATAGCACGTAATTTATATAAAATACTTCATATCTATGTGTAAGTTGAAGGTAACTATGCACTCACCGGAAAAGGTGGTGATTCCGAACTCAGACAGCGCTTCGCTTCTTAAAAAGAATTTTTCTTCGACGAAACCTAGTATTATTACCACTAGAGTTTAGTTTATTATTCGTCGAGACTAATTAATAGTCTAGCTATTATTATTATTATTATATAAGCGTCAAAAAATACTTATATAACCCATAATAATAGCCCAAGTATTTATTATAAGTTCCTAATAACGTTACTATAATTAAATAAAAGTTATATTAAAAATAGCGTAGGCGTAGCTCACTTACAGCGGGTTTTATAGAAAACCGGGCTTTGCTTGGAGCAGCGTTCCCGAGCCGAAAAGCTCTTCTTCTCAGAGCCTTCGAGCACTCCGGGGCTTCCGCCTCGTGCTAGGGAGGTTCCCTAGGCTTTTCGGGGGATTTCGGGGCTAGAGAGAGGTTCTAGAGAGAGAGAGAGAGTAAAGAGAAGAAAGAATGGGAAAGGTGTGAAGAAAATGAGGGTGGGAGAGGTGGTATTTATAGGGTGAAATGTGGCTGAACTTGGTGCCACATGTCACCATCTGGTGGCAAGCCTTGGGGAGAAAGCAATGGCCAAGATTGTGCCACATTACCCATTTTCGCACAGCACACTTCCGACTTCTAAAATCCGTAACTTTCACATACGACCTCCGTTTTTGACGTTCTTTATATCCACGCGTAGGTAATAATAAGATCTACAACTTTCATTTTGACACCGTCAGCTAATTCTCGAACGATCTTAAATTTAACAGTACAAGGAGATTATACTGTTAAACGTCTGCGTAAAATTAATAACTTTCTACATACGGACTTTGTTTTTGTCTGTCTTTTTACCGTTGATTTCCTATTAATGAGATCTTCAACTCTCATTTACGTTGCGTAAGCCAAAAACCGCTCGAACTAAAATTCGAGTTTCAGGTCGTGCACTGCTAAGCCGAATCTTAGAAAAATCATAACTTCTTCATACGAAGTCAGATTTGGGCGTTCTTTTTATCGATGTTCTTAGTTTAACATATTCTACGACTTTTGTTTAGATTGCTAAGGCTAAAAAGTCTTCTATCGTAAATTCACTATTTACGTCTCCCGGTATCGTGCCGGTTTTGTCGTAAAACTTCGGCGGGCCATAACTTCTTCGTTATAGCTCGGATTTCGGCATTCTTTATATGTACGGAAACCTTGAGACATATTCTACAACTTTATGTAGAGATATCGGGATTATCTCACACTTTAATTTTGACGCTCATTTTTATTCTTTAGTAATTATACATTTATAATTAAATAATAAACACATAAACACACATAATTCACATAATACTCAAATATTTCATATTTATTACTTCAAAAAGAGTTACAATAGTTGACCTAGACTATTACATTGACAAAAATGCTTAGCCCTGAAAACCCGGGCGTTACAATTCTCACCCCCTTAGGATGATTCCGTCCCGGAATCATGCATCAGCAAACAGATGTGGATAGCGACTCATCATGTCATCCTCTGTTTCCCAAGTGAGATTCGGCCCATTCGAATGTTTCCATCGGACTAGCACCAAGTCGACCATCTTGCGTCGTAACTTCTTAGTCTTACGGTCAATAATTGCCTCAGGCTCTTCGATCAGCCTTTTATTCTCATCCATCCTTAATTCCGAGATTGGAATTATGTCGGGAACATCTCCCATGAATTTCCTCAAATAACACACATGGAAGGTGTTATGAATACCATTGAGTTCTTCGGGCAATTCCAACTTGTAAGCTTGGTTCCCAATCCTCTGAAGAACTTTGAATGGTCCAATAAACCTTGGACTCAACTTTCCTCGTTTCCCAAATCGTATAAGTCCCTTCCACGGTGAGACTTTAAGTAAAATGGAATCCCCAACTTCGAAGGTTATCGGTCGTCTTTTCTTGTCGGCATAGCTCTTCTGACGATCCTGAGCTGCTAACATTCTTTCCCTAATCACCTTCAATTTCTCAGCAGTCTCATGGACTATCTCGGGGCCCATAAACTGCTTCTCTCCGGCTTCAAGCCAACAAGACGGCGTACGACACTTCTGCCCATACAAGGCTTGATAAGGAGCCATCTTGATGCTCGAGTGAAAACTATTGTTGTAGGAAAATTCTACCAGAGGTAAGTGCTCGTCCCAATTCCCTTGGAATTCGAGGGTACATGCTCTCAGCATATCTTCCAACGTCTGAATCGTTCTTTCACTCTGACCATCAGTTTGCGGATGGTAAGCAGTACTCAAACACAACTTTGTACCCAACTCCTCTTGTAGACTCCTCCAAAACCTCGATGTGAAACGACTATCACGATCTGACACAATAGTAAGAGGGACACCGTGAAGTCTTACAATTTCCTTCACGTTAGCATTTGCGAGCTTATCCATAGACCACTTCTCGTTGGCTGCTATGAAGTATGCACTCTTGGTGAAACGATCCACGACTACCCAAATCATGTCGTGACCATTCTTCGTTCTGGGCAGTTTAGTCACAAAATCCATGGTGATGTCTTCCCATTTACCCATGGGTACAGGTAAGGGTTCTAAACTCCCATACGGTTTTTGATGTTGTGCCTTAACCCTCGCACATGTTACGCACTCAGCCACATACTTCGCAACATCGAGCTTCATCGTCGGCCACCAGTAGTAGGGTTTTAGGTCCTTATACATTTTAGTGCTACTGGGATGAATCGAGTACATGGTCTTGTGTGCTTCTTCCATTAGAAGATCTCTTATTCCTCCCGTCTTAGGTACCCAAATTCGATCTTGGAATACATTCAGTCCTCGACTGTTCGTACCGAACACTAACGTTTTTCCCAAACGTTCTTCCTTTCGGTCATTCTTTTCTAAGGCTTCTTCTTGAGCTTTCCTGATATTTTCCACAATCATCGAGACGACTTCAATTCTTAACGCTCTTGGCCTTCTTCTTTCAAGATTGACTTTCCGACTGAGAGCATCAGCAACAATATTTGCTTTACCTGGGTGGTAAAGTATCTCACAGTCGTAGTCCTTGAGAAGTTCTAGCCAGCGTCGTTGCCTCATGTTCAACTCCTTCTGATTAAAGAGATACTGGAGACTCTTATGATCAGTGAAGAGCTTGCACTTCGTGCCGTAGAGGTAATGCCTCCATATCTTTAAGGCGAATACTACCGCTGCCAACTCCAGATCATGAGTGGGGTAGTTCTTTTCGTGCTCTTTCAATTGTCGAGATGCGTATGCTATCACCTTTTCTCTTTGGGTCAGAACAAAACCTAACCCGACTCCAGATGCATCACTATAAACTGCGAAATCTTCGACTCCATCGGGTAGAGAAAGTATCGGCGCTTCACATAACTTCTTCTTTAGCTTCTCGAACGCCTCATCGTGTTTCTCACTCCATGTATACGTAGCTCCTTTATGGGTCAAATCTGTTAAAGGAGCAGCTATCGAAGAAAAGCCTTGGATAAATCGTCGGTAATATCCGGCTAATCCTAGAAAGCTTTGAATCTCCGTGGGATTCTTCGGACGTTCCCACTTCATTACAGCCTCGATCTTGGCGGGATCAACCATTATTCCCTCTTGGTTAACAACATGACCCAAGAATTGGACTTCCCGTATCCAAAAGTCGCATTTGGAGAACTTTGCAAAAAGCTTCTCCTTCTTTAACACCTCCAACACTTCTCGTAGATGCTTGCCGTGCTCCTCCTGGCTTTTCGAGTATATGAGAATGTCGTCGATGAACACTATCACGGATTTATCGAGGAATGGTTTACAAACCCTGTTCATCAAATCCATGAATGCTGCGGGAGCATTGGTTAGTCTGAATGACATAACCAAGAACTCGTAGTGTCCATATCTTGTTCTGAATGCAGTCTTCTCAATATCCTGCTCTCTCACTTTCAGCTGATGATATCCTGACCTAAGATCGATCTTTGAGAAGTAGCTTGAACCTTGCAGCTGATCGAATAGGTCATCAATCCTCGGTAATGGATACTTGTTCTTCACCGTTGCCTTATTCAGCTCTCGGTAGTCTATGCACATCCTCATGCTTCCGTCCTTCTTCTTCACAAATAACACCGGAGCTCCCCAGGGTGATGAACTAGGTCGAATGAAACCGCTATCCAACAGCTCCTGAAGTTGTGTCATGAGCTCCTTCATCTCCGTCGGTGCTAATCGGTAAGGTGCCTTTGCTATCGGTGTTGTTCCTGGTAATAAGTCTATACGAAATTCTACTTGCCTATCAGGTGGTAATCCAGGAAGATCTTCGGGAAAGACTTCCGGATAATCGCACACAACCGGTATGTTCTGCACCTCTTTCTTTTCTTTCTTAGCATCGATTACGAATGCCAAGTACGATGCACATCCCTTGGACAAACATTTCCTAGCTTTCATCAAGGATATGATTCCAGAACTCACTCTGCGTTTGTCCCCGTACACCATAAATGATTCCTTTCCGGGTGGGTTTATCCTAACTATCTTCTTTCGGCATAATATCTCGGCATCGTTGGCGCTAAGCCAATCCATACCCAAAACGATGTCGAAACCGTTTAACTCTATGGGTAATAGTTCCTCCTGGAATTCGTTTCCGTTTAGGTCAATGACGATGTTCCTAATACGATTACTAACAGGTACGAATTTTCCACTGGAAACTTCTACAATTAGGGCGTTATCAAGTTTTTCTACAGGTAATGCTAATTTCGCACTAAATTTATGCGACACAAAGGAGTAATTGGCTCCGGAATCAAATAGTATATTTGCAGGTAAACCATTTACAATAAAGGTACCTGAAGCGACGTCTGCTGCCTCCTTCGCAGCCTCGAGCGTCATCTGGAAGGCTCTCGCCTTCGGCTTTGGTGGTATGTTGGGTCTTCCTGCCTCCTTCTTCTTTGGGCAGTCCTTCAAAATGTGCCCTTCTTCATTACACCCATAACAGGCCTTCTGGTTAAGGGTGCATTCGTTGGCATAGTGCCCAGGCTTTCCGCATTTATAACAAGTGACCCCTCCATCACACTTCCCAGAGTGCTTCTTCTTGCACTTGTCACACCACTTTGCTTCTGATCCTCCTCCTCTCGAACTAGACTTCGAGAATCTACCTTTCTTACCGGACCTCGAGGATCCGTCAAATTTCCGTTTCTCTCCCACTTCCGCTCTCTCCAGACCCTTTTCTTGTATCTGGGTCTCCACATTCTTAGCAGCCCAGATGGCAGCTTTTAGAGTGGTAGTTTGCTTGACCATTGGACCGAAGTCCGCTGGTAATCCGAGGGCAAATTTGTTAACCTTGGAGAGTTCAGTTGGGACGAGGTGAGGAACAAGCTTCATTTTCTCAGTAAAGCTTGCAGCGTATTCAGTAACGCTCATCCTTCCCTTCTTCAGACTCTGGAATTCGTTGTTGATCTCCAGAAGATCCTGCTCAGAGCAGTATTGCATCTTCAACTGTACCAGAAAATCCTCCCACGACATTTTGCTTGCTTCACCTTTGGGCATTGAATCAGCTAATAGCTTCCACCAGCTTAGTACTCCAGATTTCAATAGAGGAACTGCAAGAGCAGTCTTCTGCCTATTGCTACACTCGCAACTCTCAAACATTGTCTCCATCTCAGAGATCCGGTTCATGACTTCCACCGGCGTCGGGCTTCCGGATAGACTCGGTGGCTTGGATGCCATGAAATCCTTGTATTTGCATCCACGTCCATCATTTCCTCCATCCTGGTGGTTTTGCCTAACTATCGGTGGGTTGGCTTGACCAATAGTCCCACTGTAGTTTCCTTCTTCAGTCTGCCCTTCGTTCAACTCGGGCTGTTCGAGCTGAATAGTCGCTTCCTCTCGATTTTGCTGGAGCAAACGCCTGGTTTCCTCCATTTGACGATCCAACATTGCCTGGATCATCGCTTGCACTCCGGCCATCGTTATTGGTCCGGCAGCGGCTTCCACAACTGGTATTTGCTCGATCACGGGGGGTTGGTGTCCGTTCCCATTTGCGTTTACGTTTCCGCTACGGGTCCTTACCATCTTGATCTATATACCGAATAAGGTGGATTTAGATCTTTATTTAGGAGAGACGTTTTAAATCGTCCTTATCACTCCGACACGTTTACATGCTAGTTCTAATATCGTAGTCGTACGTTTAGAATCCTAAACACATAAGGTTCCAGATCCGGTCGGCAACAGACCATAGATCCGGAACAAAATAACAGCATATCATGCATAAAACATTTAGCACATAAAAGCATTTTAGGCACAATTCCTAAAATAAGCTAGTGCTCACACCTCACAATCATCGCTTAGCATTCTAAGTTTAAGTCTAGAAATCCTACAAATTCCTAGTTCGCTTAAACTAATGCTCTGATACCAACTGTGACATCCCCAAAATCACGGCCAGAAAAGACCGGTTTTGTTTATACTTTATTTCAAAATCAGAGTTATCTTTTAATAAAAGGGTTGCGGAATTTGTCCCAAAACAATAATATGATAAAGATTTATCAAAAGCATTTCCATAGAAATGTATTTCATTAAAAGACTCGGGATGTCATGTTCGTACAGATCAAAAGTATAAACAATACAATATAAGCCTTACTACATTATTTCATATCTACAGGCCTATATCCGTAATCCCTCGTCCAAAACATCACACCTATGCTCATGCGCCACTACCTGTAATGCATAAAACTGAGTGGGTCAGGCTTGGGAGCCTGGTGAGCACATAGGGTTTTCAACCCACAATAAGTTTATTAATTTCATCAATCAACAATAACCTGATTACCCGTTCCCGTTATCCTCACTTTACGTCCCTAAACACCTATCATAAGGGACCTAGCCTAAGGATCATCATCGGGACGGACACTACTGCTAAGGGGATTCCTCAGCAATAAATGTCCTAATAGGCAACCATGTGGGGGATGGAGTACACCGGTGAACACATCGTTCACAACACCTACAGGTTGCGAGCCTGCTAGTGTTCCACTGGACTGTCTAGAAGAGTCCGTGGTCGTCATCTATACTCCGCTAGATGACTGGATCAACAACAACAACATCGAGGCCTCTCATCATTTTATCACACATCACCTATTACATCTACCCATGTTTTACCCCAACATTTTCGTAGATATAAAATACATATACATTTTAAATCATTGAAAACATGTATAACAACGTTCATCTAGCATAGATAGCAAGTATTCAGATAATATGCACACATAGCACGTAATTTATATAAAATACTTCATATCTATGTGTAAGTTGAAGGTAACTATGCACTCACCGGAAAAGGTGGTGATTCCGAACTCAGACAGCGCTTCGCTTCTTAAAAAGAATTTTTCTTCGACGAAACCTAGTATTATTACCACTAGAGTTTAGTTTATTATTCGTCGAGACTAATTAATAGTCTAGCTATTATTATTATTATTATATAAGCGTCAAAAAATACTTATATAACCCATAATAATAGCCCAAGTATTTATTATAAGTTCCTAATAACGTTACTATAATTAAATAAAAGTTATATTAAAAATAGCGTAGGCGTAGCTCACTTACAGCGGGTTTTATAGAAAACCGGGCTTTGCTTGGAGCAGCGTTCCCGAGCCGAAAAGCTCTTCTTCTCAGAGCCTTCGAGCACTCCGGGGCTTCCGCCTCGTGCTAGGGAGGTTCCCTAGGCTTTTCGGGGGATTTCGGGGCTAGAGAGAGGTTCTAGAGAGAGAGAGAGAGTAAAGAGAAGAAAGAATGGGAAAGGTGTGAAGAAAATGAGGGTGGGAGAGGTGGTATTTATAGGGTGAAATGTGGCTGAACTTGGTGCCACATGTCACCATCTGGTGGCAAGCCTTGGGGAGAAAGCAATGGCCAAGATTGTGCCACATTACCCATTTTCGCACAGCACACTTCCGACTTCTAAAATCCGTAACTTTCACATACGACCTCCGTTTTTGACGTTCTTTATATCCACGCGTAGGTAATAATAAGATCTACAACTTTCATTTTGACACCGTCAGCTAATTCTCGAACGATCTTAAATTTAACAGTACAAGGAGATTATACTGTTAAACGTCTGCGTAAAATTAATAACTTTCTACATACGGACTTTGTTTTTGTCTGTCTTTTTACCGTTGATTTCCTATTAATGAGATCTTCAACTCTCATTTACGTTGCGTAAGCCAAAAACCGCTCGAACTAAAATTCGAGTTTCAGGTCGTGCACTGCTAAGCCGAATCTTAGAAAAATCATAACTTCTTCATACGAAGTCAGATTTGGGCGTTCTTTTTATCGATGTTCTTAGTTTAACATATTCTACGACTTTTGTTTAGATTGCTAAGGCTAAAAAGTCTTCTATCGTAAATTCACTATTTACGTCTCCCGGTATCGTGCCGGTTTTGTCGTAAAACTTCGGCGGGCCATAACTTCTTCGTTATAGCTCGGATTTCGGCATTCTTTATATGTACGGAAACCTTGAGACATATTCTACAACTTTATGTAGAGATATCGGGATTATCTCACACTTTAATTTTGACGCTCATTTTTATTCTTTAGTAATTATACATTTATAATTAAATAATAAACACATAAACACACATAATTCACATAATACTCAAATATTTCATATTTATTACTTCAAAAAGAGTTACAATAGTTGACCTAGACTATTACATTGACAAAAATGCTTAGCCCTGAAAACCCGGGCGTTACATATTCCATCTTGGAATTTAACTTCATTAAAGACCGAGTCTAAGCGTCGCATCGTGCGATGAGAGGTCAATAGAGCACGACCCATCGATTTGTTACAATAGATAAATGAAAGTAATTATCCTGAGAAGAAGGAGTCCACAATAAGGAATTATTTGGTAACTTGAAGGTTACGATTGAAAGTACAACATAGTATGATAAGCAGATGCAAGATTGGGCATCTTCTGCGGTCAAGAAAGCCATAGAGTTAAATACTCTTTCAAGGAAACATAGAAGTTACGGTTATTACCTTGGATGAATAAATAACGTGTGGAATCATTATGCAAGTGCTATTTCATTGATGATTCCGGGACGTAATCATCCTAAGGGGGAGATAACTGTAACGCCCGTAGATCCGGGCTAGTCAATTAGAGACGTTAAGCGTCAAAAATGACTTTTTTATGGAAGATTATTTTGAAGAAATAATCTTAATTAAGTTATAGTATATGTTACAAGGTTTCCGTGCATATAAAGAACGCCGAAATCCGAGTTATAACGAAGAAGTTATGACCTGTCGAAGTTTCGCGACAGAACCGGCACGACACAACGCGGCGTAAAAAGTGAATTTACGTTAGAGCGATATTTAGCCTTATCAATCTAAATGAAATTTGTAGAATACGTTAAACCATGAGCGTGCATAAAAAGAACTCCCAAATCTGACTTCGTATGAGGAAGTTATGATTTTTCAAAGTTTCGACTTAGCGGTATGCAGCCCGAATGCTCGATTTGAGATCGAGCGGTTTTTAACAGAAACAATCTAAATGAGAATCAAAGGTCTCGTTAATAGGAGTAAAACGATAAAAAGATAGGCGAAAACGGACGTCGGATAAAGAAGTTATGATTTTATAACGGAGTTTTCCTGTCCCGACCTACTAAAAATAAATAATAAAAATAAAGTCAAAACTAGCCGACGGAGTCTAAACGAAAGTTGTAGATCGTAGTCTCACCTACGCGGGGATATAAAGAACGTTGAAAATGCAGTTCGTATGAGGAAGATGTGAATTTTTGAAGTTTATTAACTATTTTCAATATTTTATTTACATATAAATTCCGATATTATCCGAAGGGGGGGGGGGGGGGGGGGGGAGTCAGCGATCTTATCGCCGTTACGCCCAGCGTAATTTAGAATTACGCCCAGCGTAATTCGTGTTCCAGCCCCCTATAAAATGGTGTCGAGGGCAACCGACTTGTTTGCTCATTTCTTCCCTTTTTCTCGCGTTTTTGCATCGTTTTTCGTGCAAGAAATATCTCGAAGCCCCGATATCATTCCCGAGCCCCGAAGCAAGTCCCGAGGCCCCGAAGATCCCGAGAAGTGCGATTCCCGAGCCGAAGCTTTGCCCGCGAGGAGCCCGGTTTTTGTGAAGATCTTCCAGATCTACCAAATAGTACTAGTTCTACAAGTCGTAGTGCTGTCCGATCATCTTCTGATCAAGTGAGTGTGTAGTTACTTTCTTCTAACACATAAATATTAAGTATTTGCTATAAAATACGTGCTATGTGTATAATATAAAGTTGTTTATATGTGTGGGTGTATAGTCCCTTTCATAAACACGGGTATAATACAAGTATTGTTTGACTGTATTAAGTATATGTTTGGATGAGTGTGTAGTTACTTTCTTTTAACACATAAATATGAAGTATTTGTTATAAAATACGTGCTATGTGTTTATATATTGTTGTTTATTTGAGATGAGTGTGGGATGGATGTTTTATATAGTTTTTAAATGAGTTAAACTGTATATGTATTTTATATCTACAAATATGTTGGGTAGAACATGGGTTGATGAGATAGTTGGTATGTGATAAAACGATGAGGTATGAAAGATGATTAAGAATGATATTGGCAGATGCACCAATTAGAGAATATCATAATACTAGCAGATACGTTTAAGAATAATATCGGTAGATGCACCAAGTAGTGAATGTCGTAATCCTGGCAGAGGCGCTTAAAGGATAATGTTGGCAGATGCGCCTTATGTAGCAATGGAAGTTTGTGCTAATTCCTTAGGTCAATCATTAGGAATGAATGAATGACGGGTAATTGAATTCCTAGGGTAAAATCCTAAGAAATAAAGAAGATAATAGGGATGGGTAATTGAGTTTATTGTTTGATGGTCGAATATAATAATTATATTATTGTGGGTTGAAAACCCTATATGCTCACCAGGCTCCCAAGCCTGACCCACTCAGTTTTCTTTGTATCACAGGTATTAATACGAAGACATATTTCATAGAGAGATTTAAAGGAGATATAAATCAATTGTGTAATTAAATGTAAGTTCTGTTTATGCTTATATGTCTGTATTGGAACATGACATCCCGAGGTTTTATTATTAAATGAAAATACATTCTCTTCGAGAAATGCTTTGATAATTTTTATCATATTTTGTTTTGAGAACAAATTCCGCAACTGTTTTCTTTAAAGATTACTCTGATTTTATAAAACAAAGCATAAACAAATCGGTCTTTTCTGGCTGTGAAAATGGGGATGTCACACATCACCTGCGAACAACTTTCCTACAACATCATCATCTTTACCGATTTGGAAACCCACTTCATTCCCAATTATGATGGTGCTATCAATTCCGTTATTAGAGGAACGAACTTCAGTGGAGATGCTATAGCTGGAATGTAATGCCTGTAGATCCGGGCTAGTCAATTTAGAGATAATAGGGGTTAAAAATGACATTTTGACAAAACATTATTTAGAATAAATAATCTTGACCAATTTGTAGAATATGTCTCAAGGGTTCCGTACATATAAAGAACGCCAAAATCTGAGTTATAACGAAGAAGTTATGGTCCGTCGAAGTTTTTTGGCAAAACCGGCACGACACCGGGGGACGTAAATAGTGAATTTATGATGGATGAATTTTTAGCCTTATAAATCTAAACAAAAGTTTTAGTATACGCTAACTTGAGAACATACATAAAAAGAACGCCCAAATCTGACTTTGTATGAGGAAGTTATGAATTTAATAAGATTTGACATTACAGTGCACAACCCGAAACTCAAATTTTAGTTTGAGTGGTTACTGTCCTACGCCACCTAAATGAGAGTTAAAGATCTCATTAGTAGGAACTCAACGATAAAAAGACAGACGAAAACGGAGTCCGTATGTAGAAGTTATGAATTTTACGCGAACATTTAATAGTATAATCTCCTCATATTGTTAAAATTAAGATCGGTTGAGAATTAGCTGACGGAGTCTAAATGAAAGTTGTAGATCTTGTTTATACCTAGACGTGTATATAACGAATGTTGATAACGAAGCTCGTATGCGAAAGTTATAAATCTTTGAAAATCGGATGATTTCCGCCCTGTGTGAGATGTCACGTGTCAGCACCAGGTTGTGCCTGGGTGTCTCCAGCTGGATAACGATGTGAGCATCATAAAATTCTCGACGTGAGTGACCCTCCATCCCCCTATAAATAAGAGGTGAATCCCTCTTCATTCCTCACACCTCCCATCACCCCCCCTCTCTCTAGAACTTCTCTCTAGCCTCGTAACCCCCCGAAAAGCCTATGGAACCTCCCTAGCACGAGGCGGAAGCCCCGGAGTGCCCGCCATCTCCGAAAAAAAGAGACTTTCGGCTTGGGAACACTGCTCCAGCGGAGCCCGGTTTTAAGAAAAACCCGTTGTAAGTGAGCTACGCCTAACCTATCTTTTGTATAGCTTATGATTCAATATAGTAATGTTGTTAGGACCTTATAATAAATATTTGGGCTATTATTATGAGTTATATAAGTGTCGTTATAATATCTTTTTAACCACTCACGGTACGGGGAATCTGGTTTAAAGTTCCGCATAGGGTTGTTGGATTTCAGAAGTGCTACACGCCAAAATGGTCCTGCCCTCCGGTGTTTTATGTATGGCCCCTGTCTGTACAAAGTGGGTGCAGAGTATTATTTAACACTTATATAATAGTAATAATAGTTAGGCTATTAATTAGGCTCGGTGAATATTAGACTAAACTTTAGTGGTAATGATACTAGGTTTTGTCCGAGGAAAATTGTGTTAAGAGTAACGAATTGTTGTCCGAGTGACGAGTCACCACCTTTTCAAGTGAGTGCATAGTTACTTTTATCTTACACATAAATATGAAGTATTTTATATAAATTACGTGTTATGTGTGCATACTATCTGAATAATTGTTGTCTATGCTGGATGAATGATTTTATACATATTTTAAAATGATTTAAATTGTATATGTATTTTATATCTACAAATATGTTGGGTAAGACATGGGTAGATGAATAATGAGAGATAAAAGATGATGTGAGTAAACATTGATAGCTGTAGACTTAGTACCTAATAAATAACATCGACAACTATGGACTTAGTGTCTATTGGACAAACACTGGTAGCTATGGACTTAATACATATTAGGTAAACACGGGTGGCTATGGACTTAGTACTTGTTAGGTGTTGGTAGCTATGAACTTAGTGCCTGTTAGATAAACGTTGGTAGCTATGGACTTAGTACCTACACTAGTAGCTATGGATTTAGTACCTGGTGAATGAACTTTAGCAACTATGGATTTAGTGCATTGGTAGCTATGGAATTAGTGCATGTCTTATAAACCCTGGAAGCATGGGACTTCGAAATGAACGAATGCAGGATAGATGACTCTTAGGATAGACCCTTAAGAGTAAGGAAGATAATGGGGATGGGTAATTGGGTTGAGTGTTTGATGTTTAAACATAATAATTATATTATTGTGGGTTGAAAACCCTATGTACTCACCAGATTTCCCATCCTAACCTACTCAGTTTATTTATATCATAGGTGTTGATATGAAGTCACATTATACTGAGAGATTAAGGAGATATAAATCACTAGTGATAATGAATGTAAGTTCTGTTTATGCTTATGTTTCTATATTGACAATGACATCCCAAATATTTTAAATGAATAAAAATACTTTTCTACAGAAATACTTTGATAACGTATTTATCATGTTTTACTGGGAACAAATTCCGCAACATTTTTATTAAAAGAGGTACTCTGATTTTTATAAAGCATAAACAAAAAAAAATTGGTCTTTTTTGGTCGTGAAATTGGGGACGTCACAGTTGGTATCAGAGCATTAGTTTAAGTGAACTACGAATAAGGATTTATTTCTAGACTTAAACTTAGAATGCTAAGCGATGATCTTGAGGAGTGTGTCCAATATATTTTACGTAGTACACTTGAATAGACACAAGCGCTAGTTTAATTAGGGAAGATACCTAAAATGTTTTTATGTCCTAAATGATTTGTGATGCTTTATGTTGTTGTTTGATCGGATCTATGGTCTTTTGTCGACCTGATCCGAAAATTTTATGTGTTCAGATTTCTAAACATTTAATTAAGGTGTTAGAACTGGCATGTAACTTTTTGGAGTAATAAGGACGAATACGCGTCTAAATCTTCCTCTATCTATATTGTTGTCTCGATACACCGAACGCCTGCTTTGGTGGATACAATGTCATGATAAAGTCTCATAGTGAATTGAGTAAATGGAGGAACCGAGAAGGCTTACGATAGTGAATGATACCTGCCGGAAGATATCGTAAGAGTGATATCTTACCTTTAGAATGCATCTAATAAATAATACGTCTAGTACGAGAGAAGAGCACGTTCGATTAGAGGAAATAAAGATTTTTGGTATAATCCATGAAGTTATCCCATCGTCAAACATTTCCATCACCAACCGAGTTGAAGCGGGATTGATGATTGAAGATACACATGGAATAAGTCCTAGTAGAGTCTAGGGAAAATTATATAATTGTTTGGACACGTTGAATGTGTTAAAATTGATTTTGTGATAATGACTTGGAGAACTACGAGACAATACGTGGGACGAGTATGAGTATATGTGAATGGTAGTAGAGGCTTATACTACCGGAAGCACATGACTCACACTTGGATCAGGGAAAGTCACAAGGTTACCAAGAAGCTAGTAATTGGTACCATTTTATTCAAGTATGTCGTTACGATCATTTCGGTAATGACTAAGAAGATGATTGTTATTCCGACTCTAGTGGTCATATCGAATAGATTCTAACTACGACGAGTATGCTAAGTGGTTTCGAGAACCAAGTTCAATGTAGCACCTAAATTAAGTTAGAAGAATTAATCAAAGCGATTAGTAGAGGTATCATGATGGTTTCTTGTAGCTAGAAATGCTACCTTTTAAGTTGTGATTAGAACATGAAGGAAGGTATAGTCTGTTCTTGAATTTGACTCTAAAAGACCCGAGTCCAAGCAATGCATCATACAATGAGAGGTCATCAGAATATTACCCATCAGTCTATTAAGATAATTGAAGGGAGAAACTTATCTCAAGGTTGTTAAAGAATGACTCTCCAATAAAGATCGAGATCGTGACATGAAGATCATGATTGTAAGTCTAACATGAGATAGAGAGCAGGTCCAAGATCGACACCACCTGCAGCCAGGAAGTCATAGAGTTAGATACTCATTCGAAGAAACATCAACGTTACGATTATTCATTAGGATGAAGAGATAACGTATGGAATCATCATGCTATCCCTGTTTCATTGATGATTCTGGGGCGTAATCATATTAAGAAGGAGATAATTGTAACGCATGTATATCCGAGCTACTCAATTTAGAGATAATAGGGGTCAAAAATGAATTTTTGACAAAATATTATTTAGAATAAATAATATTAACCAAGTTGTAGAATATTTCTCAAGGGTTCCATACATATAAAGAACGCCGAAATCCGAGTTATAACGAAGAAGTTATGGCCCGTCGAAGTTTTTCGGCAAAACCGACACAACAAAAAAAGTTGTAGTATACGATGGAGGACCTTTTAGCCTTATAAATAAATAAATAAAAATTTGTAGTATATGTTAAACCAAGAACATATAAAAAAAGAACGCCCAAATCTGACTTCGTATGAGGAAGTTATGAATTTTCTAAGATTTGGCATAACAGTGCACGACCTGAAACTCGAATTTTAGTTCGAGCGGTTTTTGGCCTATGCCAACTAAATGAGAGTTTAATATCTCATTAATAGGAACTCAACGACAAAAAGAAATACGAAAACGGAGTCCGTATGTAGAAGTTATGAATTTTACGCGGACATTTAATAGTATAATCTCCTCATATAGTTAAATTTATGATCGGTTGAGAATTAGCTGACAGAGTCTAAATGAAAGTCGTAGATCTTGTTTATACCTACATGTGGATATAAAGAACGTCAAAAATGAAGATCGTATGCGAAAGTTATGAATTTTTGAAAATATGTTGATTTCCACCCTATGTGCGATGCCACGTGTCAGCACCAGGTTGTGCCTGGGTGTCTCCAGCTGGCTAACAACGTGAGCATCATAAAAGTCATGACATGAGTGACCCTCCAGTCCCCTATAAATAAGAGGTGAATCCCTCTTCATTCCTCACACCTCCCATCACTTCCCTCTCTCTAGAACTTCTCTCTAGCCCTGAAATCCCCCGAAAAGCCTAGAGAACCTCCCTAGCACGAGGCGGAAGCCCTGGAGTGCCTGCCGGCTCTGAGAAAAAGAGTCTTTCGGTTGGGGAACGCTGCTCCAACAGAGCTTGATTTTGAGAAAAACCCGTTGTAAGTGAGCTACGCCTAACCTATCTTTAGCATAGCTTACGATTTAATATAGTAATGTTATTAGGACCTTATAATAAATATTTGGGATATTATTATGAGTTATATCAGTGTAATTATAATATCTTTTTAACCACTCGCAGTACGGGGAATCTGGTTTAAAGGGCCGCATAGGGTTGTTGGATTTTAGAAATGTTACACACTAAAATGGTCCTGTCGTCCGGTGTTTTATGTCTGACCCTTGTCTGTACATAGTGGGTGAAGAGTATTGTTTAACACTTATATAATACTAATAATAGTTAGACTATTAATTAGGCTTGGTGAATATTAGACTACACTCTAGTGGTAATGATACTAGGTTTTGTTTGAGGAAAATTGTGTTAAGAGTAACAAATTGTTGTCCGAGTTCCGAGTCACCACCTTTTCAAGTGAGTGCATAGTTACTTTTATCTTACACATAAATATGAAGTATTTTATATAAATTACGTGTTGTGTGTGCATATTATCTGAATAATTGCTATCTACGTTGGATAAATGATTTTATACATGTTTTAAAATGATTTAAACTGTATATGTGTTTTATATCTACAAATATGTTGGGTATGACATGGGTAAATGAATAATGAGAGATAAAAGATGATGTGAGTAAACATTGGCAACTATAGACTTAGTGCCTAATAAATAACATCGACAGCTATGGACAAACACTGGTAGCTATGGACTTACCTATTAGGTAAACACGGGTGGCTATGGACTTTGTACTTGTTAGGTGTTTGTAGCTATGGACTTCGTACCTGGTAGCTATGGACTTAGTGCCCATTAGATAAATGTTGATAGCTATGGACTTAGTACCTACACTGGTAACTATGGATTTAGTACCTGATGAATGAACTTTAGCAGCTATGGATTTAGTGCATTGGCAGCTATGAAATTAGTGCATATCTTATAAACCCTAGAAACAAGGGACTTCAAAATACACGAATACAGGATAGATGACTCTTAGGGTAAACCCTTAAGAGTAAGGAAGATAATGGGGATGGATAATTTTGTTGAGTGTTTGATGTTTAGACATAATAATTATATTATTGTGGGTTGAAAACCCTATCTACCCACTAGGTTTCCCAACCTGACCCACTCAGTTTATTTATATCACAGGTGTTGATATGAAGTCACATTACACTGAGAGATTAAGGAGATATAAATCACTAGTGATAATGAATGTAAGTTCTGTTTATGCTTATGGTTCTGTATTGACAATGACATCCCAAATGTTTTAAAATGAATAAAAATACTTTTCTACGGAAATGCTTTGATAACGTATTTATCATGTTTTATTGGGAACAAATTCTACAACATTTTTATTAAAAGATGTACTCTGATTTTTATAAAGCATAAACAAAAAAAAAATCGGTCTTTTTCTGGCCGTGAAATTGGGGATGTCACATGGAAGAATCTAAAATAGATATAGTTTTATTCAAATCAAGAGAAAATAGTGTAGATTTTGAAGAGCACTGAATTAGGATTGTTGGGAGGATTCACCGAGAGGGGGATCGAAGATTCTGTGGGGAGTGATTAATGAGGCAAAAGATCGGTCCACCTTTCTTCTCTTTCCAGTTGAATCACCCATTTCAAAATCTGGTATAGGATCTATGTGGTTCGGTTTTCTATTCGATGGAGTGGATACAACATTTTAATCGGGTTTAATTATATAGGGTCCAAGTAACTTTAAATGGGCTGTGCCAAAATTAGGAGAAGGTAGCCCAGTTGAACCCACCACGATCGAGATGTGTAGGTATGTATCACCGTCGTTTACATCGGTATTATGCACATCATGATTGAAGATTTGAACACTGGGAGTCGAAGCATCTCCAACATTTAATGTTGTCTCCGAAATCCCAATGCATGTCGTGCCTAAGTTTGTCACAACAGAAAGGGACACACAGCCCGTTTCTGCAAGGAGCCTGCAAAGCCTATCACTCAAGTTTCCAGTGCAGGTATAGGCCAGACTTGCTACGGCTGTGGCGAGGTGGGCCACTACAGGACGAACTGCCCTAAGTCAGCAGGCACCGACGGTGTGGGACGAGTTTTGACTACAGGCCACGACGAAGCTATAGCTGACCCAACTATAGTTGCTGGTACGTTCCTCCTCGATAATTCATATGCATGCATATTATTCGATAGTGGAGCGGAGAGAAGCTTCGTGAGTCAAAACTTTATTCACTTACTTAAACCTAAACCTAGCAAACTAGAAAAATCATTCACTGTAGAGATGGCCAACGGAAAAACTGAAAACACTAACTACATATACAAGGATTGTACGTTAACTTTAGACGGTCATTTTTTTTCAATCAATCTCACACTGGTTCCTATTAAAAGTTTCGATGTCATAGTCGGCATGGATTGGTTAAGTCTTCTTCGCGCCGACATCATGTGTTTTGAAAAAGCAGTTCGTCTTAATCTCCCTAATAACGAAACATTAGTGATTTACGGCGACAAATCAAGTACGAACCTTCGTATCATTTCGTGCATCCAGGCTCGAAAGTCTTTACGGAAGGATTGTCGAGCATTCCTAGCGCACATCGTCGATACAAGCCAGGAACTAAAGGACATCAAGAACATTCTAGAAGTACACGACTTTCCTGATATCTTTCCAGAAGAACTACCAGGATTACCACCACAACGCCAAGTCAAATTTAGAATCGACTTAGTTCCAGGGGCTACCCCAGTAGCGAAATCGCCTTATCATCTAGCACCAGTAGAGATGCAAGAACTTTCCAGTCAACTTAATGAACTCCTGCAAAAAGGATTCATGAGACCAAGATTCTCACCTTGGGGAGCACCGGTCTTGTTCGTAAAGAAGAAGGACGGATCGTTCCGTATGAGCATCGACTACAGAGAGCTGAACAAACTTACTGTCAAGAACCGTTATCCTCTACCCCGCATTGACGATTTGTTTGATCAACTTCAAGGAGCAAACTACTTCTCGAAGATAGATCTACGATCCGGATATCACCAATTACGGGTACTTGAAGGGGATATTCCTAAGACAGCTTTCCGAACTCGATATGGACACTACGAATTTGTCGTAATGCCATTTGGATTAACCAACGCACCAGCAATATTTATGGACCTAATGAATAGGGTTTGTCGTCCCTACTTAGATCAGTTCGTCATCGTCTTTATCGATGATATACTTATCTACTCCTGAAGTAAGGAAGAGCATAGTCAGCACCTACAAAAAGTCCTAGAAACACTGCGATCAGAGAAACTCTATGCGAAGTTCTCTAAATGCGAATTTTGGATTCGAAGAGTCGAATTTTTGGGCCATGTGGTTAGCGAGAAAGGGATACACGTGGACCCCTCCAAAATCAAGGTCATTGAGAACTGGTCGGCACCAAAGAGACCTACAGAAATTCGTCAATTTCTAGGTCTCGCTAGCTATTATCGCAGATTTATAAAGAACTTCTCTAGCATTGCGAAACCTCTTACTACATTAACCCAGAAAGGTGTGGCCTTTGTCTGGGAAGCAAAACAAGAGAAGGCATTCCAAACACTGAAACAGGCCTTGTGCACTGCACCGTTACTATCCCTCCCCGAAGGGATAGAAGACTTCGTAATGTATTGCGATGCGTCAAATCAAGGACTTGGTTGTGTTCTTATGCAAAGAGGGAAAGTTATTGCTTATGCCTCCCGACAGCTTAAGACACACGAAGTGAACTATACGACACACGATCTTGAGTTATGAGCAGTGGTATTTGCTCTGAAGATCTGGAGACACTACTTATACGGAACAAAGAGTACTATATTCACTTATCACAAGAGCCTTCAACACATTTTCGATCAGAAGGAACTCAACATGCGACAACGACGATGGGTTGAGTTACTAAATGACTACGAATGTGAAATTCGTTATCATCCTGGCAAGGCCAACGTGGTAGCTGACGCCCTCAGTTGAAAGGAATACACTGGTCGGAGGGTCAGATCTCTGACTATGACTATCCATTCCCACTTATCCACACAAATTAAAGAGGCACAAATGAAAATGTGGCGGGTGAATCCCTGCGGGGAATGGAAAAGAATCTAGAAGTCTAGGGTGGCGGAGCATATTATCTTATGAACCAAATCTGGACGCCGAAACATGGTGGGTTCAGAGACATAGTAATGACTGAAGCACACAACACGAGGTATTCCGTTCACCCGGGTTCAGATAAGATGTATCTGGATCTTAAGAACTTGTACTGGTGGCCTAACATGAAAGCAGAAATTGCTACCTTCGTAAGTAAATGTCTTACTTGCGCTAAGGTTAAGGTCGAGTATTAGAAACCTTCAGGATTACTACAACAACCTGAGATACCAGAATGGAAATGGGAGCGGATTACTATGGACTTCATAACCAAGTTGCCCAAGACAACGGGTGGACTCGATACCATATGGGTCATCGTCGACAGATTAACCAAATCCGCGCATTTCCTACCCATCAAGGAGACTGAGAAAATGGAAAAGCTTACAAGAACGTACTTAAGGTAAGTAGTGCGATTGCATGGTGTTCCGATATCCATTATCTCCGACCGAGATAGTAGATTCACTTCCAGATTCTGGCAGTCACTACAAGGTTCCCTGGGTACTAAGCTAGACATGAGTACAGCCTACCACCCCCAAACAGACGGGCAGAGTGAGAGAACGATACAGACGTTAGAAGATATGCTGAGAGCCTGTGTGATTGACTTTGGAAAGGCATGGGATATCCATTTACCCCTTGTCGAATTTTCATACAATAATAGTTATCATACAAGCATAAAGGCTGCTCCGTTCGAAGCCCTCTATGGTCGAAAGTGCAGATCCCCTTTGTGCTGGACTGAAGTTGGCGATACCCAGTTAGCTAAAGGAAGAGTTCCTGAAAGCACTCTCACCGGTCGGGAAATCATACGAGAAACAACAGAGAAGATCATTCAGATTCGTGAACGATTGAAAGCCTTTAGAGACCGACAGAAAAGCTACGCTGACCAAAGGAGGAAACCTTTGGAATTCCAGGTAGGAGACCATGTTTTATTAAATGTCTCACCGTGGAAGGGTTTAATACGCTTTGGAAAGCGGGGGAAACTAAATCCAAGATACATAGGGCCTTTCGAGATTCTTGCCAGAATCGGCCCTGTGGCTTACAAGCTTAACCTACCGCATGAACTTAGTAACATACATCCAACCTTCCACGTCTCAAACTTGAAAAAGTGTATGTCCGATGAGACTCTTGTTATTCCACTCGACGAAATCGAGATCAACGAGAGCCTCAACTTTGTGGAAGAACCAGTAGAAATCATGGACCGAGAGGTCAAACAAACAAAACAAAGTCGCATACCCATCGTGAAGGTTCGCTGGAACGCCAAGCGGGGACCTGAATTCTCATGGGAACGCGAAGATCAGATGAAACAAAAGTACCCTCATCTCTTTCATGTTCACTACTGTCCTTACTACTTTAAATTTCGGGACGAAATTCCCTCTAACGGGGGGATGATGTGACAACCCGATATTTCAACTCTTTGTAATGGCCTAATAGGTCAAGTATTCTAACCATTTTTGAGTTAATCAAAATAAACGTTGATAATATAATGTCCAAAAAGTTTCTATTTAACTACCTACTATGTTTTATGTCATTAAACCGGGATCGTACGTAAAAAGAATGCCCAAAACCCGGCTTCATATTTTGAAATTAAAATTTTTCCAATTTCGGCTTAGCAACAGACAACTAAAAACTCGAATCGGAGATCGAGCGACTTTTGGCCGGAATGACCTAAACGAGAATCGAAGGTCTCGACAATGGTAATTCAGCGGTAAAAAGTATGGCAAGAACCGACGTCAGATAAAGAAGTTATAAATTTTTAAAGAAATTCTTTAATCAAGTCATTTTAATAAATAAATAATAAAAATAAATTCGGAATTTGCCGACGGAATCTAAACGAAAGTTGTAGAGCGTAGTCTCACCTTCACGGGAATATAAAGAACGTCGAAAACGGAGTTCATATGAAGGAGATATGAATTTTTGAAGTTTGATAATTAATTTATATATAATTTTTATTGAAAACTTCGGTATTATCCGAAGTCTGAGTCACGCAAGTACGCCCCGCGCACATGAGTACGCCCAACGTACTCGAGGCCACGGCCTCGGATCGTCCACGTCGCCCCTATGCGAGCCTACCCCCGTCCCATCCGAAGTGCGAGGCAGTCGAGAACTCGGTCATGTGTGACGTACGCGTACGCCCCGCGTACGGAGGCGGTTCCAGCCTCCTATAAATAGGATGCGAGGGTTCCTGGAAATTTTTGCTCATTCTCTCTCTCTTTTCTTGCGTTTTACCTCGTTTTCCGTGCCCGCACTACCCCGAAGCCCTGGTCGTTTTTGTGCAAGTCCCGAAGGTCGATTTTACTCCCGAGATTCCCGAGAATCCCGAGAATAATCCGTTTCCCAAGATGAAACTCTGCCCGGTTTTCCATCTCGCTATCTTCAAACTTTCAAGTGAGTTCATACCCCTTAATTAACCCTTTTAATATTCTAAACGCTTTTATATGCTTTCTATGGGGGGAATACAAGTAAAACACACGACTACTATCAGGTGTTATATATAAAGATTATTATACACTTTTATTAAGTGAAATCATGTGTGATTTATGAAACTTTATAGGGAACTCCCGTATACAAAAATATATTACAATAGCATTTTACCTTTAAAACTATAAATGGTTGTAGTGCATGTATAAACTAAACATTTTCTTAGACTTAAAGTATATTGTGTCTATCTTAGACTCTACAAAAATCTATGCTTTCATAACAAGTGATTCATTTTCTAGATATTCTAAAACAAACGAGGCACGTTTTTAGAAAACTATAACAGGTATAGCTTTATGAGGATATTGCTAACTTTTACATACTAGAAACACGATTTTTGAGAAATCACTTTCAGGTACAATAACAAACGAACATTTCAACACGTAAATCTGTTTTTATACTACGGTTCTGTGAGACATTTACTTCACGTACGTTCGAGTACACATTTCAAGTCTTGTATTATATACCAGAATCCCTTGGAGGGGGAGCATGGTGTTTGTGTATAGATCTATACGGGCTTGACAACCCGCGCCCTGACTGTTAGCTACAGTCCACCATTTGGGGTGACAAACGTCATAATATTCCAACGCCTGAAGAACGTTGTGTATAGGCAATCCGAGTCAATAGTATGGTTATAAAGCTCACAGATGGTATTAAAAATACATTGATTTACGAGGATTTTCAAACATATTGGTTACTTCTACATTTACAAACATTTTGGAAAACGAACTTTGGTCTGGAAGGAAGACTACTTTTATACTAGTAGAAAATACAGGATTTTCTAAACACAAACAAACAAGGACAAGATATTTTGTTTCATACAAATATTGTCATTAAATACTTATGAAACTCACCAGCTTAAATGCTGATCTACTCTTTCAAAATTACTTGTATGTCCCAGGGATTCAGTAACTACAGGTATCATTATGCTTTTGATGAAGAGATGTTGCGGCGCCAGTTTAATCTTATATTTTGACATCATATTTGTAATTGATTTTGAACATGTAATGTTTGACAAATGTAAACTTTCAATTATATACATATATGATGGTTGTATTGCTTTCTTTACTATGTATTCACTTGTTACGCTACCACATGAAGTCATCCGCCCCCGAACGTTTCCGCTGTTCAGGTTTGGGGGTGTGACAACTAGCACCCCAAACATTTTGCGGTGGCCGATGAGAAGGATGAGTGGGAGGAGGATAAGTCGGAGGATCTTCGAATCTATCATTTGATGTAAATATCTCCCTTTTATCTTTCTTCTGGTATTTTGAGATATTAACTTTGAGAATACATTGCCCACATTTCACCCTTTGCATGGATTTTTCCAATTTGACTTCATCCAAAACACCTTCAAATTTTACAAATCCAAAAAATGTACCTCATTTGTCTTTTTTTTTTTTTCCGGGGATATAGACATCTGAGATTCTTCCAAAAGGTTTGAAAGCTTCTTTTAAGATGAATCTGCTTGTTCCATCAGGAATGTTTATGACATAATAGGATGATATCACCTTTCTTGAGTTGTGGTTGTTCTTCCTTCCTCTGACCTGCGTCCATTCTCCTTTCTCAGATGTACGACCATCCAACATCCTTTGGAGCATTTTGATTTCCCCTTAATTCACAAATAAAAAACATCGAATATATATATTAAAATTTAATTTTACAAATTTATTTGAATCAACGACTATGATTTCACATAACTAATAAAAGTATCTCTTAATTATTAATTTATTTAAAATAATTGATTAATAATTTTAAGTTTTTATTATAAAATTTTAATTAATTTTATAACCATGGTTCCTACGGGTTATATATATATATATATATATATATATATATATATATATATATATATATATATATATATATATATATAGGGTTAGGTTCATTTGAGACCACCTATTTTTTGTGAGACCGTGAGACGCATTTTTTTATTTTTTTTATTTTTTTTAGTTAATTCATGTTCCGAAAATGATATTTAAAAAAATAATTTTTTGATTTTTCCATTTATTTTGCATTTTAAAATTATTTTTAGAATATGTACAGTGTAATATTCTATTTAGAATATTTCACGTATTTTAAAAAAAAATAGATTTTTATTTTATTTTTTTTATTTTTTTTTATTTTTTTTAGTTAATTCAAGTTCCGAAAATAATATTTAAAAAAAGAATTTTTAGATTTTTCCATTTATTTTGCATTTTAAAATTATTTTTTAGAATATATCAGTGTAATATTCTATTTAGAATATTTCAAAAAAAAAACGGAATTTTTTTTTATTTTTTTTAATATTTTTTTTAGTTAATTCAAGTTCCGAAAATAATATTTAAAAAAAGATTTTTTGGATTTTTCCATTTATTTTGCATTTTAAAATTATTTTTAGATTTGGTCTCACGGTATCACAAAATTAGAATGGTCTCAAATGAACCTGAACATATATATATATATATATATATATATATATATATATATATATATATATATATATATATATATATATATATATATATATATATATAATTGCGTAAATATGCAAGCATTTGATGGGAAATTACTTCAGAAAATAGTGATGCTTTGGAGATACTCTTAAGGGTAAAAATGGAAATATTGGAGATTTACGTGGGTCCAATGAAATAATGAAAGATCATTTATGATATTTTGGTAGAAAAGGAAGTTTGAATCATTGTATCCAAGATCATTAGTTTTTATATAAGAATTAATATAGGTCATACTTAACAATTTTTTTATTATACATAAAAATTCATGCATTATATAGTTGTATTATATAATATTTTAAAACATCAATTGTTGTTTATGAAAAAAAAAATTATTATGTACAGATCAACTCCTTTTTATATAAATATAATGAATTATTTTTAAATAAACAATGATTTAAGACATAGTAAATTGTTTTGTAGATTTAAAGCAATTAATTTGCTGAAAAGATGGCCCAACTTGTTTATCTTGATTTTCAATAATTATTTATAATGCCAAAAACATTAAGAGGTTGAATATGACCGATCAATATGCTCACTAAAACCCCAAAGATACATCAATGAATTATCCATAAAAATTTCCTCCTATCAAATATGGTTAATGACTTAAGAGACGAACTACTTTGGAGGCAATAATACAGAATATTTCGGGCATATTATTCCAAAAATAAAAAATGCAAGAAAAATAACTTGGGGAACAACAAATGATTAATTCTTACTTGTGTTTATGAAGATTGTAATCTTTCGCTAATAGATCCATTATTATAAATTAAGTAACGGGATTTTTTTAGGAGCCACAAACTAATTTATTTTTAAATTAACAAATATGTCTTGAACAAAACTTGATCTCATGTTTTTAAACTACAATTACAAAAAACGAAGTTTCTTAATTTATAATTGCAGTTTATGTTGAATAAATTTGTTGGGTGTATTTGGCATGTTTTTAAAAACTTTTTGTTTTTAGTATTTCACAAAACTTTGATTTAAACCAAAAGCTTTGTTGAAGAATACAAGATTTTAGCTTTTAGTTTAAATAAAATATTTCAAATTTAGAAGCAACTTCATGTAGCGTTTAATAATAAAATTATCGGGTTTCTTAATCAGTTTTGCAAGGATGTCATTAAAAATATATTTATATATTTATCCTTTTTAAATAATAGTCATTTTATGTATTTTACATATTTCTAAAGCTTTCAGTTAAATTTGTCAAATATCCGTATACTAAATAAAAGTTATAGCTTCTTGTTATCAACTAATTTTTTCGAAGATGAAAAAAACGTTTAGATTTTATTCACGTTTTGTGAGTTTTATCTAAAGAAAAGGAGAATGAGTAATTTAAATATGTTTTTTGTTATGGAAAATTGAGTAATCTAACTTTTTTTTGTGGTTTATATATATATATATATATATATATATATATATATATATATATATATATATATATATATATATATATATATATATATATATATATATAGGTTCAGGTTCATTTGAGACCATTATAATTTTGTGAAACCGTGAGACCAAATTTAAAAATAATTTTAAAATGCAAACTAAATGGAAAAATCCAAAAATTCTTTTTTTTAAATATTATTTTCGGAACTTGAATTAACTAAAAAAATAAAAAATAAAATTTAAAAAATTTTAAAAAAATCCCGTTTTTTTTTTTTGAAAAATACGTGAAATATTCTAAATAGAATATTACACTGACATATTCTAAAAAATAATTTTAAAATGCAAAATAAATGAAAAAATCTAAAAATTCTTTTTTTAAATATTATTTTTGGAACTTGAATTAACTAAAAAAATAAAAAAAATAAAAAAAATAAAAAAAAATCATATTTTTTTTAAAAATACGTAAAATATTCTAAATAGAATATTACACTGTACATATTCTAAAAATAATTTTAAAATGCAAAATAAATAGAAAAATCAAAAAATTCTTTTTTTAAATATTATTTTCGGAACTTGAATTAACTAAAAAAAATTTAAAAAAAATAAAAATAAATAAAAAATGCGTCTAACGGTCTCACAGAATTAGACCGTCTCACATGAACCTAACCCTATATATAAATTTCCAGAAAGTCCAGTTTTAGCTGAAAATTTATTTTTGGGAGAATTTCATATATATCCTTGCAAACTTTAAATATTACGTTAATATCCTTATAAAATTTAATATTACATATACGTCCCCTTAAAACTATAGAATTCACGTCTATATCCAAATTCATTTATTAATTAGGATTAAACCTATTTAATATTTAAAAACTTATCTAAAACTCAATATCTCATATAATATTACTAAAATATCCCTCCAAATTAAATATTAGAATGAAAACCAATTTATTAACGATTAAACGAATTAAATTAGGATTATCTTCCGTATCGTTTCTTCTTCTTTTAGGTTCCTAAATTTAAAGTATAATAATACAAGACAAGCTTGTATGGACACATATAGAACATATGGGTTCGAATGATTGTGAAAATATGAAGTATATTACTATATTATGTAGCAGTTTTACCTTTAACACATCCATTTCCATTCTAGTTTTTAGAAAACTCATTTTGGAATTTGAGCCAATTGTTGAAGAAGAACACATAATTATCGATTTGAAGCACAAGACTTTAGATGTATGTAAAAAATTAAAGAATCCATACAGCAAAATTAATCGATCCATACAATCTTTTTGGAAAACTCATTTCTAATCAAGTGATCTATCATATTCTCTATTGTTTCCTATTCTATTTATCTCAACCAAAGCTTTCATTTATTATCATATTTAGAATTCCAAAACCTAAACCTAAAAGGAGAAAAGCAACGCATGAGATTCTAATTAAATTGGTTCAACGTTAAATTTTATTTAGGAAGGACAGTTTAGTATTATCATATAATATTTTCTATTTTAGATCAATTTTTAAGTATTAAATTTGTTTAATCCTAATTAAAATATGAATTTGGATATAAACGTGAATTCTATAGTTTTAGAGGACATATATGTAATATCAAATTTTATAAGGATACTTACGTAATATTTAAAGTTTGTAAGGATATATATGAAATTCTCCCATTTTTAACTTATTTTTGTGGTTTGTTTGGTTCCCTTTTCTGTTTGTTTATGCAGAAAAAATGAGGAAAAAAAGGGGACAACAAATTCCAAGAGACCAAGAGGAATTCCCTTGGTTTAATTTTCCTCAATTTAGGTCTAATAAAACTTTAATTGAATGGAGAAATAAGTTGGAGACCTTGAGGAAGAAAGAAATCTACATAACCAATGAGGTCAATTAGATCTGGTTAGAACAAGTGGGGTTGGAAAGTGAGATAAACCCTTACTTGACAAAAGTGTTTGTGAATAACGAGGTACAAATTACATATGATGATTGTCGAAGACTATTCCAAATTCAAGAGCCCGTATATAAAGAGTTGTACGTAGAGTTTTATGTGACAATCTGATTTCTAGGAGGGGATGTTTATTTTGATACAAATATGTTGACCTTTTGTCTTTGTGGCGAGTACCAAGAGTGTTGTATGGACGAGTTAGATTGGAGGATGGGTTTATATGATCAATCAGTGGTCATGAATGAGGCCTTTAGTGAATTTTTGGAAAGTTTTCACAAGGTGTTTCGAATGGTGTGAATGCTTCCAATTGGTGGACAACAATTGAAAACGGGGTTTATATACCATCAACTGCACAAGAGGCAAGTATTAGATCACCAATCCACCGCCTCATCCATAGGTTTGTTTCAAACACCATCAACATGAGGAAAGATGATGATAAGGTGACGAGTCTTGATGTCTTTTACCTATGGTGCATCATCATGCCCAACACTTTCTATAATATCCCTTATTGTTTGGTAAAATACTTAGCGGACGAGGGAGTTAAGGATCGGAAAACCTATATGATTTGTGGAGGTATGTTTGTGACTAGATTGGCAAGGTCTTATGGTGTTTTTGAAAGGGGAGTCGGGAACTACTTGACTATGATGAAAACACCCTCTTTTAGCCATATTCTCTACAATAGGACTAGGATTGTTGAGGATTATGGAAGGGGAAACTTTGCTATCCCCGACGAAGATGAAGTGGTAGCACTGGAAGAGCCAGGTAAAAGGGTAAGGCCTCCACAAGCACACGTGCATTAGGACCCACTGGTTATTCCTATGGAATATGAGTTGCCTATGGATCCGTACAATATGGAGTTGAGAGCATATCAAGATGATATAGGTCGTAGTTTGAATCAGAACAACATGGCCCTTGAATATATGATGAGCCACATGAGTATACCTCACAATGATTCTTTTACCACTACCCTTACATTCGAAATTGGGATGAATGTTGGAGGGCAAGGCAAGGAGGTGCCTGTGGGAGTGGAACCGGAGGAGGATATGATGAGGATGAAGAGTGACTATCCTTTTTCTTTTATTTGTGATTGATTTGTTCAGATAATTTTTATTTTTGCTTGTGTGTTTATTTGTTTGTTTTGTGATGGTTAAAAACTTCTAGTTGATTAAGGGTAATGTAGGAATTCTAGTTTAATGATTATTTTCTTTTTTATTATTTGGTTTTGTTTTTTTATCTTTGTAGAAGTTTGGGGTGAGAATTGATCCAGTTAATTAAAGCGTGAGAGATTTAAAAGTGAGGGGTCGAGTTGATTATTAAAAGATTAGAAGATTTGAGTGAAATTATGAGTCTTATGCTTTAAATAGTTCAAAAAGAGTCTTGTTGATGAAGTAAAAAGGAGGTGTATTACCCCAATACCCTCCTTGAACATAAAATCAAATCTGGAGCAGAAAGGAAAAGTTGCCCATATATAGCTGAAAACTCGTCGAGTACACACTTCAAACTCGACGAGTTCAGGAAAAATTTCGTGTTTTTCTGCTGAGTCACGATCCAACTCGACGAGTCTCCGCTTATAACTTAGTGAGTTGCTCAGTTTCTTATTTTCAAGTATTTTATTCGATTCCAATCAAGGCGCGCACTATATACATTTATGAAGACCATTTCTAGGCGATTCAAAGAAAATTTTCCTGCATATTTAGAGTTGTCAACCACACTAGACTTATGACACCCAAGGCATGGATGAGCTATTCCTATGCGAAAGTCAGCTGACAAGAAGAGTTTCAACCTCGCAACTACTATCTCAGGGGAGTCTGAACCAATTCTCTCTTTTTTACTTTTATGTTCTTTATCATGCATAACATGCAATGGGGACATTGCATAAATTAAGTGTGGGGTAGGGAGTTGATTACATTAGTTACATTAGAATCCTTGGTATATTTAAAAAAAAAATTGCATAAAAATTGCTAATGTTAAATTAGAAAATTTTGGTAAAAACAATTAAGATTCCATACTAGTATTTTGTTTGATAATTCTATGAAAACATACTTAGTTGAAAACATAAGTATAAATCATATTATTTAATTAGTATTTAATCATAAATTAATTTAGAATTAATTTCGGGATTAAAGGAATTAATTAAAAGTGCAGGGACTAAAAGTACAATTGTTCAATAGTTGAGCAAAAGGGTCCAAAAGCTTCCTAGGGAAGGAGATGGACGTGTGTGTGTGTGTGTGTGTATATATATATATATATATATATATATATAATATTTTATTTAGATAAAGCTTATCCTTGGTATCCTTTGTGCACTATATAAAGGGTTCTTCACCCTTAGAATTTCGTCCATCCTTTCCAAGTAGAAGAATCTAAAATTTCTCTCCTCTCTCATCTCATCCTCTTGCTAAGTGTGTTTGTGAGCCATTAGAGGTGTGACACTTGTGAAACTTGCTCTCAAGCTTCAAGAACTCTTGGATCTACATTGTTATTACTACATAACAATCAAATGTATGTCTACTATCTCTTAATATGAATTTCGAAAATAGTAGGTAGTTCCTAGGGTTTGTTCTTTTGTGTTCAATATTTGCATGTCCAATAGAGAAAACATAGATCTTCGCAATTTAGGGTTATATGCACACATATGATTGTTTGTTATGCTTCAAACCCATTACATAAATCATTGTTGGCTTAACAATAACCGTGTAAAATTTCCCTATAAGTTTTAGCGATACCTTATCACACTAGATTGTCACCCTTCACTTTAATCAACATGCCGTGATGTGTTGTGAACCATTTTATGGATTATAGATCACAAGTACTCAAAACTCTTATTTGTGTGTAGAGCTTGCTCATGTATACTTACATATATTACATCATTATTGCATTTTTTGCTAAAATTGCACTAAATATACTTTGTTTTAATTATGTCGATCCAAAACTTTTTTTTTCAAAAGTAGTCATCCATGTGGACAAACCTAACTTTCAACTTACTCATAGACCCGCACACCAACACAATATCCTCAATAAAATGCATAAACTAAAGTATCTCTCTTTTAATATCGTGAGACATCTCAAATAAGGTGAGGGTGAAGATGTACAACTTATCAATTTTAATGTCATAATCATTGGTTGCCTTTACTGTTGTTTCCTACTACTATAATTGTTTTCTCCTCTGTTGCTATCTCATGATCACTAGGGGTGGCAACTCTTGACCCAACCCGTAACCCGACACGAACCCGACACGAAAATAAGCGGGTTAGGGTTGAGATTTCTGACCCGTCAACCCAATAACTCGCCAACCCGTTTATTTAATGGGTTGGGTTGGGTTACCAGTTTGGGTTCGCGGGTCAACCCGCCAACCTGCCTAATATATTTAATTATCTATTTATTTTATTTTTTAACAATCTAACATCATATTATACTATTAGTTTCTATTTATCATATCCTTAAATTTTAATTTGGTATTCGTTCGTAATTTCGTATATCATCAGCCATATGTTTGGGCAATGTGGCATTGTGTTGTGGGCTACTGTTGGGCTTGTGTCTCATGATCCCATCATCCATCTTTGACCTTAAATCCTTGAGTGTTGACTGTTGAGTCCTTGTGCAACCAGCCATTAGGTATTTGCGTGCCTTAATAAAAAAAAAATCGTTCCTCACCCGCTCCAGTCTCCACATTCACAAACGATCGAACGAAGGATAAAGATTAAGGAGTTAAGGACCGATCTTCGATGGAAGCAACATCACGAACTCACGATTTAATCACTCATCGAGCCAATCGTCACCCGCTCCTCATTCGCTCATCGCTGTCCGTACTCACTCTTGTCAGTTTTGACGTTTTCGACCCACCTTCCTTTCTCTTTACGGTAAGTAACAATCTACACTCTACAATATGTTTGAACAATTGCACTTTTCATGAATGTTTTGATTTTTAGAGTTTTATTTGGATGTTTATGACTTTATGTTTAATGTTTATTTTGGATGTTTATGAATTTATGTTTAATGTTTATGACTTTTAGACTTCATTTTATTTGGATTTTTCAATTTTATCTTAAAATGTGTTGCTTATTAAATGGGTTATACGTGTTTGGTTCGACCCACTGACATGTGAAGCCGCCAACCCATATATTTATACGGGTTATATGGGTTGGGTTGGGTTGATGTTTCCAACCCATCAACCCGTGACCCGATAACCCGCCAACCATATATTATATGGGTTGGGTTGAGTTTCTGAATTTCAACCCGCCAACCCGCCAACCCGTGACCCGCCAACCCGAACCCAACCCAATTGCCAGGCCTAATGATCACAACCTTGCCTACAACCTCCCCCACCATTGTCGTCTCCTAGGCCGACAATCCTTGCAATCAGCACCTATTAACCTACAACCAACAACATGTCACCTACCTATGTTGTTTGGCATATCATCAACCTCAACTTCCATGCATCCAACCTCTTTGTCCCCTTAAACCTCTTATATACAAAACCAACGGCCACCCGCCTAATGCATCTCCTCCAATTGTCATCCCTACTTCTTCCCATCCATTTCTCCTCCTGCAACGAGAAGAGTCACCATTGGACTTATGAAGAAAATTCTCATATCTATTAGCCCAACAGTCCCATCAACTCTCTCATCATCTAATATTCTATTATTCGTTTGTAATTGTATGATTAATCTATATGAAGTGAATATTTAATGCATTTAGGATATGCATCCATGACTTTCTTCGATAGATAATCATTTTATAGAAACATTATAGAGAAGTTGACTAGATGTATCACGTAAACATTGTCTTAGACCAAAGAAATGTAGATTCTTTATCTTTACCCATATAATGGTGAATTTTGGATAGAATCCAACCGAATTAAAATTGTCAAGATATAACACACTATAAACATAATTGTAACGACCCAATTTTCACGTCCAAAAATTTCGTTTTTAAAACATTACTTTAGAAAATGTAAATAAATAAAAACATTGTATGACCAAACTACATCACAACATACACCATGTTCAAAAGCCAAGTCATACAACCAATCGAAACATCAGAGTATAAATCCCAGGGAAATCTAGTAAATGCGGAAACCAATGTGTGTGCATGATGTGCCGCTACCGAGCCAGCTCCTTCCCTTTCGATGAAGAGGTACCTGAAACCAAAACTGTAAACTGTAAGCACAAAGCTTAGTGAGTTCCCCCATCGTACCACATACCATACAATACATATCATACATACTGCCAGGCTATTCTGGGGTGCCTGACTACCCGGTACGGCCATTCTGGGGTGCCGACTACCCGTGTCAAGCCATTCTGGGGTGCTGACCTACCCATGTTGAGCTATTCTGGGGTGCTGACTACCCTTCGGTCCTAACAACCGAACCTTGGGGACTATTTCACCCCCTACTACCACCATCACATATATCATAACACAAACGTAATATCAGACATATCTGGGGTGTCTGACCACCCTTCGGTCCTAGCAACCGAACTCTACTACTATCACATACAACATATCATGCCAACATATAACATATCAGGTAGTAGCAAACCTAGATGATATCACAAAGACAATCATCTTGATGGGTTTTAGGTAAAACAAATAACCTAGAAAACAATTCCTAAGTTCACATGCAACCTACTTTGGATCTATGTTTTATCTATTGAACATACAACTTTGAATTGCAAAACAAGAACCCAAGAGGAGAGAGGCCATAATCAAAATTTACAAACTAGGGTTTAGTAATTACATACCTTTCAATTTTTATAGTAAACAATTGATGATTCCCTTGATCTTGATCTTGATCTTCTTGGAAGCTTAGCACCACTAGTGTAATGCCTCTAATGGAATCACACCCAAACTAGCAAGAAGGAAATTAGAGGAGAGAGGGAAGAGGGAGTATGCAAAATTTCGGCCCTTATGGTTTCTTCAAAAGAAAAGAGTGACCAAGACATGAACCAGGAGGCTCCTTATATAGCTGAGGGATCTAAGGTTTAGGGGAAACCCTAGTTATCCTTTGCTTAGGGCCTAAGCAAACCCAAGGGCCTTATCCAAGCCCCTATGGACGAAATTATTAGGGTTTGCACTAAATATTTCGTCCACCCTTATCCAAGGGGGTTCTAGAGCCTTCCACTCAACTATTAGATAATTGCAAACTAGTCCCTGCATCTTATAATTAATTCTTTTATCCCCGAAATTAATTCTAATTAATTTCTGGCTAACAATTAATTAAACAAAATAATTTCTTATTAATATATAAATCTTTTAACATATTAATAAATTTATTTATATTAATTTATTAATCTTATAATAAATTAATATCTCTCCTTTCATAATTTCCTTATCCGGTTGTTAGGTTTGAGGGCAACCCAAAAGGACTGTGCTGCTATCAATTCAAGTACATACCAATTATAGTTATGGGCTTAGACACCTAATCCAACACATCTAACATACAACTCCTACTGGTGGGTCGGCATTGTGGCCTTATACCTACCGCTACTGGAAGGCAACTCACCTCGGAGTAGCTGCTGATCTTCGTGGGAATAGTCTGACTGCTGCTGCTGCTGTTCCGAAAATCCTCCGGCTGTATTCCCACCAAACACTTAGCCAAAAACTGCTAACTGACCTTTGGATAAAATGACCATTTTACCCCTGATCATGCCCTAAGTCAAAGTCAGAGTCAACTTCCAGTTGACCCGACTCGCCAAGTTGGCTCGCCAACTCGCCGAGTCCATGCCCAAACGACTGTCCTGAATTCTGTTTTTACTCGTCGAGTTAGGCGTCGACTCGACGATTTCTCCTTCCAAACTGATGTTCAAGTCCTTCATCCTACTCGTCGAGTTGTATGAACAACTCACCGAGTTGTATGAACAACTCGACGAGTTCATCTTCATCTGATGAACAAGTTATATTGTGACTCGCCGAGTTGTATGAACAACTCGCCGACTCTGATCTTGATCTAAGGAGATTGCCTTGAACTCGCCGAGTCTGGGCATCGACTCGCCGAGTTCCACTATGGGTGAGTTTTGGCTTCCAACTCACTGAGTCCCTCCTGACTCACCACACAACTCAACATAACAAAAAGGGGACAAACCCGGAGACTCGCGACTAGACTCGCCGAGTCAGATAAGCGACTCGCCGAGTCCGCTCCATGCAAGAGCTAAAAATGTGATTTTGCTCGAATGCAGTCCATGCCATTCGTAGATCTGGGCTCCTAGAGCATGAATAACACGTAAAGTTTCCAACTTTATGTGTAAATATCCATCTATGTGGTTTTTAGGGTTCAAAATGCACCAAAAGATTAAATCTAAGGTTTATATGCAATATGGGCTCATAAAGGTAGTAGATCTGAGCTCCTGGAGCTCAACTATGCTTAGATCTAGGGACCAATCAACTTATTTCGAAATATGATGCACATACAAGCTTGGAAATGAGCCATGAAGGACTTTAATGGGGCCATAAACATGGAGACAAGGGGGAAAACGAGCCATTCCTTAGATATCACTCTGAAATTGCTCACAAGTGCTTGATCTCCTCTTCTTCTTCTTGATCTCCATCCCTACTCACTCCAATCTTCAAGAGGACACACCAAATGGCTTCAAATCCACAAAACAAGGCTTAGAACGAGGTATATGGCTCTTAGGGTGAATGTGGGATGGCTTGGGGGTGGAAAGGGGATTAAATAGGGTGCAAACCCCTGAAACTTAGGGTTTCATCCAACAGCGGTGACTCGCCGAGTCCAGGATATGGACTCGCCGAGTCGCCAACTTAAACGTGTCCCGGGTCTCGTCCCTACTCGGCGAGTCGGACCTATGACTCGCCGAGTCCAAGGCTTAAAAAGGAAAATACTCAATTAAGATTTACATACCAGGAACCAGGTGCTACAAATCTCCCCCACTTATTTTAGACTTCGTCCTCGAAGTCTGCTGTTCGATCCTGGAACAGCTCGGGGTAATGCTCCATCATTTCATCCACCGGCTCCCAAGTCCACTCCAAACCCTTGCGGTGCTGCCATTGCACCTTCACTAACTCCACCCTTTTATTTCTCAAATCCTTCGACTTCCTGTCGAGGATTGCGACTGGGCGCTCAATGTAATTCAGGCTGTCGTCAACCTGAATATCCTCCAACAACACAACTGCTGAATCATCCACTAAGCACTTCCGCAGCTGAGAGACATGGAAAGTGTTGTGGATCTGGCTGAGCTCGACCGGTAGATCCAATCTATACGCCACCTTGCTCACCCGGGCTACAACCCTGAACGGTCCGATAAATCTCGGGCCCAATTTGCCCCGCTTCCTGAATCGAATGACGCCTTTCCAAGGCGACACCTTCAGGAGAACCATATCCCCGACTTGGAACTCCAAGTCGGATCGACGCTTGTCGGCGTAACTTTTCTGCCGACTCTGAGCAGTCTGAAGCCTGCTTCGAACCTGATGTACCCTCTCGGTCGTCTCGAGCACCACCTCGGTGCTCCCCATGACCCTCTGGCCAACTTCACCCAAGCATATCGGGGTTCTGCACCTCCGTCCGTACAACATCTCGAATGAGGGATGGTCAATACTCATGTGGTAGCTGTTGTTGTATGAGAACTCAGTGTTAGGTGCATTTCATGTACCCATTTTGTAGCATTATTTCATAAAAGTACATTGCATATAGGCTTAAACTCATGCATTTTGCATGTTTTTCGGGATTTTTCATGATGCAATTTCATTCAAATATTTTTGTGATATTTCAGGGACTTTTGGAGGTAGGATATTGTTGGAGGAGGTAAATAAAAGTTGCGGACAAAATTTTAGGACTTGCAGAGCACCGAGGAGCAAGATATCAAAGAAATGAGGATTTTGTCTTTATAGACGTTTACACGGCCGTGTAAATGGAAGCCTTGCGTTTACGCGGACCGTGTAAATGTAGATTTCTGCGCAGTATATTTTTGCGTTTACGCGGGCCGTGTAAATGACAGTGTTAATTTACGCGGGCCGTGTAAACGTAAATGCGGGTTTTAAAGCAGTTTTTCACCATTTTTAAAGGGGGGGGGGGAACCAATTTTTTTAAGAGGGGGTCGACTTTTGGAGTAGAGAAGGCGATTTCTTGAGGATTTTGGAGTTGATTAACACTTGGGAGCATTTGATTTCATTTTGTAAGAACTTTAATTTCATTTTCTAGATTTGTGATCTTGTTTTAGTCATGAGTGGCTAGAACCCTAGTTTCTCCAACTTTATGTCTTGAATTTTTAGTTGTGATTTCACTCTTGTGATTTGATGTTTACTTCCAATTCCTACCTAGTGAATTTGATTTTGTTTCAATTGAATGTTTGATTCTAATTGTAATTCTTATTGGCCATTTGAATTAGGGTTAGGTCATTCAAGTTATCTAATAGCAAAATCCGTAATTGTTTTGTGAATTGGACTAAGTAACAAACACTAAATTGATTTCCATTGAATGAATTTAGTGTAAATCTTATTCACATACTCTTAAACTCCCAAGCTTGTGAGGAGTATTGGGTTTTGTTGGGAACATTCACATAAATCTTATTGCAACCTTTTGATTTCTATCTAAGAGCTTGTTTAGACTTAAATTAGAAGGTTAGGTTATTTTCAAAGAGCTTGTTTTGAATTTGACAACTTGGTGAATGGGAAGTGTTAGAACTTGTTAACACTTTCAAGTACCAACTTAGGTGAAATTGAGTAGATATTATTTCATCATTGGAATCACATTGTTAAATTGTCTTGCATAGAATTGGAGTTATCACAAATCCTGAATTTGTTTCATTTAACTGATCATTTACGTATTGCTTTATTCACTTGTTTAAATCATTGCATACAAACCCCCCCCCCCCATTTATGTGAACATTATTGTACCTTCCGCAAAAAAAAGGTATAAACACTTGTCCCGTGTCTCTGTGGATTACCCTACTTACATTTTAGTACATTATTAGTGCATAGTAGTAGTGTTTAAGGAGTCATTTGTACCCTTTATTTGTTGGGTTTGACATACCTAACACTCAGCCAAGGGAATATAGGTATCCCAGCTACCACCGAAATCTAACACACATGCCCGCAACATATCCTCCAAAGTCTGGATGGTCCGCTTGCTCTGACCATCCGTTTGCGGGTGAAAGGCGGTGCTAAAATGCAAATGAGTGCCCAACTCGTGATGAAACTTTTTCCAAAATCTAGAAGTGAATCGCACATCTCGGTTTGATATCACTGACACCGGCACCCCGTGCCGCGCTACTATCTCCCTGATGTAGATATCGGCCAACTTTTCGGCCGAGATGCTCTCCTGGATCGGAATAAAATGGGCGCTCTTGGTCAATCGATCCACGATGACCCAAATCGAATCTACTTCGCGTGCAGTCCTGGGAAGCTTTGTGATAAAATCCATTGTGATGTCTTCCCATTTCCACAACGGGATGTCCAACGACTGCATCTTCCCATGCGGTCTCTGATGTTCGGCCTTGACCTTCCTGCAGGTCAAGCACCGCTCGATGTACCATGCCACATCCCGCTTCATGCAGGGCCACCAATAATCTAGACAAAGATCCTTATACATCTTCGTCGCCCCGGGATGAATAGATAATCGGGACTTGTGCGCCTCCTCCATCAAGATCTGGCGCACGCCTCCGTGATACGGCACCCACACCCTACGGTGTAGTGTTAATAGTCCTCGACTATCATAATCGAAGGAGGAAACCTGACCCACCACACGCTCGCTCTTCCGATGTTCCTCCTTGATAGCCTCCTGTTGAGCCTCCCAAATCTGCTCCAACAGGGGAGTCACCACAGTCATCCTCATGCAAATATCCCTGATCGGTGCCGCCTTGCGGCTAAGCGCATCATCCACCACGTTGGCCTTTCCCGGGTGGTAAAGGATCTCACAATCATAATCCTTCACCACGTCCAACCACCGACGCTGCCTCATGTTCAGATTCGGCTGATCCATGAGGTACCTCAAACTCTTGTGGTCCATGTAAATGGTACACCGAACCCCGTAGAGGTAATGCCGCCAAATCTTGAGGGTGAAAACCACCGCCCCCAACTCCAAATCATGCGTTGGGTAGTTCGCCTCGTGAGGCTTGAGCTTCCTCGAAGCGTAGGCAATGACATGCCCCCTCTACATCAATACCGCGCCCAACCCTGAAATAGACGCGTCACAATAAACCACAAAATCCTCTATGCCCTCTGGCAGGGCTAAGATCGGCGCCTCGCACAATCTCTGTCTCAGTGTCTCAAATGCTGCCTGCTGCTTGGGTCCCCACTGAAAGACCATGGCTTTCTTCGTCAACTGTGTCAGGGGTACATATATCTTGGAGAAATCCTGAATGAACCTCCGATAATAGCCTGCCAATCCTAGGAAACTCCGAATCTCAGATGGAGACTTCGGAACCTCCCATCTCATCACGGCCTCGACCTTGGCCGGGTCGACCAGAATCCCGTTCTGGTTGACAAGGTATCCGAGAAATTGCACCTCGCGCAACCAAAACTCACACTTGGAGAACTTGGCATACAAGCTCTCCCTCCTCAGGGTCTCCAAAACCTCTCTCAGATGCCCCTCATGCTCCTCCCGCGTCTTGGAATAAACCAAGATGTCATCGATAAAGACTATCACAGACCGATCCAACATCGGTCTGCATACGCGGTTCATGAGGTCCATGAACGCGGCGGGAGCATTGGTGAGCCCAAACAGCATCACCACAAACTCATAGTGGCCATAGCGCGTCCGAAACGCGGTCTTCTGCGTATCCTCCTCCCTGACCCTCATCTGATGATAACCCGAACGCAAATCAATCTTGGAGAACCAAGATGCTCCCTGAAGCTGATCAAAGAGATCATCAATCCTCGGGAGTGGGTAACGGTTCTTCACTGTTACCTTATTCAACTCCCGACAATCTATACACATCCGGTGTGACCCGTACTTCTTCTTAACAAATAGAATCGGGGCTCCCCAGGGTGAACTGCTCAGTCTAATGAATCTCTTGTCTAGCAGCTCCTGCAGCTGCGTAGACAACTCATGCATCTCGGGAGGAGCCAGCCGATATGGTGCCTTGGCTATTGGTGCCGCACCAGGAACGAGGTCAATTCTGAACTCCACTTGTCGCTCCGGAGGTATCCCAGGAAGCTCCTCTGGGAAAACATCTGCGAAATCTCGCACCACTGGAACCTCGCTCACAGTCGCACTACCCGCCTCCCGGGTATCCATCACGTACGCGACATATCCTGCGCATCCCTGCTGAAGGTAACGTCTAGCCCTCGTTGCTGAACATACAACGGGTCCGCGCTGTGGCCTCTCGCCATGGATCACTAACTCTCCCCCACTGGGGGTCCTGACTCGCACTAGTTGCTGCGTGCAATCTATCACCGCCCCATTAGTGCTCAACCAGTCTATACCTATGATCACCTTGTTCCCACGCAACTGAATGGGAACCAAATCCACCAAGTAGCGCTCCTTGAACAAACGCAACACGCAGTCCCGAAATACCATCGATGCTCGCACCGATCGATCATCAGCAATCTCTACTTCCAAAGGGCAATCCAGCATGCCCGAAAACTCAGGAAACTTCTTGCTAAGCGCAAGGGACACAAACGATCGGGATGCACCCGAGTCGAACAACACCTAAAATAGGATACTGTTCACATGGAACGATCCTAACACATATACATATACCGGGCACATATAAATATCATAACATCATATAAATAAACGAGAGGGAAAAGAATCATACCCGTCACCACATCGGGTGCTGCGCATGCCTCCTCGGTGGTCAGCTGGAATGCTCGGCTCCTCACCACTGGGGCATCTGCCTTGCCCTGCCGGCCATCTGTGATCCGCAGAGTCGCTGGAGTTGGCGCCTTCACCGGCGCTGAAGCTGTCAACGATGGACAATTAGCCTTCTTGTGGCCCCTCTGTTTGCAGTGAAAACACAGCAACTTCGATATCTAAATAATTGCTGCCGGAGCAGTGCAATCCCTGCTATAGTGTCCAGTCTTGCCGCACTTGTAGCAGCCTGATGATCCCATCCTGCACGCCCCCTCGTGCGGCCTGCCACATTTCCTGCAGTGGCTCGGTCCTGACTGGCCTTTCGGCCTACCATCTGATCCCTTGGGCTTCTTCCCTGAAGCCCCTCCTGCCTGACCCTCTTCTGCCTTCCGTTTCCGGATATGCTCCAAATCTATATCCCTTTCCCTCGCATTGGCAATCATGGAGTCCAGGGTGGGGCAAGCTGAAAAACTAAAGTGCTCCCGGATATCGGCCCGGAGCATGTCATGTTAGCGGGTCCTCCTCATGTCCTCATCACCCGCATATTGGGGCACCAACAGTGCCCTCTCCCGGAACTTGGCGGTGATCTCCGCCACAGTCTCAGTCATCTGCCTCATATCCAAAAACTCCCTGGCCAGCTGCTAAAGCTCGACAGTCGGCGCAAACTCTGCCCTAAACCTGGTCACAAAGTCCGACCAGCTCATAGCCTCGATAGTTGAGGCTCCCAAAGAATCACCCACTGACTCCCACCAATCTCGAGCTCAGTCTCGTAAACACCCTGTTGCATACCTCACCTTCGACCCCTCAGGGCAGAAGCTAGTCAACTGCGCAGACTCGATGTCTGCAATCCACCGCCTGGCAACAATAGAGTCCTTCACCCCGTGGAAATCCGGCGCACCGCTGCCCCTGAAGTCCTTAAAGGACAACGTGCGAGATCCCGACTGGTCAGATACCATGTCGCTCCTGAACGCCCTGAGGCAATCCTCCATCAACTTGATGATCCCTTCCTTGATCGACCCGAAGATAACGGGGGTCGACTCAAGGATACCACTGGTGATCTCTGACGCGATAAACTCGCGTAGCCTCTCATCTACTGGCTCGGAACCTGATCCCGAACCCGATCCCTCTCCTGAACTGCCAACTGCTGGTCTCGGGCGTAGTACCACCATTCTGAAATACAAAGAAATAACAACTGTTAGAGATACTGATACCCCTGGAGGGATCCCACCCACTACTAGTTCCCTAGTCTTATCTTAGCCTTCCTCAGTTCGGGTACGGATCCTCTGCTTTCAGTAGTACGGGCCCATACTACCTTCCACATCTATCCATACCTTCCCCAAAGACCGCCTCGACTCGACCAGGTCCCTTCCCATACTGCTGATCACTGCTACTCATTATCCTAGGCTTACCCTAGGAAACCTCTAACTCCACCCAACCCACTCCTCAGCTGCTGAAGGCCTCTTGGTGATGCCAATTAACTATTACCTGAATACAATCACATGCGCTGAGGCTCGGATAATCCTTCGAGTAAGGGACTCATCTCTACAACGATTAAGACTCAAACAAGAGCTACGCAATAGAGTCAAATCCAACACTCTGAGATTATTCAACCCTGATCACATGTGACTTAAATGTTTCACCTAACAGTTAACTCCCATCACTTCAAGGCCCACATAGCACAAAGCAAACAACATTTGGATGTAAGAAAAACAATCTTAAGTAACTCTATCCTCGAAGAAAGAACTGAACTAGCATACAATGCTAAACTCGTACTATCAGGAATAACCTAAACAGGCTACCCTACTGCTGTCTACTCAGCTCTAGCATGCAGCTCTTTCATATACTGAAGCACATAAAGCAGGCACATAAGGCATCACTCCTAGATCCTTAGTCCTATTCTAGCAAGCTATTCTACAGAAACTGATAAACATAAATAAACTTGTATGGGTACATTAGGGAATACTTACTTGAGCTTGGTCGGTTGCGCACATCACACACATTATTCTTTCTTAAAACCCTTTACTTAACCCTTTTTGAAAACATTTTCTCTTTCCAAAATCTTTTAATCCCTCGATTTGAGTTCAAACACCCCCGAAGGTGTGTCCGAATCCCTCAAACCAGGGCTCTGATACCAACTTGTAACGACCCAATTTTCACGTCCAAAAATTTCGTTTTTAAAACATTACTTTAGAAAATGTTAATAAATAAAAACATTGTTTGACCAAACTACATCACAACATAAACCATGTTCAAAAGCCAAGTCATACAACCAATCGAAACATCAGAGTATAAATCCCAGGGAAATCTAGTAAATGCGGAAACCAATGTGTGTGCATGATGTGCCGCTACCGAGCCAGCTCCTTCCCTTTCGATGAAGAGGTACCTGAAACCAAAACTGTAAACTGTAAGCACAAATCTTAGTGAGTTCCCCCATCGTACCACATACCATACAATACATATCATACATACTGCCAAGCTATTCTGGGGTGCCTGACTACCCGGTACGGCCATTCTGGGGTGCCGACTACCCGTGTCAAGCCATTCTGGGGAGCTGACCTACCCATGTCGAGCTATTCTGGGGTGCTGACTACCCTTCAGTCCTAAAAACCGAACCTCGGGGACTATTTCATCCCCTACTACCACCATCACATATATCATAACACAAACGTAATATCAGACATATCTGGGGTGTCTGACCACCCTTCGGTCCTAGCAACCGAACTCTACTACTATCACATACAACATATCATGCCAACATATAACATATCAGGTAGTAGCAAACCTAGATGATATCACAAAGACAATCATCTAACATACAACTCCTACTGGTGGGCTGGCAATGTGGCCTTAGACCCACCGCTACTGGAAGGCAACTCACCTCGGAGTAGCTGCTGATCTTCGTGGGAATAGTCTGACTGCTGCTGCTATTTCGAAAATCCTCCAGCTGTATTCCCACCAAACACTTAGTCAAAAACTGCTAACTGACCTTTGTGTAAAATGACCATTTTACCTCTGATCATGCCCTAAGTCAAAGTCAGAGTCAACTTCCAGTTGACCCGACTCGCTGAGTTGGCTCGCCAACTCGCCGAGTCCATGCCCAAACGACTGTCCTGAATTCTGTTTCTACTCGTCGAGTTAGGCGTCGACTCGACGAGTTCTCCTTCCAAACTGATGTTTAAGTCCTTCATCCTACTCGCCGAGTTGTATGAACAACTCGCCGAGTTCATCTTCATCCGATGAACAATTTATACTGTGACTTGCCGAGTTGTATGAACAACTCGCCGAGTCTGATTTTGATCTAAGGAGATTGCCTTGAACTCGGTGAGTCTGGGCATCGACTCGCCGAGTTCCACTATGGGTGAGTTTTGGCTTCTAACTCACCGAGTCCCTCCTGGACTCACCACACAACTCGACAAAATAAAAAGGGGACAAACCCGGAGACTCGCGACTAGACTCGTCGAGTCAGATGAGCGACTCGCCGAGTCCGCTCCATGCAAGAGCTAAAAATGCGATTTTCCTCGAATCCAGTCCATGCCATTCGTAGATCTGGGCTCCTACAGCATAAATAACACGTAAAGTTTCCAACTGAATTATGCTCAGGGGACTTCCATCCCGACAGGGTAAACCTTTCGGTCCTACCCACATCAACCTTAAGGTCCATATTACAACGCCTTCTGGCCCATAACATATTCACCTTCCGGCCCATATCAAGCATATCATACATGGCACATATAATGATTAACTTATCACACATAATGCATATATCTCATATCATATTCGACCTTCCGGTCACACAGTCAAACCCTTCCGGGTACAGTATAGTGAGAAGACTCACCTCGTATATCTCGATAACTCACGAACCTTGGAAATCACTCGTGCTCGAACCCCCGAGCTATAATCCTCCTATAACATCATATATGTCTAATTAATACTTTTACCACTAAGGTTGACTATCCCTATCAAGTCAACACTGGTCAACTCTGGTCAACAGTCAATGGTCAATTTGACCGGACTCGGCGAGTGCACTAGAGCGACTCGGCGAGTCTAAGCGTTTTCACCAACTCGCAAGGATTTCCCTTTGACACGTCGAGTACTCCCCTGACTCAACGAGTTCCACCTGGTCATGAATCGCAGGGCCACCGCGACTCAACTCGCCGAGTCGCAAGGACAACTCGGCGAGTTCCAGCTCGACTCGGTCCACCTGTCAGTCCCTCTCTAACTCCCCGTGACTCACTGAGTCAACCATAACTCGGCAGGACCACTCACTAAGTGGTTAAGGACAATCTTCATGCTACTCGCCGAGTCTGTTCTTCAGACTCGGCGAGTCCATGCCATGCATTGACTCAAACTTGCTTCTAAGGTCAGATCCGCTCCATAAACTCATAGATCTGGCCCTCCTAAGCTCATTTATCACGTAAAGTCACGGTCTTGGCCACCATGCAACACTTACAAGGTTCTTTTTGGAGAAATGACCACTAATATGGTAACCCTAGCCTCCAACCCAAAAGGAAGGACGTAAAGCATAGCATTTGGGACTTTCTGGACCTGCTAAGGTCCAGATCTAGGTACCATATCTCCATGGGACCTCTCACACTTCAATTACAAAGCAAATAAGGCAAGAAGAAACCCTAGATTTGACCATATCAACATAAACACGGAAATAAGCTCTGAAAGATACCTCAAGGAGCTTCCTTTGGCGAAATGGAAGTAGATCCAAGCTCCCAACTCTTCTAGCTTGACTTTCCCCCTTCCTTTCTTGCAAAAACACACAAATTTGGTGAACAATAGCCTCTTATCTCACTCACAGGAACTCTTAACTGCTTTGGTGCTCTCAAGGATCAAGGTGGCTACAATGAAGGGCCATAAGGTCCTTTAAATAGAGCTTAGGACCGGGAAATTAGGGTTTCATTAAACAGCGCGGACTCGCCGAGTCCATCCCTTGGACTCGCCGAGTCCAGGCGCGAACCCGCGTCCAGAACCGCGACCCTACTCGACGAGTTCGAGCTCCAACTCGCCGAGTCCCCTCACAAAACACCAAAAATATGTGAATAAAAGATACCTGGAAATCCGGGTTGTTACAATTCTCCCCCACTAGAACTAGACTTCGCCCTCGAAGTCTCGCTCTGCAAATAGCTCCGGATGCTGTTCACACATCTCACGCTCCGGCTCCCAGGTCATTTCTAAACCCTTCCGATGCTGCCACTGAACCAACACCAGGGGTACCTCCTTGTTCCTCAAAACCTTGATCTTCCGATCTTTGATGACCACTGGTCTCTCGGCATAATTCAGGCTCGCATCTACCTGAATATCCTCTAATGGAACCACTGCCGATTCGTCGGCTATACACTTCCTCAGCTACGACACATGAAAAGTGTCGTGAATCTGCCCCAACTCTGCTGGCAAATCCAAACGGTAGGCTACCCGTCCTATCCGCGCGATCACACGGAAAGGACCAATGTATCGGGGCCCCAACTTGCCCCTCTTCCTGAATCGAATCACTCCTTTCCAAGGAGAGACCTTCAGGAGTACAAGATCGCCGACATGAAACTCAAGCTTGGACCGGCGTCTGTCTGCATAACTATCCTGTCGGCTCTGAGCGGTCAACAACCTCTGCCTGACCTGCTGAATCTGCTCGGTCGTTTGGAGTACGATCTTCGTGCTACCCATCACCCGCTGCCCCACCTCACCCCAGCAGATGGGGGTGCGACACCTCCGCCCATACAACAGCTCAAAGGGTGGCATACCAATGATTGAATGATGGCTGTTGTTATACGAAAACTCTGCTAAAGGTAGATAGGTGTCCCAGCTCCCTCCGAAATCCAAAACGCATGCTCGGAGCATATCCTCAAGCGTCTGAATCGTCCGCTCACTCTGACCATCTTTTTGGGGATGATATGCGGTACTAAAATGCAGTCTAGTACCCAATTCCTCATGGAACTTCTTCCAGAATCTGGAAGTGAAACGCACATCACGATCAGAAACAATCGAGATCGGCACCCCATGCCGCGATACCACCTCCCTCACGTATAATTCCGCCAACTTCTCCGCAGAAGAGCTCTCGCTGATGGCCAGAAAATGAGCGCTCTTCGTCAATCTATCTATGATCACCCAAATCGCATCGACTCCCCTTGCAGTCCGTGGCAATTTGGTGATAAAATCCATGGCAATCTGTTCCCACTTCCATTCGGGAATATCCAGCGGCTGCAATTTACCGTGTGGTCGCTGGTGCTCGGCCTTGACCTGCCGACAGGTCAAGCATCTCTCAACAAACCATGCAACATCCTTTTTCATACAGGGCCACCAATACTCCTTCCTTAGGTCCAAATACATTTTCGTAGCCCCGGGATGAATCGAGAATTTTGATCGATGCGCTTCCTCCATCCAAATAGCATGCGCACCACCCACAAACGGTACCCACATCCGACCCTGAAAAGTCATAAGCCCTCGGCCATCCGTGACGAATCCTGATACCTGACCTACAACCTGCTCCCTCTTCTGGTTTTCTGGTTTCACAGCCTCAGCCTGAGCTCCTCGAATAGTATCCAAAATCGGGGTCATTACCGTCAACCTCAAACAAATATTTTGGATCGGGGCGCTTTCCGTCCTACGGCTCAACGCGTCGGCTACCACATTAGCCTTGTCTGGGTGGTACAGGATCTCACAATCGTAATCCTTCACCACATCCAACCACCTCCTCTGTTGCATATTCAGATTTGGCTGATCCATCAAGTACTTCAGGCTCTTGTGGTCCGTGTAGATGGTACACCGAACCCCATAAAGATAATGCTGCCAGATCTTGAGGGCAAACACCACAGCCCCCAATTCCAGGTCGTGGATGGGATATCTCGACTCATGAGGATTCAACTGCCTCGAAGCATACGTTATCACATGACCCATCTGCATAAGCACCGCCCCCAAACCCGATATAGATGCATCACAGTACATAACAAAATCCTCCATCCCTTCCGGGAGTGTGAGCACCGGAGCCTCACACAATTTCTGACGAAGCGTCTCGAATGATGACTGCTGCTCCGGTCCCCATGAAAACACAGCACCCTTCCGGGTCATCCTAGTAAGAGGCACGGCAATCTTGGAGAAATCCTTGATAAACCTGCGAAAATATCCAGCCAAACCCAGAAAACTCCTGATCTCAGTGGGCGATCTCGGCACCTCCCACCTCAATACCGCCTCAATCTTGGCCGAGTCGACCAATATCCCTTTCTGGTTAACAAGATGCCCGAGGAACTGGACCTCTCGTAACCAGAAATCACACTTGGAGAATTTCGCATACAGCCTCTCCGATCTCAATACCCCAAGAATCTCCCTCAAATGTTCCTCATGTTGATCCCTAGACCTCGAATACACCCAAATATCATCGATGAATACGATCACCGACCGATCCAGCATCGGCCGGCACACCCGGTTCATAAGATCCATGAATGCAGCCGGGGCATTGGTGAGCCCAAAAGGCATCACCACAAACTCATAATGTCCATAACGAATTTTGAAAGCAGTCTTCTGGATATCTTCCTCTCGAACACTCATCTGATGATACCCTGACCTCAAGTCTATCTTGGAGAACCAAGATGCCCCCTGCAACTGATCGAACAAATCGTCGATCCTAGGTAACGGATACCGGTTCTTAACCGTCAAATTGTTCAACTCTCGGTAATCGATACACATCCGGTGTGAACCATCCTTTTTCATAACGAACAAAATCGGCGCTCCCCAAGGTGAGCAACTCGGTCGAATGAACCCCTTTCCCAACAGCTCCTGAAGCTGCGAGGATAACTCCTGCATTTCCGGTGGAGCGAGACGATAAGGCGCCTTGGCGATGGGCGCCGCTCCCGGAACCAAATCGATACGAAACTCCACTTGCCTCTCCGGAGGCACACCCGGTAACTCTTCAGGGAACACATCCGAAAACTCGCATACAACAGGAACGTCATCAATCGAATTGGGCCTCCCCGCGGGCACTCGAGTATCCATCACGTAGGCTATGAATCCATTACAGCCCTGCTGCAAACTCTGCCTTGCCCTGGCAGCCGAACAAAACGCCGACCCACACCGGGTCCCTTCGCCATAAACTGTAAGCACTCCCCCACTAGGGTCTCGAATCATCACCAGCTGTCTCTCGCAGACAATGATTGCCCCAAACTTACTCAACCAGTCCATGCCCACGATAACGCAGACATCCCCCATAGCTATAGGAACCAAGTCTATAGGGAACTCGACCCCAAAAATCTCGAGCACACATCCTCGAATCACCTCAATGGCGTATACCGCTTTCTCATTTGCTATAGAAACTCGCAGGGGTCGACTCATCACCTCCTGATCAATACCGATGTGCTGGCTAAAAGCCAACGATACAAAAGACCGACTCGCACCCGAGTCAAATAATACCAAAACAGGTACAGAATTCACAAGAAAAGTACCTACGCATATCATAATATAAGCACAATATCTTAGCATAAAGGTAAATACATGAAAAAAATACATACCGGCTACGACATCAGGCGCCGCGCGGACCTCCTCCGCAGTCAACTGGAAAGCTCTCCCACGAGCCTTCAGAGCCTCGGCCTTCACTGGCCGAATCTCGGTAAACCTGGCAGCAGGCGTAGATCCCTGGCGAAGCTGGGGGCACTCGGCCTTCCGATGGTCGGTCTGGTTGCAATGAAAGTAAACCATGAATCTCTTGGGGCAATCCCTAGCAATGTGCCCCTCCTTGCCACACTTGTAGCAAGCACCCGATCGACACACCCCCTCGTGATCCTTGCCGCACTTTCCGTAAGTGTGGCCCTTCTGACCTCCGGATCTCGAATCGGCGGACTTGGTCCGCTTGGCTGCCGGCTGAGACTGAGCCGGCTGCCGATCCACCCGTTGACACTCGGCCTCCTCCCTGGCCTGGGTCTCCAACTCGATCTCATGCTTCCTGGCATTCGCCTGAAGCTCAGCAAAAGTCTGATATGACGAGTTCGATACGAACTCCCGGATATCCCTCCTCAGCACACCCAAATACCGACTCATCTGAGCCTGCTCTGTGGACACCTGCTCGGGGCAGAACATCGCCCTCTCGTGAAACTTCCGCGTGATCACTGTGACAGAATCATTACCCTGCTTGAGGGTCAAGAACTCCTGAACCAATCGTTCCCTCTCCACCGGGGGAACGTACTCGTCTCTGAACATAGCAGTAAACCTCTCCCAAGTCACAGCTGAAACCTCTGCCAGAGTGAAGTTCGCCGTCACGAACTTCCACCAATCCTTTGCTCCCAGCGGAGCTGGTTCAAGGCGAACCGTACCCTCAGATGCTCCGGACATGAACAAGTGTAGAAGCATCCCTCGATAAAAGCAATCCATCTCATCGCAGCAATCGGATCCTGTGTCCCGTCAAACTCAGGTGGCTTCGTGTTGCTGAACTCTCGGAACAGCAACGAGTCACCTCCCTATGGTCTGGCAGCGGCCACAGCTGCGGTAGCTGCAGCGGCTGCGGCCTCAGTCAACGTGGCGTACCGCTCTTCAAATGTCTCCATCAACATGGTCTTAATAGACCCAAACATCTCCGGAATCTCAGCCCGGATCGCTGCAGCCACCTCCTCATGAATCATCTGACGAAGCTCCTCGTCAGTCACACTACTCATACCAGGTCTGTGGCGTGGTCCAACCATGATGTCTCTGAAATACAACATAAAAATATCAGAGACTCTATCGAGCATAATCGCACTCGATAACGCATCCCTACTCAGTCTCCGATACCCAGGGATTCTTACTTGGGTTGCCCACTGACCCGGTGTCTTCAGTAGTACGGGCCCAATACTACCAACTACACCGCATCAGCATTCACCCCAAGTCCTCCTTCCCAAACCCCGGATCCTGAGTACTCTATTCTTGCCATGCACTAGCTACCCACTCGCTCTCAAAGCACCTCATAGAAGCAGTTTTCCCTAGACTAAGGCATCACAAATCAGGCCACTCTAGTCCTAATATGAATACCTAGTCTACTAGCATGCGTATCATATCAAATCATATCTCATAACACATATTGTAAGAGTTATTTGGGGATTTTACCGTTCGGGTGCTGGCTGACCGTACACACTCCTTCTTCTTTGGTTGTTTCAAAAATCACTTATCAAATTTTATTGATTTATTAATTAAAATTTTCTCAAATCCCCGGTTTGAGTTCAGTTACGCCCGAAGGTGTACCCGAATCCCTCAAACCAAGGCTCTGATACCAACTTGTAACGACGTAAATTTTAAAACCAATTTTTTCATTTTACAAACATCAAAACATCGAGTAATAATTTAGATTCCAATGTAAACAATATTGTCATGACCAATTACATAACAAAGATCACAAAAATAGTTTTCCCCGAGTGTGTGTACGATCACGCCGGTGCCTTCCCACGGTCCTCGCTAGTACCTGAAACACATGACACAACATCTGTAAGCATAAATGCTTAGTGAGTTCCCCAAAATACAACCTACACACATACGCCTTTCCAGGCCCTGACCTTCCGGTCCATGTGTCTCAGGGGACTTCCATCCCGACTGGGTAAACCTTCCGGTCCTACCCACGTCAACCTTACGGTCCATATTACAACGCCTTCTGGCCCATAACATATTCGCCTTCCGGCCCATAACATAATGCCTTCCGGCCCATATCAAGCATATCATACATGGCACATATAACGATTAACTTATCACACATAATGCATATATCTCATATCATATTCGACCTTCCGGTCACACAGTCAAACCCTTCTGGGTACAGTATAGTGAGAAGACTCACCTCGTATATCTCGATAACTCACGAACCTTGGAAATCACTCGTGCTCGAACCCCCGAGCTATAATCCTCCTATAACATCATATATCTCTAATTAATACTTTTACCACTAAGGTTGACTATCCCTATCAAGTCAACAATGGTCAACTCTGGTCAACAGTCAATGGTCAATTTGACCGGACTCGGCGAGTGCACTAGAGCGACTCGGCGAGTCTAAGCGTTTTCACCAACTCGCAAGGATTTCCCTTTGACACGTCGAGTACTCCCCTGACTCAACGAGTTCCACCTGGTCATGAATCGCAGGGCCACCGCGACTCAACTCGCCGAGTCGCAAGGACAACTCGGCGAGTTCCAGCTCGACTCGGTCCACCTGTCAGTCCCTCTCTAACTCCCCGTGACTCACTGAGTCAACCATAACTCGGCAGGACCACTCACTAAGTGGTTAAGGACAATCTTCATGCTACTCGCCGAGTCTGTTCTTCAGACTCGGCGAGTCCATGCCATGCATTGACTCAAACTTGCTTCTAAGGTCAGATCCGCTCCATAAACTCATAGATCTGGCCCTCCTAAGCTCATTTATCACGTAAAGTCACGGTCTTGGCCACCATGCAACACTTACAAGGTTCTTTTTGGAGAAATGACCACTAATATGGTAACCCTAGCCTCCAACCCAAAAGGAAGGACATAAAGCATTGCATTTGGGACTTTCTGGACCTACTAAGGTCCAGATCTAGGTACCATATCTCCATGGGACCTCTCACACTTCAATTACAAAGCAAATAAGGCTAGAAGAAACCCTAGATTTGACCATATCAACATAAACACAGAAATAAGCTCTGAAAGATACCTCAAGAAGCTTCCTTTGGCGAAATGAAGTAGATCCAAGCTCCCAACTCTTCTAGCTTGACTTTCCCCCTTCCTTTCTTGCAAAAACACACAAATTTGGTGAACAATAGCCTCTTATCTCACTCACAGGAACCCTTAGCTGCTTTGGTGCTCTCAAGGATCAAGGTGGCCGCAATGAAGGGCCATAAGGTCCTTTAAATAGAGCTTAGGACCGGGAAATTAGGGTTTCATTAAACAGCGCGGACTCGCCGAGTCCATCCCTTGGACTCGCCGAGTCCAGGCGCGAACCCGCATCCAGAACCGCGACCCTACTCGGCGAGTTCGAGCTCCAACTCGCCGAGTCCCCTCACAAAACACCAAAAATATGCGAATAAAAGATACTTGGAAATTCGGGCTGTTACAAGTATTTTGTGTTTTGATCTATTCTAATGAGTTTTGTTCTCTTTGTGACTTATTTCATGGAGTGTGAAGAACTCCATGAGCTTTGGTTATTGTTTAAATTTAAAATCTAGTGATTTGGTGGAGTAAAGAGTGTATGCAAGAACTCTCGATAACTAAGAAAGTGGGTTTTGGGGCATTTCTTAGCTTTGAGCTTTAGATCTTGGAAGTTTGTGGCGTTATTATGGATAAATTTGGAAACTTTATCCATCTAAATATCATGATAATTTAGGTATGAAGGTTGGAGACATGGACTTAATGGATTCAGTTGAGAATGACACATTTTTGGACCCTTTAAGACTTAAAATTTAGATATTACTTGTTTGGACCATGCTAATGTATAAAGTTAGAAACTTTATCTATTATGAAGCTATTAAGTACCAGATCTGAAAAGATGGAAGCTTGGGCTTAAGGGTTAAGTGTTTAACCCATTAAGTTGTTTTGGCCAGTCTCCATGACGTTGTGTGTAGCTCGCCACAACGTGGTAGTGGGTTTCATCCGCGACTATTTTGTCGTGTGGCTGTCATTGTGCAGTTAGTGGTTGGCAACGACACTGTGAGCTGACTGTTAACTTTGACCTTTGACTATTGGCTTTTTGACCAGTTTGTCTTTTGGTCAAACTATGATAGAATTGAGTGTTTAACTAAGGGCTAGTTGCGTTTTTGTTTTAGGTAGCTTGTGTTAGCTGTTCTATTGCAGAGTTTTATGGTTGAGTTTCCATTGGTTAGCTCATATGATTTTCTTTTATGTATCTTTACACTGTAGTATGTATCATTTGTAAGTTAGGATGTTGAATGTTGTAGTGATCTGTTAGACATGCAAATTTGTTATGATTACATGTTTTTGCTTGTTTTTTTATGTGCATACATTGACATATTATGGTTGGGTTGAGGTGTTCCAACTATGTGTTGAATGCTAAGACACCCTGGCAGTCTAGTTCATACTGTAAACCCAAGGGGAGCGGTATGGCTCGGATGTTATAGGCTCCGGGGAATGGCCCAACTTGGATGTTGTAGTCTCCCATAGGGGTCCAACCTTGTGTGCTGGAGGCCTGGTGTGCATGCATAGTATGTGTATTATTATTTGAGGTATTTTAGGAAACTCACTAAGGTTTGGCCTACAGTTGTGGATTAAATATTTTAGGGAACACACCAATCAACATTTTAATGATTTGAGATCACACGAATTTTTCTTTATAGGACTGATTTTGAGCTACGCTTTACAAATAACGGGTTTTTTTTTTGTCTTGTACATATCTTTATGAAAATGTGTATTTATTCTAGTTCAAAAATGAAAATTTTATTTTGAAAATTGGGACGTTATATTTTCCATACCTTTACTTTTTAAATATCACTTTCACCCCCTCCACCTTTAACTTTGTAAAATGTCATTTCATCACTTCATTTTCAAAACTTTCGTGTTTATCTTCATCTCCGTAGTGTGTGCTTGTGTGTGTGTGTGTGTGTGTATATATATATATATACAATATGATTTTCCCTCGTATAATTTGTAAAATACATTTTTTACAGTTCTATCTTTTTAAGTGTTACTTTAACACATCAAGTTTGAACTTTGCAAAATGTCACTCTTACAACTTTTGTTTTCTAAATTTTTGTGTTTACCCCACGTAGTATATATATATATATATATATATATATATATATATATATATATATATATATATATATAATATGATTTTCTTCAAAATTTTCGTTCCTTAACTTAAACAATTATCTTATGTGTGTGTGTGTGTATATATATATATATATATATATATATATATATATATATATATTTATATATATATATATGTATGTATATATATATACACACACACCATTTAACAAACCTATAAATAACACACTATTTTCACCTTTAAAAAAATCACATATTTTTCTATCAATTCATCTCTATTTCTTAAAAAATGAACCCCAACAATCCCAAAAATCCAACCCCAAAATTCGATAGAAGAAAAACCAATGTTTTGAGTTCAAGTATCCCAACTCAAAACATTTTTGCCTTCAATCCATACCAACTGGTTTACGTCCCCAACTTGATGCCCTCATTCAATATCCTCCACAATTTCAATACCAAAATGTTAGATAATACTACCCCATGTAAATACCAAATGTTAGTCCAAATATGTTCAACAAGTTTGTCGTTTTTACGGATCAACTTTCACCAAATCAACCCAAAATTCTAACCATACTCTATAAATCTCAAAACCAAAGCCAAACCTCACCCATTCACTTTCAACTATAACACAAAAGCCTCGACGATTTGGACGATGAAATTACAGGAGAAACTCACCCCCCCCCCCCCCCAAACCTTACCAAACCCTTAAGGAAAACAATAAGCGCAAGAGACGACAAAACAAAAGCCTCTAGCATGGACTCCTTAAGAAGAGCTAGTGTTAACAAGCTTGGGTTGACCTTTCGAAGGATTCGGTGTAGGTAAATGGTCAATCGCATGGACATTTTTAGATCCGCATTCTTGAAAGATTTTCACATACAGTTAGGTAGAGAAGACGAGTACCGTACCAAGCACCAACTTAATTCAAAATTTCGAAGAATAGCAAAATCCATTTAAAAAATGAGTGGGTTGGGCAACAATCTAAAAAGCCAAAGGAGAAAACGGTTAGTGAGATGAAGGAATACTTCAAGAGGCTTTGCATTTTTTTCGCGAGGAAACGAGAAAGACATTAATGTTTAACGAGCCTTGGAAATTGTTAATTTTTTAGTCCAAGGTGGAAAAAATATGAAGCCAACTTCATGTTAGGAGCACAATAAAAAGAACAAAAACAGACTCCAATGAATATGCAACTTATTTTGATGCTCATGTCGGGCTAGATTTAAATGAAGACGGCGAACTCGAGCTAGAAGAAATTGTCCGACCGATGGGTAGAGACAAAGCAAAAAGGAAGGGGAAGGGGTCTTCTTCCAATGCATCAGATTTCAGCATGGACGCAAACGAAATGCGGAAAATAATGACAACATGTGAGGAATCTGAATTCAGCTAAACGCTTGACATTCAACTAAGAAAACGAAACCGAAAAAATGAGCATGCGGAAAGGCAAGAAATTGATGACATGAAGTTTTTGATGAAAAATTAAACAATCATCTTCAGGACTGACCTTCGAGCTAGTTCTAAAGAAGAATGAGAAATTAATGAAAAGGTGTTTCTCCTAGATCGTTTTGTTTTTTTAAATGTTGGTCATTTTTTTTAGATGTATGTTTTTTTTTTGGATGTTTTCTAGGTTTTTTTAATGTTGGTTTTTTATGTAATTTTTATTTTAAGTAATAAAGTAATTTTTTTTATTTAGTTATTGTGTTTATTAATCATTTTTAAGGAATTATATTTATTTTTTGAAATTTTTTTATATAAAATAAAAATAAAAGTGAATGGTGATGAAATGTAATCATTTTCTATGTTTTAGTGAGTGAAAGGTAACTGAAGGAACTAAAAATGTGAGGGGGTGAAAGATGGATACACCCTTTATTCTAACAAGTGTAAGGGTTAAGATATAAAAATTATCCGGTAAAATAAGCATTCTAAACCTAACTAATGTATTTATAGTTTGATTACAAAACAATCATTAAAAATTATTAAGAAACACTAACTTTCCCGTGCATTAGTGTTTTTTTTAATAGATTAAAATTAAACAATTTTAAGTAATTGTGCATACAAAAGATGAATACGCCGTTTAACATAAAATTAGGTGTCGAGTATGCCTTATTCTTGTGTGAAACACTTAATAAAAAAAATTATATGTTAATATAATATTTTAAAAAATTGTAATACATGGTGTATGTAACATGTATATCAATCATTGAAGCGAACCTAATTATTGTTTAGGAACTTTTATTTGACTAATAATTAATTGATAAATTAATAAAATAATCCCTCAGGAACGTGATTATATTTAATTTTTGTCAATGAGAGGCACGAATACCTAGACAATTTCAGATTAAAATATCTGATAAATTAAAAAATTAAAAAAAATGTTAAACTAATTTAATTTAAAAAATCAAAATGATCCACCAAGCAACGAAAGTTTCTATCGATCATAGCTTGGTATGTGTAAAGGGTTCAAAAACTTACGAAAAAAACTATGATTTGGGTTTTTCACCTTTCAGTTATTATTTTTTCAATTACTTATCCAAAACTAAATGCTAAAATATATAAATCTTTGTTTAACTTAATGTAGAGATTTTACCAAACGAACACCACATATAAATTAATTTATGAATAAGTAGGAAAAAAAAAAGTAATCTTACCATAATGAAATGTTTGCAAAACAAAAAATATATATATAAATAAATAAACGCTAATTTATAAATTTTGTAAAATAACCATTATCTATAGAATATGATATTTCGAAGAGACCTTCTGAATACCGGAGTAGAATTTCGTAATATTGTTTCGGAACTGGTTTTTTAGATTTTATATAATTTAATAATCATTACTTTAGTTCACTTTTTACTGTGGTATTTGATTATTTATTTATTTATTGTATTGATGGTTTTATATGATTTTTGAATATATATATATATATATATATATATATATATATATATATATATATATATATATATATATATATATATATATATATATATATATATATATATTCAGGTTCATTTGACCATGCTAATTTTGTGAGACCGTGAGATCAAATCTAAAAATAATTTTAAAATACAAAATAAAAGGAAAAATCTAAAAAAAAAAAAATAATTATTATTTTCGGAACTTTATTTAACTAAATAAAATAAAATAAATTACCGTTTATTTTCGGAACTTCTCCCGGACATCTAAAACATAGGCAATATAACCGACGCAACCCTGCTGAAAATAACATCTCACTCTCGCCGCTGAACACAGAACTGGTCCGCGTTGTGGCCTCTCGCTCTGAATCACTAACTCTCCCCCACTAGAAGTGCGAACCCTCACTAACTGCAGCTCACAATCTATCACCACACTCATTAGGGCTCAGTCAATCCATGCCTACTATAACCTTATTCCCTCGTAGGGGAATATGGACCAAGTACACCGGAAACCGCTCATCGAATAACTGTAGAGAACATCCTATGTGTACCCTTGCAACCCTAACGGTCCTATCAGTTGTTATCTCAACCTCAAGTGGATAATCTAGCTCCCCCAGAGCTCTGCTAAACCTCTTGCTAAGTGCAAGAGAGACGAATGATCGGGTAGCCCCCGAATCAAACAATACTGTAGCTGAAATGCCGTTTACTGAGAACGACCCTATACAAAACATATAACCATAAGAAACAATCAATAATAAATGCAGAGATAAGGGAAAAATACATACCCGTCACCACGTCAGGAGTCGTTCGCGCCTCCTCTGCTGTCAGCTGAAAAGCCCTACTCTTTGCCACCGGCGTCTCAGCTCGGGCCTGACGGCCATCTGTAATCCTCAAAGTAGCAGGAGCAGGTGTTGACACCTTTCCTGCAACAGCTAAACTCGGACACTGGGACTTTTTATGTCCCCTCTGATTGCAATGGAAGCAAATCAGATCTGATGCCGCAACGGCGGTAGTAGTGGCTGTACAATCTCTGCTCATATGCCCAGTTCGACCGCACTTGTAGCAGCCGCCACTCCCTGCCTTGCACGCCCCATTGTGCAATCTCCCACACTTGCCACGCCGAGCGTGGCTCTGTTGACTCCTAGCTATGTGATCTAAACCCTTGGGCTTTTTGCCCGCACTCCCTGTACCTGGAGCCGCCTCCGACTTCCTCTTTCTCTCCATTTCAAGGTCAATCTCTCTCTCTCTCTCTCTCGCCCTAGCAATCATGTCATCCAACGTTTTACAGTTGGACCAGCTCACAAACTGGCGGATATCACTCCGCAGCATCTCATGATAACAAGCCTTCTTCATTTCCTCATCAGCCGCGTACTGAGGAACAAGAAGAGCCCTCTCCCTGAACTTGGTGGTAATCTCCGCCACTGTCTCTGTAGTCTGGGTAAGATCCTGAAACTCGCGTGCTAACTGCTGCACCTCAATAACCGATGCGAACTCAGATTTGAACCTGGTAGTAAAGTCTGCCCAGATCATGGCATCCAAAGCTGCGTCATCCTCGATGGCATGACCAATCTCCTCCGACCAATCCCGTGCCCTATCCTTCAGAAGACAGGACGCCAATCTGACCTTGTCCCCCTCGAGACACCTGCTCTTGCGGAATGTGTTGGCCACATCCGCCAACCATGTGGTACTCGCTATGGGGTCCCACGTCCCATGATAATACGAAGCTCCGCATGCCCGGAACTCCCTAAAAGTAAGCATGTGCGACCCCATCATGACTGCCACCTCAACACGGAAGGTGCTCAACCTCTCGTCCATCAACTCTAAGATACCCTCCTTGATCGAACCGAAGATCACAAGAGTCTGCTCAAGTATGGTGCGAGTAATCTCTGACGAGAGAAACTCCCTAGTCTGCTCATCCAACTGCGCGACCTCCAGGCCTGATCCTGATCCCCCTCCAACACCTGAACTGCCGACTGCTGGTCTAGGGCGTAATACCACCATTCTGAAACACAACACAATACACGTCAGGAACACTAATATATCTCGAGGAATCACTACTACCACAAGTTTCCTGGTCTCATCTCAGCTTTCCTTGATTTAAGTACGGATCCTCTACTTTCAGTAGTACGGGCCCATACTACCTTCCACATCATCTGTACTTTCCTCAAGTACTGCCTTGACTCCACCAAGTCACTATTACTGCTAATAATCTCTGCTACTCCCATCCTAGGCTTTTCCTAGGGAATTCTCTGACTATACCCGATCCAGTCCTCAGCTGCTGAAAGCCTCCTTGTGATGCCAATTAGCCATCACCTGAATACCATCACATGCGGCGATGCTCAAATAATCCTTCATGTAAAAGACTTATCCCTACAACGGTTAGACTCAGACAAGAGCTGCGCAATAGGGCCAAGTCTAGCACTCTGAGATTATTCAACCCTGTTCACATGTGACGTGACGCATTCACCTAATGGCTAACTCCCATCACTCAGAGTCCCACAAAGCACAAAGCAAGCAGCATTCAGACACGGGAGACTACTCAAGCAATTCTATCATCATAATGGGAAACTGTACTAGCATACAATGCTAAGCTCATGTTATCAGGCATAACCTAAACAGGCTATCCTACTGCTGACTACTCAATGTTAGCATGCAATTCTTATAAAGCTGAAACACATAAAGGAGGCATATAAGGCATCCTCCTAGATCCTTAGTCCTATACTAGCATGTTGTTCTACTGAAACTGATACTGAAACTGAAACTCAACATTAACTGATACATACTGTTGTATGGGTAATTTGGGAGTACTTACTTGAGCTTGGCTGATCGCATGCACCACACCCTTTTCTCTTTTCAAAGTTCTTTTCTTTCTAAAATTCTTTTTACTTTTCTAAAACTCTTTTCTTTCGATAAACATTTTACCATTTCCTTAGTTTGAGTTCAGACACACCCGAAAATGTGCCCGAATCCGTCAAACCAAGGCTCTGATACCAACTTGAAACATCCTGAAAATACGATCCAAAAATTTTGTTTTTAAATAATAATAAAAGTCATAACAATGAATGCCATATAATAAAACCATACGTCAGATATCTCAAAAGCCATAATAAAAGTGTCGTATCAAAAATTGTATGACATCACATCTAAGTATCTGAACAAAACTCCCAGGAATAAAGCTGAAGTTGTGGTGTGTGCGATGCTATCATCCCGAGCTCTTCCCTTTACTTGCGGAAGTACCTGAAATCAAAACTGAAACTGTAAGCTCAAAGCTTAGTGAGCTCCCCCAAACTACCACATACCATACAATAACATATAAACACATACTGGGCCTTGCCCACTGCATCAGACCGAAGTCCGGAAACTGCATCGGACCGAAGTTCGGAACTAACCAGGGCCTCGCCCTCTGCATCGGACAAAAGTCCGGAAACTGCATCGGACCGAAGTCCGGAACTAACTGGGACCTTGTCCCCTGCATCGGACCGAAGTCTGGAACTAACTGCATCGGACTAAAGTCCGGAAACTGAGCATAACATACCATGGCATAAACATATCAACTAGCATGAACACATAAACTACATACTGCATCGGGTCGTAGCCCGGAACACATAACACATAAATCCTGTCTGGGCCACGAAGGCATCAAACATCCTAACTACTGCATCGGACCGGAGTCCGAAAACTATTGCTAGTTAAATGGCCCGACATTGTGGCCTTAGACCCGTTCCTACTGAAAGGAGACTCACCTCGTAAACTGGCTAGTAAATGAACCGCTCTGGAAACTGTCTATTGTTGCTCCGGTATCTCTCCGGCTACAATTTCCATAACACACAGAATCAAATACTGATAACTATACTGAGGCTAAAATGACTATTTTACCCCTGATCAAAGTCAATCCTATTAGTCAAAGTCAACATACAGTTGACCTGACTCGTCGAGTTGGGTCACCAACTCGTCGAGTCCTCACCCTCACTTCCTTGCTTCTGTTCGCTACTACTCGTCGAGTTTGGCATAGACTCGACGAGTTCCTCTTCAATGCTATCACTCAGTCAATTTGCATCCGACTCGCCGAGTTGTATGAACAACTCGTCGAGTCCTCCTTCAACATATGAACACTCTGGCTGTGACTCGCCGAGTTGTATGATCAACTCGTCGAGTCTGATCTAGAGGTATGAAGATTTTCTTGGTCTCGTGACTCGACTCGCGGAGTCCGAAGAATGACTCGCCGAGTCGCATGCATGCAATTACTATTCAGACGATTCTGCTCAAAACCAACGCGTCCAACTGATAGATTTGGGCTCCTAAGGCTTGGTTTGCACGTAAAGGTTCCATTTTTACGTGCACAAATACTCCCAAAGAGGTTTATAGGCTTAAAATGCATGAATAAGGTTAGATCTAGAGCTTATATGCAACAAGGTTCAATAAAGGTATTAGATCTGAGTTTTGGGACAGAAATATGATTAGATCTGAAAGCTATACCACTACACAAGCTCCTTTACTAGATTAAGCTCATAAATGGGCAAAAAGGTAACCTAAATGAGATTTCTAAAGAGAAGCAACCAAGGAACAAAAAGAGTCTGATTAATACCTTAAATGCCTCTGAAATGGATGCAAGAACTTGATTCCCTTCTTCTCCTTTGGATCTAGCCTTCCTCTTCTCTTCCAATCTTCACCCTTTACACAAAAATGCCCAAAAACACTCAAGATAGGTTAAGGTGTTGCTATGAAACGTTCTGAGGGTGAGGGAGGCCAGATTGGGCGCATAAGGGGGGTTATATAGGGTGTAAAACCCGTGGATCTGGGGTTTCTTCCAGACTGGCGGACTCGCCAAGTCCAGAATATGGACTCGTCGAGTCACCCACTTTCATGTGCTCGAAATCCCGTCTCTACTCGACGAGTCGGGCAACAGACTCGTCGAGTCCCTCTTGAATACTTAAAAAAATAAACATTTAAATAACATACCAGAAATGGGGACGTTACAGCATCGTATCACCATTTTTCTTCTGATTTGATGAAGTTGTTAGTGAGGAGAGAGGTGGTATGAAGGATATGATAATAAAGGGAAAACATATACACAATGAAACGACTTTATAGAAGTGTTAGACCTGAATAAACGAAAATACCCCTGAGTACAAGACACATGGGTCCCTTAAACGACAATAAGTAATGGTTAGCGTCGAATGGGATGAAGCGTGCAAAAAAATACCAACCAATATACGATCCAAGTCAATCCTATTAGTCAAAGTCAACATACAGTTGACTTGACTCGTCGAGTTGGGTCACCAACTCGTCGAGTCGTCACCCTCACTTCCTTGCTTCTGTTCGCTACTACTCGTCGAGTTTGGCATAGACTCGACGAGTTCCTCTTCAATGCTATCACTCAGTCAATTTGCATCCAACTTGCCGAGTTGTATGAACAACTCGTCGAGTCCTCCTTCAACATATGAACACTCTGGCTGTGACTCGCCGAGTTGTATGATCAACTCGTCGAGTCTGATCTAGAGGTATGAAGATTGTCTTGGTCTCGCGACTCGACTTGCCGAGTCCGGAGAATGACTCGCCGAGTCGCATGCATGCAATTACTATTCAAACGATTCTGCTCAAAACCAACGCATCCAACTGATAGATTTGGGCTCCTAAGGCTTGGTTTGCACGTAAAGGTTCCATTTTTACGTGCACAAATACTCCCAAAGAGGTTTATAGGCTTAAAATGCATGAATAAGGTTAGATCTAGAGCTTATATGCAACAAGGTTCAATAAAGGTATTAGATCTGAGTTCTGGGATAGAAATATGATTAGATCTGAAAGCTATACCACTACACAAGCTCCTTTACTAGATTAAGCTCATAAATGGGCAAAAAGGTAACCTAAATGAGATTTCTAAAGAGAAGCAACCAAGGAACAAAAAGAGTCTGATTAATACCTCAAATGCCTCTGAAATGGATGCAAGAACTTGATTCCCTTCTTCTCCTTTGGATCCAACCTTCCTCTCCTCTTCCAATCTTCACTCTTTACACAAAAATGCACAAAAACACTCAAGATAGGTTAAGGTGTTGCTATGAAACGTTCTGAGGGTGAGGGAGGCCAGATTGGGCGCATAAGGGGGTTTATATAGGGTGCAAAACCCGTGGATCTGGGGTTTCTTCCAGACTGGCGGACTCGTCGAGTCACCCACTTTCATGTGTTTGAAATCCCGTCTCTACTCGACGAGTCGGGCAACAGACTCGTCGAGTCCCTCTTGAATACTTAAAAAAATAAACATTTAAATAACATCCCAGAAATGGGGACGTTACAGCATCGTATCACCATATTTCTTCTGATATGATGAAGTTGTTAGTGAGGAGAGAGGTGGTATGAAGGATATGATAATAAAGGGAAAACATATACACAATGAAACAACTTTATAGAAGTGTTAGACCTGAATAAACGAAAATACCCCTGAGTACAAGACACATGGGGCCCTTAAACGACAATAAGTAATGGTTAGCGTCGAATGGGATGAAGCGTGCAAAATAAAAATTTAGATTCAACTTACTAATAAAAATTATAAAAAAACAAAAATACATTCTTCTACAACTTATTTCATATATTAATCATATTTTATTTTCTCCGTCAATATAATTAAGATTCATTATACTTCATACGGAATCCGATGGATTTTGTTAGTAAAGTGGATCCATTATACTTCATATGGAATCTGGTTGATTTTGTTAGTAAAACTAGGTATGAGACCAATGTACTACATGGGTTTATTAAAAATAAAAATTTAATATCAATATTTAAACTTTAAATTTAAAATCAATATTTAATATCAATATCAGATTTAGAGTTCTTATTAATTATGAAATTTATTACATTATAAATATATCAACTCTTTTTCAAGGAAGCATTTATTTCTCTCAATATTGTAACCGAAATAAGTTGTGATATATGAACAAATCAAAAAATTACATGTGGAAATAAGTAAATTTTAAAAATCTATTAAAATATCATATGTCCAAATCAATAAGAACATGACATGTAGCAGAAAATATGTTTTATTTATTAGTATATATGATCTATTGGGGTTTAAATTAAACGAAATCCTTTTATAAATTCGAAACACCAAAATTCTTTTATTGTTAAAATGAATGTTAATATGGGACTAACCCATTTGATATAAACTTTGTTTCTTAGATCGAATGTTTTGGGTTCTACTATGGAAATAAACGAATTACATTAATTTGAGATATTAATATCTAACTACTAACCAAATGTTAATATATATATATATATATATATATATATATATATATATATATATATATATATATATATATATATATATATATATATATATATATATATATATATATATATATATATATATATATATATGGGAGGGTTCAATTGAGAAAAAAAAAAGTTGAGAATGGGGGAATCATTCTTAGCCAATCATTTATTTTTGCCGCAAAAGGCTCTAACGTACCGGCGAAAATGTTTTGCGGCAAAAATGAGAAACGAATGCACATGTGTTTTCCAACATAACATATTTCCTTAAACTATACTAATCATTACCTTAATATATACAAAAACATAGTTTTTTTTTTGTTTTTTTTGTTTTAATTTTTATAAGCTATTTTTGTCAAAAAAATGATTTTAAATATACCAAAATTCATGATTTTTTATTCTCTACAAATAGACATTCATATTCATATAGTTTTAAGATAAAATAATTTTTTTTTTTTTTTTTTGTATTTTCAGCTATCGTTATTCATAAATGAATAACAATGCATCAGGTTTTATTACAGTACATTCGTTATTCACTTATGAATAAAAAGTACGATTTTTTTTTTACAATTTAAGTATCATTCATATATTAATATAGCATATAATAAACATAATATATTCATATTTTAATATTGGACGATGAATTCACTTATTAATATTAACATAGTATATTATTCACTTGTGAATATTAGATGGTATATTCACTTATGAGTATTAAATGATATTTCCTATGTGAGTATTACATACTATTACATGGTATATCACATGTGAATATTACAGAGTATATTCAATTGTGAATATTAGATGATATATTCACTTATGAATATTACACAGTATATTAACATATGAATATTACAAGGTATATCCACTTATGAATATTGAAGGTATTTTGACAAATATATATAATTTTTATATGTTATTCACATATGAATAACATACAGACTTGCATATTTGTTTTGTGTTTTTAATAATCATATACTGATTCAGGTGAGAAAACATATTCATATGTGAATATAACGTGGTAATTTAGTTTATGCATTTCATCAAACAGTTGGAGTGCAAACAAGTTAACTATTTTTAAAATGTTAAAAACATCAAGTTATCAATTCCAAATCATCATATACTTCCGATTTCGACTTCAGATGCAACATCCTATCTCTGATCGATTTCTCAATTTGTTTTGATTTTCGAAAATCCGATTGGGAACCTGTGAGTACCGATTCTAAGTCGCTCAATGTCGACTGTGATTGGGAGTCCAGAACTCCGATTCCAATTTCATGAATAGCGAAGAAATTCCTGTTTAGTTGAAGAAATCTGGATGATTATTGAAGGTTGGAGGAAAAATTTTGATGATGAACGAACAGTTATCGAATTCTCTATAGTTATGTATTTGAGATTGAAGGTTATTACGATATTTACAAGTTTGCCACCGTATCTTTTATGCTTAGATTAAATGAGTGGCTGAGAATGATTCCCTCATTCTCAATATTTTTTATTTTCTTAATTGAACCCACCTATATATATATATATATATTTTGGAAGGGAAAAAAATTAATTACACTTCTAAATAAAGAATTTTTTCAAACTATAAGAAATCTTCGAGTTTTTCAAATGCGAGGTTCAATGAACTTGAGATATCCAAACAAACAAAACATGAATGGTACACATTAAACGAAGTTTACACGAAAATCTAAGCAATTTAAAATTGGAATCTATAAAATCTAAATAAATATTCATCATTTTTTTCAAAACGCCATACCATGATAAATGATAGGGTGTGTCAAATATATACACAAAAAGTAAATACATAATGAAATAATATCTTTTAAAAATAATAGAAAACATGTACCTATCTTTTTACCAAGATACAAAGTCAAAAACACATAAAAATGACAAAAGTAAAAGTAGGTCGGAAACAAAAATAGAAGATCATTTTTCATAAGGTGCACATGTTATATTAAACAAGAAACTAACACGATTGACTGTTTGTATGATCAATTGAATATCTCAACCGTGGGAACACTTTTTTTTAGATTTTTGTTTTCGATTTTTTTGCACCGTCTTGTAAAGTATAAACGCGTTTTTTTTTAAAATATTCGATTATCAAGATCAGTTTTCCATATCGAAAATCATATAACTTTTATCTAAAAATATTGACATACATTGTTTAAAGAAAAATGTGCATGATTTAGATGGAAATGGTGTAAAACATGTGATTGTTTTTTGTGATATCCATATATTCATGAGAGGACTAAGTATATAGAAACCGACATACATCTAGTAAAAGAAAACTTTGTCGATGATCTTATTAAGGTCGAAAAAAATAGATTATGCACTTCAAATTTCAAATATTTTTACAATAGCTTTGATTCTTTTAACATGTATCTAAAAATGTTGCATACGATAAATTCTTTCCATTGTTAATATTGAGGGAATATGTTAAAAAGTAACATTTCAATCATAACAATGTTAAAAAGGATGTTAAATTATTGTATCTAAGTTAATTTGTATAGTGTATATGTAACATTAAGGTAGCCGCTTGTACTCAAGGAATGTATGAGAGCTAATGTTGGTGTGCCAGAAGTTGGAGGACCTGATTTAGCAATTGGTTGAAGATTCTTTTTACGTCTTTTATTATCAAAGTTGTTTTAAGATTAATCTATTTTGTAAAAGTTTTTTTTTTTTTTTTTTTTTTTTTTTTTTTTTTTTTTTTTTTTTTTGTAATTCGTGTTTTTAACATTTATTATAATAAATAAAAGTTTTTTTTTTGTCATTTATCACACTCTCCTTTTTTTTTTTTTGAAACGGCTAAACAGTTTTATAAATAGGCATCACCTAGCAAGACGCTAGATGAACCAACAACAAAGCAAGTTAAGATAAATAAAAGGAAAATGGAAGTGTATGAGTTACAGACAAGCAAAAAGGGACATCCCCCAATCGCACCACCTAATGATATCCATAGAACCCTTATGTTTCAGCCAAAGGAACACCAATGATTGTATGTCACCAGCTATTTTTGTTGGAGTTGGTTTCATCTGTTTAAAAATACGATCATTCTGAGCCTTCCATAAGCCCCATAACATTTCATAACAGATAATCAAGAAGACCCTCATTTTCTTATGACAGTGACCCCAACTTGCTGCAAACTTTAGTAAATCCATCATAGTACTCACTTACTCGAGGGTTATGCCACACCACCTCATCAACCATTCTCTAACTGCCATTGCAAAATCACATTGGATGAATATATGATCTGCACAGTCAATAGAGTTCAGACAATACTCATAATTTGGATTGGTAACATTGACACCTCTAGCCAAAAGAGCTGCAGCTGAAGGTATTTTTCCCCATTTGCCCTCCAAATAAAACAATTTACTTTCAGAGGGGCCTCCTTCATCCATTAGGTTTTAATACCCGGTAAAGGAGGGATGGAATTGTCTAGTTTCTTGCGGAGGGCCTCGATAGTATATAGACCATCTACCCCAAGGTTACATCGCCACATGTCTGGTTCATTGCTTAGGGAGAATGAACAGATGCCAGAGGTCATATGTGCTAGATTCCAAATCAAATATGTCATCATTGGATTTTCTTTCCAATCCCACTCAAATCCATTGGTTTTAACTTGATCTGTAACAGAACAATGCTTATTTGATTCGAGGTTATATAACGTAGGGTATTTTGATTTGAGCGTGATGTTACCCCACCAAACATCTTGCCAGAAAAGAGTGCATTGACCCGATCCTACCGTTTTTTTAGAATGTCGTTGAAATTAATTCCTAACTTCTAAAGAATGGATAATGTCCCATCGATATTTTTCCATACATCGTTAATGGTTGACCTCGACATTTGGTTAGCGGCCTTTTTGGTAAGCTTGTGAATACCACTGATGACTTGACCCCAAAGAGATGATTGATTTACTCTCAGCCTCCACCACCACTTAACAATAAGTGCAACATTGAGCGAACGGAGAGACCCTACGCCCAATCCTCCTTTGTCAATTGAAGTTGTTACTTTGTCCCACGATCCTCCCCATAGAAATCAGCGTCGTATCTTTTCCAGTTCAGCTAACACCCCCGAAGGAGTTTTGAAGATGGTAAGGTAATATGTAGGAATATTACCTAGAACAGCTTTAATTATAGTTAATCTCCCCCCGAATGAGAGAGATTTGGACTTCCAGGTTCAAAGTTTTGAGGTAAAACGATAAATGATGGGTTTCCAGTTTTTTTAAGATTCATATTTGCCCTGATTGGCACACCCATGTATTTGAATGGAAACGACCCCACCTCACAGCCAAAGATATTTTGGCCACCTGTTTGTTTCGCTTGATGATGAACCAATTCCAAACACCTTCGATTTGTTGAAGTTCACTTTTAAACCAGATGATGCATGAAAACACCGACGGATTCTTGCAAGGTTTGTGATGTTAGATCGGGACCACTCCCCGATGAATAAAGCATCATCGACATAAAATACTCACTTAATGTTACAAATGTCATTTTGTGATTACTTTGAATTAATATTTTTTCCACATGTTATTTTTATTAGGTTTTCTATTTTATTAAATTTTATATAATATTTTAATGTAATAATTGCAATAAATGTAGTAATAAATGGATATTAACTTTATTAATCAACTTACCTTTTAATTTCAAATTTTCTAAAATTAAAGTTCATTAGATTCTTTTGTTTATTTATTTAAAATATGTGTTTAAATTTAAAAGATAAAAAATATTTTTATTATAATAATTTTTTTTTTCTTATAAAATTCAAAGTTTTCAAATATTTTGATATTTATATTTAACTTTTTATTTTTAATTTAACTCATATATATATATATATATATATATATATATATATATATATATATATATATATATATATATATATATATATATATATATATATATATATATATCACAATTAGTTTTTCTAATAAAATAATTAAGAAAATTGTATGCATTTACTTATATTGTGCAACTTACAATCTGTTTGACCCATTCAAATAGTTTGATTCAATTTATTTCAAATATTTTTCTTTATTAATTTGAACTTTATAATAAAACATAATTAAATCGACTCACTTACTTATAAATACGGTGAAACTATTACAATTACTTTTTGATATCTTCGTAGTCCATATAATTAAAAGAAAAAAACCGTCCTTTTCCGGCTAGTGTGGTAGTTGTCTCATGGAATTAGAAAACTTAAAGAAGTAATTGGAGTATTTTGTAATTAAATTATTTGAATAATTGATTTTTAAGTTACATTCATAGATAACAAATGTGGGCCGTGTAGTAGGATAAAGAATTTAAGGTAAGATGAATTTGGTAAAAGTAAGAATAACCCGAAGTTAGAAACTATATTTTTTTTTTGTATAACGTGTAGTTAGAAATTGTAATTTTATTTATTATATAAATATTTTATAAAATAACTAGAAGTTTTTGAAACAATTGTTTAAAAAATATAGTAATACAAATATATTTTTAAGGATAGTTTTAGAAATTGATTAAAAAGTTTAATAACTTTTTATTAAATACTATATGAAAAAACTTTTTAGATTTAAATTTTTTTTGTTTAAGCAAAAATTTAAATCGGTTGTACACCTAAACAATCTTTTTATATCAAAATTATTGTTTAAAAGTTAAAAGTTAGAAGTTCTTAAAAATTCATACAACCTATATGATTTTCTTTTTGTTAACGATTGGCTCAACTTATATTTAAATTAAATATAGTACTTTTATTCTAAGTTTATAAATAAATAAAAAACCTAATTATATAAAAAAGTAATTGACTAGGTGAAAACTAGTTTGTTTGTGATGAATGGCTATTTTATTTGTTTATAAATGGCCAATATATATTAACTATAAATAATATTCTTTATGATTAATGTATTTTATATTTAATTATAGTAATATTATATATAATTAATATTTATCATATTTAAATATGATAATATTTGTTATAATTAATACTTCAATTAATATTATTATATATATCTTAAGACACATATTAAAAAATTTCTATGATTTATTTCATTCAATGAAAATGATTTAATTTTTAAAGTAATTTTCATTGTGAGTTTTGACCTATATTTCCTGTTTAATATATGTCAAATCTGACATTATTTCTATATACATACATGGAATCATATGATTTTTAAAATAACATATAAGTTTCTGAAATTGGTTATTTATCTACATGATATATGTATAGTTTATTAAATCGTCAAATATAAAGCCATTCTAATAAGTAAGCTCCTATTTTATAAAATACACGTGATGTCATGTATGCAAATTCGAAATCATATGAGCTTTTATACTTTTAAATAAGAATTAAATTATATAGTGGTTGCAATGAAAACTTGTTTCAAAAAAACAATTCCTAGAACGACGTCTCCCACAATTACTATGTGGCTTTCATTCGACCTTTGATTTTTTATTATGCTTGTTTTCCAATCTTTTGATATAATTCTTTTTCGATAATGCAATTATCATCATGTTATAAAGCAACTAATAATCAGAAACATATACAACAAGTTTTAGTGGAAAATCTTAGGGGCTCTAGACAACTTTCCTGAATCCACGATTTGCTACCATTTCTTTTAATTTAATTAAAACATAATTAATTTCTTTTTTCATATATTTAACGATTAAATGCGTTAGTACACACGCAAGCTGCCCGTTTACTATTCGGTGGAAACTAATTTTTAAATATCTAACAATCTTATAACTATTTTTTTTTTAAGTTTTTAACTAATTTTAATGCAATTAATTTACAATACTTAGTACATAGCATATATAGATTTTCTAGACTGTAAAAATGATTTGATATAAGAGAAATTAAATAACCTCTTTTATATATATATATATATATATATATATATATATATATTCAAATTCATTTGAGACCATGTTAATTTTATAAGACCGTGAGACGCAATTTAAAAATAACTTTAAGATGCAAAATAAAAGACTAAATCCGAAAATTATTTTTTTAATTATTATTTTCGTCATTTTATTTATCTAAAAAAATAAATAAAAATTACTGTTTTTTTAATACGTGAAATATTCTAATTGAATATTACACTATAAATATTCTAATACGATTTTTTAGATTGTTAGAATATTCTACAGATTGTCAGATATGTAAAATATTCTAATATTCTACTAGAATATATATATATATATATATATATATATATAAAGCTGTAATTTTGGTTTATTTTTATTTTAAATTTTTTTTTTTGGAAAATATTAATGACGAAAATAATATTTCAAAAGATCGAAAATGATCAATGATGTTGCATTTTAAAATATTTTTCTATATACAAAATGAGTGGTTAGGAAAAATAATATAAATGTTTTTTAAAATGCAAAATAAAAGGAAAAAAACTGAATATTATATTTTTAATTATTATTTTTGTCATTTTTTACCTAAAAAAATAAATAAAGGTTTCCGTTTTTTTAAATACGTGTAATATTCTGTTAGAATATTTCACTGTAAATATTATAATGTGATTTTTATAATATTAGAATATTCTATTTGTCAGATATGTAAAATATTTTAATATTCTACTAGAATATGTAAAAAAAAGTGTAATTTTTTTATTTTTTATTTTAATTTTTTTTGAAAAATATAAATGATGAAAATAATATTTTAAAAAAATCGAAAATTTCCAATTATTTTGCATTTTAAAAATGTTTATTTATTTATAAAATCCGTGGCTAGGATTGCATCTCACGGTCTTATAAAATTAGACTGTCTTATATATATATATATATATATATATATATATATATATATATATATATATATATATATATATATATATATATATTGGTTGCAGAAATCGGGATTAATCGTGGATTAATCGATCTTGGTGGGATTAATCGGTCAACAAAAGTCAAAAAGTCAAAAAAGTCAAAAAATTTAAAATATTAAAAAAACCAACTTTCTTTTTTTACTCTAAAATTTTTAAATTTTCAAAATTTTAAATATTATACCAAAATGTTCATATTTTCGTATTTCTAAATTTCCAAATTACAATTTTTCTTATTTTCTAATTTTGAAGTATTTGTTTTTTCTTAAGATATATTAATATTTAATTAATTTTAATATTTTATTAATAATCTATGGTCCCTGATTAATCCCCGCCAAAACCGATTAATTCCTTAACACTAGTCGACCGTCGAACTACCGTCAAACGATTTTTACAATCTTTATATATATATATATATATATATATATATATATATATATATATATATATATATATATATATATATATATATACCAATCCTCCTACATACGTCAAATGTTGATATTTGTTATATTTATTAAATTAATAATATTTTTATATATTTTTCATCATTTAATATGAATAGGAGGATAAGTAGAAAGAAAATGTAAAAAAATATTTAACTTCTCTCAATATTAAGATAACTTGAAATTATTTTATTTTATTATTTATTATTTATTTATTTTTAAGGTTTCTTAATTCTATGTTTTTATTTAGAATTTATTTTTATTAGATTAATCTTTTAGTTATATAAAATCACTACAAAGTAGGAAGTATATTATCTCTTAAATAATACGATTTTTATACTGGTTACGAGTCATATTATGGTTTTTAAATTATTATAAATAAGATAATTATATTATGGAGGATTGAATTTTATTAAATATAAAATCTATATTTTTTAATTTGTTTTATGTAATTTAATTTTTTTGTGACTGTAAATGATCATTCAATCATTATTATCTCTACATTAAAGATATTAAGTGTAACCAATAGAGATCCTAAGTGATTTATATGGTATTGGTATGTGTAATTCTGGTAATATATTAGGAGTCCATCATGTCTTGGAAACGATATTTGCCAACCCTTATTATTCTATATTTGCATTATATCGAGAGATAGTATGTTGTCTTTTAAACAACTACAAAATGATAGTCTTCGGGCGAGACTTACTAACCAAAAGTGGAGTGACAAATGTGAAGGCACCTTGTCCAGTTGATATGATATCTGTGTAAATTGATTAACGAGATGTTTGCAATTTGTAGGAATGAATACTAAAATCTAAAGTAAAACATATGTATCTTTGAGAGATGTCATACAATCATTGTGAGAAGTGTGCTATGAAGGAAAACTTACTATATAAAGTAAGAAGTTATTGACTATCTGAAGATAAGATAGTGCAAGGTTTCGACTAGACTATGGTATATGGTCGGATCCTTATACAAGAATTTCATGTTCGCATTTAATTTCCTTTTAGTATTGATAGGTATTGATGTTGGTTTACAAGTAGACATATTAGTGTGTTTTTAAGATTTTGGTGGCATATTTTCGTTACGAGGGAAACCGCCACCAATATCGTCTTCGTCTTTACCATCATTTCGAAATAAATGTGATTAATGGTCAGCAGTAGCGAGTCTAGAATATAAGTCACATAGTTTACTAACCAAATTTAATTGGATTAGTTGTGTTTAATTGGTTCGATTCAACCAAAAATATAATCGATTCAACATGTATAAAAATTGGTGATGAAAGGACTAAAGCCAAATTGATCATCCATTAAAAAAAATTTACTAAAACAATCTTCTAGTTTAAGCTAGTAGGTTTAAACCAAATATCCAATAGCTTATGGTGTAGAAACACAAAAAATGAATCATTTATTTATAATAGAAAACCCGATCATCATTTCCATATTGGAATCAATGGGACTCTTTCAAGTCATAAATATAATATGCCTTCTATTGTCTATATGTTATATCTTTTTCTTTTTTTTCCGCTCTCTCTTTTTTTTTTTTTTTTTTTACCAAACACATTAATGTAGATCTTTCAAAATATATAAATTATGTCCTTCTTTTTATGTACCTTGTTTTAATTACACTTATTAAATTTAGATGAGTCAAGTGAACCACCTTGAAACACAACCCTCATAATGGGTGTATGTACATCCATTTATTTTGTTTAGTATCACCTATAAAGACTTTTGGTCCATATTTTCTTCTGCAAATATGGAAAAAGGCCGTAGACATTTTAAATCTTAAAAAACAAATACCATCTAAATCTCTTAATCTCACCGAAGCAGAGTTGTTGATAGAAGATGTTCCGCATAATCTATTAGAAGCAGATAGCGAGTTTGATTTTAAAGGGGAGGTGATTTAGGCCTGATTTCATTAGGTTCATTGGGTTCAGCATTGATGGGCTCTGCAGGGGGCATTTCATGATCCAAATTAAAATCCCAATGCATTCCCTGGGCCCAAAAGACTCTTCCGGATCTCCTCTGATGGATCCAACCCATTACCAAATGTTCCAAACTTGGAATCACCATCAAGAAATTGGGATCCCACAACCGAAACGCCATTCTTATCCAAGTTAATCTTTGCAATTTGCATTGTCACATACCCTAAGCCACGATATAACAGTAGTTTTTATTTTCTTTTTCTGTTAGAAATTTCTTTTGCTTTGGATGTATCTCCAAAATCCATAATCAGCTTTAACAAAATGTTTGTTAGGCTAACTTTTAAGAGGTGTGGATTTTTAAAGTGCTAAATTTTCAATATCTCAATTTTTAAGAGGTCCGAGTGGGAGGGAAAATGGAAGCTGTCTGTGAAATATAAAGGGAAGAGGGGAAAAAAAGTTTGCTGAAAAATTATGGTATATTCGGAACATGCTCTTTTTTTTTTTTTTTTTTTCATATTTAGATACAATTCATTCTCTTAAAAATTAAGAGGCTACTGGACAATTAATCTGCTGAAGAAACCTAGGCATCATATTGCTAGAAAGACATCCACTCGGATGTGGTGTAATATCCATAAAGCAGTCATGGCTCTGGAGGAAATTGGTATTGAAAATCATCAAAAATCATCAGATATTCACTCTTATCCGTGGATCTAACATTCAAATTCTTTTCTGGAAAGACGTATGGTGTGGAACAATATCATTTCAGAAAAAAAAAATCATCTTTATACGATTGAATAAGTTAAAAATTGCTCACCAGTTGACCGTCTGTCTGTCAGTGGTTTCTCTTGGTGTTGGAAGGGCGAGACATCCAACTCGATGGAATTGCACGAGTTGCTCCAATTATATACTGATATTCGTTGCTTGAAGATAAGCAAGGGCTTATCTTCATACGGTTTTTGCTTCAATAAGACAATTGATAACGATTATAAGGTAAATGGCATGAGGCGACTAATTGAATCGAAACTGATTTTATCCAAATGCCCTAAGATCTGCGGGTCAAAAACAATCCCGTTAAAAGTCAGATGTTTTGTATGGCGGACTTCGATGGATAGAATTCAAGCGGGCACCCTAATGGCGACGGGAATAAATGTTCCTAATCCGATGTGTCCGCAACAAAGAAGTTGAATTAGGTGTTGTTTGTTTTTTTAAGTCAAAATGTCTGCAGTCTGCGGACCACATCTGCAAGCCTCTGCGGCAGAAGAGGTGGACCAAATGTCTGCAATCTGCAATAAGAAGACTGTTTGTTTTTAACATCTGCGGACTGTTAAAATAAATTGAATTTTTAAACTTAATTTCATGTCATAAACATTAAAAATGTATTTTTAACAAAAAAAGAAAGAAAAAAGAAACTGCACAGTGGTCCATGTTTTTTTTTTTTTGGTTTAGATTAAAATGAGGTCTGAAGACCTTTGAAGACAGCGGCTCATGTCTGCGTCAGGAAGACCTCGCGCAAACGTTTTCTGATCTGCGCACTTCCAAAAAACAAACAATTTGCGATGGCATATGCCTGCGCGTTGTCTACGCGGCGCAGACAAAAGTGGTTGCGCATATCTTCACACAAAAAACAAACAGCCCCTTAGTGAACCATCTTTTTCTTTGGTGTGAGTTTTGCCCAAACTGTATATTCTTGGATTTTCAAATGGCTTGGATTGAAAATAGAAGGTGTTCGAGTGTTATGAAATTCCTTAACTCAGGTGACGGATGGCACAATTTTCAGATAAAGGAAGTGATTGGTATTATAGTCTTCTACTGCACGTTATGGAGTATCTGAAATGCCAGGAACGAGTGTGTTTTTAAGAATATTCGAATCTCTCCAACAAAGATAGTGGATGCCATCATTGCTAACTCATAATCTTGGTGCACATAGAGGAGGAAAAATGGTTGTGGTGATCGAGCAAAATGGATTTGCTCACCTTTTATTCATTTATCTTTTTGATTCCTTCACGATTACTTTTCTTGTATTAATTTTCTGTCGTGATTAAGTCACTTGCTAATCGTAGACTTCTAATGATATTTGCCAAAAAAAGAATTGGACAATTAAGAGCAAAAATTAAGAGGCTAATATACACTTTTAATCGAAAAAATTAAAAAAAAAAATTTCCTTACAACCCTTAATATATCTCATGCAATGACATAATCCATCTGTCTTTGAGCATGGAAAGAACCTTTTCGAACATCAACAACTCTTTGACTTCTCCAATGAGACAGATTTTAAGATTTCTATCATGCTCTCACTCTTGATATTTTAAAATGATAATCATTGTTTTCAAAGTAATATAATTTTTTTCTTAATGAAATTCTATTTTAATAATTTTTTGTTTAATATTATATATACCCATTGTTGTTGTTTAATTTAGAATATTGGTCTTTTGGACATTTTCAATTATTTAAAAGATAGTTTTCCAACCTTTTATATAACAAATAACAAATTTAATTTTTTTAATTAACAAATAATGATGTTTAACCTTTAATTAAAAAATGATGACTGTTAATAAAATCTAAATTTATCCCTATTTTGTACAAAGCTAAATAAATAAACATTCTCAAGCAATTAAAAAGGTTTCAGTTAATTTGTTGGATGTAATGAACAAAAAATTCAAATTAATGTAGTCAAAGATAAATCATCTTAAACCTCAATTGTATGATAGTATGAATATAGATACATAAATAGATATATATGCAGTTTGTGAAATCAACATGGTTAAAAAGACAAAAAATGGCAAATTTTACCATTCACATAATAAAATCCAACAAAATAAATTTAATTTCGAAAAATAATCAAGAAAAGAATACACAAAAATCAAGAACAACAAGAGTATCTGGTTTGATCTTGGTTAGATCCAGCATCACCATCATTTGGAAGAGTGACCCTGTTTAAAGATAACTCAGCTTTATATGAATCTGAATTCAAAACTTTTCTACTAACATTGTTGTAAATCTCACGAATCACCATTTCAAAAGCTGTTTTCACATTTGTTGAATCGAGTGCTGATGTCTCCATGAAGAACAATCCGTTTTTTTCTGCAAGGTTCTTGCCATCTTCAACAGACACAGCTCTGATATTGTTCAGATCGCATTTGTTTCCCACTAACATTCTTGCCACTGTTGTCTCTGAATGAGCTGCATTATAAGGAATGAAATCTGTTAAAGGAATTGGAATTTGAAATTGGATATGACAAATTCAGGATTTGAACTGGAAGATCCCTAATTATGAATCCAATCAGAGTTTTTCTACATGGGATTAGATCACATCACCTCAGAGCTCAGATTCATGTGATCATGTCAATTGGTGTTCAAATTCAGTCAAAAACATTTTCAAAACACTTGTATGTATCTCGATCTAGCTAGAAACGATTCAAATGAACTGATCTAAAGCACATAATGAACGAATTAAACTAAAGCAAAACGAGATCAGATCGTAGTAAATTAAACTCACTATTGAGCTCCTCCAGCCATCGGGAGACGCTATCGAATGTGGTGCTCCGGGAAATATCGTAAACAATTAGGGCACCAACGGCGCCACGGTAGTAAGCGGAGGTGACAGCACGGAAGCGTTCCTGGCCTGCGGTGTCCCAAATCTGAGCCTTGACCTCCTTCCCGTCGATTTCCATGCTCTGAGTTTGAAACTCGACTCCGATTGTAGCTTTGGAATGCATATTGAACTCATTTCGAGCGTAACGAGATAGCAGGTTTGATTTTCCGACAGCTGAGTCGCCGATGATGACTACTTTGAACAAGTACTCCTCTCCTTCGTCGTCCGATGAGTCCATTTTTGAGGAGCTGTGATCTGTTGGTGAAATTAAGAAAGATTTGGGGTTTAATTGTTTGATTTTATTTGTAGTTGTGATTCTGATTTGGGAGGGTCGACAGCAAGAAACGGTTGAAGAAAGGCTGGCAGAGTTGCAGAGACAGAGATGCTTTTATTATTGGACCCCATTTTCGGCCGCCAAATTACTCAAAAAAATTATAAAGAAAAAAGAAAATGCAAATTTCCTCCATATGATATTTAAAAAAATATTTTTAATTTCCCAAGAAGTCAATGTTTCACCACTATTTCGTTCTATATTTGTTACTTTTCAATAAAAATGTTAATACATAAATGATATAAAGATTTAAAAAAACACCACTAACAACAAAAGATAATCCCAATTAGTATGAGGTATGAGAGGTAATGATGTGGTCGTGTGTTCTTTTTTATTTTTTAATATATATTTTATTATAGAGAGATGATTATTGATATCTACTCTACCACTTCAATTTTATTCTAATTGGAATTAAGGAGTTTGCTATTATACTTTTTATATATGACCTACGACATATACAAAATGATAATGTGTAAATAGGAGAATAGAAAATTAAGTCATGTTACTTCATCAAGAAGCATAGAATAACACAGAGAATTAAGCATAATATCAAATAAACAAATAAAGTGTTTCAAATTAAACTAAACACAAATAGTATTCCAAACAACTTAAAAACCCAATTGTTATCTACCATTAGAAGCCTTAGACTCTACCAAGATACAATCAAATTCCTGCTAACTCTTGTCCATTGAAATCCTAAACAAGAATCCTCACATTCTCATATATATTTTACCACATTTTGTTATCCATGTATTTCGTTTCGTTTGGTTCATATGATTAGCATTTTATGCAAATCTCATTTTTGTATTATCACAAAATAAATACCAATTGGGTTATAATACTAATTGTTTTCTTTACAATGAAAGATAAAGTTTTTCATTAAACATTTAAATGGTAGATCCACAATATAATCTTCAATGACTCCTTCGAATAGTGCATTGGGATGAGCTGTGTTTCACCATTTTGGGATCATTTGCATGATGAAGATTGATGTAAAATTTTAATACATCTAAGACCATATAATATATTGTTGGTAATTATAATATCTAATAATAATTTATTTGAGCTAACATTTTGTAACACATGTTTTTAAGATTAGATCAGTCGGTGCCCTGAAAAAATCAATGGAATGGTGTTTGAGGAAAAACATTTGCTATGACGTGTTGCATGGAAGCCCATGACGTGATATGACTTATATGAAACACGTTTTTCTGGCGAGCACCACGACGTGGCAGGTAGTGTGCCACGACATGGTGGCTATAGCAGCCCAAGCCTATTATTCTTTAGAGGTTTTTTTTTCCCCATATTTAAAGCCTCTAACTTCAAGATTAGGGCATCCTCTTCAGCCTCCAACCCTCCTAAACGAAACCATAGCCCTCTTTTGATTATTCTTGTTGCATTATTGGTGTTCTTGAGGTTTAAAACCTTGGTTTGCACTTTGGGAAGAATAAGAAGAAGAAGGTGTGCTTGCTAGCTAGAGAGTGTATCTACTCCAGATCTTGCATCTCTTGGATCTTGTTGATGTTGGGAAGGTATAAAGATTTCACCTTTATCATCCTCTTCTTTACTTTCATTCCATGAAGCCCCTTGAAGAAGTGATTTTGGAGTTTTGTACAACTCTAGAACCTTAGGCTTGTCTGGTGACCATATTTTGGCACTTGATGATGGAAAAAGTGTTAAGTATCAGTCCCCTTTTCTCCATGCTCAATTTGAGTTCATATTTAGGACCTTCTAAACTTAGGGTTTAAAATCGTGTCTTGTGGAGAGGTCAAAATAGGTAAAGGAAACTTTATCCAATAAGTCATTAAGAAGAATCATATCTGGAAGTATGAGCCTTGATCTGTAAGGATTAAGCTCTTAATGAGAAAAATGGCTTTTGCTAGTGGCCATGACATGGCCAAGAGGTCCCTAAATCGTGGAAGAGGTTCGGCCTCATGATTGTTTGTCTAGACATACCCACGAGGTGGCTAATAGGTTACCACGCCGTGGTGATAGCTGACTTGGTTGACTATTGCGCATTCACTTTTAAGCAATTTGACTTAGGTTAAACTTGGAGGATTTGGGTTGTTGAATGTGGATTCATCTCTTTTGGTGTTGTCGATTCGTGGGATTGATTAGTACAAGGTGTGAGAGTATATATGTGCTTCTCCGATTCTTTGGTTCATATGAGTTTCTCATTATCTCATATATCCCATTGCATATCATTTGCATGGTAGAATAGAGGTACTGTTAGAGTACCAATATGCTGGTTGACTAGGATAAGTCCTTGTTATACATGTATATTTAGAATGCTTGGTGTCTTAGTATGCTAGACCGGTAGGGTCTTTGCCTGTTGATCGTATGATATTGTTAGGAGTTATGTTTGGTTAGGGTAACTAGGGAAGGCCAATTAATTTAAGTGTGGTCAATGACAGGGTAACTATGGAAGGCTAGTTACTAAGGGTATGTAACATGATAGTATAGGTTATGTGTTTATGTTACATGATCATGTGGTGATGATATCACTATTTCTATGTAATTTAAGTTCAATAGTCTGGGAACTCTTGGACTAAGGCCTTATTGTGATGTTCTTGCCTGATTGTTCGCTTTCGGGTGGATCACCTGTTTGACTGTCTATCTAATCCCTGATTGCATATAACTTTATGTATTTTATGAAAGACCAGGATTTGGCCCTTGACAATTGTATAAAATAACGTGGGAGGATCGTGACAGAAAGCCCATGGCAATTATACGTAAGAATATAGGAGGACCACAACAGATGAGACTGTAGGAGGACTGTGAGAACAAGTGATTATAAGATTATGGGAGGACCATAACATTCACACATTTTTGTACCGTTGTGTATAATATATATATATATATATATATATATATATATATATATATATATATATATATATATATACTAGTTACGGTTAAGGCCCGTGCTAAGCACGACCCACGAAAAATAACATGGATAATGAGCATGTGGTTTTGTATGTGTGGCTATGTGTATTTTTACCCCCATTTTGATAGTTTTACATTAAAATATCCATATAATTAGTAAGTACATTGCTACTTTATGATGTACTTTGGTCGTATTTTTTGAAAGTTTTAACAATAAAAAAGATAGCCACAGCCCACAAGTACACACATCATCCCACTCACTAACGCACACATCAACATACATAGCCACATATACATACATAATAACATGCACAATGTGTCTGTAGCGGTATGTGGTTGTGTATATCACCCCTATATTGATAGTTTTGAAATGAAAGATAATCATTTTCTATATAATTTAACTTGTTATATATATATATATATATATATATATATATATATATATATATATATATATATATATATATATATATATATATATATATATAAAGGAAATTACAAAAGTTTGTATTTTTTTATTTATAGTAAAATTTAATAAAAAAATTCAACATTATACTTAGACTTGTTATTAGTTATTAATTATGGAGGTAATTAATAGAATAGTCGGAATTTTGACTAAATTCTAGTCTTGGGGCCTCAAACACCACTATCGACTCCTAAGTCAAATATGAGGTTCTCATCCACATGTAATGTCCACAAATATCTGAACACCTAAAAATCCAAAACAAACATAAAGAAAAAAAAACATTGCAAGTACATTGGTATTAAGGATAACATATTTTTTTTGAAGCTAATTAGTGATCATATGTTTAGATCCTATAGTCCACAATAACCATGAAATATAAACATAACATTTATTGTCTAAATAAATAATAAAATGTTTAATGCAGGTACCCAAATTTCCATATCTTTTAAAATTGAGTCAACTGACACTCACCGATAAAACTGTTCACTACTTGGATAAAACCGAATTGTCCAATTGGACAATTCGGATCGGACTATTTGGTTCGGATATTCGGATTTTTAGATTGGTTTTCAACAAAACCGAATTATTATTTTGGATTTCGACTAAGGACCGAATAGTCCAAAAAAAACCGAATAACAACTTATTAACTATTTTTCATATGTATCTTTAACAATTTATAAATTTACTAAATTATTATTTTTAGTTATTATAAATTTTCATCGAATATACTACTTTAAAATTACTTCTTATCAAAAGTTTTTTGTTAATGAAATAGTAACTATAATATATTTTCTTACTATTTGTTCATAAATTATAATTTATAAAAAAAAAAAATAGTTTCTTTATAGATTTTGCTAATATTCAAGTTATATAGTTTCAAAATGTCTTGCCTCTTGAAAACCGAATTATAAAAACCGATCCAACCGAATTGTAATTTGATTGGATCGGATTAGATATAAATTTAGTTTGGACTATTTTGGATCAATGTTTGGAAAACCGAAATCTATTCGGATTCACTTGATTGGATCGGATCAAACCGATCCATCCAAAACGAACACTCGTACTCACCGAATTCTGCAAGTTCATCTCATCTTTGCTATAATGACACATAAATAGGTCCTTAACATGATACAAATTATTCTTAAGATACCAACTTATTATAATATCATATTAAGAAAAAGATTTTATATAAAATGTTATAAAGTAATAGATACTAATTATTAGAGCTATTATTCTAGACTCGGTAATATCTATTTCATTTGTTATTATCATGAAACATATTTCAATATTTGAAAAGAAGGTAAAGATTAATCATATAACAAAAAATGTCTACCTTCTCGAATTCAAATTTCCAAAGGCTTTGTGATCTTATATTATGCCAATTAATTCATTTAAGAAAGGATAGTTTTTAAATAAAGTATGGCCATCATGCTTGCATCGGGTCTTTTTGTTGGATTAATATCCTGTTTCATTTTTTGCAATTTAGTTTACTCTAAATGGAATAATCTAAAAAAGAAAAATCAAGCATCCTGATGCTGCAATTGGATGGACCGTTAATTAGATAACTTACATGGGTTTTACACTACTAAAATATAGAGATATTAAGGCAGATCAGAAATATTAAAGTATAGGAGTGGAAAAAGGAATGATAAATGAATTCAGTGGTCTGATTTGAAATATCGAAATGAAACTCAGATATTAAGGATTGAACATAGAAAACATAACTCAATATATAACAAAACCGCAAACCAAGCAAAAACATAAGAAAAAAAAAAGAATGAAGAGAAAATTTAAGAGAGTGGCTAGCAAGAGGAAACATCCGAGCAAGTTTCCATCCATTTTTCTCGCTTTGTCTCGCTGCAACTACCAAATTACATACAAAAAACACAAAATTATTCAAGTTGGAACATAAAATCAACTTATAGAGGAGGAGTGGTGGTGCAAACCTGTGTCAATCGTGAAAAGCCAACAAACATCTTCACTTCCACATCGGTTGTTCGTTTATCAGTTTATGAAAAGAGATAAAGGGGAACCGATGGTGGAACAAAGAAGAAATAGGTGAATAAAATATATTAACATTAACAATAGATAAAGATAAGTACCTTTAATATCTATGTGCTCCTGAATTAGATCCAAGTGCTTGCCCATACGGTTAGATTAGATGAAGAAACAAAGCATCATAGGGGAACAAGAAAACCAATAAGGGAAATGAGAATTAAGGAGATTATTGAAGAAATAAACAGGCAAGGATGAGGGTTTTGTTTTTAAACAAAGCCATTTTTTATCTTCAGGATGAACGAAGCGAAGAATCGGTTGATGACTGCAAACGGTATCTGTTTGCTTGGAAATGGTTATATCGGTAAGGAAAGTGGATCCAATTTGAAGCAAAATGGCGCAATCCAAAACCTTCAAACATGAAAGCGGATACGGGTAATCCAACATGAGGTGGTGGTAATCGACAGCATCGACGTTAATTTTACAAGGCGTCGTTTGAGGTTTAAGCTACATGGCATCCTTCAAACCCTATGAACGCCCAAAAGGAAGCATCAGAAAAATAGAGCTTTTATATATAGTAATGATACACACACACACACGTGGGTTGGAGATTTGATTGTTTGGCGCTAGAGCCAAGGACTATGCTTATGTGGATGCATTGTATGTATGGTAAAATATATAGTATATTAGGGAACTCATTAAACTTTACGCTTACAGTTGTGGATTAAATGTTTTGCAGGTTGTTCGTGAAAAGAATTTGGCGGGACTATACACATGCGTTGAAGATTTTCGTTTCCATGGTTTTGTAACATAACTCTGATAATGTATGATTTTGGTAAACAAATGTTACTTAATGATTTTTGAAATAAACCTTTTTGGAAATGAAAAATCTCTTTGTAATTTTCGAGATGTTACACATTTATATTGAATGTTTTCAAAATTTCAGTTAGGTTCCTTCATGATGTTACCTTCCAAATGATCTATCGGATACATCAAGTAGCATGACACAAAGCCATGAAGTGTATCATTTGAATATATGTCAAGACAAACTTTGCAATCGAAAAAATTATGTTCAAGCCTAATGTTAGAGATGAACTTTATGAGGGCTATCCATTAACAAGCGTATGGGGCCTATGTAGATTGTTATGGCGAGTGCTTGAAATTTTGTCTTGTAGCGAAAGGCACCAAAAGTAATATTCATTAAAAAAATCACATAATTTACCAAAGGATATTATCTGTAGTTGAGACTTGAGATTGATCTAAAATGGGCTAGTTCCATGAAAAGTCTTTTTATGTCTATATGTTCCAAAAGTAAAATAAATGAATGAATAATAAGAGGGCGTGAAAAAGGGTGCAAAATGGTCATTTTGGGTATTTAAATTTCGTTTGACTATTGTTAAAGGACTATCACGACAATAGTTGGAACATTTGAAAATATTGTGCAAATTTGCATACTTTTGCTTAATATGATTGTTACGATGAATGCGATACAATATAATTAATCGGACCCACGAAGAAATAGATACTTGAAATAAGATTTTTCAAAGTTTCATCAAAGATCTCCTAAAATATCTTCAAAATAGTCTAGGAGTACGTTTAAACAAACTTTATCATTAACTTCATTCTCACTTGGTTGAGCATATTTGATCTAATAGTGATAGACGCATAAAAAGATTACTCCATTCTCTTGGGAATATTAGGGTTTCTGGTGGAGATATGGATACCAGCTTGGATCGTGATATCACTTTCCGAACGGATATTTCTACCTTATGTCTAGGTTACAAGAAATTCAACCTAGGATAATCCAAGGGGACACTTACGTTTCTAGGCACAGAAAACGTAAGCTAATATGCTAAAGGGTTCTGTGAATGTATGATGAAAAACGAGAGCTAAAGAATGTCCCCCTTTTGGAAAGGAAGAGTTGTTTATATACTAAACACGATTAGGGTTGGGCTGTCATTAGTTGCTTTGGAAGCAAGTAATATTAATCCGGATTAGGGTTACCAAAAACTAACGAGTTTCGTTAGTTTTACCATAATCACCCTCAAGAAATTGAGTTTTCCATTATGTTCCCACATGCAAAATTCGGTGAGGTTTTGGGCCGCTGCCCTAAACCCCGCAGGGGCTCTACCCCTCGACCCCTCCCGTTGACCTGGCAGCGGGACCCCAGCCAGGGGCTCTGCCCCTTGGACCCCGCTAGGGGCGCTGCCCCTAGACCCCGCCAAAGGGGCGCTGCCCCCGGATCCCCGACTAGTCGTCGAACTGGCTTCTGACTCGATCTTATACATGCGTGCACTCCGCACAACCCCGTATATGTATTAGAGTACAAATCATGAAGCCCCTTAGCTTACATGTTAGTTCCAATTACTTAAAATGATATGGTGGCACTAAAATCACCAACACATTCATCATAAAATTATTGTATACAAACAAAAAAACATATGGATTAATGACCATTAAATTTATTAAATTAAATGACAATTATACATTTTTATTGTATTTAATTCTAACTTTTATGGTGGTTACATTTAATTTCATAGTAGTTTACCTAATAATGAATGATATTTTGGTAAAAATAATATTTATTTTTAAAAATAGATTATTATTTTACGATAAATCAAAAAGTAAACATGAACTATTAATTTGGGACAGAAAGAATATTATTTATTTATTTATTTATTTATTTATTATTATTATTATTATTATTATTATTATTATTATTATTATTATTATTATTTTGCTATAATGAGAAACTATGATTTATTTATTAGTTAAACTTCAACATATTCATTTATATAAAAAATGGTAAATACGGACACAAATTGAAATTAATATGACCATAAGTCCATAAATAAGTTAAGAATTTTGCTTTTATTATAACGAAAATATATTAAGAACTTCGGTTGTTGAATTGATGCAAATTGACATAAAGATTATATAAAAGAGTAAATTACAAGAATGGTCCCTATGGTTTAAGGTAATTTGCGTGTTTGGTCCCTAATTTATTTTTTTAACTCGGAAGATCCTTACTGTTTGTTTTTGTTACGCGCTTGGTCCCTGTCTTATATAAAAAGTCTATTTTTCCCTTTATTTTTTAATTTATTTAAATAAATACACCCTAATCTCACCCTTCTCACCTTACCTTACGTACCCCATCATTTTTTCCTATTTAAATAATAATCTTTTTAGGTATGACAAGGACTAAACGCGTAACAAAAACAAACAATAGGGACCAAACACGTAATAAAAACAATCAGTAGGGATCTTCCGAGTTAAAGAAATAAGTTAGGGATCAAACGCACAAATTATCCCAAACCATAGGAACCATTCGTGTAATTTACTCTATATAAAAATGACCTCTTTTCCCTTTTGCACTTGGGTAGCTCTTTGCTAACAAGTAATTTATCCGTTTTACATTAAAGTTGACTATCGGGTATGAGTGGATTGTTTTGTTAGGATTCAATATTCGGACCTTGGATAATACTTGATTATTTAAATTTGATTTTAATTAATTTAAAAATTCAGAATCAAACGTTCACATCAAGTTTAAGACCTAAAAGATGCGTAAGAATTTTTCCAAAAGTCAGAAGTCAGAAAGCATGCTGGAGTTGGTAAACTAAATACATCCAGTCAAAATTGTTGTCTGCATATAAGAATTGTCAACGATTATTTTACTGACCGGATCCGACCCGATCCGACAACTCAATCAATTTGTGCTTCCTTCTTGTCATCAATAATTCAAAACCACTCCAAATTTTGAGGTAATTTTGGTGTCTTTGCCTGTCGAATCGGTTACTAGTCAACACTCTATACCCGATTACTGAAGTTTCAAAGTCTCAACTTGGTATTAAATTCACGCGTTTATGGTGTTTGATCCAATTGGTTCATCTTGATTTGGTTTTTGTTTTAGTTATAAATCAGAATCAAGAGTGCTTCTGCGGTTGGACTTGGAGATTCGTGATTAGTCGATAATTCGATGGATTATTCTCAGAAGCCGATTGAGTTGAGAGCTTTCGATTCATTAGGATTAGGGTTTGATTTCGCTAGCGATTTCCGGTTAAAGTTTGCGAAGGCGTGTCCTGGTGGTGGGCGGTTGGTGCAGCTTGATGAGTCGAGGAAGAGAGACATCGTTTTACCTGGCGGCGGCGCCACCATTTCTGGCGTTTCAGTGGATATTCATTGCGATAAAGGCGATCATGTTCGATTTAAATCTGATGTTTTGGAGTTCAATCAGGTGATAGAATTTTTTCTTCAACTGTTCTCTCGCATAATCAATCTATTCTTCATCCGTTTCACGTGAATTCAACATTTGTGGTCGATTATCCTCTGTTAAACATGGAGTGAATAGCATTTCTATGGCTTGTTAACCCTGCAAGCAAGCCTATGTAGATGGATTTGACTTTTGAGCTTGAATATTATCAATTCCAATTTCAATTACGAAAATGAAGTCAAAACCTATAACAAGTTAGCATTGGAATCGATTGAACCACTGGTGTGCTTTTAATAATGGAAAAAAAAGAACATTAAAGAGTTAATAAGCACCTATGATGATTATGTTTATACATTCTTACCAACTATAATGACTTCTACTTTCATCAATTGTTTCAAATGTCGATTATGGAGTCTGCAAAAGTGTGTCAAACTTCATCTAACTATCTTTCTTTTCATGTTTCAATCATTTTGTGTTGCAGATGTCAGAATTACTTAATCAAAATGCATCAGTACAAGGAAAAGTGCCTTCAGGATACTTCAATGCATTATTTGATCTAAGTGGTGCATGGTTAAATGATGTAGCAGATGCCAAACATCTTGCTTTTGATGGCTATTTTATCTCCCTCTACTATTTACACCTCACAGCATCTCCATTAGTACTCCAAGAAAGGGTAAAAAAGTCCGTTCCTACTCATTGGAATCCCGCGTTATTAGCCAGGTAAAGAAACTTACAATAAACAGTAAATACGTTTTGAAAATCTAATCATAAAAATGGAAACAATGTATAACAATTAGGAGGAATCCTATGCTGTTTATCTTGTTCAGATATACATTCAGACCTAAATCTTTACAAAATTACCCATACAAACATATTACCCAATCAAGCACTTTATCCATACAAGACTTAACAGGAAAAACAAAGAAACAGACTAAATGACCATTTTACCCTTCTACTTGGAAACGATGCTGAACAACAATCCATTGTTTATTTAATAGAGAATGATACAAATGCAAATGTATATTTGTATATCAAGTCATTAAGTCAATTAAGTCAAAAAGAAAGACATTGTGTATGCTTGTTTTTTATGTATGTATGTATGTATGACAGGTTCATTCAGACATATGGGACCCACATTTTAGTAGGGATGGGTATTGGAGGGCAAGATATTATATGTGTTAAACAAAAAGCATCTTCCACAATTTCACCCACAGAGCTTAGAGGACATTTAGAGGATCTTGGAGACTGTTTATTCTTAGATGGAGCAAGTCCTTCTTTACCCGAAAGAAAAACAAAAGATGGCAAACAAAAAGTAAAATTTTAAATCATTTTTCTACATCTTAAATTTTTTTTTTTTTTAATTTTTTTAGTTTTCAGTTAATAATTCAGAAATATATTTCCAGATTCCAGAGGTTTTCAGCCGAATGTTGGAGCCACATACCATTCAGTTCACTAACATCACAGAAACTTCAAGCAAAGATGTAAGTTTGAAAATACAAAAAAAAAGTAAATTACACAAATGGTCCATTTGGTTTGGAGTAATCTATGTGTTTGGTCCCCAATTTTTTTTTAACTTGTACATCCCCTATGGTATGTTTTTATTGACTTTGGTCTATGCCGGACGTAAAAAGACTATTTTGCCCTTGATATATGGTTTGTAATATAATGGTTGAAACTGGAACAGGGACTCACGATTATCGGGTCTAAGAGGGGCGGAGATGTCTTTTCAAAAAGCCACATGAAGTGGCTTCAGACAGTGGCTGCTAGCCCTGAAGCAATACGGTTCAAGTTTGTTCCAATTACTTCTCTTCTTAATGGCGTTCCTGGGAGTGGATATCTTAGTCATGCAATCAACTTATATTTACGCTGTAAGTTAAATGACCATTTTACCCTTATATTTCACAAAACAAAATTTTGGCTTAACCTATTAAGTCATTCTGTCTTGATTAACCCTAAGTGCAGTATGGATAAACAATTGTATAAACACTGTTTTTTTGTCATGAGTAAATGACCATTTTACCCTTTTCATTGTTAACCAGACAAGCCTACACCAGAAGATTTACAATGTTTCTTGGAGTTTCAAGTTCCTAGACAGTGGGCCCCACTCTTTTGCGACCTACCTCTTCGTCATCAACAAAGAATGACGTCATACCCTTGGCTTCAGTTTGCTTTCTTGGGTCCTAAAGTCCACATTAGTACAACTCAGGTATACAGATTTTGTCTGTATCAATTAAGTCATTATAAATATAAATATATATTTTTTAATATAATATGATAATAATGGGTAATTTACTATTATTAGGTTTCGAGTAACAAAAAACCGATTATTGGTCTACGATTGTTTCTAGAAGGGAAGAAAAGCAACCGATTAGCAGTGCACGTGCAACATCTCTCAAGCCTCCCAAACATCATGACGTGTAACACACCGCCGTCCACCGTCCGGCCATGTCAGTGGCGGGGGTCCGACGATTTCGAATCCACCGCCCAATTCCTGGAACCAGTCAGATGGAAGCGATACTCCAACATCTGTTCATCAGTAGTGAAACACGATCCAAACTGGTTACAAGGAACCGGAGGCGGAGGAGTATTCATCGTCACCGGAGCTCAGCTCGTAACAAAGGGGAAATGGCCGAAATCGGTGTTGCACCTCCGGCTACTCTTCACTCACCTTCCTCATTGCACGATTAGGAAAACGGAATGGGCAGGTGCGGAAACCCTAGGTCGGAAATCGAGTATTTTCACGAATCTGAGCTCGACTTTTACTTTTACGCAAAGGTCGGTGGCTGATGCGCCTAAGCAGCTTCCGGCGACGATTAACTCCGGGGTGTATCCTGATGGGCCGCCGGTGCCGATCCGGTCGACGAAGATGAGAAAGTATGTGGATATTGAAGAGGTGGTGCGGGGATCGCATGATATGCCGGGGCATTGGTTGGTGACCGGCGGGAAGTTGGTGATGGACGGCGGGAAGATAGGGTTGCATGTGAAGTTTGCTTTATTAGATTTTCCTGAAGATCAGTGATCTTGTTGTTGTGTATATATGGAGTGTGATATGATATTTATTTTATTGTACATAAAAGACAATCTATAAGATAAGATATAGGAAAAGCGGCATTCAGTATGTTTATTAGAGTTATGAGTAGATAAAAAGGAGGTATCCAAACGAACAGTGAACGGATTAATTGATATACTGATTTATTTTATTAAAATAATGATTGTTTTTTAACAAAGGGTTGTAGATGTTTGAAAATTTCTCATGACCAATCAGTTTGATGCTCTCGGCATTGCAGTATACACGCATGTCAATTGTATTTTTCTCACCGAGATTCAATGCGTCAAAGAAATCGTTGAATGTTAACACCATGATAAGAAAGTGGATAAATGTTATAAAAACAATCAAAATAAAAAGAAACGATATATAATCTTATATAATTACATTAACCGTGAGACTCTCCTAGTATTTTTGAAAGCAAATTTGATCACCAACTCTCATAATCAATACTCTTCAATATATCGTTCTCAATATCTATCATTGTTAATTAATTAAGCTTTTCTTATGATATAGTGGATCGGAAGTATGACTTTAACAACTTCAATTTTGAGAAACTTCCTTCTATAGAAGTTACCGGATTGAAATAGTCAGCAAAACTTTATATACAATAATTGCATTAGAAAAACAATCAACTTTTTTCTTATATTTTAAAACATTGATGAGGTTGATAGTTTCATTCGGTAAGAAATCATCAAACAACTTTAACTCTAGATAAAATTAATTGATATCAATATCAGACTCTTTACCATACTTAAGTGTGATTCTAGATGGATACAACTTAAGTTAAAGATCTTTATCATCAAATTCCTTTAACTGTTTTGGAAATAAACCAAAATTCTTTTCATACTCTTTCAAACTTTGTTTTAAGAGAAACTCTCAATAATATATAAAAAAGTAATCAATATAAAAGTTCTCCTAGGGTGAATGTACACTCTCTTATTGCTTGAATTCTCATCAAATTGTTGATCCTATGAATAGGACACTTTTGAGGGAATATTAGATCAATATTCATTTTTGATTGTTTAGAATCAACAAGCGACTTAGAGAACCTTGTATCTCTAAACTCCTCGAAGAACTCAATCAAAATATTCACTTTTTTAATAACATCAAAATAGAAGCATATCATCCAATTGTAAATTTTTGCTAAAAAGTTCATTGTGTATAGTATTTGATACCAAAGGACTATTGATATCAATAACTCAAATTCGCTGAGCTTATTCTTTGATAGCAATTTAGCTTCTTTTTGTATTTTACCATCAGCGTCTTTAAAACTAACGTGAATACACTAAACTTAAACCTATATGTGTATGTAAAATAAAATTTGACCCCCTTGGTGACATGGGTTGTATGGTCGCCCATGTCGCACACCCTTGAGAGACGCCCCTACGTGCTAGCATGACTTCTTGTACACCATCTTATACACTAGTTAACACGAATGCCAAATTGAAGTCAACCATAGGCGATTCATATACAAACACCACATACTATCATAACCTCACCCGTACCATGCTATATCTTGCTTTTACTAGGCCCTATATTTCTTATGCCATGGAACAAATTTTCCTACACACCTGTGTTTCTCAATGACAATCTTATTTCATGGTCTATTTGTCTAATAAGTGACAACTAATTCTCTCTCATCTAGGGGTGAGTATTTGGACATAAGGACCAAACCTGAACTTTATAAGTATCTGCATGTCCGGTCTAAGGTCCATCCATTTCTACAAAACCGATCCGATCCAAGAGTCGGACATGTTTGGTCCAGATGCGTCCAAGAACCATGTAAGCTCTCAACAAGTTTGGTTTAAAATCCATCAATTTCTGTCAAGTGGATCCGATCTGATCTAAATGCTCACCCCTTTGCTTACATAATCTTCTTAAGCTACACTGTTATCTTACATGTCAAACCCAAACAAAAACATATCAAATACAAGAATGAAATCCAATCAAACTCATTTATTAAGGTTAATGTGATATTTTTACACACATTGTGCTTATTCTACATCAACATTATGGTTTTCTAACATCATAATCACCACTAAAGTACAACTCGTTACAGCATTTGAGATCGAGTCTCCACTCTCCAAACCATAAAGTACAACTCATTACAACGGTTGAGGTCGAGTCTGTACAATAAATATATCTTTACCCACCAAGCATCCTTCAACATCCTGAGCACACCCAAATTTCCGTTCAAGAAACAACCCCACAGACCCAAGCTTCTGCCCTAATTGTTGCCGGAAAACCGAATTCACAGTCAACGGCTTCTTACTATAGTCCACCGTCAACCGGAGCACCTCCCCATCCGCCACACCACCCACCACCATCTCCTCACTGAAATTAGCAAAAGCCAGCATCCTCACCACCCCGTCAAACTTCCCAGAAGAGATCCGCCACGGCGTTCCTCTGGTGCCGGAGGCTAGCGTCTCACCGAGCCCAGGCGCGATCTCGGCTTCAACCAAGTTACAATCGTTGTCCGTCGGGCTGATCGTGTGCAGCACAAACGAGAGATCCGGCGAAAGCATCTCCTGAACCAATACCGCCATCGTCGCCGCTTTTTGTGGCACGCCGGCGACCCTCCGGCTCAAAACCGCTCGTCGCGTGTATAAAGACGCCCAAACCCGACTAACCGCGTTCCCGAAATTGACCGGATTTGAAAGCGTGACATTAGGGATTGAATCGTATAGCCCCGCCGCCGACATTCCCGCCAAATCCTCGACGTTAGCACTTGATCTTACGATTAAACGTGCGTTTCCCTCGAACAATTCACCTAAACTTTCAAGGATTCGATTCGGAAGCTTCAAGGAGGCGATCAAATTTTGAAGCTCGTTGCAGAGCTTGTCGAGATCTCCACCTTCCATTTTTGCAGTTTCGAGCTGTTCTAATAATGATTCAAAAGCTTCTTTTGATTTGTTTTCTTCTATTGCAAGTTCCATGGTGCCGAAAGGAATCACTGCTCCATTTGGGACATTAAAACCAGCAGGAACTCCTTGATCGCTATAAACTGTATTGAATCAAGAAACTGAATCATAATCGATGAAAATAACATCGTTTTTACGAAGAAAAAAAAAAGATGGAAATTTTTAGTTTTACTATTTTGACCTTTAGCAGAAACCGCAGCTAGAGAAGCTAAGCTACCACAAGCAGCTGCCTTTGCACCAGAAGTTTGTACATCTGCATTTGCAAGTTGTATGATTCCAGCCTTTGAAATACCCTTCAAATGAAACATCACATGGTGTTATTAAATGTAAATTTTATCATCTTTGGGGTTAATAAAGTTATTATGTGTTACCTGACTTGAGTAGATGGATTTGGAAACAGAATCTTTTGGAGTCCCATTTGATGAAGCTTCCACAGGGCCATCCCTAATTCCGTCCTCCACCGTGGACGGAATCACATTGACTCCCGATGGGGATGCTTCTAACCTGCAAAACAAAAGAACATAAGATAATTTTTAGTTCCTGGATTCCGGCAGAATCGGAATCCCTGATTCCATTCCAGGATTCCACTACTGACCTAACATATTTCCCCTCGAGCTTTTTGATACTAGCGATTTTATCATCATCTTCACACGTCACGAATGCGACTTTCTCCTATAAAACGATCAACCAAATCACAATATTAACAAAATATAATAATAATAATAATAATAATAATAATAATAATAATAATAATAAACTTACTTGTCGGGCCCGCACACCAAGATGTGACAAATGAGGCAACTCCTGGAGTAGAATGACTCCCACAATATTACTCCCTGCAGCTGTCACCTACACATGTTGTTACAAAATAGTTAGCCTTCTAGAAACATCAGTAGTTGTTAGATGAATTTGATCCAAGGGTTGTGATTGAGTAGAAAGAAAAAGACTATTCTAACCTCCTCATCTCCATCAGCTTTGCTGACCATAAGAATAACAGGTCCTGTAACAGATGATGGAAGTATACCTGGTACTATTTTTTCAACCTGGTAAAAACAACATGATTGAGAAATATCAAATATAATAATCAGATAAAAAAAATGAGGTCTAATTATTTCTTTTTATATAAGTTTACCTGTATTAAAGTTCCATGAGCCAATCCAGGGACAAGAACGTCAAAACCTTGAGATCCGAGTGTAGTTCTAACCGCTTTTAAAAGCATCGTGCAAAGTTTGGAAACTTGAAAAATTATTCTAAACACCAAAATATTAAAGTTAGAAATTTTATATTATCTAATATTTTTTATTAGTTATTAAAAGTTCTCATTATACCCGGATCGAATCTCTGCTTCAGTGAATGTTCGTACACTATTTTCGGGAATTCCAAGAGCTTTTCCCAATATCTACAAGAATCATAACAAGAATAATCTTGTGAAACAAATTTAATACAAAAGTAACTTTTATAAAAAGTTAAAAAAGTCATATACACTGAAAGCTGAAAGTAAAAAGTAAAAAGTAAAAAGGTACCTCTACTTTTGGAGGGAAAATTTGAAGAAGTGCTTCGGAGTATTCATCAATGAGTCTTTTTGATCTGTCTAATGTAGCTTTAATCCTTAAAGCCCAAATTGTTTTCCCATCTTCACTACCTTTAGAACAAATACAACAATGCTTATTTTGTTATTACAAACAAAGTTAAATCATTTTTTTTTTAAAAAAAAAAGAAAAAAGAGGAAAAGGCACCTTCTTTTTCTGATAAACCTCTTTCTTTCCAAGCAAGAAGTTCACTTTCAATTGCTTTACATTCTTGTAATTTCCACCCGGACAATCCTAGCTGGCGAATGCCCACAACAAGAGCATTTATCGGGTCATTCCATGAGTCAACATTTTTTGAATTCACATTCTCTCCTAACCATTGGGCCCCACCACCAGCTTCAAGTGCATTCAAATATCTACATTTTATCAATCATTTTCAATTGCATTACACAAAGATAAAGGTTGTGGAATTGGTTTTTTAGATGTAGGGGTAAAATGGTCATTTAGTCTCATTCAGACGGTTTATTCAGTTTAGAAAAGATACCTGCTCATGAGAACAAATGCATAGTCCTCAAGTCCAATCTCCACAAGGCGCCACTATAAAAGAGAAAACAAAATTTAACATAAGGCTGAGAAGGGCATTTACGTCTTTTTTCACACAAAAAAAAAACGACCTTTTGGCGCATTGCGATTGCAGTATCGGGGGCATCATTTCGGATACCACTTTCAAGACCTTTTGTAACTATTTCTCTAAGACTATTTAATGATTTTATTGTATTCATCAATATTTCTACTCCATTTCCTTTTGAAACTTCGGGTGTTCCTTGAAAATTATCCAATGCCTACAAAATCATATATAAAAATATAAAATATGAAGAGAATTATAAAAACATTAAAAGATCTACAAAATTCATCCACAACCTTCAAAATTAATTAAAAGATAAAGTGATGTACACACAAAGTAAGTTTCTTTTTGGACCGAATCAAAATGACCATTTTACCCCTCTGTTTATGATAATATGGAATAAAAAGAATACCTTCTTGCAATCCAAGAATGATGAGAGCTTTTCTTTTCTCTTTTCATCAAATGATTCTTTAATAGATTCAAGTTGTTCAGTAAGGCTGCAAATTTGAAGTGATTAATGTCCAATCATTTATGGGTCCCATTGAAATATGATAACAGTTAACAGATAACTAACCTTCCAGCATTAAAGAAATCCTTGAGTTCATGATGAAATATTTTAAACTGCTCAACAAATGCTTCATTGTATTCTCCTGGATTTTTAGTGATTCTTTCAAGCATTGCAGCAGTAGCAATTAAATCTTCAGGTCCAGCACATCTGTGCAGCTTGTTTTGTATCGTATGTTTGATCTCTTGCTGAAATGTACACATTCCTGGATAGGTTAAAATGACGAAAATACCCTCAAAGCACAAATTTGCATGACATTATCACCTTGAGGTTATGTGGAATATCGTTTCTGTGAGCAATATCTCTAATTCGAGTCAAAGGAACAGAAGCTGTGAATTCTGCTTTGAAAGAAGGTAAACATGGATGAATTTTTCGTATTACAAGCAACTCCTGACACATCATCAAACAAAAACATATGTTATAGGTGTAAAAAATTGAAAGAAAAACATCAAAATTGTATGAATTACCTGTGGTGAAGTGTCTTTTCTACTAGAAATTCTTTCTAATTCCCTAAATATAAGTCTTGAAATTTCAGCATGTCTATTTGGCCTGTGATGACCTCCATCTTCAAAGCAAGGAATTTGTCCAGTATTAATCCACTGTAAAAAAGATTAAAACTTTAAGAAAATCAAAGAACCATTTGGTCAAATAAAGTCAATGATACAGAATAAGCACAAAACCTTGAGATAGATAGCTGAATATACGAGAGCATCCAAACGATCCACACCATCCATACTTTCAACCACAAGGTCACGAATAACTTCAAGCTTAATTTTGTGACATAAAAAGAAAAAAAAATTACATTATTACATTAAGGGTTAATCACTATTCACTAAAATGACCAAAATGGACACAAAAAGTTACCTTTCTCCACCAATTTCTTCCATTCTTGTCACCTTCAACTAACTTTAATGCCACTCCTTGAAGCCCTGAAGTATCCCAATGTCTTTGTTTTTCTCTATTCCCATGTTCATTTGATTGCATGAATGATGCTTCATTCCCTTGCCATTTTTCCACAAAAGGACTTGTTGTAGAAGAAGCATTATTGTCTTGAACTTCATTTACACTTTCCACTTCCACCTCATATTCTTTTCCATCAATAGGTAACAACTTTATGGGCTCATTGGTCATATTCCAATGACAAATCATCTCAAAACTCCCGGATTTTGGCAACTTCAAGACACGATTTTCACCACCTTCCCAAATCATACTCTTGTCCATTTGTTCAACTACAAATTTGAATTCATAAGTTTCTCCACCTTTACATTCCATGTCACAAATCCAACCGGACTCTGTCCAATTTAATTGCTTCTTCTTTTTCCATGATCCGAATTCTTTTGTGGACCCCAAGACTCCAACGTGTTCACCAAATTTGACTTGATGGTCTAGCCGGAGAGTCAGGTTGACCTTTCCATGAGAGGTTTTTGACTTCATTCCTGTTTCACCTGTTTCTTCTTCTCTGGAGAACACATGGTGTTAGGTTAGTTACTTCTCTGATGTTTCTTTTAGACATTTTGTCGAACATGTAATGTGCTATAGAGAAACACGAATCGATATAATCAGGTAAGCATATGATATACCGAAGTAAAGATGAAATAGTAGAATTCATGGCCCGAATCAATACCATCAATACATTCATAGTTGTAAGACACAGAAATGAAGGGAATTTATCACAAATAAATATCGAAATTGTGAAGAAACGACAAGAAACCTGGTTTGGGTGGACACGGCACGAACGATGGGAGAAGATTTATGTTGAAATCCCAAATAATGGCCACGACGAGGAGCTACTCTTGGCTTTGAAAACCCCACAACCCGGAAAGTTCTTTGCTGGTTATGGTGACGGAGGAATCTGAATTCCCTTGCGGATTGGGTTTCTAAAGGAGATGGATTCTTGGTGGCAGAGTAACAATTGAGCACACGCAGAGAATCCATTGGAAAATATTGAAAATGTAGAGAAGTTCTTTGATTGTGAAGCTTGGAAGGAGTGTGTTGAAGATATTAAGGGGTTGATGAACACGTGGAAGATGGGTTCATCAAATCCCCATGAGCGATCTAAAGATGAACATTTATTAAAGATTTTGTGTTAATTGAAGAGTCTTGACCCTTCATTTCGTGGATATATTGGTATATATGAAGACCGTATGATCACGGCGTCTTCTTGCACTTTTTTTCATATGTTTGTCGGCATAAAAAATAATAATTGAAACCAGTTATTTAATTAGGCTTCATGATCGGAGATAATGTTTAGATGTCATTTTTAGTACTAAAACTAGGTGAATGTCAATTATATAGATTTTATAACATGTATCTTAAGTATCTTAATATGTAGTATAAAAAGATTAATTATTGTATTATCACGTGAAATGTATTGATTATAAGAAATATTATCCATAATTAATGTATTTTATATTTTTAATAAAGAACATTTTTTATAATTAAGGGAAAATGACATGCGAGAGTAATTACTTTTTCGTCTGGTTCACGTTTAGATAATTTTATATATAGCATGTGACAATCAGGGTCGGCTCTAAGATTTCGAAGGCTCTGTGCAATTCAACAAAAATTAGGTCCTAAAACTTAAAAAGCTTGAAATTTTAAGCAAAAGAATGACAATTTTTCATATTCTAGTGTATAAATACATATTTTTAAATTTCATTCAAAATAATACACAAAAAATAAAATTGCTTCTATAATAATCCTTTTCTTCAAACTGGGGTAATAGAGTAACACATTTGTCCTCTGCAAATAACTATAAAAAAAATAAATCAAATCAGAAAGTTGAGGTACATTATTAGAAAATAAAAACTTTGATCTACTTCAAATAAAAAAAATCCTCCTTCGTCCCATTTGCTCCCAGAAGACCCCCATAGCAAACCCTAGCCGTTATTGAAGCAATCTAAGGCATTTGGAGTGATTTTGGTGCTTTTGTGATCCAAGGAAGGAAGGAAAAGCTTGAAGGATCAAGAGGAGGCTAGAAGGATTCGGTTTTGAGCATCATTGCAGTCTTCAGAAGGTATAAAGTCTATACCTTGCTTGCTCTTTTGATAGATCCCATTTTGTGGAGTTTTAGGGCTTTTCTAAGCCATTTTGGTCACCAACCATGATTGCAAGCATGGTTTGAGGTTGATGTTTCAGATCTAGGTCCTTAGAGGGGTTACAAGGCAGAAAGGAGTAGCTTTTGCACTCAAAGAAGGCCCCATGCATTGTGAGAGCTTGTTTTAGGACCTTTTGAGCTTAAAGTCCCATGCAAGCACGTAAAGGTTGTAACTTTACATGCTAGATCGATTGTAGAAGCATAGATCTACCTTTTGATCAAGGGTGTACATCAGAAATCGAAGATTCAGTGAGTGAATGTGATCAACTCGACGAGTCCAAGGTTCTGTTCCGTATCAGTTGAGGGTCTTAAGGACCCAGTTGAGTGTGGAAAGGTTTCAGGATGGTCCCAGGGAGTGACCCAACGTTCTAGACTAAGCCATTGTTCTGGAAGTTCACGGGACTCGGCGAGTGCATGAACGGACTCGGCGAGTCCAAGGCAATCTTCTTAGAACTCGACGAGTTGTTCATCAACTCGGCGAGTCGAGGACAGAACTTGTTCATCATATGAAGGTGGAATCGACGAGTTGTTCATCAACTCGGCGAGTCGGATGAGTTTTCATGTGTCATTCATATCAGAGAAGAACTCGTCGAGTTGACGGCCCAACTCGACGAGTAGAAGCGGGTATAAGGACAATTGAAACCCCAGGCCTCTGTGCATCCGAATATGACCACGTGGTCAATCTCCACCAATCCTTCGCCCCAAGCCTCAACAGGTTCAGAGCACACCTCACCCTCTGATCAGTGGGGCATGAACACGTGAAGAAATACCCTTCCACGTCTGATAACCATCTCATAGCAACAATCGGGTCCTAAACTCCATCAAAAGTAGGGGGCTTCGTATTATCGAAGTCCCGATACTGGAAACCTCTACCAGCTCCTCCCCCTGCCGCTGCTACAGCTACTGTAGCTGCCGCGGCAGTCGTCTCTGTGAGAGCTTCATAACGCTCATCAAAATAATCCACCATGGTGGTCTTGATTGACCCAAACAGTTCCGGCAGCTCGGCCCGGAACAACGCAACAACCTCATCATGCAGGATCTCACGAATGCTAGCATCTAACTCGCCTGTGCTCATCTGACCAATAACCTCGGGTGGTACTGACCCGCCTTGACCTCCCTCTCCTGCTCTCGATCCTGACCCGGATCCGCTCCTAGCATGCCTCGTGACCACCATACTGAAAAACACCACACAATCTCAGATACTTCCCACTAACCCAGGAACCAACTCCCAACTCAACCCTAGAGGTCATGGGTTCCTTGATACGTGTATGGGTCCTGTGCTTTCAGTAGTACGGGCCCATACTACCTTCCACACCTACCCATATTTTGATGAAGTACTACCACAACACCCTAGTGACAAATATACATAACAAGCGCTCAATCCTCACTCCTAGAGGAACACTAGAAATCTCATACAGAAGGAAACCCTAGGCTAGCAGGCATCATGAAACAGGCAACATTATCATGAAATCCTGAAGATCCCAAGCCTAGTACTAGCATGCTGTTCTATCAAAGCTCGAAAACAAATATCATGTACGGTATTTTGGGGTTACTTACTGGCTCCGGCTGATCGTACCTCCGCGTCCTCCTTTTACTTATTTTGAAAGCCATTTTAAATTCTGTTTTAAAAACTCTCCTTGATTTGAGGCTGGATTCACACGAATGTTCCTCCAACTCACTCAAACCAAGGCTTTGATACCAACTTGTAATGACCAAAAATTTCAACAAATTTTAACTTTTCAAAAACAACCCATTTTCATAATGTTATTACAAAAAGGTTTTCAATACATTTATTATCAGAGTATTCCCAGAACCATAACATAAAACATAAACATGAGGAGCGGTACGATCACGCCTTTGTCTTGCCACGGTCTCCTGAAGAACCTGAAAAACATTAAACCACAACTTTAAGCCCGAAAGCTTAGTTAAATACCCCCAAAATACCAACCACATATACCATACACAGATAACATGTTATATCATAACAAATAACAGAACAGCCATGCATATCAGGTCTACTGTGTGACTGGTCCGCCGTATTGGGCCTTCAGTCCACCAGGTCCACCGTCCGAGTCTAGTCATGTCCCTTGAGTCTGCAGTGTGGTTGGTCCGCCAGCACCGGACCTTCAACCCACATGGTCCACTCTCTGAGTCTACAGTATGACTGGTCCACCCGTATCAGGCGTTCAGTTGGCCTGGTCCACTTTCCAAGCCTCAGCACGTCTGGTCCGCCCTCGTGGGGCCTACAGCCTATTCGGACCGCTCGATGGGCCTTCAGAATAACCGGTCCACCCTGAGTATGTTAGCCTACAGCACAAAGCGGGTCCCGCCTCAACCCAACCCCAGTCAAATAACCATGTGCACATAAACATACAATCATATAACAATTCACATTCAATCAAACCGATCTAGCAGATCACGTATCATAACATACTCTAAACAGGATACCGACCTAACAGGTCACTAGCATATACCATCCTAATACCTGGATGCAAACATAACAAGGCTACAACATAACAACGATACCCGAATTACAATCCGATAAAGGGTCGGCCTTGGTGCCTTAGACCCTGTTGATATAGTGAGGATAACTCACCTCGCGATTGCCGAAACTCTGAACTGAAGAAGCAGATTCTTGAATCACCGACTCACCGAAAATCCCGAACTATCCATCATAACAAAATAATCATTAGGCCAAACATACATCCACTTATTGGGCCAAGGCCAAAGTCCAAATCTTCTATAAAGCCCAATATTGGCCCAATTTACTAAATTGGGCCCCCTCACCAAATGGGCCTAGATCCAAGGTCCATAATAATAATTGGGCCCAAAATACTCTATCCATAATGTCCAGTCATGGCCCATAAATCCAATAGCCCAATATCAGCCCAAACTATAAGGCCCAAAGTGACAATGCCACAGAGGGGGGTACGCTGGGCGTACCCTTCTTGATACGCTGGGCGTACACCGATGTTCGCAAAATGGGATCGGGGCACTCGCCCGCTACTCTAGGCGTACTCATAGGTTACGCGGGGCGTAACCTCACTACTCAACCGCGTAACCTCACTGCTCAACTTTATCACATAACATCTTAATGGCTTAAGCTCTTAAGCCCAAACTTCAAATCCTTAGGCTAAATATGCCTAGGATCCATAAAGTCTCAAACTTTATCACCTGCGACGTCCATAAAGCTCTTAATCCAGTAAGACCTACTTATCTCACACATGGAACAACCACATCCCTTAGGACATCATTTTTCTCACTCAAGACCTCTTCTAAGGTCTGAAAGGACAAATAATCTTGACCAACTCGAAGCATGCAACAAGATGAGGACTTTTGGGACAAGAATGGTGTCAAAGCTTCACAATACATAGATCTACACAATATGAATGTCAATCAAGAAGCTTTATACCTCAAATAAGCTCCAAAGGATGATGTCTTTCCAGATCTATAAGCTCCAATCGTTCCTCTCCTTCTTTGACAACTTCTCCTTTCTTCTTCTAGCTTCTCTTTTGCCAAAATAAGCTTTCCAAGACCAAACACACCCAAAAATGGAGGTGGGACGACTATCTAGGGTTTCTGAGGTTAAGAGAGTGATTATGGAGGCTAAGTAGGAAGCCTTTATGTTCTTTATATAGTGGTTGCCTTAAAATTAGGGTTTTCAGGATTCTGAGAGTACGCTGGGCGTACCTCTAGTACACTGGGCGTACTCGACCATGCACCCGTGTTCATTTAGCCAATTACGTTGGGCGTAACCCAGCCTACGTTGGGCGTACCCAGTGTGTCCCTATTTTCTTCACTTGGTCTTCCCTTTCCACTTTTCCCTTAAAGAGCTACAATCGATATTATCTTCGAAATGTCGTAACTCCTCTACTCTAAACCCGCTCCCGATAAACTTTACATTCACACGAGGGTGGCGAGAAGCCTTATGCTTCTATCAACACACACACCAATCCAAACCTTCTCGGATAAAACCCATTTCCCGTAAAAGGACCAAAATTACCCTTCCTCTTAAACCTCAGGGACTCATAATTAGATACTTTAAGAACGGGGCGTTACACATCCTGTCTAGTTGTCAGTGTGAAGGCAACCCAAAAGGACCATGATACTATCAAATTAAGTACATATCAATTATAGGTATAGGCTTAGATACCTAATCCAACAAATTATTATCTGTAAAAATCTTGTATTCAAATATTAAGATGGAACACGAATGCTATTTTTTTTATTGTTGTGCATGAGCTATATATTCATTTTAAATGTAATCCATGAACTTAGTCGCACAACCCGGCGTGTTGCGCCGCTTCGGCTGGGGTGTAACATATATGCATATAATGTGTGGGTTGTATAAGGAATTGAAAATTGTTTCCCAATAATCTGTTTTTTCTCATTTTTACCATTTAGCTAAGATTTCAGGTGCATGCAAAATTACTAAGGGTAAAGAGAAGGTTTAGCTCCTTAGTTGACAAGATTGTGAATTTTTAAATATAACTTTTGAATTTGGAATCAAAGTTGGAGCATATAGGATCACATTGAATCATTCTCACATAAGATGGAACACTCTGACATAAAAGTAAGCCTGGTTTGGCAAAGGTGCTCATGGTAATGCAAAGATGCTCTCTTGGTCTAAAGGTTCTCCTGGTTGTACATATATGCTGTCTTTGTGCAATGGTGCTCCTCGATGTACAAAAATGTGTTCTGTTGTTCTAAAGGTACTCATGGTTGTAAAAAATTTCTACTTGGTTCTAAAGGTGATCTTGGTAAGAAGGTGCTTCTACCATGGTGATGGCGTCATAGGTGTATGGTTGGTGGTCGTGCACATCTCTCAAGGGTGAAGGTTCTAGAAGCATATGCATGACGACATATGATTGGTTGATACCTTTATTGACCTATGGACTAATGGGGTTGGCTCATTAGGGTTTTAAGTTGGATCCATAGTCTATAAATAGGGATGTATGCTAGTCCCTCATTTGGTATCTTTGAGTATCTTGAATTCTAGTGAGTAGGATGGATCTCTGTTGAATTGTACTTGCAATCTTTGTTTGAGAACTTCGGAATAAGAATACTCCCTATTGTCTGTTGACACACATGTCACCTTAATTGAAATACGTAAATACTTTGTCCTTATATATATATATATATATGTGTGTGTGTGTGTGTGTGTGGTTTAGTGAGTTATCCACTTTACTTCCTAATAAATGGTATCAGAGCTTGGGAAGTGTCATCAGATCTATTCTGATTCTTGACAAGGAACGTCTAATTCATTACATGAATGAATGACATCTTTAAAGATCGTTTGAATGTAAGGGTTGTAGTAATACCCAACTTATTCTTTGTAAATATGTATTTTATTGGGTTGACATGTGATGCTATATACTTGTCAGTCATTTTAGATTACAAAAGTATATCATCTAGAAAAATGTAGTTATAATTTTTAGGTGCACCTTTATATTTAAAAGCGAGGTTTTAGATTTGCAGTGGTCCCAAAACCCAAATAAATTCTCTAAGGACCAATAAAATAGGAAAAAATAGACAAAAGTAAGCAACATGTTGTTTTAGAGCTGATGTGTTAGGATTGAACGCAGTCATCATGAATTGTTGGCTGAAGTCATTTTGAAGCTGACAAAGCCAACCACAATTGCATTGAGACTAACCATCATTGGAACCGGCTATAACTATTCAATTATTCTGTAACTTCTAGAAAATTGCTATTTTCGTCATGCTTGTCCATTTACGAGTACTGTAGTATATATACACGAAGCATACAAACTATTTTGGGCTCTGCCAAGATCTTGAAAATCCTATACATGTATTTAGTATTTGATTCCTATTCTTAGGGTTAAGATTTGAAGTGCTTTCTTGTGGATTATTTTGCATATGATTTTGGGACACCCATAGCTAGTCCTGAAATATAGATCAAGTTAAGTGACTTTACACGATCCACAATGATATCCAAGAATTTTGGTTATAATTACACTATACTTCTCTTTATTTTCTAACGTTTTTTTCATCGTAATTCCGTCCCATAGTAACTATATCTTGACTGATATAATTTAATTTCGTGTAGAGTAAATTAAGTTGCATTCTCTCATTAATCACAAGTCCTCTATTTCTATATGAAATTCTGGTTGAGTTTGATGAGGATAGGGAATGTATCACAATCCTATTCCTTTTCCAAGATCTCGACAAACAAATAACTCAGAAGTGATCAATAAACATGAAGGAACACCACAAACAACTCATGAAATACAAGGAACAAATCCAAGACATGATACCCTTGAAGCAATCATGGACCGAGTATATTCGAAAGTTAAAGCCCAAAGAACAAGAATAAGCTAAAAGAACCCGAGGACATAAATGACCCAAACAAAGCACACCATACCACATAGCACGAAACTGTTAAAGTTCAAAACGATATAGACCAGCACGCGACCATGAATGAGACCCTCTTGAAATGGAAAAGCAAAAGGGTGAAAAATCAATTATGGCGAATAAATGATTTTGTTACAAGATTACTTCCAATTTTAGACCATTTTCAACCCACATCTACGTGTGTCTCCTCGATGATACATCCTCTTGCCTATTACAATAAGAAAACTAAATCTTCGAATAAAGAGGGATGTGGAGTGGCAGACATCAAATCAATGTTATTCCTCGCGATGATGAGGTGGCGAAGGACGTTGGGTGCGACCATCTCCAATGGATTGATTTGCAACATGGGTGTCTAAGGGCTAGTAGCAAACATATATTTTAAAAGACCCTCCATCGACGAACCATTGCCTATCTCATATTTATACTATTCATTCTCAACAAAACCTTGTGTGTGCATTGACATAAAGCGCTTGGATTTACTTCCATTTTACTTTAGTTTCTAGCAAAAGAAAAGACCCAAGTATCGAAGGTTTAGTTAGTATTCCCACTCTATGTACAATTAAACTATATATTCTTATAATCTTTAGTATATGAAACCCTTAACCACCATCGGAGAACTGGTGCATTGATTTTGAAGGCAGTGTGCAAATAAAAATTGGTCCCTAAATGCATTTTTTTAGTAGAGGAGAAAAAATTAAAAAAGAGAGGATGAAACAAGCAAGGCCGAAACTATGGTGTATCATGGTGGGTCCTAGGACCCACCTAATTTTTAAATTTTATTTACCATATATGTATATAAAAAAATTATGACCCACCTTGAAAAAAAATTAGGACCTACCTTTTAGTATTTAGACAAATAAGATACAAATAAATATAAGAAATGATGGAATGTTTTACTTAAATTTGCAAAGAATATGGTTAATTAATTTTTTATCAAAACCTATTCCAAATTGGACACAAAGATAAAAAGTGGTAGTTATTTGATATTATAATTCGGATATCTCTACTCAAACTAGTAAAAATACATTATTGGCTGTAATAATATGTAGTTGCAAGAAGACTTTCTAAAATGAAAAGAAACTCATTTGTACTATATATATATATATATATATATATATATATATATATATATATATATATATATATATAAAATCTTAAAAAATCATAAAAAATCTTAAAAAAAATCCTAAAAATCATAAAAGTGCATAAAAAAATACTTATAGATCACAAAACTTTTTTTTTGAGTTTTTTATGAAAAAATCGCTACTTTTACTATAGATTCGCTGAAACAAATTTGGAAAAAAAAAAACCAATTTTTTTTTTTTTTATAAAAAAATTGATTTTTTTCAGCGGTTTTGATAAAAAAGTAGCGATTTTGACATAAAAAAATTAAAAAAAAAGTTATGTGACTTCTAAGTATTTTTTTTTATGTATTTTTATGATTTTTATGATTTTTTAGGGTTTTTTTTAAGTTTTCCAAATAACCCTTATATATATATATATATATATATATATATATATATATATATATATATATATATATATATATATATATATTGTAAAAGTCCGATTTTAGGGGTCGAGTAGGCCACTTTGTACTGGTTTTTAAGGTGTTCGAACGGTGCCGCTTTTTACTGAACCCACCCTGCCCTGCTATAAATATTTTTGTCATTTCGCTTTACTTATATTAAGAATCACCTGCTTTTCTATTCTAGATTCGTCACTGGAAACAAGAATCAAACCTGCATGGATTAAATCGAAAGGAAGCTCCCAAGACATTCTAGCTACACTACTTTTATGGACTAAATAAAACACAACTTGCATATATATGAAGATTAATAAGTAAATCATTCGAATTTCAGGCCCTAACCTATGCGGTCGCACACACTGACCACTAACCACAGTTAATTATACGTTATAAATAATTGAAATGGTAAAATGTCTGAGTTTTATAGTTGACAAGGAAAGTGAACTGAAGAGTTGTTTCACAACTTGTGAGACTAACATTTACCAAGGTACATTTTCTCAACTAAAAGTGTGGATATTTGACAAATAGGCATCTATATGTTGATATCAGCTTGATATGAAGATGTGCTGGTGGGATTGTTTTGCAATCTCACATAAATTAGCTGTGTAGTGTCCCAAATATGTAAGATTTATCTTGATGTCTATCAGAAAGTTCAAAGTTTTATTTGTTTATGTTGCATGCTGAAAATGAACTTCATGATATACTGGTCCAAATATTACTACAAAGTGATTGAAAACATAAAGCTGTCAAGTGAACTGATTTACAGAAAAAACTTAGACAACATGTAATATATATGTACATTTGGCTTATAGGCATATGCTTTCTATCTAGCATACAATAGTGTTATCATGTAATCTTGGAGTGATGAAACTGATTCATCTTCACGGTGACCTTCTTCCAAGAAAAAAGCTGGTTGTTTAGGTAGAGGCAGTTCACCATCACTAATCAGCATCAATACAACTGATAACATAGTTGGCCTGTCCGCTGCATGATGTTGCACACACAATAATGCGACATGTATTGATCGTAGTACTTCAGAGACAACACATGATTTTTGTAAAGATGGACTCATAAGTTCAATGGACTTGTTTTCTTTATAGAGTCTATATGCCTGAATGACACCAAACTTCATATGAGTATTCTGAAGTTGATGTTAAAGACAACACTAGTTTCTAGTCCAGATAGTAGGCATTAGTCTACCAACTTAACTTACATGTCCAAGAAGGTTTTCACTATGAGCTTCATGAGAGAACCCTCGGTTTTTCTTCCCACTCACGATCTCTAGAACAATTACACCAAAGCTAAATACATCCGACTTTATCGAGAAACGCCCATGTACTGCATACTCGGGAGGAATGTAACCACTGCAGCCAAGTTCAATGAGCAAACACATATTAGAAACAATGTTTCTTGTTTGTTTGTATTTTCCTCCTTTCTTGTGAAAGGCATGTTAACATTAATAAAGTTCACAATGTTTTATAGATTCTTACTATGTTCCAACCACCTTCTTTGTCACGTCGATGGCATCATTTCCATCAAACTTCCGAGCAAGACCAAAATCAGATATTTTTGGATTCATTTCCAGATCCAGTAAGATATTACCTGGCTTGAGATCCCTATGGATGATTTGGAGGCGAGAATCTTGATGTAAATAAAGAATACCTCGAGCCAGACCATGGATAATGTTTAAGCGCTGAGGCCAGTTAAGCATGGAAGTTATGGTGTCATCTGTCCGATATATGAAAATTTGCCAACATAATTTAACATCAATTTTAAAAAAGAGTGAGAAGGTGAAGCACTAGTTAGCTAGAGAAAGTCAAACCAAATATAAATGAGTCCAAGCTTTTGTTTTCCAAGTATTCATAAACCAGAATCTTCTCATTTCCATGAATGCAGTATCCAAGGAGTTTCACAAGATTCCGGTGCTGAAGTTGGGCACTACAAATGACTTCATTCCTGAACTCATCAAGCCCTTGGTTGGATGTTTCTGAGAGCCGCTTTATAGCTATTTCTTGTCCGTCTTCCAACACACCCTAAAAGATAAATATCAAAGCTTATGATCATAAATATATTCACGTAAAGTCATATGTTTTTCATGATATGCTGACAAATATTGCATATTTAATTGTTACCCTATAAACTGGACCATAGCCACCTTCTCCAATCTTATTATCAATGCTGAAGTTATCTGTAGCCTTAGATATGTTATGCAGGCTAAGAAAAGGTAGCTCATCAAGGTCTTCTATCTGAACACTGGTGTGATCCCTATCAAGGATATGCGCCCAGTAGTTTCCTACAAGATGATATGTTCATTGTCAATTTCTCTTGATTACATTAACCTTTCAAAACTCATACTCAGAAAGTTGTATAGTTAATGCTTCTTGTTAATGCTTCATTTCAGAAAACATAAGAAAAGACTTGTCGTGTTACCTCGTCCATTCCTGTGAAGCCTTTTCTTCGTCTTTCTACAAGCATATGCCACCGTAGATAGAAGCACTGCAACTGAAAAAACTGACAGCACCAGAGTGAGTACTCTGTTCTTCTGGTTGAAGCCGGATTTGCTCTCTGCTAATGATACAATAGTGAATGATGTTTCAATTAAAACATAATGGTTAAAGTATCAAAAACTAAATGCATACAAACCAAGATAATGGTTGTAAGCTTTTGTTCCTAACTCGATATGATTGGTTGTTACACAAATCTTGCAAATAATCTTTCAATGTACCTTTGCGAAATGACATGGTATGAGTATGACCACAATTTGCCGATATTGAAAGCCTAGTTGCGAAGTTCATCACTCGTTTGTTGACTTATATTATATTGTTACATTATATATATATATATATATATATATATATATATATATATATATATATATATATATATATATATATATATATATATATATTTATTGGTACATTATTTTATTAATTTAATTTTTAATTTATGTAAATATTTATTTATTCAAAATAACTTAACTATTTATTAATTTATATATCCATAGTATACATTTGTAAATTTAAGGATTTATAAATAAACTCACTTTAATGATTATACATAAAAAATAATTATAATTATGTTGATATTTAAGATATTAGACTAATGATTTATACATAAATTTTATTAATATTTATATTAAAAACCTTTATTATAAGTTTTTGTAATATTAGTAATAAATAATTACTCTTTTAGTGTTTGAATATAATATATTTTTTAAAATTCTATTATTAGATTATATTTTGTTCAGATTAAATAATAAATTAATGTGCTGATTAAATAAGTATTTTAATTTTTCAAATAGCTAAAAGTATGTGTAAAATAGTTTATGATGTATCAATGGAATCACTTTTGGAATTTCTTTTTGACATTAACATCTCGTTCCCGAGTTCAACTTAACAAGGGAAAAGAAAGAAAATTTATGGAAGTGAAAAGAAAGTAAAATAAACTGGTGTTCTTGAATTTCATTAAATTAATAATATGGAAGGAATTGGAAAGAAATTGAATGATCACTTTTAATACTAACTTTCCTTCCGATTTGGAAGGATTTGGAGAGAAAGAATAAAATATTAAATTTTACTTTCACTTATCTCCAATTCAAGAACACAAATGACAACCGAATTACAGAGAAGATTGGGACTTATACACCAATTGCTTGAATTTAAATTCTAAGCCTTCTCAGCTCGACTCCTAATATAGTAAAAAGATAAAAGTTGCATCTCACTAAATAAAATTTACTGCTTTTCACTTTGTCATTGAAGATCTTATCATTCCTACACCAATACAAGCAATACCGATCTTCTTTTTAGGCATGTCTTAAGCCTCGATAACACCGGTCAGAGGAATTAGTGTTTGTCTACTTCATATTTTGTTTGACAATTTGAGCGTAACATCGATATGAGATTGATCCTTCTTCTAAGGAAATTGAATCTAGTAGTTAGACGCCCCACTTGTGCTATCCAAAATAGGAGATTGGCCTTACCCGAACTGCTTTTAATCTAATAGGTAGACAACTTGTTATGCTCAAGTGTCTTGTTGTCAATTAACTTATGAGTGGAAGAAATGGTGAACTCACCGTCATCTTCTAAATCCTATTGCTCTCCAAATTCATGTTGTTGATAATACCCTAAGTGTTAAGAATTAAGCACTTCGATAAACCAATAAGTGGGATCACACAAGAAAAATAGATATGCGAAAAAATAAAGTACACAATTTAACGTGGTTCATTCGCATAAAGAAATTTAGCTACGAATATGCACAAACTAGAGATATTTTTAATTAAAAAAATTCATCACACACACTTTCTACGTTGGTACATTAGGGTTACATTCATATAACAAAACTATATTTATAGAAACAAAATGACGTCGATTGTTTGTCCCATTGCTCGAGCACCAAAACTATGGTATACTAGACACCACAACCTTCCTCATTGAGCTCCACAATTGCAGAATGTTGGATACTGATCTGCCATATAGTAGATTCTACATGCTTACCCTGAAACCGTACTTTACAAGATTACCTTGCAATCTTACTCCTATGGGTGTCAATCATGTTGTGTTCGGGTTGGCAGGTCATAAAAGCTCAACTCGGGCATGACCCATATAAATATTTGTCTCACCTTGCTCAACCCTAACTCAGATTAGTCATTAGCAGATCAACCCATATAACCCATTTAATTATACATGTTCGCAGGTTCGTGAGTCACGTTCGAATTCATGGGTCAAATTTGGGTTCAAGAATCACATTCAGGTTCGTGGGTCAAAATCGAGTTCGTAGGTCATGTAAAAAAGTCTAAATATCACAAATTTACTTATTAGTCGTTACTCTCTCATTTATTTAGTAAATGAGTCACAAAACTTCAATCCAGCCTCATTTATCTTTGTGTTGGTTTCCTGTCGTATCACGGTTCATTTCGAGAATTGACACCCCTACTGTCTCCTTGCAACACCTCTACAGACACCATGCAATCATTTTACAACCACCTTAAAGTCGCAGATTTTGATGCCGAAGCTGATATATAAACTACCACAATTGGTATCTCATGCTTGGTATATATGTATGTATAGACGCATTCATACTAACTTTTATTTAACAAAACCTACTATCACAAATCATCTCCAATCATAAATCTTGTTTTAAGTTAATAAAATTTTCTTCCTATGCACAAAATGTTTTATAATATACGCTTATGATCGATTAACATTTAATTGACAACTTCTTCTTAATAATATATATTTTTATTATTCTGCTATAACTTTTATATATATATATATATATATATATATATATATATATATATATATATATATATATATATATATATTATTCTAATATATTTTAATATGAATATTAAAATATGGGTATTCATATATTTATTTGTAATAATTTCTAGTGTGAATATTAGCACATGATTATTCATATATGCATTGTTGAATAATGATATAAATCAAATAATATATGTAAGCTTGGTAACAGAATAATAACATAAAAATAGTGTGTTGCCGTCTTCATTTTATTTAGCGTTTTCATTTGAAGCTATTTCACTATATTTAGTGTTTTATTTTGTATATTTAATAAAATAGATTAACCAGTTAAAGAATAACAAAGATTTAAGATATAATATGGTTAGTGTGTATAATTAAATGTTATTAATAAATATCTGAGAAAAACATTAAAAAAAACAATAAGCACTTTTGATATTCATAAGTGGTTGAAATTTGTTTTTAAGAACAACATCAAGTTTTCAATGATTTATACAAATGATAGAAAAGCTACACAATAACAAAACGTTACATTGGAGATGTTATTAATTATATAGATAGATAAAAATGTGTACCTGTTAACCGATAAACCAACTGATGAGAGGTTGCTATTCTTACGTAAAGTTGTTGATGGTCATCATACTCTCTGGTGTCCATCAACTCATCAAACCATAGCAAACATCCACTCCCCCCGTTTCTGATATCTAAATCTGCATAAGCTGTACATGAGCAATTCTTTATGCAGGTCATCTCACATTCTGCAAGGGACATGCTTATATTGTACGATGATCTTCGTGTGTCTGGGAATTTCACTCCTGAAATTTTCTGGAAGCCATCATGCGGAGTCCCACAATCCAAAGGCTTTTTACGTTGACACCCACTCGACCAGTCTCCTTCATTCCATTCTTTTGGAACTCTTGGTTCAAAACCGTTCATACAACTGCAAGGAGGATTTCCTTTGGGTTGGCAGATCCCATAAGGACCACAGGGTCCATAACGACTACAGTTATCAAGTACTATGTTTCTATACATGACCCATTCTTGGGTTCGCTCAATCCAATTCAACTGCAGTATGATGCCATCCCACATCAATATTATTCTTTGAACAACTGAACTCTTAAGTTTGTATCTATAATAAACTTCCATCTCGTTGACAACAAACTCTACGGAGTAAATTGGATTAGTGTTTTCCGTAGGAAACCCGCTAAACCCAAGACCATTCCATGGTCCGTGCCTTGCGTGTTTATCCCGACCTTTTTCTTCAAATAGCTGTGGATACCCATTTGTGTCTAAATAGTGTTTATAAAGACCTGTAGAAGGATCATCAAGGCTTTTCCAAGATGTTAAATACCTCTCTCTTCCTGTTACCAAATCTTTCCCGAATTTCATTCCTGGTAGCAGTGTGTTACCAGGATAGTCAAAACTTTCCCAGATCGGATTTTCTTTGCTGCTACTTTCATCCCACAGGACAAGATTTCCGGTGTCCAGAAGCTGTGCCACCGGATTACTATTCCCGACAGATACAGTTGAGTTGGATGACCAGATCAAGGTATTATCACCACTGAGAATCAACAGGTTTCCTTCTCTACTGACTTCAAACACCCCAGATGTATCACTGATTGGTGTCTCCCTATTAGCAACCCACACAACTGTACCAGTTGAAATCTTCTTGTACCATATCCCCAGGTAACGATTCTTGGACATTCCGGGGCTAAAAAACCCTAGTTCATACATCTCACCATCTGAAACAATGGTGTTGCCATCTTGGATTCGTTGGTTTGCAGATAGTGTATCGACCGCAGCAGAACTTGACAATAAAAAGAATATGGCAATGGAGAATAAGATAAGGATGGGATAAACATCCATTTAGGTCTTGTTGAATATGGTGGATGGTTTAGAAAACTTCTTGGTGAATCACTAAATAAAAAGGTAGTTTTTCTTGCACTTATGTGAATGTGATCATAGTTATGTGTTGATTATTGATTCCAAAAAATATATGCATCAAAGAGATGCATTAGTTTTGTGGAAGTTGAATTTCATATATTCATGTGTTTAGGGATATCTCATATCTGATCATTGTTAATTAAAGGCCGGCTTTTTGACTGACATTTAAAATTAAAGGACTTTTGAATCACATGTGGTCACCTACATGACTCACATTTAAAAGGACTTAAGTAAACTCTATGCCACATTGACTAGAATACTACGATTAGAAGGAGGATTTTTTGAAACACATATCAGGTCACCTCGTACACCAATTCTTACTAGGAAATCTATGCAAAATCTTTGGTTATTATAAGTTTCACCATCAAATATGTCATCATTTTAGTTATATTATATGCTTCTATATTAATAAGAAATAAATTCCAGTTAATACCAAATACATACATCGATCAATCTGTCACTAGTAACTAAAACAAATATGAAATATAATTTATATATATTTGGGTAAAATATTAACAGTTTTTAGTTACATACCCTACTACATTTTAATGCTATGTAATCCTAATATTGTCAACACTACACACTACAAGAAACTACGCCTTTAGCCGCGACACAATTACCTACGACGAGGGTTTTTAGCAGCGACTCTACCATTTGTCGCCGCTAAAAGCCTTCATCGCCGGTAAAGGCTTCTCACTCGAATCCCCATTTTTCCCCTTCTAATAGATCTCAGCCATTCAATCGAGTATCTAATCTAACGTTTGGGGCCTCTTATCCACACAAACCTAATACCGGCGACATTCGTGTCGCCACTAAAAGTCTAAAAAGTCGTCATTAATAGTGGTCTAAAAAAAGACGTGGTACCCTTCCCTCCAGATAGTCATCGCTGTTGATTCTTGTCGCCGGTAAAGCGTAAATTGTCGCCGCTAAAGGCTATCACAGATAAAAAGGAAAAAACGGACGCAATCTGCTCTTTGGCTTCTTGTTTTCCATCTGCTTCCTGTGACGCTGCTACTCTTCCAATCGGTGTGCCCCATTTTGCTATCGATTCCTTGATTCCAACAAGATATCTCCCCACATTGTGAGATTAGGGGTAAAGGGTGGTTACGACTTCAATTAAACGGGTTAAGTCTCGATTTCTAGCTCCAGCTCAGGAAGAAAGGTAAGTTGAAGTTCTTATATCTATTTGTCTTTGTATGTTAACTTCGATTTCTAGCTTCATTTGATGATAAATTGCAAATTATTTTTCAATTTTAGTGTTTTTGGTATTGTTGTCTTTGGGTTTATAGGTGAGGGTATTTTCGGGTGAAAACCAAATTTTCCGGGGACATATTCGTTGATTTCCGCCACTACAGGTTCTATTATTTCAATTTATTGTGAAATTTAAGTTTAATTGCAAGCTATGTGTAGTTGTATCAATTATGTGAAAATTGTCATATGTATGTATATTTGATATTTGTATGAATCTACGTGAATTTGGTGTATATATTGCAATGTATGTGTGTTTGATGTATATATGGTATATGAGTATTTGGTAGAAGTATATATGATGTTATTATCTATATATATGTGAAATTATGTGTTTGTTATAAGTAGGATGTTATTGTGTGTGTATGTGAATGTATGTATGTTTGTTGTAAATGTGGTAAATGAATGTGAAATTTGTGTATTTGGTATAAATAGGATGTTATATATATATATATATATATATATATATATATATATATATATATATATATATATATATATATATATATATATATATATATATATGTGAAAGTATGTGTATTTGGTTTAAGTAGGATGTTATTATGTGTGTATGTGGATGTATTTGTATTTGGTGTATATGTGGTATATGTATGTGAAAGTATGTGAATTTCATGCTCTTATGTATTATGTGAAAGTATTTGGTTTTTGTATAAGCAAGATGCTATAATTGAAAACAATAAAAATAAATTATTGTTATAATTGGGAAAAAAACACAAAAAAAATGTTATAAAATTGTTTAAAAACTTATATACGAATACTAGAAAATTTCTAGTTTGTTCCCAAGCTAACCCCAAATTAACCAATAAGTTCTATAGTTAATTTATAATCTTTAAATTAACTTATAATCTTGCAACATATTTATACAATTTTATAAATAAAAAAAATATATTTTTTAATCCCGACGTTAAAAGAGAACATCACAATAACATAATATAATTGTTTAAAGTACAATGCTATCATTGAAAAAAAAACAAAAATGTTATAAATAAGAAAAATATAAAAAGATACAATAGTAAGAAATGTTTTTTTATGGATATACCAAATTATTAATTTTTCTTTATTTAATATTTTATTCATTAAAAACTAATTGCTAAACATATTAAAAGAAATAATTTTTTTCATTAATCATGCGTATATTTGTACACCTACTATAAATAAAGCAAACGTATGAAAAAAATTGATTCGTTGGATCTTTGACCCATTTATTTAATACTTACAACTTTTGCCTACATAAATTACAATTAATTGTAATTAAAATTAAACAAACGCATAAATATTGCTTTTGTTTGTGTATACCATGGTTCTGGTTATGGGTCGTGGACACGGGGGTAATGGAGCTTAGGACCCACCTCTCCCAGGTGGTTGAGGTGTTGGTCATCACAAGCAAGACCGTAAGTCTTATTATGAATTTTTATTTACTACTTTTTGTAACATCCCGAAATCCATGTTAGCTTCATGACCCTTCTATTTTGGAGAGTTGGAAAATAAGTCCCTTAAAGTTGAAAGGTGGATTTGGTGAGTACACTGGGCGTACTGGGGTGTACGCCGCATGTACTCGCGCGCTTATTTTGTATGCGGGTTCATCCGGGTACGCTGGGCGTACCCAAGGTTACGCCGGGCGTAACCGGCCCAGATGTAAAACCCTAATTCCTGGCCTTGCACTATAAAAGGAACATGTAGTCCTTTGCCCTAGCCACCTTACACCCTTGAGTGAGTCCTTGAAGAGCTGAGATCCGTGCTTTAGCTTGTGTGTGTGTTTTTGAGCTTGGAGTTATCTTTTCAAGGTAAAGAAGGAGAAGAAGGAGCCATTGTTGGAGCTAGAAGTTGAAGAACAAGTGTAGATCCGAGTTCTACATTGGTTGCAGATCCTTTCTGAGGTAAAAAGCTCAAAGCTTTCCTTGTTCTTCATAAGTTTTGCTTGTTGGACCATTTTTTTGGGTTTTTGGTTCAAAGTTGGAGACTTTATGTTCACAGAGTCTCCATAAGCTTAGATATGACCTTTTCTAGTGTAATATGTGTTAAGGAGTCATAAAAATCTAGTCTTGGATGTGGATCTTGTGTCATGCATGAGTTATAGTCTTGTTATGGAAAGAGGAAAGGTGTTTTGAGCACAAAGTGACCTTTACAACCATGCAAAGGCTTAAAGGTTTCAACTTTATGGATTAAGTCCTATTAGAGGAGTCAGATCTGAAGTTTGGATGCAAGTCTTAACCGATTAAGACCTGAATGTGTTGGATAAAGAAACTGGGTATTACGCTGGGCGTAATCTGAGTACACGCCGCGTAGGGGTTGCGTACTCTGTTTCTGGAATGCAAGGGTACGCCCCGCGTACAATGTAACACCGTAAATTTCAAGACAAAATTTTCATTTAAAATAATCATTTTATTCTTAGAAACACTTGTTTAAAATCTCATTCATAGTCGATTTATAAAACATGACTCCATTTTCACTTGCATAGAAAACCAGGATCCTCCAAAATATGACTCTTTCGCTGGTGTGTACAATCAAGTCGGTGCCGTCCCGTGATACTGAAAGAAACCTGAAAAAAAACATCACACAAAACACTGTAAGCACGAAGCTTAGTGAGTTCCCCAAAATACCATACATAACACATATTAGCCACTCGAGGCTATAACTCTATGGGTCCGTGCACCCAAACTCTGTGAACCCTCAGGTTCTAACTCTGGGAACCTTCCGGTTCCAACTCTATAAACATGCACAACATAAATCACATAGAAATAATGCAGTACAACACATCACGTACATATAGCATACAATTACTCTGATCACATAACTCTGGTTACCTACTCAAGGTAAAGTATAGTGAGAGACTCACCTGGCAAGCAGAAAGCAGGTATCCCCACACTTGAATCTCGAACTCACCACCACCTAACACGTAAGACAAATACTCTCATGAATATAACTCTCGAGGCTAGAATAAACCCTCTCATAACACCCTCTTATGGGTAAAAGACTATTTTACCTCTCTCTTGGCCCAAAGGCCACATCGTTGTCCAAACCCTAAAAGTCAACGGCCAACCCTTGGTCGAAATCAAAGTCCTCAGTCTAGGTCAACCCATGACTGACTCTACTCGCCGAGTCAACCCTGTGACTCGTCGAGTTCCCATAATCAGAACTTCCCCAATCCGCGACTCAACTCGCCGAGTCACTCCGAGACTCGCCGAGTCCCACAACTCTGAGTCCACTCACACCCAACTCACCGAGTCATCCCTCGACTCACTGATTCTCGACTCAACCAGAGAATATTTGGGACTCTTCGACAAGACTCATCGAGTCCAAGAACAGACTCGCCGAGTCTACGGCTATCTTCAACCTACTCGCCGAGTTGTTCATACAACTCGCCGAGTTCCAGGCCATCTTCATCCAACTCATCGAGTCCACCCATGTGACTCGCCGAGTACCACCGATCTGAATACATTCCGAAGCATTCCAGGCCATGCAACTGCTCCAAGATATAGATCTAGTCTCCTACCACTCATCCATCACGTAAAGTGGCAAACTTTACGTGAATCCAAAGAGATCTAAGCCGTTTGCACATTGGGGCTAGGGTTTGGGACATGCAAGCTTCACTAAACACTCCAACACAGGGACTTTCATGCTCTCTGATTCTTCTCCCTTCCAGATCTGAAGTAGCAACCTCAGATCTAACCTCTAGACTTCCCATTTCATCCATAGACAATTTCTCACAAACCCCAAAATGAAGAAACAACATAACAACAGGTCAAAAACGAGATATTACCTCTAAGTGATGCCCCAACTGCAATGCAATTCGAATCCAAGCAAAGCCCCTTGCTCCAAGCCTTCAATCTTCCTAAAATTCCTTCAACCATTACTTCTCCAAGCTCCAATCCACTCAACAATGGTGCTTCTCCGTGATTTAGGGTTTTCTGGGGCTCAAGGGGTGATAAAGAGGCTGGGAGGAAGACATAATGATCATTATATAAGGCTCAACCCCGAGAATTAGGGTTTTCTCCACTCAGCGCCTACTCGCCGAGTTCATTACACTGACTCGCCGAGTCGGCCACTTAACACGCGACCAAGTCGCGACTCTACTCGCCGAGTCCACACATGGACTCGCCGAGTCACTCTTTCCCAATTTACTCTTTTAGCCCTTCAACTCTACTCTTGATATTTCGGGATGTTACATACAAGATCTGGTATGCCCCGCGTACTACTTGCTGTAGTCTCTTTTTTACTTTTAGGGTTTTAGTCAACATGTGGATTTTGGGTCAGGGAGGGATAAAATGGTCTTTTACCCTTCTGTGGAATTTTAGAAAGGAATATAGTATAACCTTGAGAGCCGTTAATGATTTGGAATAATTACTTGATGTGATTAGGCAAGGCTAGGTCGTTGTTGCAAGATTCAGAGATATCGAGCATGTGAGACACTAGACATCATACAAGGTGAGTCTTCTCACTATATTGTACCTGGAAGGGTACCTATGTGTGACCGTAAGGTTTGGTATGCTATAAGATATATGCATTGTATAGTATTAGTTGCCTGTTTTGTATGCGTTATGTATGCTATGCTTGATATGGTCCGGAAGGCATTATGATGTAGATTGGAAGGTCAGAGAGTTATAGACCGGAAGGTCGACAAGGGTAGGAACGAAAGGTTTACCGGGTTGGGACGGAAGTCCCCTGAAACACATGGACCAGAAGGTCATGGCCTGGAAGGGCGTTTATGTGTAAGCGGTATATTAGGGAACTCACTAAGCATTTATGCTTACAGTTGTTGTGTTATGTGTTTCAGGTACTAGTGAGGACCGTGGGAAGGTGCCGGCATGACTCGTACACACCCGCAGGCGGATTTGGATTTAGTTGATCTTGGGATTTGACATGTTTTGTATTATGACTACATTATATTGGATTTTTATGGTTTGTTTTGAATGAAATTATGTTTTAAAGAAATGAAAAATTGTTTTGAAAATTACATTGTTACAAGTTGGTATCAGAGCCTTGGTTTGAGGGACTCGGATGGACCTTTGGTCGTATCTGAACTTAAACTGAGGATTTGAGAAATTTTCAACAATAAAAACTAAATTTTCTAAAAGAGAAAGGGGTTTTGAAACAAACGTAGCAGAGCAGTGTGTACGGTCAGCCAACGCCCGAATGGTGAATCCCCAGAATACCCTTACATTATGTGTTATGAGATATGCTATGTTATGTTATGCATGCTAGAGTAGGATAGGTATTCATATTAGGACTAGAGTCGCCTTATTTGTGATGCATTAGCCTAGGAGAATCCTGCTGGTATGAGATGCCTTGTGAGCGAGTAGGTAGCGAATGCATAGCGAGAATAGAGTACTTGCGATCCGGGATCCAAGGAGGAGGACTTGAGGTGAATGTTGATACGGTGTAGTCAGTAGTATAGGGCCCGCACTACTGAAGACACCAGATCAGTGAGCAGCCCATGTAGGAATCCTATGGGTATTGGAGGAGGAGTAGGGTTGCGTTATCGAGTGCGCGTATGCTCGATCGAGTCTCTGATATTCTTATCTTGTATTTCAAAGGCATCATGGTTGGGACACGACACACACCTAAGAGCAGTGGGGTTAGTGACGAGGAGATTCGTCGATTGATTCATTAGGAGGTGGCTGCTGCCATCCGGGCTGAGATTCCAGAGATGTTTGGGGACATCAAGACCACACTGATTGGGACCTTTGATGATCGGTATGCAGCGGTGATTGAGGCTGCAGCTACTGCAGCTATTGCTGCTGCCAGACCTTAGGGAGGTGACTCGTTGTTGTTTCGGGAGTTCAACAACACGAAGTCACCAGAGTTCAATGGGACGCAGGTCCCGATTGCGATGGGGTACATGTGTGTTATAGTGGGCACGGATTGGTTGAGCTGATTTGGAGCTGTTATAGATTGCGAGCGTCAATTGGTAACGATACGAGACCCTAGTGGGGGAGTACTTACGGTGTATGGTGTGGGTACCCGTCCTGAGTCAGCATTTTGTTCGGCTGCTAGGGCGAGACAGAGTTTACAACAGGGCTGCAGAGGGTTTGTGGCCTATGTGATCAAGATGCGAGTGCCGCTGGGAGGCCAAGTTCGATTGATGAGGTCCCAATTGTGCGGGAGTTCCCTGACGTTTTCCATGAGGAGTTTTCGGGTGTGACTCCTGAGAGGCAGGTGGAGTTTCGTATCGACTTGGTGCCAGGGGCGGCACCTATTGCCAAGGCACCCTATCGCGTTGTGCTGTCCGAGATGCAGGAGTTATCCTCGCAACTTCTGGAGCTGTTGGGAAAGGGGTTAATTAGACCGAGTACCTCACCTTGGGGAGCGCCGATCCTTTTTGTCAAGAAGAAGGATGGTTCACACCGGATGTGTATTGATTACCGGGAGTTGAACAAGCTGACGGTCAAGAACCGTTATCCGTTATCGAGGATCAACGATTTGTTTGATCAGTTGCACGGAACGTCTTGGTTCTCCAAGATAGATTGAGGTCGGGTTATCATCAGATGAGGGTTTGGGATGATGATATCCAGAAGACAGCGTTCAGAACTCGTTATGGGCATTACGAGTTCGTGGTGATGCCTTTTGGGCTCACCAATGCACCAGCCGCGTTCATGGATCTCATGAACAAGGTGTGCAGACCAATGTTGGATCGATCTGTGATTGTTTTCATCGATGATATATTGGTATATTCAAAATCCAAAGAGAAGCATGAGGAGCATTTGAAGGAAATCCTCGGAGTCCTGAGATCGGAGAGGCTTTACGCCAAATTCTCCAAGTGTGATTTTTGGTTACGGGAGGTCCAGTTCCTAGGACATCTCGTTAACTAGCAGGGGATATTGGTCGATCCGGCCAAGATTGAGGTTGTGATGAGTTGGGAGATGCCGAGGTCACTTACTGAGATTAGGAGCTTCTTAGGGTTGGAAGGCTATTATTGGAGATTCATCAGTGATTTCTCCAAGATCGTCGTGCCACTCACCAAGTTGACCCGGAAGGGTGTTGCATTTTCTTGGGGTCCGAAGCAGCAGACCTCATTCGAGACACTCCACCAGCGATTATGCGAAGCCCCGGTGTTAGCCCTTCCGGAAGGGATAGAGGATTTCGTGGTATATTGTGATGCATCGATATCCGGGTTGGGAGCGGTGCTTATGCAGAGGGGCATGTGATAGCATATGCATCAAGGCAGCTTAAGCCTCATGAGTCGAGATATCCCACTCATGATCTGGAATTGGGGGCTTTAGTGTTCACCCTCAAGATTTGGTGTCACTATTTGTATGGGGTTCGGTGTACGATATACAAGGACCATAGGAGCTTGAAGTATTTGATGGATCAGCCCAACCTGAATATGCACCAGAGGAGATGGTTGGTTGTAGTAAAGGATTATGATTGTGAGATCCTATACCACCCGAGCAAGGCTAATGTGGTAGCCGATACCCTGAGCCGTAGTGCGGAGGGCATCCTGATTCGGGATATTTGCATGAGATTGACAGTGATGACTCTGGTATGAGCCACCATTCGAGCGGCCCAAGCGGAGTCCATGAGACCGGAAAACCGTAAAAGGGAGCGAGTGATCAGGCAGGTATCAGAGTTTGCTACCGATAGTCGAGGACTTATGACCTTCCAGGGTCGGGTTTGAGTACCGTTTGAGGGCGGGATGCGTACCATCTTGATGGAGGAGGCGCATAGATCGAAGTTCTCGATCCACCCCAGGGCCACTAAGATGTATTTGGACCTGAAGAAGGAGTATTGGTGGCCCTGTATGAAAAGGGATGTTGCATGGTTCGTAGAGAGGTGCTTGACCTGTCGCAAGGTTAAGGCCGAGCACCAGCATCCGCATCGTAAGTTACAGTCGTTAGAGATTCCCGAGTGGAAGTGGGAACAGATCTCCATGGATTTTATCACCAAATTGCCGAGGACTGCCAGTGGTGTCGATGCAATTTGGGTGATCGTGGACAGGTTGACGAAGAGCGCTCACTTTCTTGCTATCAATGAGAGCTCTTCTGCTGAGAGGTTGGCAGAGTTGTACGTGAGGGAGGTGGTATCGCGGCATGGAGTTCCGATCTCGATTGTTTCAGACTGAGATGTGCGTTTTACTTCCAGATTCTGGAAGAAGTTTCACGAGGAGTTGGGTACGAGGCTACATTTCAGTACGCATACCACCCACAGACCGACGGGCAGAGCGAGCGGACGATTCAGATGCTCGAGGACATGCTTCGGGAATTTGTATTGGATTTCGGCGGGAGTTGGGACATGTATTTTTCCTTGGCCGAGTTTTCCTATAAAAACAGCCATCACTCGAGCAGTGTATGCCACCTTTTGAGCTGTTGTATGGAAAGATATGTCATACCCCCATTTGCTGGGGCGAGGTAAGGAAGCGTGTGATGGGTAGTACAGATATAGTGCTTCAGACAACACAACAGATACATCAGGTTAGACAGAGGTTATTGACCGCTCAGAGTCACCAGAAAAGTTATGCAGATAGGCGACGATCTGAACTCGAGTTCCAAGTCGGTGATTACATGCTACTGAAGGTATCTCCTTGGAAAGGAGTGATCCGATTCAGGAAGAGGGGAAAGCTGGGACTCCGATATATTGGGCCGTTTAGGGTGATCATGAGGGTGGGCAAGGTAGCGTATCGCTTGGAGGTACCTGCGGAGTTGGACCAGATTCATGATACCTTCCACGTGTTGCCGATGAGGAAGTGTATTGCCGATGAGTCGGCAGTGGTACCATTAGGGGATATCCAGGTGGACGCAAGTCTGAATTATGCTGAGAAGCCGATCGCAATCTTGGATCGGAGGACCAAGGTTCTGAGGAACAAGGAAGTGCCTTTGGTTTAGGTCCAGTGGCAACATCGGAGAGGGTCCGAGCTGACCTAGGAGCCAGAGTCGGAGATGCGGGAGCAGCATCCGGAGTTGTTCACGGCATGAGACTTCGAGGGCGAAGTCTGGTTCTAGTGGAGGAGAATTGTAACAGCTCGAAATCCAGGTTAGCTTTATGACCCTTCTATTTTGGAGAGTTTGCAAATTAGTCCCTTAAAGTTGAAAGGTGGATTTGGTGAGTACGTTGGGCGTACTGGTGTGTACGCCGCGCGTACTCGTGCGCTTATTTTGTACGCGAGTTCATCCGGGTACGCTGGGCGTACCCAAGGTTACGTCGGGCGTAACTGGCCCAGATGCAAAACCCTAATTCTTGGCCTTGCACTATAAAAGGGACATTTATTCCTTTGCGCTAGCCACCTTACACCCTTGAGTGAGTCCTTGAAGAGCTGAGATTCGTGCTTTAGCTTGTGTGTGTGTTTTTGAGCTTCGAGTTATCTTTTCAAGGTAAAGAAGAAGAAGAAGGAGCCATTGTTGGAGCTAGAAGTTGAAGAACAAGTGTAGATCCGAGTTCAAAGTGGTTGGAGATCCTTTCTGAGGTAAAAAGCTCAAAGCTTTCCTTGTTCTTCATCAATTTTGCTTGTTGGACCATTTTTAGAGTTTTTGGTTCAAAGTTGGAGATTTTATGTGCAAAGAGTCTCCATAAGCTTAGATTTGACCTTTTCTAGTGTAATATGTGTTGAGGAGTCATAAAAATCTAGTCTTGGATGTGGATCTTATGTCATGCATGAGTTATAGTCTCATTATGGAAAGAGGAAAAGTGTTTTGAGCACAATGTGACCTTTACTGCCATGCAGAGTCTTAAAGGTTTCAACTTTATGGATTAAGTCCTATTAGAGGAGTCAGATCTGAAGTTTGGATGCAAGTCTTAACCGATTAAGACCTGAATGTGTTGGATAAAGAAATTGGGCATTACGCTGGGCGTAATCCCAGTATGTGCCGCGTAGGGGGTCGCGTACCCTGTTTCTGGAATGCAAGGGTACGCCCCGCGTACAGGATCTGGTACGCCCCGCGTACTGCTTGCTGTTGACTTTTGTTAACTTTTAGGGTTTTCGTCAACATGTGGATTTTGGGTCAGGGAGGGGTAAAATGGTCTTTTACCATTCTGTGGAATTTTAGAAAGGAATATAGTATAGCCTTGAGAGCCGTTAATGATTTGGAATAATTACTTGATGTGATTAGGCGAGGCTAGGTCTTTGTTGCGAGATTCAGAGATATCGAGCACGTGAGACACTAGACATCAGACGAGGTGAGTCTTCTCACTATACTGTACCTGGAAGGGTACCTATGTGTGACCAGAAGCTTTGGTATGCTATAAGATATATGCATCGTATGTTATTAGTTGCTTGTTTTGTATGCGTTATGTATGCTATGCTTGATATGGGTCGGAAGGCATTATGATGTAGACCGGAAGGTCAGAGATTTATGGACCGGAAGGTCGACACGGGTAGGACCGGAAGGTTTACCGGGTTGGGACGGAAGTCCCCTGAAACACATGGACCGGAAGGTCATGGCCTGGAAGGGCGTTTATGTGTAAGCGGTATATTGGGGAACTCACTAAGCCTTTATTCTTACAGTTGTTGTGTTATGTGTTTCACGTACTAGCGAGGACCGTGGGAAGGCACCGACATGACTCGTACACACACCCGCAGGCGGATTAGGATTTAGTTGATCGTGGGATTTGACATTTTTGTATTATGACTACGTTATATTGGATTTTTGTGGTTTGTTTTGAATGAAATTATGTTTTAAAGAAATGAAAAATTGTTTTGAAAAATTACGTTGTTACACTTTTATTCAGTTATTATAAATTAAATACTGTTTCTAATACTTTTTAATTACATTTGTAGTTGAGCAACGTGCACGTAGGAAAGTTCGTGGCAAAGCCAAAAATATAAAGCTTGAAAGAGCGATCTTACGGAATCAGGGCAAACCGATTAGTATGGAATATGATAGGGATATAACATTTGATCCCGTAGGAGAGCCGAAAGACATGTTTTCATAAGAAGTTGGATAAACAATGTGGCAAATGGTCCCTTTTGATAAATGGACTTGGAAAAAAGTTTCCCCTGCAATAAAGAACATTGTATTACAACATTTAGGGGTAATTATTTATTTAAAAATATTTTATATGGTTAACTATAACTGGTTTTTACTTGGTTAACTTTTCTTTTTTTGTAGACAATGTTTGATTTGGACCAGATGTACCAGGATGTACAAGCTAATATGTTGACAGAGAGTTTTCAAGTAGCTTTGTTAAAAGGTTATCGAGAACGTAAAGCTAACGCAAAAGAATATTTCATGTTAGTCGGAGGGTATGAAGATATCCCGAGAGCATTAGCTAACCCTCCAGAGGGTATGGAAGTTGATAACGGGAAGAAAGTAGTTGAGTATTTCCAAATGGATGAATACAAAATTGCTTCAGACAAGAACAAAAAAGTCCGTGAAAAGCAAATAAATGTGAATCGTGGGGGGTCGAGCTTGTATAGCAGTACTTGCTATAAGAAGGTAACGTAGGATACATGTAATTATTTATTTAAAATATAATCTTATTTTAAAAGTTAAACATAACCTTAAGAGAATGGAAACGTTACGCAAAGTTTATACCGATAGGGATGGTGTATTTGTTACTACTGAGGCGAAACAATAATATATAAGTATTTAATTATAATTTTATCATATAATTAAAAGTTTACTTACACTTAATTGTTACTCACTTTTGGGAGTTACAAAAGCAGTTAGTCGAAGAGCTCTTAGAACAAACCCAAGGTGGAAGTAAGTTAACACCCGCTCAAAAAAGAGCTGCTTTTGAGAAAGTATTAGGACAGCGACGTGGCCATATCAGAGGCATCGGTCGTAAACCTTCTACTCTACCGTTGATTTAATAGCCATCACAACCATCACAGGTAAAACAATCTACTTTGATTTTTTGTGGTGATTATTTGAAAAAAGCTTTGGTAATTAGGATTTTGTCCCAAGTGCAAGAAATAGCAATGTACTTTCGTTTTTTTGTCTTAGTTTAAAAATAACAATCTACTTTTGCATCATAAAATACATGTTAATTTGGTAATTTTGGTTTTATGGTGATTATTTGTTAAAAGCATTGATAAATGAGTTTTTATCCCAAGTGCAAGAAATAGCAATGTACTTTGGTTTTTTGTCTTAGTTTAAAAATAACAGTCTACTTTAGCATCATAAAATGCATGTTGATTTGATAATTTTGGTTTTGTAGTGATTATTTGCTAAAAACTTTGGTACTTAGGTTTTTGTCCCAGGTGCAAAAAATAACAATGTACTTTAGTTTTTTTTTTTTCTCTTAGTTTAAAAATAACAATCTACTTTAGCATCATAAAATGCATGTTGATTTGGTAATTTTGGTTTTGTGGTGATTATTTGCTAAAAACTTTGATAATTACGTTTTTGTCCCAAGTGCAAAAAATAACAACGTATTTTGGTTTTTTGTCTTAGTTTAAAAATAACAATCTACTTTAACATCATAAAATGCATGTTGATTTGGTAATTTTGGTTTGTGTTGATTATTTGCTAAAAACTTTGGTAATTGGGTTTTTGTCCCAAGTGCAAGAAACAACAGTGTACTTTGGCTTTTTGTCTTAATTTAAAAATAGCAATGTACTTTGATAGTTTTTGTTTATGTTTGATAATTTAACTTATAAGTTTATATATGTTGTTATTAATTATGTAGTTGGAAAATCTTCGTACAATGCTCAACGATCTGACATGTAGATGAACTTTATTCGTTCTTTCAATCCCAATATAATCGAGGAAACGATGGAAACTGAAATGATGGTATGTAGCGATGAGTTTTATTTGCATATTACACTTGTTGTCATGCTTTGCTACTTGTTAGATTGTAAAATTTTTGGTTGTTTTCTGTAATTACCGGCGACAATATTACTTTTTATATTTAATCAGATATTATGTAATTACCGGACGACATTATTACCAACGCCATTATTTCTTTTTATATTTAATTGGATGTGCGTGTGATTAACGGCGCCACTATTACTTTTGATATTTAATCGGATGTTTGTTTTGTAATTAGCGTCGACACTGTTATTTTTTATATTTAATCAAATGTTGTTATATAATTACCTGCGACATTATTAACGACAACCAAAATCGTTGAATAAAAATAAAAATAAAAAATGAAAATTGTTATTACTGGCGACAATATTACCGATGAGATCATCATTACTGGCGACACCATCATTAGCGGCGATGATACTCTTTACCGACGACAAGCGCATTAGCGGTGACAATTCTCATTAGCGGCCACAAGTTGATCAATAGCGAAGAAACAATAGCGATGACTTATTACCGGCGACGTGTCGCTGCTATTATTATTACCGGCGACAATTTGATCTTTTAGCGGTGACTTTTGTGGCTGCTAATTATTTCTATGTAGTGACACCTTAAGCACATTCAGCGATGGAGAATAGAAATTCACACAAGTTTTAAAGAGCTAAGTACACTAGCGGGATTAGTGATGGATTATTGACAAAATCTCATTTGTGGTTATTCCGTCGGAAAATTTTGAACTTCAAATCGACTAGCGACTGGTTTAAATAACTTTCAATATCTGTAGCAAAACTAATACAGTACAACATAAGATTTATTGAAAAATAAATGGTGGTAATCCACGGTACAATTTTCTAACTATGCTATTTTCATATTATTACTTATAATATTATCAAATTATATTATTATTATAATATTAAAATGCATCAAAAATTGATCTATAATATATTATTATTATTATTATTGTTGTTGTTGTTGTTGTTGTTGTTGATGATGTTGTTGTTGATGTTGTTGTTTTCGTTATTAATATTAGTCCAAATCATAGCATTAGAACCCTCAATTAGATCAATGGTGATGTTGAGTTTTAACGGATTAATTTTTTAGTTCTTTAGTTCATCTTTGGAAAATTCTTCCATGAACTCATCAAGCTATGTTTAAGTGATGTTTGTTATATATAAATGTGATGGAGTTAAGTTTTTCAATCCTAATTGTAAATCATATGTAGAGATCAAATATAAAAGCTACCAATAGAGATTATCCTAATTGTAAATCATATGTAGAGATCAAATATAAAAGCTACCAATAGAGATTGAAGTTGGAAAATAAAATTTATCAAATTGTAAATCATTTAATTTAGTGAGGTGTTTAAAGTGTGTAACACTCCAAAAATCAAGGTAATTTAAAAATTTCAAAATCAACCATTAACCAATATTGCTTACAAAAAGAGTCATTGTTTCAAAAACATTATTTCAAAATCATAGTTGTTCCTTAAGACCCAGTGACATAAATAGGATGATGTGCATGATCATGCATTTGCTTTCCTACGATCCTCAGAAGTACCTTAAACAATAAACTAAAACCGTAAGCCAAAGCTTAGTGAGTTCCCCCAAAATACTAACACGCTCTTACATATAATAACATATACTAGGTCCACAACTAAAAGAATGGATTACCCTTGACCCTACAGTATGAGTCTGACATGCCTATCGGGCCCTCAACTTATATCTGGATTGCTCTCAAGCCCACAACATATATCTGGCTTGCTCTCGATCCCAAAATTTATGTCAGGATTGCTCCCGGGTTTGTTGGCTACGGCAAAAAGCAGTACAACCTCAACTCAACCATACTATGTCGACATATGCATAACAGATAAACATATACCACCAAACAGATAAACATGCAGTTCTTAACAGACCACTACAACATAGCAACATCCTATAACATGATGTATAATATGTTGGGTTGGCATTGGTGCCTTCGGCCCGCAAGTACAATGAGGAAAACTCACCTCTCAATTGGAATGCAAGCTGAATAAATCTCTGTTCAGAAAAATCGGCTCAACGATCACCTAACCAAAACCAAGGACCTAATCTCAATTAACATCTCAAAATACCCAAAATACCCCTAGGTTCAACTTGGTTAAAACTAATAAAATCCACCGAGTCATGAAACGTCCCAAAAATTTGATCCAATTTTTTTTTTATTTATTTATTTTTTTAAATAGAACAGTATTCCAAAAGATTATCCATACAACCCAAATGTAACTAAGTGTATCCAACGTCATATCTATCATAGTAATATCTTAAAAGCGGAAACCATGTTGTGTGTGCTCTACAATCATCCCAAGCTCTTCCATTTGAAAACCGAAGTACCTGAAACATAAACTGAAATCTAAAAACTAAGCACATAACGGGCCCCACCCACTGAGATACGGGCCTCACCTACACTCACATAATGGGCCCTGCCCACACTTACCTAACGGGCACCACCCACTGAGATATGGGCCCCTCCCACACTCACTTAACGGGCTTGCCCACAGAGATATGGGAGCCGCCCACACTCACATAATGGCCCCCCAACATACGAACACATAATCCTAATAACACATGCGGTAATGAAAAAGATAATAACATATAATATAGTCGTCGGGTTTTGCCCGACATCGAGCCCCGCTCGGCATACATATCAATACATACACATACAAGAGTCACGCAGACAACTAGCATCCTAACATAGTAAATCATGGCCGAAATTGGTGCCTTCGACCCGCTATACAGAGTGAGGAGACTAACCTCGCACTGCCGAATCACACAGATAATCCATGGCTGCTGGCTGTAGATACCCAAGCTATCAATATCAAATATCATTTAATTAATAATTGGATTCCCATTCAAACCATCAGACCATTACTAGGGTAAATGAACAATTTAAACCTTACCTAGTTTGGACCAAGACTTAAGCCCAAATCTGATAATCCAAAAAGGCCCAAACATGGCTCAAAATATCCCATGGTCAACCATGATCAAACTTGTGGTCAAAGTCAATGTGGACCAAATATGCCATGTTTCCCCTTTTCCACGCCGTGTTTCGCCATCACCCAAATAGTCGGGAAAACCCCATCCAACACGATGTGTTGACTTGCAAACACGCCATGTTTTCCTGAGTTTCAACTGCTTAATACATTAAGTTGTTTTCTCCGATTCTAAGAGCTCTATAGCTTAGAACTAGTCCATAATGTGGCCCAAAAGGATAAAGTTTCCAACTTTATCCATTGGGACTACCCAAAAAGGTTCAAAACTCAATCCATAAAGCTTAATAATGCAAGATCTTAACCAACAAGCACTTAATCCTGAAATTCTGAGGTCCATCCTTTCCAGAAGTGATTCAAACACAAAAACCATCCCAAAGGTTGGTGCTTTATAAAAATACATGTCCAATGCATTTATTGAGCCCGAATTAGATCAAAATGGGGATTCATGACCTAATCTCTATGCATGATATCAAAACTTGATTATAATCCATATCCAAAACACTACTAACTCTTCTTGACCTGGAGATTCATAAAGTTGCCAATTTATGATGTCCAACCATTCCATTATTCAAGAATCAAAAAGGTCCAGAAGAGTGCCAAACTGAAGAATGAGGGATTGCTTGTTGGATCCTTGCTTCTTACCTCCACCTCTTCCTTCTTTAGCTTCAAAAACACCAAACTAACTCAAAATGGGAGGGAAAGATGATTAGGGTTTCTTTCAGGGCTTGAGGGGCTTAGGATGAACAAACCATAGCCATCTTATTCTTTTAAATAAGGAGAAAAAACCTGGAAGATTAGGGTTTTCATTTCATCCGTTAACACGCCGTGTTCTAAGAAGCAACACGCCGTGTTAACCGTAACGAAAACCACACTTCTTCTTATCTAGACACGTCGTGTTGGTTTGTTACAATTGCCAACTTTGGATCCAATGTAAAGCAAACGAACCAACAAGAGTTAAGTAAAGTCAACAAGTCAACGACTTATGACTAAAAACATTTGGGATTTCGGTTAGTGCATGGAACGAAATCACCATGGGATTTCGGTCGGCACATAAGTCGAAATCACTATGTAATCTCGGTTGGCACATGGAATGAAATCACAAGATGATCTTGGTTGTTGCTAGTATGAAATAACATGTGATTTCAGTGAGAATTAGAAGATTTCAGATGGAAAGGAGTTGACCTGGTGACTTAATAGATACATCAGCTCCCTGTAAGACTTATTACCCAACATATAATGATGCTATTATCCCCCAAATATTAAAGTAAACATCATTTCTCCCTTCCTCGTTATCTTGGGCCGAGATCATCCCCAAACCCCAACCAATTCCGTATTTCTTTCTGATTTCTCCATATTCTTTCAAGAACAAACTACTCCTCATTAAGCTAAACCATTTCAAGTGATTCTTTATATTTTTGGTAAGTATTTCTTTATAATCTAGTGCTTTTAAAAACTTTTACACTAGTTTCATCTTATTTACACACATTATCATGTGTTAAAACTTTTAGGGTAATGTCATCTTTAAAGAGTTCATCAAACACAATCAAGTATTTTAGGCTTGGAGATCTTCACAATCGTCTCTTTATCCAACCACAAACACACTCAAGGTGAGTTCATACCCCCATATTTTCGAGTTTTTCATATTTTAGGGGAGAATACTAGTAAATTTTAGTTTATCATACAAAAAATTGCATGTTTCATCTCTATGCTAAAAAGATAAAACATTATTTGCATGAAATACGATTATTACTAGCTCTAGGACAATTTTTGTGATATAATAGTTTTGAGAGGCAAAACTAATGAAAACAAAATATAAACTATGATTATATAATCATAAGAAACATTATGATTACAAAACTACAAAGTTTTTGAAGCTTTTTACCAAAATATAGCTTTTCTAACAAAAAACATTACATTCTAGTTATTTCACCATTTTGTGGGATACAACCAAAAACATTGTGTTTCAAGCATACATTTTGAAACTTGACAAACACACCGTTAAAAATAGGGCAAAAGCTTGAAACGAACTTTTTCATACAAATTTCTCTTACTTGTGTTAGAGGTGAGTTTTTATGATTTAATAATCTAAAAACATCTAGGCAAGATCACTACTACGTATTTATATAAATGATTATATAAATAGTATTAACAAACAAACATAATAAACTATAATTGGTATAGTTTGGGAGTCACAAACACTACATTATCACTTTGGAAGAAACATAAAATTATTTAAAGGTATAATTATTTCATTTACAAGAAAAAGGGGTTTTCAGTTCTCGTAAACCGGTTGATACAATTTTTTGAGACATTTGGCTTCACTGTAACTACCAGAGTACACACTAAGTCTTGAATTATAACCATAGTCTCTTGTATGGAGAGTATGGCACTTGTGTATAGATCTATATGAGATTGACAACCCTGCACCTAAGCTGTTAGCTACATTTAGACCGACCAGTCTAGGGTGACAAATATCTTAAAATTCCGACATCTTAAGAACGTCATAGCAGGTAAACTAGTCGCTAGTATGGTTATGATAACTCACATGGGGTATTAACAAAATATTTGGTTTACGGGGTTAACATACATCCAAGTAGTTTTATATATAGATAAAACTTCGTAAAACTATTTTCCAGTATTGAATTACTTACTTTTTTATTCTTGGACTTAAGACTTACAACTCGTTTTTAAAGAAAATATTGGATTTTCTGAAAGTATACACTATCATTTTACACGAAACATTTATAAATCCTTCTCATACAAAACGCTTATGAACTCACCAAATTAATTTTTTGACACTTTTCAAAATCACTTGTATTCTCAAAAAACCAGTAAATAGGTAATCATGAGAGTTTTTGTTGGATGTGGCGTCGTCACGTCACGTTATTTATTTTTGTCATGCACATTTGATATCATGTAGACAATGTTTTTTAGTACAATGTAAAATTATTATTTGTTAATATGATGGTTGTAATGTTTTGATCACTACTATTCCTTTGTTATGATACTGTACATAAAAGTAATCTACCCCAGACGTTTCTGCCGTTCTGGTTTGGGGATGTGACAGATTAGTATCAGAGCATTGTTTATAGTGAACTAAGTATATCAAACCATCTAAGATATACAACTATAAATATAATGGGGCTAAAACACTCTGACTAAAAAGCATAGTTGTTAAATAGAACAATATTTTTATAAAAAGTATACATACTAGAAATAGTGTCCTAATAAGAACCATATAAAAGTATTTAGATGTGTTAAACACTACGATTAAGCCTAGATAGTTATGTAATCATATCTGGGATAAATATAGTCTGATTAACTATATTTATACGAGATATGACTAACATGTGTTTAGGAATGGTCGTGGTGGGCAACGAATCTAAAACTTACCAACCCTATATACCAAGAAACTCTAGAATCAGCTCTTTCAGAAAAAAGAAAATCTAGAATCAAACATAAAGATTAAATACTATAGGAGTATTTTAGAATACTACAAGATCATACACTTAAGACTTTCATGTATTTCTTATATCTATATTCTTGCACAGATGTCATGGCAGGATTTCACATGCTCGGAGACCCCTATTTCCCTAACTAGGGAAATGGTTGGTGGATCAAAGAGGATCCCGAAGAGAATCCTAAGGAAATAGTGGAGGAAGAACGCGAAGAGGATCCAGAGGAGGAAGAAGATGAAGAGGAAATAAAGGTGGTGGAGGAGGAGGAGGAGGAGGAGGACACTGAGTCCAAAGTCATAAATCCTCCTTATGTCGCCCGGGTTCCCGCACATTGTTTGGGCTACCATGGACCCACGCCCCGTTGGGCGGAGGACCTGGAGAGGTGGAGCAGGCAACAACGCCAACCTTCTCTGTACGACATGGAGCGAGGCTTCTATAACCTCAGTCATGGAGGACCGGCAGACAGAGCCCTCCCTGTTATGGTTCAGCGAATCACACATCTCGGAGATTAGACAAGGGCATCAGTGAATCGGATCATGGAGTTGGGGGCCGCTGCTGATGCCACTGATGCATGAGCTTGACGAATGGAGAGGGACTACCCCTTGACATGCCATCTCATTGACCGCCTCCATGAAGACCTCACCATCGCTCGAGCGTAAACGAGGGAGTATCAGGAGAGGAACTCGACTCTCGAGGAGAGAGTGATTGCAACTGAGCGCCGGATAGCAGAGTTGCAAGCCTCCATGACTTCATCCCATGGCCCACAAGGGACTACCCACCGTGAGTAGGGATTATACTACTCATATCTTGATTTGATTTATGAGTAAGTGTTGGTGCTACTCTTTCATGTAGACTTTCTTAAAGGTCAATTTTCAAAAAAAACTATGTACTAGTACCGTATTCATTTTGTTTCATTGGATGTTGCTGTTTGTTATGCAATTGTTTACTTATTATAGTTGTAACACCGAAAATTTTCAAACCAAAGTTTTCATTTTAAAACATAATAAAACACATGTCAAATTTTCTCAAAAATCAAAAGTATCAATTTTATCAACACATATTTCAAAATTGTTTAGCATAAATCCAAGATCCTCCAAAAACATATTTCCAACTCAGATGTGTGTACAATTAAGCCGGTGCCTTCCCACGATCCGGAGAAGTACCTAGAACACATAACACATAACAAGGTAAGCACGAAGCTTAGTGAGTTCCCCAAAATATCACACACAACTCATTAGCCACTCGAGGCTATAACTCAATAAGATCCTCAGGTGAATGTGTCTCAGTAAGACCCCTGGTCCCACAGCTTGGGTGGACATTGATGAAACATTGAATCAAGTATTAACTAAAATCAGAGTAAAACGAATGCATATTGAACAAACGATGTAAATAAGATATGTTTTCTGCTCATTTATGCTTTCAAAAATTACAGAGAAAAATAGGCAGGTTCTGTAAAGGACTCCTCTCTAACTCTAGTAAAGTTCCATATTTATAGGAACATGAAAGCATACAAAAAATACTAAGGTATTGACACTTAAGCTTTGTACAAAATACACCTTAGTAAATAAACTTAACAAACATACGAAGGGTACAAAAGACTTCGACATATTACAACTAAATTCGACCCTTACAATCTCTCCCTTTGTAATAATATCGACCTTCGTCAGTTCAAGAATATTTGTATAGCATACAACATAACCCTTCGAATCTTAGTGTACCACAAGATAATCTTCTTCAGCTCCTTCTTATCTCCTTCGTTATTCTTCTTGCAACTATTCATACGAAAAATGAAATTCGTATATTGAGATGTTGTGTATCTTTCCACTTCGGAAGCTTGAAATAAAAATCTTTTAGACTTTCCATTTTTATCCTTCCCAGCAAAGACTAAGCCAAACGGCTTTAAACAAATTTCCCCGTCTGTATACTTCTTCAACTCAGGTTGAGTCAAAGGAAGTACCTTTGACACTTTTACTATCAATCCCTTTATAGTAGTTAACTCAACATCTGTAAGTGCTAAACACTCATAATAGCTGTCAATAAAAATCTTGATGTGAGCCATCCCAAGTTGAAAAACATCAGGATTAGTTTCTCTAAGATATGAAGCATCTTTATCCTTTAACAACAATGCAACTTGTATCGGATCATACCAGTTCATCAAAGGAAAATATGCCATAGAGAAATAACAAACTTGCCCATTTGCCCTTGAAACAATGAAGCGAAGATTATGCATCATATTTTCGAATAACACATCCCTCTTTATACTTATCACCTTCTTTATCTTCACAAGTGACCAAATCTCCTCTGGAAGCTTTCCAAGTACAACATGAAATCTGATCTTCATGTATGTGTACTCATCATTATTTACAATTTCTCAGAAATTTTGTACTGAGCCACAATAAACATCATCTCATTAACAGTAACATCCAATTGACTCATGTTTGTGTTGAGAACAACATAACTTTGCTTTGGCTTCTTTTCGAAAGCATACATATGATTATATGCAACTTTTGAATCTATTATTTCATAGTTGTAATGCTTTGAAGGATCACCCTTGTTCATTCCAAGTGGATCATTTGCATGAAGTCGCATAATGCTTTGTACAATTCGTAGCTTTTCAACCTCAGCCTCTACTTCATCTTTATTTTCCTCCTTTGACTTTTCGACCACAATTGTTTTTCCTTTGTCTTTAACTGAGGAATTATCCATAAATTCCTTAGGCTTCGAACTGCTGCCACCTTCCCCAATCACAAATCCTTTGGAAATTGGTCTTGAAATTGGCTTTGTTGTCACCATAGTCGAAGTAACTGCCCCAACTGTTGACATGATTGGATTTGTTATTGGAATCTTCGAAGAAAATACCATTCCAATAACCTTTGCATCTGAATGCAAATCTTCACCACCAGCCTTCGTGCCACCAACATTCTTCTCTCCCCCTTGCACCCCTGTGAGAATAGGTGGGGCATTTGTTGGAAGAATGATCGAAATGTGAGAAAGAGGGGCCAATTGTTTGTGTAAAAGGGCTTCAAAATGAATGAACTTTTGAGACAAAAATTCCAGAGTAATCAACAAAGATGAAACGGGTTTAACAGTTAAATCTTTTAGCTCCTTCAGCAGCTTGAGCACTTCCATAAAACTTAGATTTTCCGTTGTAGAAAGTTGAGTTAGTTGAGGACTCAAATCTTCGTATAACTTGACATATTTGGTAACATCATCACAAATAATGTCAACTTTTTGATTAATCGAAGCATAATCCCTTTGCACAATTGTAATCTCCTTTTGCATATCCTGATGAAGCTCCTGAATTTTCAAATTCACATCCTCCCTAACTTTCTTGACATCCTGCACAAATAAAACATGTCGTTCCTTTACCATATGCTTGAATTCTTTCACCTCCCCTATAAAGATCGATGTTAGAGAATTCACTCTTAACTCATCATTCTGATCATTGTGATCAACCTTCTCTAAGAGTCTAATCTCTGAGTCTCGAATAATTCTAGAAACTTTACTCACCACCTTTGCTTCGAAGGTTTTCAACAGATTATCAACTCCCATACTAGACATAGACGAACTACTCCCCAAATCTACTTGAGATTAAAGAATAGAATTCAATTTCTTGTTGATAATCTTGAATTGTTTCATCGTCAGCAGCATATGATCAGGAAAGTTATCTTCTTCATCATCAAACTACAAATCTCCAAACATGCCACCAAAACCTTCGTTGTCATTATCTGTTTCAACAACAGGTGGACGTTTAACAAGTGAATCGATTTTGGGTGAATCAGTGGATTGAGATGGAAAAAGAGCTGTAAAAGGTTGACGAAGAATGTTTTCAAAGGTAGAGGAATGTGTAGTATTCGGAAGAATAAAAGGAGGTAATGACACAAAAGTATCCTTTATCGAAGATGCAGGAATACCATGAAGTGTAGCACCAACTTCTTTGTTAGACTCTCCCTCACCCATATTGACATTTACATCCGTATCAGATACATGTGTAAAAATGCCTGAAGTTCGAACCTCCTCAGTATGTGATTCAGTTAACGAAACTTCGGGTGGTATAACAATAGACTTCTTAGGAGTGGATAAAGATTGAAAAATAATTGTTTCTGGTGTTTCAGGAACTATCTCTTCTTCGGATGACTTCTCTTGTAAACCAATTTTCGTTGCCTTTTCTTCTTCTTTGAAATGTGTTTAGCCACATCTTCAACTCTACGTTTCTTTGACAACGGCAAAATTGGAGCTGGAACCTCACAAAAAATAACTTCTTGATGAGAAAGTTGTGTTTTACGAACATTTAAAGAAGAAGATTTTGATAAACCATCTAAAGATTTTCGTGAACCCCTAGACCTCTACTTTAATATTCGAAAAACACCAGATTTGGAAGGAATTTTCTCAGTTACTATAGTATCATCAACAGGTTCCACTAGTTTTAGGACAATAGTCGAAACATTCACTTCTGCCGTCTCAGGATTCTTTGGGGACTTCTTGGACTCATGGACAATCTTCTCTGAATACTTCTTAGTTTCGTGCACTGGCTTCTCAGGTGTAGCCTTTGCATCCTTCTTAGAACATTTTGATTTCTTCGAAGGATCAGCCTCTTCTTTCGACAATACCTTTCCAGTCTCTGCATCAGGATTGATGGTTTTCAAGTACTCAACCAACACCGAATTTGGTTGCTCAACTATTTTTAGCATTGCATCAGGAATCATGGAAATGTGAGTGAATACCTCCATATCATCCGGAACTTCATTTGGGAAGTGATACTTCATAAACTCAACTTTTCTTCATCAGCAGGTACAACAATTCCTTCTTTTTCATAGAAATAACCAAGTATCAAACTCCAATACCTAGCACTTGAAATGCCTTGAACCATATTCGTGTTTTCGACACTCTTTTGGAATTCCTTCGACATTTGTGTAGAGTAATCGACAGAAAGATCATAGTACAAGCCTGCCACCATCTCATAAACCTCCATGCGACCTCTGTCTAATCCAACACTTCGACCAGTCAAGCGTCGATGAAAAATTCCAAACAATTGGAAGAGATGACTTCTTGAAAACACTAATCTTCGTGAGTGGGGGTTGATGAACCATCTCATTAAACATATGAACAACTTGTGCATAAGTAAGATCAGTAAAAAGTTGAGAATTGGGTATATCCAGAATCTAGCAAAAGATCTTCTTAGACAAATGGATTTTCTTGTCATTCACCAGTTGAAACGTGATGATATCCATTTCTTTGCTATACTTAGCAGTGGATCCTGCCTGTGAAAGCCATGAGAGAGGAACTGTGAAAGAGTTGAACATCGCCTTTGATAGAACAGAACTCTTCAATGTGACATTTAACATCTTCAATTGTTCAGAATAGAGAGACACATCCCCTTCCACTTGATAATTGGTGCTTTGAATCTTCATTATTGGTTGAGAAGAGATGTCCTCAGTTGTGCGAGAAGCAGAATCAACGCCAATCATGATTAAGATTTGAAGCTTTTAAGAACAGAGAGAATTTGTGTATTTGTTTTCTTTTGTGAGCGTAAAGAGACAAAAAAAAACCCATAAATGCCCTTTTTATATGTAACCCTGAATTTGAAAGGAACGTGGGATAAGCATTAATTGAGATCTGATGTGGCACCTTGAAAATCGCACCAATCTGTAAATAAAGTGGCCATGCATCAAAAAGTAACTATCACACCTCCTTGAAACCAGGACTGAATACAAAACGTCTCATCAGACAGTCTGTTTGTGTCACCTCAAGGCATAGTAACCGTCATCTACCTTCGGATGGAGGGGAAGCTCTTTCGTCTTTGGGTTTAGAGACGAAGTCATTTGCTAGATTATCAAAATTATTAGCATGAGTTGGTAGTACTCAGAACCTCAAGGATTTCGTGTGTGCAATGTGCTAAAGAAAAGATAAGAAACAAATAAAAATTTGGATATGTGATGTCAAAATTTTTTTTGACACGAAAGCAGATAAACCCCAAGAAAAGGTTGCTTCATTAATTATCAAGAGAGATAATCAACTACTTGTGTATGTTCCTGTGAATTACAATCGAATACTTATATAGAAGTATCGAAGGGCTTCTTTTTAAAGGCTTCAAAGGGTGGCTTACGAATTTCATTACATATCATCCGAAGCATAAAGTGAGTAATTGTAATCGAAATTACCTGTTTGACCAGTGTAGTTAGTGACAAGTTGCTTTGGAATATTATGTAAAAGTGACTAAGGAAAAGAATTGATACTCACATGGAAATCAAAACCAAAGAAAAATATTTAAGTTGGATCTTGTTGGGAAACAAATGTCAAGGGCTTCGAACATTTGATCAAGACCTCTCATACGAAAGAATGTGATTTGGAGTATAAGAAATTTTTGGTATTGAAACAAGTGTTTCTTAAGAATCTGGAACAAAGGTCCCCGTCAATTCCTTATTAAGATAGAAAGTTGGGTTTCACTTTCATCACGACCTCATGATTTCAAATCATTAACAATTTTTTTTGATATATCTAAATCTTGATGGGTCGAATCAAAGATCTATTGGACATATGTCTTCGTGTGTGCAAGTGTAAGAAATTTGGTGATGCAAAAGATTGGTTTTGAGTAACAAATTGTACCTCTGTTATTTTCAGACAAAATAGATATCTCTTAACTCATGTGAGAACATTAAGGTAGCTCAGTGACTAATGTGAATGTAAGCCTAATTGGGAAGAAACTTTCATATGAAAAATTTCATTAAGGCTTTCGTAAACACACATTGAGTCTTTGGAGGCTTGGGTCGACATGCTGCAACATGCTTCTAGGGACAGTGTAACTAGTACATAGTTGTCGAAAGTTTACCTTCCCATAGAAACACAAGCATGACCCTTGAAAAATTCTTCGTGTAAACATCCTTGATACCTGAAAAATAAAAAAATAAAGTAACAAAAATCTTTTTGGATTTTATATTTTTCTAACAGAAAGAAAATATTTTTCGAAAAATAAAACAATTAACAAAAGAAAATCTTTTTGGTATTTTTTTTTCAAAAAGATAACAAGAAAACGAAAATAAAATATTTTTGGAGTTTTTGATTTTTCGAAAATAAAACTAAGATACAAACTTACGAAAAACATTTTTACAAACGTACGAAAAATTTTAAACAGACTACAATTTGCCATTCTTACAAAAATTTGACAAACTAACGAGAATTTTTTACCACACAACCATCATGCAAATTGTCGAATTCGAAGCATGTCGAAGCATTGACTCTGAACAGTAACCGCCGAATGACATCTTATTGCCTCTGAATCAACACATTTGTATAGTCCTCCTTTGCTATATAGTCAAAATCCTTCATGGAACAGAACTCGCTTCAATCATTCCCAAACCTATTAAAATTCTAACAAATGATTTTTCATCCAAAACTTTTGTAAAAATATCAGCAAGTTGATCAGTTCGTTTTACAAAATGAACTTCAATGTTTCCATGTTGCACATGATCTTTGATAAAGTGATAACGAAGAGCTATATGTTTGGTTTTTGAATGTTGTATTGGATTGTGACAAATGCGTATAGCACTTTGAGAATCACAGTACAATGAAATCTTTTTCATATTTACATCATAATCTCTCATCTGACTTTGAATCCAAATGATTTGTGATGTACAAGCAGCAGCTGCTACATATTCGGCTTCAACAGTAGAAATCGAAACACATGTTTGCTTCTTTGACTGCCAACTAACCAACTTTCCATCCAACAACTGACAACCACCACTAGTACTTTTTTGATCCAAAGTACACCCTCCTAAATCTACATCTGAAATGCTTGAATGAAAAATCCTGTTTTCGAAGGATACCACAATCCTAACGAAATTGTTCCCTTGAGATAACGAAAGATATTCTTCACAACTGTTAAATGTGGTTCTCGAGGAGTTGCTTGATACCTAGCACAATTACATACATAAAACATGATATCAGATCTACTTGCAGTAAGATAAAGCATGAACCTATCATGCTTCTGTGTAAAGTAAGATCAACCGCAGGCATTTCTAACGAAGGTGTTAGCCTTTTGCCAATAGCCATTGGTACTCTTAATTTCATGCTATTTGTCAATCCAAACTTTTCGAGCAAATTCCTTGTATATTTTTCTTGATTGATGAATATTCCTTCTCTGTTTTGACATATGTTTAAGCCAAAAAAATTATTGATTTTACCCATCATGCTTATTTCGAATTGACTTTTCATCAAACTTTCAAATTCATTAGATAAAGCAAGGTTAGTAGAGCCAAAAATAATATCATCGACATAAATTTGAACAACCATCAGATGATTCCTAACTTTCTTTCGAAATAATGTGGGGTCAACTGATCCTTGCTTAAATTTCGATTGTTTTAAGAAACTGGTAAGAGTTGCATACCATGCTCTTGGTGCTTGTTTTAACCCATAGACAGCTTTATCTAAAATATATACATGATCAGGATGCATTTCATTTACGAAACCTGGAGGTTGTTCTACGTAAACAGTTTCTTCGAGTTTACCATTGAGAAAAGCACATTTCGCATACATTTGAAATTCATCAAAATCCTTATGAGCTGCATATGCTAAGAATATTCGAACAACCTTGTGTCTTGCAACAGGGGCAAGAGTTTCTTCATAATCAATCGATTCTTGTTGCGAATATCCTTTTACAACTAGACGTGCTTTATTTCATACAATATTTCCATCTTTGTTGGTTTTGTTTTTGAAAATCCATTTTAACTCGACAATTGAAACATTTTCAGGTTTAGGAATTAATCTCCAAACCTTTTTTCTTTTGAATTCAGCCAGTTCGGATTGCATTGCAACAACCCAATCTGAGTGTTCCATTGCCATCTTGATTGTATTTGGTTCAATTTTACATATGAAAACATTGAACATGAAAAATTCTTGATGAGTATTTAATACCTCATTCTTCGCACGAATCCGAGCTCTTGTTAATACTCCATCTTGAGGATTTCCAATCACTTGATCTATAGGATGAGTCTTTGTCCATTTCTCTAACGATGGATATGCCGGATCGAATTCCAAAGGTGCATCTTCGTACATCTCTTCATTTTCAGATCCTACAACAGAAACATTATCATTTAGATCATGAAAATCATCGTTTTGAGTAAAACTTATTAGATCATTTTCCTCCTCAACATGATTATCATTTTGATGCTCCCCCTCAACTAGATGCTCCCCCTCAACAACATCATCCATTCTCCCATTCTCCCCCTTGGAAGAATGCTCCCCCACAACCAGAGTTTTTGAATCCAAGTGCACTCTTTCCAACGGATTATTAAGCATACTTTCACCAACTCCGGGAGAATTTGTTGTTGAATTAACATCTACTATGTTTTGAGGAATTTCCAAGTCGTCATTATGCTTCGAAGATTCAGAGTGATGATTATCATTCGCATGAACTTCAACATCCACAGCCCTATCAGGAATACCAAAAATTAAATCATAATCAAAGTCAGATGAATTTGATTCTTCAGTTTCATCAGATGATTCATTAATAATTGGTTTTTGTTCAAATTTCTTTTTAACTTGTTTGACATAATAATCATTGAATGTAAGATTAAAGGTCTCTTCGATGTTTCTTGTGCGCTTATCTAACAATCTGTATGCAACCGAATTTTGCGAATATCCCACAAATATGCCTTCGTTAGCTTTAGCTTGAAATTTCAAAAGGCTATCTTTAAGATTCATTATAAAACACCTGCAGCCAAAAACATGAAAGAATTTGACATTAGGTTTTCGGTTATTGATAATCTCATACGGAGTGATATTAAATCGACGATTTATGAAAGATCAATTTTGAGTGAAACAAGTTGTCGAAACTGCTTCAACCCATAAATATTGAGGAAGATTCGCATACGTCAACATAGTTCTCACTGCTTCGCAAAGTGACCTATTTCGTCTTTCAACCACACCATTTTTCTGCGATGTATAGGGCGAAGAGAAGTTATGCGAAATTCCTTTTTCTGTTAAGTACGAATCCAACACTTTGTTCTTAAACTCAGAGCCATTATCACTTTTGATTTTTCAAACATTTTTCTTTACACTAATATCAATCTTCTTAATAAATTCGATCATTGTTTGAGCAACTTCAGATCTTAACCTGAGAAAATATACCCATGTAAATCGTGAAATATCATCAACAATTACCAAAATGTACCGTTTCTTTTTAAGAGTTTCAACAGTCGATGGTCCATAAAGGTCAATGTGTAGAAGTTCCAACGGTTCTACAATTTTCGAATCTTCACAATTGGATGTCCTTTCCTGTGTTGTTTCCCTTGTTCACAAGCTGGACATAATGTAACATTATCAAATTTTAGTACAGTGAACCACGAACAAGATCATCGCCAACCAATTTATTCAAATTTCGAAAGTTTAAATGTGATAAACGTCGATTTCATAACCAGCTAATGTCAGAGGAAGCTTTCGAAAGTTAGCACATTGAGGGTTTGCCGATGATTGGTTTGATATCAAGAGTAAACATGTCACCATGTCATTTGGATTTGAGCAAGACTTTGTTAGTTTCAACATTTGAAATGATGCTGCCTTCTTCGTTAAACACCACTTGATTGCCAGTGCCCACAACAAGTTGAGAAACACTTATCAAGTTATGTTGAAGACCTTTAACATAAGCAACACGATTTACAGTAAACTTTCCATTTGTTACTTTGTCATAACCTTCACTTGGCATTTGTGATTATTGCCAACCATCACAACTCCTACACTTTCCAAGCTTCGAAAATCTCTCAGATTTTCCTTTCGTCCAGTCATGTGACGTGAGCAACCACTATCAATATACCATTTCTCATCAGATTGCTCGTCACATAGTACCTGTGATTAATGATAGAATTTAGGTACCCAAGGCTGTTTAGGTCGTTGGAAATTTGTTCTGAAAACAGAATGAAATGAAGATTTTTTAAACCCAATCAGAAACTTTAGTTTTGAGACTATCAATTATGTCGACATCATTATTTACAGAAACATAACCATAACTTTTTGTTAGTTTGGGATTGTCATTGAGACATGCCTTTGTCTTTTTAGATTGAGTATGATGAAGCTTTTCTTTCGAAACTGGTTGCCAAGCTTTTACCAAAATATTCGAATCTTTTGAAGATAAGCTTTTGTTTGACAAAGAATTCCCATAATTCTCATAGGCTTCATGGATTTGTTGTTGAGAATATTTTCTTGATTGATATTTTCATCCTTTTCCGTCAAGCCAATGATCGAAGTTTTTGTCACGAGACAACCCTTTTATGTACGAAACTTTTAAGGTTTGTTTTCGTGTAGGATTTGGAAAATTCGGTTTTTGAGGAAAGAAATCAACATTTGATCTAGGTCGAAATGCCATAGCGTATCGACTTCCATCATTGTTTCCAACACTTTGATTTTGAGAGAATCGATTTTGAATTTTTTTTTTGAGAAAACCTTATTTGTTGATTAGAAGAAAATTGTTGTTGTGATGGTTGATTTTGAATAGTCTTTGATGTATTTTTGTTATCTTTTGAAAATGATGAGTTTGAAACTTTCGAAGAATTTGTTTTTGGTTGAAATTCAGATGTAGATTAATTTGTATGAGCGGGATTTTTCTTTTGATCTGAATGAATTGCTGAATGAGAAGACTTGTTCTCAACATATTTAGTTTTTGTGTTTTCATCTGTTTGCAAATTCAAATCATTTTGTTGTTTTCGAAGTTCTATGTTTTTCCAAAAAATCTTCTTTCGAGCTTGTCTTTTTGAAATTGCATTTTCTTTTGAAAACTTGTCAATTTGTTCTGTAAATTCTTTAGAATTTAAATTGATAATAGTTTCTTTTTCCACAACAACTTCTTTCACAATTTTCGATTTTTCAACCCATTTGCGTTGTGGTTTTTGTTTTTGAAAAACATACAAATTCTTTGTTAAGGTATTTCCGACTGTGCATGCTTTGATTTGAAAAGAATCCTTCGTCTGTTGTCTTCTTGTTGTCATCTTCGACCATTTTGTTAAATTCTGGTTTAATGTTCTCAACATTTCCAGTAGCTATAAACACTTGATTTGGAAAGACAACATCATCGGTACATTTGAAATTAGGATACACCACTTGATTTGTTTCCAAATAATGGGCTCCTTTTTCAGACAACACTTTGTCAAAATTTTCAGTGGTCCTAAATACTTGATCAACAAAAACATGAGGAATTTCTTTTTCTTTCGAATCTTTGTTGGATGAAACCTTTTTGTTCAATTCTTCATCATCATTTTCATCATCACTGCTATCCGTTTGACTATCTCGGATATCCACAAACTCAGAATCACAAACTTTTGAAGTTGAAGGGTTGTCAATGTCAATCTTAACTTCCAAATCCTTAAGTTTTTCTTTTCCTTTAGATTTTGATGCAACATTTATGACAGACAACTGAGAACAATCAACATCCTCAATCTCACTAATTTCTCAAAATATTGTCAAAGTTATCTTCAATATCAGCAAAATTAGATTGAGAATCAGATATCGAATTCTTAGTCTTTTTCAAAATTTTTATTTGTTCTGATTTTGTCAGAGTATCATTCACAATGTTAACTAATTCATTTGTATCAAGACACTCATCAATTTTGACAGTTCCATAAGTATATCTATCATTAGGAATTTTTTCAAACTCAACAATATTTTTCTCACAATCATACGAAATATTATCCACCTTCGCTCTTTCATATTCTAGAAAAGGTAATAATTTCCTATGTTGTTCCTTGCTAATCTCACACGAATGTTGCAATGCAGTTAATTTTCCATATAGACGTTTAGCAATTTTGCAGTAGATATTTTGTTGAGCTAACAAAAGTTTTACATCACTAGATAATGAATCTCGATCACACATTATGTTTGTTATTTGCCATTCTAAACATTCTATCTTGACAACTTTCGAATTGAACTTCTTCTATGTCTCTAACAACTGATTGCTTAATTTCTTAGCTTCATTGCCAGTAGAAACAACCAAATTATTGAAATAAGCAACAATATCATCAAAAGAAACAATTTCAGAATCATATGCACTTAAAGGAATATTAAAAGATTGAAGAATATTACGTACCTTTGTTGTCATTGGAGACTTATCAGCAGATTTTGACACAAAGCAACAACCGTTGACCTCTTCGTCTGAATCTTTCTCCAGCTTCGCATACATACCCCCATGCGTAGGATTACGCATTTCCTCATCATCGGAGCCCGAAGACCAGATTTGATATGTGCCATCATGCTCCTGTTCACCTTGAGCCACCAAAGAAAAATTTTTCGCCTTCGTACGTACCTCTTCTAACCTCTCCGCATAATACGCCTCATCCTTCACTTTATTTTTCTTCTCATCTTTCTTTCGAAGCATGCAATCATTTGCTAGATGATTTTCTCTATTCCAATAATGACAATCCATACCAGAATCTCCTTTCAATTTCTTCTCTTTCTTCTCCTCAGCACCCTTTGCATCATTCTTCTCATATTTCTTCTTCTCTTCTCCTATAGTATTGTTCACGAAACTTGCTTTTCGCTCACTTTGCTTTGACATTGAATTAAACGGTTTCTAGAAAAACTTTTTGACTCGGTTGTTAGAGTAAAAAGCAATTGCCTCATCAGCTAAATTCATGAGAAACCCCTCTTCTTCATTAGAATCACCTTTTTCAACATTTTCCTTTACAGTCACTTTAGAGACAAGTGCTAATCGACCTCCTAGACTAAGCTTCGACTCTTCTGCCATTTCGTTCACTTCACTTTCGTGAGTTTTCAGTTGATTGTACAAATCATTCAAAGAAGATGTATCGAAACTTTGTTGTTTTTTCACCATCATGCTAACACTTCTCCATTATTTACGAAGTCCCATAACAAAGGTGAGATTGAATTCCATAGCAGTCCTCGTGATTCCATAATGATTGCATTTGTAAATCAACACATTAAACCTATCATAGTAACTTTCAATTGTTTCACCATCTTTTTGCTTGAAATCCTTCAATTCAATCAAACGTTGCTTAACTGAATGGATTTTTGTCTTCTCGCTGCCTTGAAACTTTTCTTTGAGATTATTCCAGATTTCCTTTGCAGTTGTACAGCTTCTGACATAGTTATACACCACTGGAGACAATGCACCACGCAACTCCCTTATGCATCATTTTTCAAGTTTCTTCATATGATCAGTTTGATTTTCCACACTCGTAGTACTAGATGAAGATCCAATTGGTTGTAAGTTCATTGGAAGAGTAACATTCCCTGAGATGTAAGACCAAAGCTCTTCATCGGTTCCATTAAAGTAATCCTGCATATGATCAGACCACTGATCATAGTATTTAGGAATGAGCATAGGAATCTTAGTTGAAGATCCTAGCAGATGAGAGTATGAAGTCATCGAGTTGAGATTGAAGTTCACCATTGATGTACGAAAGAAATTTTTTGAGAAATTAAAGAGAATTTGAAAGCAAATTGTTGAATTGAACATAAAAAATACTCGATTCAACAAATCAGTTTCCAAATCAAATCACAACTTAAGATCTAGAAAGCTTTTTCGAGTCAAAAGATGCAGAACTTTTTGAACCAGAATTTTGATTCAAAAACCTTTTGAAATAGAGTGAAAATTAGATCTCAGATCATGATTCCTACTCTGATACCAATTGATGAATCATTGAATCAAGTATTAAGTAAAATCAAAGTAAAACGAATGCAGATTGAACAAATGATGTAAATAAGATCTGTTTTCTACTCATTTATGCTTTCAACATTACAGAGAAAGATAGACATGTTCTGTGAAGGACTCCTCTCTAACTCTAGTAAAGTTCCATATTTATCGGAATAATGAAAGCATACAAAAAATACTAAGGTATTGATACTTAAGCTTTGTACGAAATACACCTTAGTAAATAAACTTAACAAACATACGAAGGGTACAAAAGACTTCGACATATTACAACTAAATTTGACCCTTACAGAACCTCCGGTCCTAACTCAATAAACTCATAATAATACACAATATAGATCACAAAGACATAATGCAGGATATCACAATACTCAATAGAAACACATAAGACCCTTCGGTCACACGACTTAGATTACCACTATAGGTATGTATAGTAGGAAGGCTCACCTCGTAAGAATTGGATAACCTCATACTTGAATCACCAGTCTAGCATCCGCCTAACACATACGATAATTATCCCTAAATAATAAGGGTTTTCAAGAAGCTAGATTAACCCTTCTACAAAGTCACAGAAGGGTAAAAGACCATTTTACCCCTCCTTGGCCTTAATAGTCCACAAATCGACCAAACCCTAAAAGTCAACTGAAAGACAAGAACATAGCGTACGCTGCACATAGCAGCACTCTACGTTGGGCGTACTCTATTGCCATCCAGGCATTAGGGATGCTCGACTCCTACGCTGCGCGTATTGGTATTATGCTCAGCGTTCATCCCAGTTTCACTCCTTCTACTCATTTAGTCTTAATCAGTTAAGACTTTGGCTCATATCACAGATTTTGAGTTCCTAATAGCTCTTACTCCATAAAGTCAGTGACTTTAAGCCTTTGCATGGCTGATAAGGTCACAAACACACAAAAATCTCACTCTCTTATCTCAAAATTCTCATATCTCATGCATGGCTTGATTCCAACGTCCAAGTCTTGATTTTTATGACACTACACCACTAAATACACTCAAAGGGGTTGATCATAGTCTCTGGAGCTCAAATATCTCAAAAGTCTCCAACTTTTGGGACAAAAACCTAAAATACTCTACTATGATGCACAAAATAAAAAAGTGAGAAAGCTTGGAGCTTTATACCTCTAGATGAAGCTCCCGACTTAGATATGCTCAGATCCAAGGCCTGGACTCTCACTCATTCTTCTCCAAAGCTCCTTCTTCACTCCAAGAACACACAAAATCACTTAAAGGCTCTCAAATGGACACACACACAAGCTCAAGAATGAGGATAATGGTTTTAGAGGGTTTCTTGTCTGAGAATGGTGGTCAGGAATGAGGCCATCATATCCTTTATATAGGGACACATCCCAAATTAGGGTTTCCACTCTGGGCCTAGTAAGCCCAGCGTACCCTTTGGTACGCCCAATGTACTAGGTAGCTTTCGCGTCACAATCACGCATAAGGTTCTAATTGGTGTGAGGCGTGGTGTGGCGGCAAGGCCAAGCCTCAAGCTTAACGAGCCATGTCGAGCCACAACGTTTTTCAAGGCGTGATGTAAGGCGGTGATTTTATATTAATTTAAAATTATATTACCACATAAATATAAATTTATATTAAATATAACTACTTTTTAGAAGTGTTAGATCAATAACTAATAACAAAAAGTTAACAAAAACCACAATACTTGTATCTCCGATTTGAAAAGACATAACAAAGAGCAAAAAATTGTGTCTCAAATGAAAAAGCACGCGCCATAACACGCCATAACGCGCCATGGCGCGCCATATCACGCCTTGCCACACGCCACGCCTAACAGCAACGTTATGAAGCCTTTCGTAACGGCGAAGCCACGCCTCATGCCATGGCGCGCCTTTTAGAACACTGATCACGCATGTGAGTACATTTAGCGTACACTTGCTTACGCCCCGCATACTCATTTGCCACCTTTTTCTATATAAGGGCTAAACTTGACAAGTACCAAAAGAGCAAGGGCTTATAAGGTATACCTAGACTTGGCATGTTACAATTCTCCCCCAATAGAATCATACTTTCCCTCGAAGTCAGGCTCCGAAAATAACTTTGGATACTACTCGCGCATCTCGGACTCCGACTCCCAAGTGAACACGGACCCCTTCCGATGTTGCCGTTGGACCTGAACTAGAGACACCTCCTTGTTCCTCTGAACCTCCACCTTCCGATCCGAAATCGCAATTGGTCTCTCAATATAATTCAGGCTCGCATCAACCTGAATGTCCTCTAATGGTACCACTGCCATCTCATCGGTACACTCTTCCTCAACTGGGATACGTGGAAGGTGTTATGGATCTGGCTCAACTCTATAGGCAGCTCCAACCGATATGCCACCCTACCCACTTTGGCAGTTACTCTGAAAGGACCGATGTATCGGGGCCCCAGCTTGCCCTATTTCCTGAATTGGATCACCCCTTTCCATGGGGAAACCTTCAGGAGGACAAAATCTCCAACCTGAAACTCTAGCTCGGATCGTCTCTTGTCTGCATAACTCTTCTGGAAACTTTGGGCCGTCAGTAACCTCTATCTGACTTGCTGAATCTGCTTAGTCATCTTCAGCATTATCTCAGTGCCGCCCATCACTCTCTGCCCTACTTCTTCCCAACATATGGGAGTCTAACACCTCCTCCCGTATAGAAGCTCAAAGGGAAGCATACCAATTATGGAATGGTGGCTATTGTTGTAAGAAAACACATCCAAGGGCAAATAAGTGTCCCAATTTCCTTTGAAGTCCATCACACATGCTCACAGCATATCCTCATGCGTCTGAATCGTCCGCTCGCTCTGCCCATCCGTCTGCGGGTGGTATGCAGTACTAAAATGCAGACGTGTGCCCAACTCCTCATGAAATTTCTTCTAGAACCTGGAAGTAAAACGCACGTCTCGATCTGACACTATGGAGGTCGGCACTCCATGTCGTGCTACCACCTCTCTCAAATAAATCTCAAACAGTCTCTCTGCAAAAAAGCGCTCACTAATAGCAAGGAAGTGAGCACTCTTCGTCAGCCGGTCCACAATCACCCATATCGTGTCAACCCCACACGCAGTCCTTGGTAACTTGGTGATAAAGTCCATGGAAATCTGTTCTCACTTCCTCTGGTTAATCTCCAAAGGTTGTAATGGAACATGTAGAAGCTGGTGCTCTGCCTTAACCTGGTGATAGGTCAAACACCTCTCTACAACCCATGACACGCCCCTCTTCATATAGGGCCACTAATAGTCCCTCTTCAGGTCCAAATATATCTTAGTGGCCCCTGGGTGGATTGATAATCTCGATCTATGTGCCTTCTCTAACAATACACGACGATCTCCACCTGTATATGTCACCTAAATCTACCCATGGAAAGTCATAAGCCCACGAATATCCGTCACAAACTCAGAAACCTACCCAATCACATGGTATTTAAGACTCGTGTCATCACCGTTATCCTTATACGCATATCGTGGATTGGATCACTCTCGACTCTTCGACTCAAGGCATCGGCTACCACATTAGTCTTGCCCGTGTGATATAAGATCTCACAGTCGTAGTCCTTCACTACATCTGAGCACCTCCTCTGTCTCATATTCAGGTTGGGCTGATCCATCAGGTAATTCAAATCATGGGTGGCGCCAAATCTTGAGGGCGAACACCACCGTCCCTAACTCCAAATCATGGATGGGATACCTCGTCTCATGAGGCTTCATCTGCCTCGATGCATATGCTATCATGTGACCCCTCTGCATCAACACTACACCCATCCCTAAAATAGACACATCACAACAGACTAAGAAGTCCTCCAGTCCCTACGGAAGGGCTAACACCGGAGCTTTGCACAATCTCTTGAGAAGAGTCTCGAATGATGTCTGCTGCTCAAGCCCCCAAACAAAAGTAACACCCTTGCAGGTCTATCTGGTGAGAGGAACCACAATCTTGGAGAAATCCTTGATAAATCTCTGATAATAGCCGACCAATCCTAGAAAACTCCTGATCTCAGATGGGGATCTCGGCACCTCCCATCGCATAACTGCCTCAATCTTGGCCGGATTGACCAATATCCCATTCCGATTAACGAGATGCCCCAGGAACTAGACCTCTCGTAACAAGAAATCACACTTGGAGAATTTGGCATATAGCCTCTCCGACCTCAAAACCGGAAGAACCTCTTACAAATGTTTCATCATGCTGCTCTTTGGACCTTGAATACACCAAGATCTCATCGATGAACACGATCACTGACCGACCCAACATAGGCCTGCACACCCGGTTCATGAGATACATGAATGCTGGTGGTGCGTTGGTGAGCCCGAAAGGCATCACCACAAACTCGTAATGCCCATAACGAGTTCTAAAGGCCGTATTTTGAATATCCTCATTGCATACTCTCATCTGGTGATATCTAGATCTCAAATCAATCTTGGAAAACCAAGATGCTCCCTGCAACTAATCGAATAAATCGTCGATCCTCGGAAGTGGATAACGGTTCTTGACCGTCAGTTTCTTCAACTCCCGGTAATCAATACACATCCGGTGTGAACCATCCTTTTTCCTGACAAAAAGGATCAGTGCTCCCCACGGTGAGCTACTCGGTCTGATAAAACCCTTCCCCAGCAGCTCCTGGAGCTATGAGGATAACTCCTGCATCCCTAGTGGCGCAAGGCGATAAGGTGGTTTGGCAATAGGTGCCACACCCGGAACTAAATTATTTCGGAAATCCACTTGCCTCTCGGGAGGCACACCTGAAAACTCCTTGGAAAAAATATCAGGAAACCCGTACACTATCAGAACCTCGACGATAGGACTCAGCCTCTCTGTGGCAACCCGCGTATCCATCACATACGCCAAAAAGCACATACAACCCTGCTATAGACTCTGCCTCGCTCTGGCAGTAGAGCAGAAAGCAGACCCGGATCTGGTACCCTCGCCAAACATTGTAAGCAGTCGCCCAATTGAGTCTCGTATAGTCACCAACTGACGCTCGTAGTCAATCACTGCTGGAGCTCAACCAATATATGCCCACGATGACACATGCATCACCCATCGCTATTGGCACTAGATCTATTGGTAACTCGACACAAAAATATTCAACACACATCCTTGGAACACACCAGCAGTAAAAACCGCATGCTCTTCAGCTGTGCAAACCCTTAAAGGTCGACTCAATGCCTCACTTCGGATACTAATGTGACGACTAAAAGCTAAAGACAGAAAGGATCGACTCACACCCGAGTCAAATAATACCAAAGCAGGTATGGAACTCACAAGAAATGTACCTAAATACAACACACAATCAACACAATAAATGAGCTTAGTGAGACTTCCCGAAAATACCACCACATAGCATATAGACAATAGCAAGAATAAATGATCCTTCAACCTGACTGGACCGCCTCACAAGGTCTTCAGCCTATCTGGACCGCTCTCGAGCCTTCGGCATGACTGGACCACGTCGTAGGGCCTACAGCTTATCCGAACCGCTCACGGGGCCTTCGGCCTGATTGGACCGCCTCACAGGCCTTCAGTCTATCCAGGCTACCTTGGGTCGGTTGGCCTTCAGCACAAAGCAGGACCACCTCAACCTAACCATACACATACATGTTGACATATACATATCTCATAAACACATGATCAATCAACAAGCAAGCACATATCATACAAATCAATAGGCATAACATCATCCTATCTACCAATATACCGATCTAAAAGCTCATCACAACATAATAGGATCCTAAGATAACAAGGATAACAATCCAAAAAAGGGCCGGTGTTGGTGCCTTTGACCCGTTTGTATAGTGAGGAAAACTCACCTCACAAAGTACTGCTCAACCGGTAAAACCCAACTCCAAAACTCAGCTTCGGACTCGAAAGCCTACAACCATCATATGACCATTTCTATCAAAAACTCAAAATATCCAAAATGCCCTCAAAATTTAAACTTGATCGGCCATGTTCAAAGTCATGGTCAATAGTCCATGTTGACCCAACTCGTCGAGTGCACCTACCAACTCGTTGAGTTCCTTTAGTACTTAGAGAAACAGGGAAAACCCTAACCAACTCGTCGAGTTATCATGACAAATCATTGAGTTCCTACAGTTTCCAGAAAAGCGAGGAAACCCCCATCCAACTTGTTGACTTGTCAGGACAACTCGTCGAGATTCCCTATCTTGACTCATTCAATCCTTTTTCATCCCTTCGAATGTTTAAGAATGTCGATCTGGAACCCCAGAGCTGAAATACCACGTAAAGTTGTTAACTTTACGTCCATGCATAACACCAAATAGGCTCAAACACTCAAAGAAGGCCTAACAAGGTTCTAAAGCATGAAGCAGGGCCTATAACATGATAAAGTTTGAAGTCTTAAGCCCAAAGAGGCCACAAAGCATCCAGATCTGAAGTGAAAGCTTCAATAAATGGCCACACTCGACAATGACCGCAATATGAGCAAAGAATGACCCAAACAGCTTAATACATTAAGTTGTTTTTCCCTATTCTAAGAGCTCCAAATCTCAGATCTAGTCCATAATGTGGCCCAGAAGGAAAAAGTTTCCAACTTTATCCATTGGGATTACCCAAAAGGTTCAAAACTTAATCCATAAAGTTTAATAATGCACGAGATTAACCGACAAGCACTTAATCCTTAAAGTCCGAGATCCATCCTTTCCAGAAGTGATTTAAACACCAAAAGGTTGGTACTTTATAGATATACATGCCCAATTGCCAAAGGTTGGTACTTTATAGATATACATGTCCAATGCATGTCCTGAGCCCAAATTAGATCAAAATGGGGATTCATGACCTAGTCTCTATGCATGACATCAAAACTTGATTATAATCCAGATCCAAAACACTACTAACTCCTCTTGACCCGGAGATTAATAATGTTGCCAGTTTTATGTGGTCCAATCATTCCATCATTCAAGAATAAGAGGCTATAGGAACAAAACTTAAGATCTAATTACTTGGGATGACAAAAATAAAGTCTTGGACACTTACAAAGGTCCAAAAGAGTGCCAAATTGAAAAATGAGGGCTTGCTTGTTGGACCCTTTCTTCCTACCTCCACCTTCTTCCTTCTTTAGCTTCAAAAACACCAAAATAGCCTAAAATAGGAGTGAAATATGATTGGGCTTTAGGGGATTAAGATGAATAAACCCTAGCCATCTTATTCCTTTAAATAGGGAACAAAACCCCAAAAGATTAGGGTTTTCATTCCAGCCGTCAAAACGTCGTGTTTAAAGAGGCAACACGTCGTGTTGACCTTAATGAAAACCACGCTTCTTCTTATGTAGACACGCCGTGTTGGTTCCTCCAACATGTCATGTCCAATCCTCAAAAGTGGATTTATTCCCAATAGTTGTTCCTCAAGATTCCAGGTATTACAAGTCAACTCAACCAGTTTAACTTAGGCCTCGTACGCGGGACGTACTTCGGATGTACGTGGGGCGTACGCATGCTCCGAGGCATCGAGGCTCAACCTGCATACATGCGGAGTACTATTCGGTACACCCAACATACACACAAGTTTCCTTCTTCACCATTTAAGAGCTTAATACTTTAACTTTTCACGTCCAAATGCATATCCAAGGCCAAAATACCACTAAGAGTCATAAAGTTTCCAAATTTATGACTTTGCATGCCCATTAGGTGCTTAATACAAATAAATCCCAACTACTTAACACCTAAAGACATTCTAGAGCATGCAGGGGAAGAACTAAGCATCAAGATCTCATTTTTATACCTCAAGACCCCTCATTGGGTCTGAAAGGACGACTTATTTGATCAAGTGCATGTCATGCTCAACAATCACAAAGTTTGGCACAAAAAATATTCTAAATGAAGGAGTATCTAGATCTGTAAGAAAAGATGATTAAGTAGGAGCTTTTTATCTCCAGAAGGTTGCTAGCAAGGTCACAATCCCATATCCAAGCTCCAATGTCCTTATACCACCTTCTTCTTCTTTAAGAACACCACCAAAGCACACAAATAAGCTCAAAGATGCACTCTTCACATGTAGCGTTAGCTAAAGGGATGATTTTTAATTGGACGCTGATGAGGGTGAAGGTATTGGGGCTATAAGGAGATTATATAGGGTGTAAACCCTCAAATTTAGGGTTTTAGTCTAAAAAGCATACGCGTGGCGTATCTTCTGAGTACTCATGACATACGCGTGTGAGACCCATTCTTCTCATGGATGAGTACGGCAAGCGTACACCCTGAGTACACACAGAGTATGGACCAAACTATAAATCTTAAATATATTAGGGTAAAAAATGAACCTTTCTCGGAAGGGGAGTTAAAACTCTACCCTGCTTGAACTTGACTTCGTCCTTGAAGTCTGATGCTGTGAATAACTCAGGATAATGCTCCCACATCTCCACCTCTGGCTCTCAGTTCCCCTTGTAGCCTTTTTGATGTTGCCACTGAACCTTCACCAAAGGTATCTCCTTGTTGCGAAGGACCTTCATTTTTCTCTCCACCACTTTTACCGATCTCTGAATATAATTTAGGCACTCACCGATATGAATATCATCCAAGAGGAACACTGCCTCATCGTCCAACATGCACTTCCATGACTGAGCTCACTCGGTTAATCCAACCGTTAGGCCAATTTGGCGATCACATCAAACATGCCAATATACTGGGGACCCAATTTACCCTTTTTCCTGAGGTGTATTACACCATTCTAGAGTGATGCCTTCTGTAGTAGTGTATCGCTGACCTGACTCTCTAACTTTGATCGACGCCACTCAACATAGCTCTTCTGCCGACTCTAAGATGTCTACAATCTCTGACTGATCTATTGGATGACTTATATAGTCTAAAGGACTACCTTAGTCCTCCCCATGACTCTATGAGCAGCCTCCCCCCCGCCCCACTAAACTGGGGTACGACATCTCCAACCATACAGAAGCTCAAAGGGCGGTGCACCAATACTAGAGTGATAACTGTTGTTGTAGGAAAACTCCACAAGAGGTAGGTAGGAATCCTAACTCCCACCAAAATCTATGACACAAGCCCACAACATATCCTCAAACGTTTGGATAGTCCACTCATTATGGGCGTCAGTCTGTGGATGATAAGCATTTGTGAAATGCAGCCTTGTACCTAGTTCCTGATGGTACTTCTGCCAGAATCGTGAAGTGAACTAAACATCTCTATTTGATATAATATAAATAAGAACCCCATGACAAGCAAAATTCCCATGAACATACACATTAGCTAATTTCTCGGTCGATGAGCTTTCCCGGATGGCCAAAAAGTGGGCCCTCTTGGTCAACCGATCCACAATGATCCATATATCATCAAAACCCTTGGCGGTCCTCGGTAGCTTGGTGGTAAAATCCATGGTGATATTTTCCTTTTTCCACATGGGAACTTCCAAAGGCTGCAGCTTGTCATGTGGCCTCTGGTGCTCGACCTTGACCATCTTACAGGTCAAGCCCCTCTTAACGTACCAAGCTATCTCCATCTTCATACACAACCACCAGTAACGTAGTCTGAAATACGATGCATCTTGGTAGCTCCCAGGTGTATCAAAAAGCAATACGTATGTGCCACCTCCAAAACTATCTATCTGACTTTGTCAGAAACCAGAATCCAAACCCGAGCACATTGGGTCAACAATCCCCAACTATCGGTGACAAATCTGTCGATCTCTCCCATGATCCTCTCCTATTTCCATTTCTCTTTCTTAACTCCTTCTGCTTGTGTGCCTCTGATCAAATCCAAAAGTGGAGAATCAATAGATATCCTAATACATATATCCTCGGATGAACATCCAGCCGACTTACGGCTCAAAGCATCGGCGACCACATTCTCCTTACCCGGATGGTAAAGGATCTCACAGTCATTGTGCCTCATGCGACTTCAGTTGTTGGGAAGCATATGCAATCACTCACCCTCTCTACATAAGTACCGCCCCAAACCAGTTATGGATGCATCAAAAAATACAACGAAATACTCGACACCCTTCGGAAGGGTCAACATTGGGCCTCACATAATCTATGTCGCAGTGTCTTAAACGTTATCTCCTGCTTAGGGCCCCAATAGAAATCCACTCCCTTCCTCGTCATATGATTGAGGGGTGCAACAATCTTTGAGAAATACATAATAAATCTCCAATAATATCCTGCTAAGCCCAAGAAACTCCTGATCTCTGAGGGGGACTTCGGAACCTCCTACTGCATCACACCCTCATTCTTGGCCGGATCGACCAAAATCCCATTTTGGTTAAGAAGATGACCCAGTAATTGGACCTCTCGTAACCAAAACTCACACTTCGGGAACTTGGCATATAGCTGTTCCTACCTCAAGACTCCCAAAACTCTTGAATGTGCTCCTCGTGTTGCTCTGTGGTCGTGGAATACACCAAGATATCATCAATAAAAACAATAACTGATCGATCGACCATCTGCATGCACACCCGATTCATCAAATCCATAAACACCGCAGACACATTGGTGAGACCAAATGGCATCACCATGAACTCATAATGACCATAACGAGTCCGAATGTTGTATTGTCCATGTTCCCCTCTCTAACCCTCACCTGATGATACCCCAACCTCAGATCGATCTTGGAGAACCAAGATGCATCCTATAAATGATCAAAGAGGATGTTGATCCACGGAAGGGGATAATGGTTCTTTACCGTCAACTTGTTCAACTCCTAGTAATCAATGCACATCCGGTGTGTACCATCCTTTCTTCTTGGCGAACAAAATCAGTGCTCCCACGACGAACTGATCAGTCTGATGAACTTCTTTCCTAACACCTCTTCAAGCTGATAGGACAAAATCTTACATCTCAGGTGGTTCCAATCAGTACGATGCCTTGGCAATCGGAGCTACACCTAGCAATAGGTAAATCCTGAACTCAACCTGCCTCTTGGGAGACACACCAGGTAACTCCTATGGAAACACATAACAAAACTCCCTAACAACTGGCACATCTGAAACCGATGTCTGCTCTCCAACTCGTGTATCAACCACATAGGTATGATAACCCATATAACCATGTTGAATACCTCTGATCCTTATCTGCCAAACAAAACCTTGACCCAATCTTGGTAACCTTTCCATAGATGACCAGTTCTCCCCCACTTCGGCTTCGAACTACCACATTCTGATCCTTACAGTCTATCATGGCACCAAAGTTGTTCAGCTAATCCATCCCTTATATCATGAATACATCCCCCATGGGGATATGACTCAAATCAATCAGATAAGGAACCCTGATGATATCTAAGCCACAACCCTGATACAATCTGGATGCAAAAATTCTATGTTCGTTGGAGATAGAAACCCAAAACAGACACTCCAATGCGCCAAGGGTCATATTGAAATCCTTATAAAAAGACTAAGATATAAAGGATCAACTCACGCCCAAGTCGAATAACACAAGAGCAGGCAAAGAACTCACTAAGAATGTACCTATCATAAATATAAACATAAGCATATCATAAAATAATTGACACAATGTTAAATGGAAACATACCAGTAACAACGCCTGGCTCCGTCCTGGCATCCTATGTCGTGAGCTGAAAAATGTGATCTCTAGACGTCGGGGGCTACGCCCTACGCTGGCGTCGATCGGTGATCCTCAAAGTAAATGGAGCTGGAGCTTCAACCGATCCTATAGTGAGTAAACAATAGTTTTCCTTCACATGGCCAACTTGCTTACAGTGATAACAAATCATGGTGGTCGGTGCTAGAACATGTTGGTGATAGTCCTTGGCATAATGCTCCTCCTTGCCACATTTGTGCCACCTAAAAGTAGATCGACAAGGATCCTCATGGACCCTACCGAACTTGCCACATGTGTAGACCTTCTGACTCCCAGATCTCACATTAGTGGCGTTGAACCACTTCGCCACAAGTTGGGACTGCACCGGATCCTACCTCCGCTCTCTCTTCTGGAGCTCCAACTCAATCTCTAACATCTTAGCGGCCTCCTATAACTACACAAGTGTACCATAGCACTGATTAGACTGTCACACCCCTAAATCGAGACGGCAAAAATATTCGTGGGTGGAGGACGTCATGTACAGTATCACAACAAATTAATAATAGTAATCGGATTACAGATGATTCACTCCAAGAGTAACCATTGTATTAATAATATAGTGTTTACATTGTATTCGAATTACAGATGATTGACTCCAAGAGTAAGTAGCAAAAACATAGACTAGAAGCTATTATGCTCCGTGTTCTTGAAGCTTGTGTGTGTACCTGTCTACTGGTTTCCTGAGAATACAAGTGGTTTTGAAAAGTGTATCAACATTTAAGTTGGTGAGTTCATAAGCATTTTTGTATTCGAAAGTATGTTCTTTGTTCTTTGAAAACGTTAGTGTATTCCTCCATAAAATCCAATATTTTCTTAGTAAATGAAAAGTAAGTAAGGTGACACATACCAATTCCTTCTACAATCACTTAGTGAATATAAGTTATATATAATCCAGATCGAACTGATAGTTGAATGCGTGGTTCTTCCCTAAGCCGACAGCAAAACAAGGAATAGGAATTAAGGCGGAAGTCACACATTACACTGCCTATCAGATCTTCATTAAATATAACCCTAACATATTCACTAGGTAATCCCAGAGTTAGCAATAATGGTCCTTTTAGATATGTAACTTGCATTGTACTAGAAAAGTAGTGTATTGTAGTTGTATTTGTATGAACCTCTATGTATGTATGCTCCTGGATAAATGTTCCTCCGTAAATGTAAGTTTCTATGTTATAAAATAGTGTACTCCTAGAAAAACCATAACCTACTTCTATAATCCCCTTGAATACAAGTTATATAAAATTTAGGTTAAATAAACTGTCGAATATAATGGTCTACCCTAAGCTCAAAACTAGACAAGGAACAGGATCTAAGGCGGACCCACCAGTTCCAAGTTGATCGTGTCTAAATTTTATATAACACTGACGTATACACGAAGTAATTATGGATGTAATTTAATAATTCTAGATGAAATGTAGTCTTAGATACGCTAAGACCGATATGTGTGTTAATGTTTATGCTTGAAAATAGTATAATGTAGTATTACATAAATAAAACTTCTTTATGTAATTGTTACCCCGTAAACCATATGTATTGTTAATACTCCATGTGATTTATTATAACCATGCTACGACCCATTTGGCCTGTAACGACGTTCTTCAAGCGTCGGAAATGTTATGACATTTGTCACCCCAGACTTGCCGGTCCAGCTGCTCCATGCAGCTTAGGTGCGGGATTGTCAGTCCCAAGATAGATCTATACACAAGTAGCACGCTCTCCCTACAAGAGGCTCTGGTTACAATTATAGGACTTTAATGCAGTACTTAAAAAGTACCGTGAAGCCGAATGTCTCACAAATTTATTCATTAACAAGTTTACGTAAAGTGAACTGAAAAAAAAAACTTTTTATTGTGGAATAGTAGACCTTCATAGAACTTTTTAGTGAAAATGACCCATAAACTATGCTTGTTATAGTTTACATGTTTGTTTCTGTATTGTTTTCCAGACTTAGTGCAATAGTATGTAAGTTCGTTGTATGAAAGACTCATATGCTATACCTATTATAGTTTATCACAGATGTTTTGTAGAAATGAAAAAACCCTTATATGTGTGATTATTACCTTTTCATGGAAGTAAAATAGCATGAAGCATGTATCTTTGTATTATTAGACACTTTCTTCAACATGTTACAAAGTGTAAATGAATCTATTAACTATTTTTCTAGTTATACTTTTCTGTTCATGTTTTTATAAAATTTATTGAAAAATCATCGTAAGTTGAAATCCAAATCTATAAAATGTAAGAGTTTAGAAAATGATTCTACTTTGTTCATAATTTTTATTCTGATTTTTAGAGGTCTCAAACTGGTGTGAAATTTTTCATCTTCGTAGATTGGTCCGAAATCATTTCTGAAAAGATTGGCATTTGTATAAAAATCACCATAAATTATAGAAAAAGCGTATGATCGCGTGCAAGTAGTCCATAGAAAGGTATAAACCTGAAATATTTTTATATTGAACATTTTTGAAAAATATTAAGTTGAAGATGGTCAAAACAGTCAGTGAACAGACCATAACTTTTCTTTTGAAAGCTAATGTTTATGTTTAAATTATGTTTTTGTGTTGTAGCTTGTATTCCCCCCCCCCCCCCCCCCTAAAACATGAAGAAAACATGAAAATGTAGGGGTATGAAGTCACTTTGAGTGATTTCTTGTTGTCTTAAGGGTGGAAGATGAGAAGTTCCAAGTCAAGAACACTTGAAAGAAGCTTGAAGGTGTAACGATCGTATGAATAAATATGTATATATTTGTGTAAATGATTTACAATTTCTATAAAAATGTGTAGATTGTGATGTAGCAACGTAAATTTTCAAAACAAACTTTCATTTTTAAATCATATTTTCAATCACCAAAAACAATATCCAACAACTGTATCTAATGTCATCATAACAAACAAATCCCAGAATCTCAAAAGATCTCAACTACATAAGTCCTCTCAGTGTGTACGGATCATGCTGACGCCTTCCCACGATCCTTGCTAGTACCTGAAACACCCAACACAACAACTGTAAGCATAAATGCTTAGTGAGTTCCCCAAAATACCACATACAACACATACGCCTCTCCAGGCCATAACTCTGTGGGACCTTCCGGTCCAAGTGTCTCAGGGGACTTCGATCCCAAATCGCGGTAGACCTTTCAGTCCTACCAGTATCGACCTTCGGGTCCGTAATCTCCTGACCTTCCGGTCCATATCATCTTGACCTTCCAGTCCATAGCATACATAACACATACATATCACGTATCAGCATATAGCACATACATCTCATAGCATATAAGACCTTCCGATCACACATAGGTACCCTTCCAGTTACAATATAGTGAGAAGACTTACGTCGGCTATCTCAGATAATCTCGCACACGTATACACTAATCTAGCCTCTGCCTAAACACATAAACAGTTATCTCAAATCATTAACGAATCTCTAGGATAGACTAGACTAGTCTCTTCCATGTCCTCTAAGAAAGCTAAAAGACCATCTTACCCTTCAAATGGTCTTCAAGTCCAATTGTTGACCAAACCCTAAAAGTCAACAAAAGTTAACGGTCAAACTTTCACAAGACTCGTCGAGTACAGTCCTACGACTCGGCGAGTCGATGCATGTCCTCTTCGCCCCTGGTCCTCACTCGACTCGCAGAGTCAACCCTACACTCAACGGGGTATCACAGGTCGCGAATCGCGAGGCAACCCGGATCGACTCGTCGAGTCCCTTATGGGCTCGGTGAGTTCCTCCCATGAAAACACTCAAACGATCCTTTGAGGTAAGATCTGCTTCACCAACCAGTAGATCTAGCCTTCTAACACTCGAAAGTCATGTAAAGGTTCAAACTTTACGTTCATGCAAGGCTTATGAGACCAAAAATGGAGAAATAACCATTAAAATGGGGTTCTACTCTCAAGGCTCACATGAAACCCCATAAAGCTGGAAGCTTGGGACCTTTTGGACCTCTCAAGGTCCAACTCTACCATCTATAGCCAAAAGGACCTCATATACCTCACAATCTAATTCAAAATTTCACAAAGGAAACCCTAGATTCAAAGAATCTATCAAATACACGAAATGGGAAGGAACTTGTACCTTAAAACGTGAATCTCAGTGTGAAAAATACAGATCCAAGACCCACAATCGATCTAGCTTGGATTTTCCCACTCCTTCTTGCAAGATCACACGAATGGATGAAGAATTAGCCTCCAAAATGCTCTCTAAGCTCTCTATGGTTTTCATAGGGGAGTAATGGCCGCAAATGACAGCCATAAGGGCCTTTATATAGGGCTAAGGCCCTGAGATTTAGGGTTTCACTTAACAACACGGACTCGCCGAGTCCACTCATTGACTCGTCGAGTCCGGTCATTAATCCAGACAGAATTCGCGATCCTACTCGGCAAGTGTGAGCGCCTACTCGCCGAGTCCCTCCCTAAATCTCAAGATAAATACTTAAAATAAGATACCTGGGAATCCGGATGTTACAATTCTCCCCCACTAGAAACAGACTTCACCCCCGAAGTCTCATTCTACATACAGCTCTGGATGGAGTTTCCGCATCTGTGCCTCAGGCTCCCACGTCAGCTCGAATCCTTTTCGATGTTGCCACTAAACCAGAACCAGTGGAACTTCCTTGTTTCTCAAAACCTTGCTCTTCCAATCCACCACCGCGACTGGCCTCTCAACATAATTCAGGCTCGCATCCACCTGAATATCCTCCAATGGTACCATAGCCGACTCGTCGGCTATACACCTCCTCAGTTGAGACACGTGGAAGGTATCATGTATCTGACTCAACTCCGCAGGTAGCTCCAACCGATATGCTACCCTGCCCACCCTTGCGGTGACCCTGAATGGACCAATATACCGGGGCCCCAGCTTTCCCCTCTTCCTGAATCGAATCACCCCTTTTCAAGGAGACATTTTCAGGAGTACGAAGTCTCCGACCTGAAATTCAAGCTCGGATCGCCGCCTATCCGCGTAACTCTTCTAGCGACTCTGAGCTGTCAACAACCTCTGTCTGACCTGTTGTATCCGCTCTGTTGTCTAAAGTACTATCTCAGTGCTGCCTATCACTTGCTGCCCTACCTTTCCCCAATAGATGGGAGTCTGACACCTCCTCCCATACAACAACTCGAAGGGAGGCATACCAATGCTGGAATGGTGACTGTTGTTATATGAAAACTCAACGAATGGAAAATACGTGTCCCAACTCCCTCCGAAGTCCAACACATACGCACGAAGCATGTCCTCGAGCGTCTGGATCATTCGATTACTCTGTCCGTCCGTCTGAGGGTGGTAAGCGGTACTGAAATGCAGCCTCATTCCCAACTCCTCGTGGAACTTGTTCCAGAACCTGGAAGTGAAACATACATCCCGATCTGATACAATCAAGATCGGCACTCCATGCTGCGATACCACCTCCCTCACATACAACTCTACCAGCCTCTCCGCAGAAGAGCTCTCACTGATAGCAAGAAAATGAGCGCTCTTCGTTAGCCAGTGGATGATCACCTAAATTGCATCAAAACCCCTCGTGGTCCTCGGCAATTTGGTGATGAAATCAATAGAAATTTGTTCCCACTTCCATTGGCGAACTTCAAGTGGTTGCAACTTTCCATGCGGACGCTGGTGCTCGGCCTTAACCCTGCGATAGGTCAAGCACCTCTCAACAAACCATGCTACATCCCTCTTCATACAGGGCCATCAATAATCTTTCTTCAGATCCAAATACATCTTAGTGGCCCCGGGGTGGATCGAGAATCTCGATCTATGCGCCTCCTCCAACAAAGTGGTTCACGCCCCGCCGACATACGACACCTATGGGTAACAAACTCATGTACTTGCCCAATCACCCGTTCTCTCTTACGGTTCACCGGTCTCACGGCCTCTGACTGGGCCTCCCGAATGGTGTCCAACACCGGAGTCATCACTGTCAGCCGCATACAAATATCTCGAATTGGGGCAGTCTCCGCCCTACGGCTCAGGGCATCAGCTACATCATTATCTTTTCCCGGGTTGTACAGGATCTCACAATCGTAATACTTTACCACGTCCAACCATCTCCTCTGGCACATATTCAGATTGGGCTGATCCATTGAATACTTCAAATTCTTGTGGTCCGTGTAGATGGTACACCGAACCCCATAAAATAGTGATGCTAGTTCTTGAGGGCGAACACCACAACTCCCAGCTCCAAATCGTGGGTGGGATACCTCGTCTCATGAGGCTTTAGTTGCCTCGACACATATGCTATCACATGCCCCCTTTGCATAAGTACTGCATCCAACCCCGATATCGATTCATCACAATACACCACAAAATCCTTCATACCTTCCAGGAGGGCTAGCACCGGGGCTTCGCACAATCTCTAGCGAAGTGTCTCAAATGAGGTATGCTGCTCCGGACGCCATGAGAAAGCAACACCCTTCCGGGTCAACCTGGTGAGTGGGACGGCGATCTTGGAGAAATCCCTGATGAATCTCCGATAATAGCCGACCAATCCTAGAAAACGCCTGACCTCGGTGGGTGATCTCGGCACCTCCCACCTCATAACCGCCTCAATATTGGCCGGATCGACCAAGATCCCATTCTGGTTAACGAGGTGTCCTAAGAAATGGACCTCTTGTAACCAAAAAGCACACTTGGATAGTTTGGCATAAAGCCTCTCCAACCTTAATACCCCGAGGATCTCTCTCAGATGCTCCTCGTGCTGCTCTCTAGATCTCGAATACACCAAAATATCATCAATAAACACAATCACCGACCGATCCAGCATCGGCCTGCACACCTTGTTCATGAGGTCCATGAACATTGCCGGTGTATTGGTGAGCCAAAAAGGCATCAACACGAACTCGTAATGCCCATAACAAGTTCTGAACGTCGTCTTCTGGATATTTTCATCTCGCACTCTCATCTGATGATATCCCGACCTCAGATCAATCTTGGAGAACCATGATGCTCCCTGCAACTGATCGAACAAATCGTCGATCCTCGGTAAAGGATAACGGTTCCTGACCGTGAACTTGTTCAACTCCTGGTAATCAATGCACATCCGGTGTGAACCATCCTTTTTCTTGACAAAAAGGATCGGCGCTCCCCATGGTGAGCTACATCGTATAATAAACCCCTTCCCCAGCAGCTCTTGAAGCTGTGAGGATAACTCCTGCATCTCTGGTGGCGCAAGGCGATAAGGTACCTTGGCGATAGGCGCTGCCCCCAGAACCAAATCGATACGGAACTATACCTGCCTCTCGGGAGGTACACTCGACAACTCCTCGGGAAAAACATCCGGGAACTTGCGCACTATTGGAACCTCATCAATCGAACTTGGCCTCCCAGCAGCCACTCGTGTGTCCATCACATAGGCTACAAACCCGCTGCAGCCCTGCTGTAAAACTCTGCCTCACTCTGGCAGTTGAACAACACGCTGACCCACATCGGGTATCCTCGCCATACACCGTAAGCACTCCCCCACTACGGTCTCGTATCATCACCAACTGATGCTCGCAGTCTATAACAGCCCCAAATCGGCTCAACCAATCCATGCCCACTATGACACACACGTCCCCCATTGCAATCGGGACCACATTTATCGGGAACTCCACACCGCAGATCTAAAGTACACATCTGTAGCATACACCGCTCGCTCGTCAGCTACAGAAAATCGCAGAGGTCGACTCAACGCCCCTCGCCGGATACTGATGTAATGACTAAACTCTAAGGAAACAAATGACCGACTCATACACAAGTCAAATAACACCAAAGAAGGTACATAATTCACAAGAAAAGTACCTACGCATATCATAATATAAGCACAACACCTCAAACTCAACGTAAATAAATGATAGAAAACATACCAGTCACGACATCGAGCGTTGCACGGACTTCCTCCGCTATCAACTAGAAGGCTCTCCCACAAGCCTTCGGTGCCTCAGCCTTCACCGGACGAACCTCAGTAGCTCGCACGGCGGTAGGGTCAGATCCCTGCTGTGGTCCCTGTGATGTCCCCCGCAGCTGCGGGCACTCGGCCTTTCGGTGGCTCGTCTGGTCGTAATGGAAACAAACCATGAATCCCTTGGAGGCAATCCTTGGCTAAATGCGCCTCCTTGCCACATTTGTAACAAGCACCTAATCGACAAACCCCCTCATGACCCTTGTTGCACTTTCCGCAAGTGCGACCCTTCTGGCCTCGAGATGTCAAATCGATGGGCGTTACCCGCTTGGCTACTGGCTGAGACTGTGCCAGCCGGTGATCCATCCCCGAAGACTCGGCCTCCTCCCTGGCCTGAGTCTCCAACTCAATCTACCTCTTACGGGTATTTTCCCTGAGCTCGACAAATGTCCGATAAGTCAAGTTCGATTCGAATTCCAGAATATCCTTCCTCAGAAGCCCAAATACCGACTCATGCGTGCCTGCTCAGTAGACACTTGCTCGGGGCAGAACATCGCCCTCTCATGAAACTTCCTGGTAACCACAGTAACATAATCAGTACCCTGCTTGAGGTTCAAGAACTCCTGAGCCAACCATTCCTTCTCCACTAGGAGAACATACTCGTCTCTGAACATGGTGGTGAACCTCTCCCAGGTCACCTCCGAAATCTCTGCAAGAGTGAAGCTAGCCTTCACAAACTTCCACTAGTCCTTCACTCCCAAGCAAAGCTGGTTTAGCGCGAACCAAACCCTCAGATGCTCCGGACATGAACACATGTAGAAGCATCCCTCGATATACGAAATCCATCTCATCACAGCGATCGGGTCCAACGTCCTATCAAACGCTGGTGGCTTCGTGTTGCTGAACTCCCAAAACAACAACGAGTCACCTCCCTGTGGCCTGGAAGCAGCGACGGCTGCGGTGGCCGCAACAACAGTGGAATCAGTAAGAGCGGCATACCGCTCATCAAAAGTCTCGATCAACGTGGTCTTGATAGACCCAAACATCTCTGGTATCTCAGCTCGGATGGCCGCAGACACCACCTCATGAATCAACCTGCAGATCTCCTCATCACTAACACCACTACTCTCAGGTGTGTGGCGTGTCCCAACCATGATGTATCTATGAAATACAACATAAAATATCAGTGATTCGCTTGAGCACACTGGCACTCGATAACACAACCCTACAAGTTCCCTAGTACCCCAAGGATTCTTACTTGGATTGCGCACTGATACAATGTCTTCGGTAGTACGGGCACTTATACTACCATCCACACCGCATCAATATTCACCCCGAGTCTTCCTCCTTGGGTCCCAGATCATAAGTACTCTACATCCCGCTAGCATAGGCTACCTTTTGGTAGACCTCTCATAAGCTCCTCACTGCTACCTACTCACTCTCAAGCATCTAATAGCAACAGAAATCTTCCAAGGCTAAGGCATCACAAATCAGGCCACTTTAGTCCTAATATGAACACCTAGCCTACTCTAGCATGCGTATGATATCATAACATATCTCATAATGCATAATGTAAGGGTATTTTGGCAAATCACCGTTCGGGCGCTGGCTGATCGTACACACTGCTCCGTTTTGCCTTTCTCAAAATCTTTTACTCTCTTGGAAAATTGTTTAGTTTATGAAAAACTTTCTTAAATCCTTAGCTTGAGTTCAGGTACACCCGAAGATGCACCCGAATCCCTCACACCAAGGTTGTGATACCAACTTGTAACAACGTAAATTTTCAAAACAATTTTTCATTTTTTAATTCATATTTTCAATCACCAAAAACAATGTCCAACAACTGTATCTAATGTCATCATAACAAACAAATCCCAGAATCTCAAAAGATCTCAACTACATAAGTCCTCTCAGTGTGTACGGATCATGCAGATGCCTTCCCACGGTCCTCGCTAGTACCTGAAACACCCAACACAACAACTGTAAGCATAAATGCTTAGTGAGTTCCCCAAAATACCACATACAACACATACGCCTCTCCAGGCCATAACTCTGTGGGACCTTCCGCTCCAAGTGTCTCAGGGGACTTCCATCCCAAATCATGTTGGTGATTTGTTATCATCATTGTTATTTAAGTGTAATAGGGATTACTTTGTTGACTAAAAATGATGTTGATAAATATTTAAACAAGTAAGGAAGGTGTGGAGTACACACTTGTTTAAGTTTGATCAAGTATTAAAGTATACTATCATTTAGGGGCGAAGCCCCTGAACGAACGGAGGTCCGGGGGCAGCGCCCCTGGAAGCGGGGTCCAAGGGGCAGCAGCCCTTGGCGGGGTCCACGGGGCAGAGCCCCTAGCTAGGGTCGAGCTGTATTAAAAATGCATCATAAAATCCAAATTTGAATATTTGACCCGGTTTTGACTTTGAATTAATCTTTATACAAAACTCAGATTTATGACAGTTTTTACTGTTGAGAAAACTGTTATATGACAGTTTTGACAGTTTTTCAGATAAGGAAGTTTTATAACCAATTTTAGTGACTTTTCTGGTACTCACGAAATTACACCATCTCACTCTCTCTTTCTTTTCTCTCTGATTTAATCTGAGTCTTATCCAATTGAGGATTTGGGAGTACCACCCAAATACTTCGATTTGATAGTGATTATGATGATTCTCAGATTTCTAAGTGCCACTAAACCATATTTCTAACAAAAATCGAAGTAAACTATGATCATGGTAAGTGGTGATTCTGTGAAGGAAATGAAAAGTAAGTTTGAAAAACTGAACAAGTTTGAAGGGCAAGATTTTCATAGATGGCAGAAGAAGATGAAGTTTCTCCTTACCACTCTAAAAGTGGTGTATGTTCTGAGTACACCCATGCCAGTCTTACCAGAATCTGTTGAAGATGAAACTTTGGAGGCAACAAGAAGAAGACCAAAGTGGGAAAATGATGATTACATATGTCGTGGTTATATTCTCAATGGTATGTCTGACTCTCTTTTTGATATCTATCAAAATTTCGAATCTGCAAAAGAACTATGGGATTCTCTTGAATCCAAGTATATGGTTGAAGATGCTTCTAGCAAGAAGTTTCTTGTCAGTAAATTTATGGGTTACAAGATGATTGACTCCAGGCCTGTTATGGAACAATACCATGAAATGTTAAGTATCATGGGATAGTTTACTCAACACAATCTGAAAATGGATGAAGCCATTGATGTGGCTGTGATCATTGACAAACTGCCCCCCTCCTGGAAAGATTTTAAACACAATCTGAAACATAACAAAGAGGAATTGACTTTAACTCAACCTGGAAGCCATTTACGGATTGAAGAGTCCTTAAGGACTCAAGAACTTGATAACAATCCAAAAGGCAAGAACCAAGTTGATTCCTCTTCTGTGAACATGATGGATGGAGAAGGATCAAAGAATCAAAAGAAGTCTAATGGAAAAAGGAAGTTTAAAGGAAAGGGTGACAAGTCTTCCAACAAGAAGGCTAAAGTGGTGTGTTGGAATTGTAACAAACCGGGTCACTTCAAGAAAGATTGTCGTTTGCGTAAAGTGAACAAGGATGATGCAGGACCAAGTGGATCCAAGGATCCAGAAAAGCAACAAGGTCAGAATTCTGTTTTCATGCAGAAGTCTAACTATATTCAGAATTATATTTATGTGATTTCTGAAGCATTTTATGTGCAGGATGATAACGTTGCATGGTGGGTTGATTCGGCAGCAACAAGTCATGTTTGCAAAGATCAATATTGGTTCAAGGAATTTCAACCAATTGATGATGGATTTGTTGTGAAAATGGGAAATGTTGCAACTGAACCAATCAAGGGCATATGATCTGTTTTTATTAGTTTTACTTCTGGGAAATGTTTGTGTTTGAACAATGTTTTATATGTTCCAGGGATTCGTAAGAATCTCGTGTCTGAAATTGTATTAAATAATTGTGGTTACAAACAAGTATTAGAAAGTGACAAGTATATCTTGTCAAGACATGGTTCTTTTATGGGATTTGGCTATATATGTAATGGAATGATTAGGCTTAATATTAATTATCCTTCTAGTGAGAATTCTGTTTGCATGGCTTCTAGTAGTACTAGCAGTAATTTTCATAAATCTGAATTATAGCATGCTAGACTAGGACACATTCATTACAAGAGATTAAAAGACATGTCTAAAATGAGTTTAATTCTTGCTTTTGATATGCAAAATAATGAAAAATGTAAAGCATGCATGCTAACTCAAAATCACTAGAGAACCTTTCAAAGATGTTGTTAGGGAAAGCAAGGTGTTAGATCTTATACATAGTGATTTATGTGATTTCCATGCAACACCTTCCCTTGGAAACAAGAAGTATGTTATTACTTTTATTGATGATGCATCTAGATATTGTTATATCTATTTGCTACATTCTAAGGATGAAGCACTTGATAAATTTAAAAGTTATAAACAACAAGTTGAGCTTCATAAAAATGAATTAATAAAAGTATTGCGTACTGATAGAGGTAGTGAGTATTATGATCCAGTTTATTTTGAATCAACTAGAATAATACATCAAACCACAGCTCCATATACACCACAACAAAATGGTGTAGCTGAAAGGAAGAATAGGACTTTGAAAGAAATGGTTAATTCAATGTTGTCATATTCTGGTTTAAGTGAAGGGTTTTGGGGTGAGGCAATGTTAACTGCTTGTTACATCTTGAATAGAACTCCAAATAAAAGGAGTAAGAATACTCTTTATGAACTTTGGTATAAAAAAGTACCAAATTTGAGTTATCTCAAAGTTTGGGGTTGTAGAGCAGTTGTAAGGCTCACTGAACCAAAAAGGAAAACATTAGTTGAGAGAGGTATAGATTGTATCTTTATTGGATATGCTGAGCATTCCAAAGCATATAGATTCTATGTTTTAGAATCTAATGACTCTGTGTCTGTAAACAAAGTGATAGAGTCAAGAGATGCTATCTTTGATGAAGAAAGATTCACATCTATACCTAGACCAAGGGACATGATTCATCAATCTTCCAGCAAGAGTACTACTCAAGCTGAAGATGTTTCTGGTGGTGCAAGTTTTGTACCTGAACCTAGGAAAAGCACCAAAGCTAGAAAAGCTAAGTCTTCCGGATCTGATTTTCAACTATATTTAGTTGAAGGAACAAGGAATGAGACTATTTCTCAACATCAATATTGTTTTAATATTGAAGAGGATCCAAAGACTTTCAGTGAAGCTATGGCTTCCAGGGATGTTCATTTCTGGAAAGAGGCAATTCATGATGAGATTGATTCTATCATGCATAACAATACTTGGGTACTGGCTGATTTACCTCCTGGTTGCAATGCATTAGGATGTAAATGGATCCTCAAAAGGAAAATGAAGGTGGATGGCACAATTGATAAGTATAAATCCAGACTGGTTATCCAAGGCTTTAGACAAAAGGAAGGTATTGATTTCTTTGATACTTATGCTCTTGTTGCTAGAATTTCTACTATTAGATTATTATTAACTCTTGCAGTTATACATAATCTTGTGATTCACCAAATGGATGTGAAAACTGCATTCTTGAATGGTGACTTGGATGAGGAAATATACATGAAACAACCTGAAGGGTTTGTGATGCCTGGAAATGAACACAAAGTGTGCAAGTTGAAGAAATCATTATATGGTTTGAAACAAGCACCAAAACAATGGCATCAAAAGTTTGATGATGTTGTCTTGTCTAATGGTTTTGCATTAAACCAAGATGATAAGTGTGTATACAACAAATTTGATACTTCTGGTAAAGGAGTAATGATTTGCTTATATGTAGATGATATGTTGATTTTTGGTACTGATTTAGAAGAAGTTGATAAAACCAAGAAATTCTTATCATCTAGTTTTGATATGAAAGACATGGGGGAGGCTGAGGTAATTCTTGGTATAAGAATTAGAAAAGGAAAAAATGGGATTTCAATTTCTCAATCTCATTATATTGAGAAGATCTTGAAAAAGTTTAACTTTGAGAATTGTTCTCCTGTTAGCACTCCTATAGATCCCAGTCTTAAGATTCTACCTAATAAAGGATCTCCAATGTCTCAACTTGAATACTCAAGGGCTATTGGTTGTCTAATATATGCCATGATTAGTACTAGGCCTGATATAGCATATGCTGTGGGAAGGCTTAGTAGATATAATAGTAATCCTAGTTCACATCATTGGCAAGCCGTGAGTAGAGTATTCAAGTACTTGAAAGGGACCATTAATTATGGTTTAACTTATAGTGGATATCCTTATGTTTTGGAAGGTTATTCAGATGCCAGTTGGATTAACAACTTAGAGGGTCACTCCTCTAGAAGTGGTTGGGTGTTTCTTCTTGGAGGAGGTATCATTTCATGGGCATCTAAGAAACAGACTTGTATTACCAACTCAACCATGGAGTCTAAGTTTGTTGCATTGTATGCTGCTGGTAAAGAAGTTGAATGGCTAAGGAATTTGATTTATGAAATTCCATTATGGCCTAAACCGATATCTACCATTTCTATCAGATGTGATAGTGCTGCTACCTTGGCTAAGGCTTATAGTCAAGTGTACAATGGGAAATCTAGATATTTAGGTGTTAGACATAGCATGATTCGTGAGCTCATCATGACTGGTGTGATATATGTGGAGTTTGTAAGAACTCAATTTAATTTAGCCGATCATCTAACAAAAGGCTTAGCAAGAGATCTTGTGCACAAGGCGGCTGTAGGGATGGGTTTAAAGTCCACTTAAAATCTTTTATATCGAGATACCCAATTCCCATCTAATGTAATATTAGATGCTGAATTCAATGTGGAAAGCTTGATATTTGAAGATTGGAACACATTATTATCATCATCCCAAGGTATGTGTTCAGTACTGCAAGTTAAAGAGGTTGAATTTATATTCTTAATAGTTCTTTCGAAAAATTGCATTTGCAGGTGCAAGAATAAAAGAACTACCTATATAAGCATGAAGTTTAACTGCTTCAAGAAGTTAGGACTTGGCTTTGATATGCTTATTGAAGGATGGGACACAAGCTAGTAAAATATAGTGTCAAGTTACTTATGAGAATGTAAACTGTTGTGTGTATTATCTTCATGTATTCACTATGGATAAAAAGGGTTCAATCCTTAGTGATACCCTGATATTCGAATATTTGGATTATATAATATACTAATGTGAAATTCAATCGTCAGGATATTTCATTTATGCATCAGTTTTGTTGGTGTTATGTTTCATTTTAAGTTAATCAAGATTACACTTAAATGGGGGAGGTTTGTTGGTGGTTAGTTATCATCAATGTTATTTAAGTGTAATAGGGATTACTTTGTTGACTAAAAATGATCTTGATAAATATTAAAAAAGTAAGGAAGGTGTGGAGTACACACTTGTTTAAGTTTGATCAAGTATTAAAGTATATTGTCATTTAGGGGTGAAGCCCCTGAATGAATGGGGGTCCGGGGGCAGCTCCCCTGGGAGCGGGGTCCAAGGTGCGGCAGCCCCTGGCGGGGTCCAAGGGGCAGAGCCCCTGGCTGGGGTCGAGCTATATTAAAAATGCATCAGAAAATCCAAATTTTGAATATTTGACCCGGTTTTCACTTTGAATTAATCTTTATACAAAACCTGGATTTATGACAGTTTTTACTGTTGAGAAAATTGTTATATAACAGTTTTGACAGTTTTTCAGATAAGGAAGGTTTATAACCAATTTTAATCACCTTTCTGGTATTCACGAAATTACACCATCTCACTCTCTCTTTCTTTCTCTCTGATTTTATTTGAGTCTTATCGAATTGAGGATTTAGGAGTACCACCCAAATACGTCGATTTGAATGTGATTATCATGATTCTTAGATTTCCATGTACCACTAAACCATATTTCTAACAAATCCCGGTAGACCTTTCGATCCTACCCGTATCGACCTTTCGGTCCGTAATCTCCTGAACTTTCAGTCCATATCCTCTTGACCTTCCGATCCATATCATCTTGACCTTCCGATCCATAGCATACATAACACATACATATCACATATCAACATATAGCACATACATCTCATAGAATATAAGACCTTCCGGTTACACATAGGTACCCTTCCAGGTACAGTATAGTGAGAAGACTCACCTCGGCTATCTCGGATAATCTCGCACACGTATACACTGATCTAACCTCCGTCGAAACACATAAATAGTTATCTCAAATTAATAATGGATCTCCAGGCTAGACTAGACTAGTCTCTTCCATGTCCTCTAAGAAGGCTAAAAGACCATCTTACCCTTCAAATGGTCTTCAAGTCCAATTGTTGACCAAACCCTAAAAGTAAACAAAATCTAACGGTCAAACTTTGACCAGACTCGTTGAGTGCAGTCCTACACTCGGTGAGTCCATGCATGTCCTCTTCGCCCCTGGTCCTCACTCGACTCGCTGAGTCAACCCTACACTCAACTGGTTATCACAGGTTGCGAATCGCAGGGCAACCCGACTTGACTCGTCGAGTCCCTTATGGGCTCGACGAGTTTCTCCCATGAAAACACTCAAACGATCCTTTGAGGTTAGATTTGCTTCACCAACCAGTAGATCTAGCCTCCTAACACTCGAAAAGTCATGTAAAGGTTTAAACTTTACGTTCATGCAAGGCTTATAAGACTAAAAATGGAGAAATAACCTTTAAAATGGGGTTCTACTCTCAAGGCTCACATGAAACCCGTAAAGCTGGAAGCTTGGGACCTATTGGACCTCTCAAGGTCTAGATCTATCATCTATAGCCAAAGGGACCTCATATACCTCACAAGCTAACTCAAAATTTCACAAAGGAAAGCCTAGATTCAAAGAATCTACCAAATACACGAAATGGGAAGGAACTTGTACCTCAAAACGTGAATCTCAGTGTGAACAATACAGCTCCAAGCCCCACAATCGATCTAGCTTGGATTTTCCCACTACTTCTTGCAAGATCACACCAAAGGATGAAGAATTAGCCTCTAAAATTCTCTCTAAGATCTCTTTGCTCTCTATGGTTTTCACAGGGGAGTAATAGCCACAAATGACAGCCATAAGGGCCTTTATATAGGGCTTAGTCCCTGAGATTTAGGGTTTTACTTAATAGCGCGGACTCTCCGAGTCCACTCAACGACTCGTCGAGTCCGATCATTAATCCAGACAGAATTCGCGATCCTGCTCGGTGAGTCTGAGAGCCTACTCGCCGAGTCCGTCCCTAAATCTCAAGATAAATACTTAAAATAAGATATTTGGGAATCCGGATGTTACATGTGAAGGGGTTGAAGGAAGATACTTAGCAAAATGGAGGAAAACTCAGGACACTTCTTGAAGAAATCGTATGAGAGAGAGAGAGAGAGAGAGAAAGAGAGAGAGAGAGAGGTTTTCTTTTGGTAAGAGGATGGAAATCTTAGAGGAGAAGAAATAATCTCCTTGTATTTGTTTATAGGTATTTCATAAAGGTAGATTAGATGGTTTTTTGGGAGAAGTGATGAAAAGGAAAATGAATTGACTAGTTAGAGAGTGAATAGTGACATAAAGTAAACATAATGGTGGCTTGTGGCAAAACTTTATTGGAAAAGTCAAAAGTGCCTTTATGTCCTTTTCATATTATTTTAAACAAAAAAATATGATTTATAATAAATATATCTTCAAAGTGTGGATAATATATGAGTTTGGAGGGTCTAAGATGACAAAAGTATGAATAGGGTTAAAATCCCACATCTAAAACTCCAAAAATGGACTCAAAATGCGAAACTGGTCAAAAATCCGGGAAAGAGGACGAGGATGTGAAGGTAGGAGGTTCGGTGCGAGAGGGGAAGGGTTTCGCTGTGAGAGGCTGCTAAAGCGAGAGTCTGATGAGATGTAAAAGTCGGATTAGAGTGCAAAAGTCGCCCAATGTGAAACTCAGAACAGGATGCGAAGGTTATCAGCTCTTGCTATGAACACCGGATAGGCTGCGAATGTGGCTTAATAAATGTGAAAGTGCCCGATTTTGTTCATGGGAGTTGTATGCTTGCGATACATTCGGTGTGAGACCCAACAAATTGTGAAGGTAAGAGGTTCGTAGAGAGAGGGTTCACAGCTTGAGAGGGTTCACAGCCAAGGTGCTGTTTTTCATATTAACCTCGCGTTTCGAGTAGTTTTCAACTAAATGAAGGGTTGGGATGGCCCGAGTGTTTTTGAAAAAGTTGAAAGAGATTTTGAGAGAGATTTTGGAGAGATTTGGGAGATATTTGATAAAGAGAGAGAAGTAGTGAAAGAGATTGAGAGAGACTTTGTTTGTAGCCTTTGCTAAGGTTTTGACCCCTAGTGTTAGGATTGAAAACTCCACACGCTATGTTATGTGTGTTATACATACCCGAAGGATACGAAAATGAGTTTTATCGAGTCATTACACTACTCACCCTACTTAGAGTTTAGATTTTCTAAACACTAGAAACTTTTGCGTGATACTTTGTCTTAAGATAGAGAGTTGTACATTAGTAATAATAGAGTAAGCCCTATTATACAAGCACTAGTTGAGTTGACCGGTTTGACCCGTTGACTTTGTTTGACTTTGCTTGACCAAAATTGATTGTTGTCACATCATCCTCCTGTTAGAAAGAATTTCATCATAAAATTAGCATTTTGAGTGGGACTCCAAGGGTTTGGGAAAGGATGTGGGTAATATTGTTGCATTGAGTCTTCTCATTCTCTAAGTGAATTTGGGTCGTTACTTGACCTTCCAACCGACCTTCACTTTTGGTATGCGGTTTTGTTTCGGTTATCCTTATTGTTTGCTTAGGGATGGCAAACTATACTCAAGACAAGTTGGGTTCTCAAAGACAACTTGACTTGTTACATGAGTGGTATTCCCGAAAGGTCTGTTGGGAATACTTTGAGAAGGCTTCAGAAGATATGGTACTCCTCGCATGGGTACTTCGGGGTTTTAAAGCAAGAGACGATTCGGAGGTCTGTTTCGGGTTTGTCTCTATAGACTGAAAGAGATTTTTAGTATGTCGGTTAAGGCGAAGGGTATCTTCGTAGCATATGAAGCAGGTATGGTGAGGACCCAGCCAATCTATGTCAAACGATGACGTCAGAACTTCTTATTGTAACAGGTGTTAAGTCGATTTGGAAGAAGTGATTGCTAGCGCAATAGTGCATTATAAGTGAACATTTTTAGTGATTTTTGGTTATCCTTGTTATTACTACTGCGAATATTTGGTACTGTGTTTAGCAAGGACATGCAGTAATAGTGCTACGAAAATTTAGTGCTGAAATTTCATAACATGATCCTTACCAGGTCCCTCTATAACCACTTGGTGTAAAAAAGTTATGTATAATTTTAAGATTGAGACGATAGTCGACTAAGTGATTCTGCCCTAAGTCTACAAACAAACAAGGAGCGCGAAATAAATTAGAATCACACATTCTATGCGTGTAGCGTCTTAATTATATATGACCCTCATGTTTACACTAAGCCCTTATAACTCACCTGCAAGGATCTTTACTTTTTATATGAATGACGTGGTTTTTCCGAATGAGAGAGAAATTTATGATTATGATTTTATTGGCATTAGTATTAGTGAAAAATTGATACTTAAATATAATTGTTTTGGAAACGTACCGAACATCCCATCAGGGTTCCTCATTGCTCCTTTATGTCCCATTGAAATTTCCTTCCGCTCCTTCGTCATTCCTCTCTGTTGGACAATCTCTCTTGAAATGTCCAGTTTCACCACATGTATGGCGTACTTGACTTACACCAGCATTGGTGGTTGAAGTGATGTGTTGGACCGGAGTCCTACAGAAACGGGCAGTGTGCCCATTCCTGTTTCAGTTTTTACAGTGCATCTTCTGGCAAACCCCTTTGTGATGGAAGTTACAATTGTTACACTTCGGAAGTATTCCGGCATATCGACTGGCTGGTGCTGGAGTAGCAGATGTTGTGGCTGCAGAGACTACCACATGTTGTTGTCTCTTCGTAGGACCTCGAGTTGAACTGTCCCCTTTCTTTTCCCATAATTTTTGTTTCTTGCTCCTATGTTTGTGGTCTGGGGTGTCCTTGTCAGCAGACACTCGTTAATGCCCTTGGTTGATACTGAGATTAGCATTGTCGGCACTGTTTCTGTGTCCGCTTGTGTTGTTTGCATTAAGTTGTGCCATGACGGCTGTGACCATGGCTTGAAAAGTGGCGGAGTCTATATGTAGAATCGATGTTTCGGCGATTGGCTGATTACTTCCATGTGAAGACATGATCCTGTTGCATGGTGAGAAATGAGTTCTTAAGTAACTATGGTCGTTTCAAGTAGTATCACGTCTATATATATATATATATATATATATATATATATATATATATATATATATATATATATATATACAAACATAAAATAGAATATGGGTGCCCATGGCTTTCTTCGTGGTTAGAATAGTTAGCACCAATACCCGTCCTACGGGTACTACTTGCGTGGATTTGACTCATGGCGGCTTATACAGCAACCTGAAAGACAACAGTGTCGTACAGTAGTGGATTTGTTGACAGTGTGCCTTACAGGTCTGTAGGGAGGCATCTTTCTACCGTAAGTTTTTTTAAATATGAAATCGTCGTAAGTCCTTAGTAGTGGTTATAAGTCGAGTGTCGTTTGAACTAAGTTATCTTAGTTTTGTGTGTATCATGTTACGAATTTTATAGTGTTTGGTTTATGGTACTCAGTCGTGACGCACAATGTACAACACAATACTCTGGGGTTTTAGTGGTGGGTGAGAAAGGAGAGAAATATTATGGCTAGTTAGAATAGATTATGGAGTTGAGGTATACACATTATTATTCAACTGTACTATTTCGTTGCAAGTGGTTTGATACTAGAATGGAAGTTATTTCTAGTGATAATTTCACTAGTATCGACACACGACACGGAACATATAAAGATGATCAACTCATGTATGCTTCACAAGCCAAACAATTGTTCTACATCAGAGAGGCAAACAATAACCATCGGTGTGTTGTCGAGCATGTTAATCATTGAAGTATTTGGGATCTACCATTGAACGATGATTGTGTCCAAAATGTTGACAATGGCTCACACGAAAATGTAGACAATGTCGATGTACTTCAAAATATCTCTTCATCCGATGCTCCACTTTTTATTGATTTCAGCATGTACATTCAAAACATTCCTAGAGTCATTGTTGATGTAGAAAGTGCAACTGAAGTTCCTCCGCCAACTGGTAGAGTCAATGAAGTTTCTTATTGCGAGACTGATTACGATGAGACTGATTCTAATTATGATACCGAAGAAGACACTGAAGGATATGAGGAAGATTCTGATTAGAATAGTTCTTATGTAATACATGTTTGTAATATGAACTTTATTTGGATTTCTAGTTTAAATAGAAATGTTTATTCCTATGTAAATGTTTATTTATATGTAATGTGTATTTGTAATAAAAATTGTATTTGTATATCTTATAATTTTTCAGGAAATGATGAAAATATGGCTTTTCTTTATGTATACCATGGCTACTGTTATGGGTCGTGGACACGGGGGTGATGGAGCTGAGGACCCACGTCTCCTAGGTGGTAGAGGTGCTGGTCATCATGAGTTGGACGATAAGTCTTATTATGATTTTTTATTTACTATTTTTATTCAGTTATTATATATTAAATACAGTTTCTAATAATTTTTAGTTACATTTGTAGTTGAGCAACGTGCGCGTAGGAAAGTTCGAGGCAAAGCCAAAAATATAAAGCTTGAAAAAGCGATCTTATGGAATCAAGGCAAACCGATTAGCATGGAATATGATATGGAATATGAAGAGTTTTCAAGCAGTTTTGTTAAAAGGTTATCGAGAACGTAAAGTTGATGCAAAAGAGTATTTTAAGTTAGTAAGAAGGTATGAAGATTTCCCGGGAGCATTAGCCAACTATCCAGAGGGTATAGAAGTTGATAACCAGAGGAAAGCAGTTGAGTATTTCTAAATGGACGAACACATAATTGCTTCATAAAGGAACAAAAAAGTCTGTGAAATGCAAACAAATCTGAAACCGGGGGGGGGGGGGGGGGGGAGGGTCGAGCTCGTATAGCAGTACTTACTATAAGAAGGTAACGTACGATACATGTAATTATTTATTTAAAAAATTCCAGAGCTGCGTTTGAGAAAGTATTAGGAGAGCGACGTGGCCATATTAGAGGCATTGGTCGTAAACCTTCAGCTCTCCCGCCGATTCCACAGCCTTGGCAACCATCACCACAACCATCACAGGTAAAACAATATACTTTGGTTTTTTGTGGTGATTATTTGCTAAAAGCATTGGTAATTTTAGTTTTGTGGTGATATTTGCTAAAAGCATTGGCAATTAGGTTTTTGTCACAAGTGCAAGAAATAGAAATGTACTTTGGTTTTCTGTCTTACTTTAAAAATAACAATCTACTTTAGCATCATAAAATGCATGTTGATTTGGTAATTTTGGTTTGTGGTGATTATTTGCTAAAAACTTTGGTAATTGGGTTTTTGTCCCAAGCGCAAGAAATAACAATGCACTTTGGCTTTTGTCTAAATTTAAAAATAGCAATGTAGTTTTGCATCATAAAATGCATGTTGTGTTGGTAATTTTGGTTTGTGGTGATTATTTGCTAAAAACTTTGGTAAATGGGTTTTTGTCCCATATGCAAGAAATAGCAATGTACTTTGGCTTTTTGTTTTAATTTAAAAATATCAATGTACTTTGATAGTTTTTGTTTATGTTTGATAATTTAACTTATAAGATTATATATGTTGTTATTAATTATGTAGTTGGAACATCTTCGTGCAATGCTCAACGATCCAACATGTAGGGATGAGCTTTATTCGTTTTTTCAATCCCAAAATAATCGAGGAAACAATAGGAACAAAGATGATGGTATGTAGGGATGAGTTTTATTTGCATATATATTACACTTGTTGTCACGCTTTGCTACAATTGTTAGATTGTAAAATTTATTGTTATTTTCTATAATTACCGGCAACATTATTACATTTTATATGTAATCGGATGTTATGTAATTACCGGACGGCATTATTACCGGCGACATTATTACTTTTTATATTTAATCGGATGTTTGTTTTGTAATTAGCGTCAACACTATTATTTTTGATATTTAATCGAATGTTGTTATGAAATTACCGACAATATTATTACCGGCAACCAAAATCATTGATTAAAAAATTTTAAAAATGAAAAAATGAAAATTGTAATTACTGGCGACATCATCATTACAGGCGACATAGTCATTAGCGACGACGAGACCTTTTACCGGCGATGTACTCATTAGCAGCGACAATTCTCATTACCGGCGACATGTTGATTAATAGCGACGACGCAGTAGTAGTGGTGACTTATTACCGGTGACGCGTTGCCGCTATTACTATTACCGCAGCCAACTTGACCTTTTAACAGCGAGTTTTGTTGCCGCTAATGATCTTTTTCCTTATAGTGCGAAGTGACTCAACCATAAAAGCATCAAAGAATGTCACCTAACTTCGACTAAAATAGTTGAAAACAAGGAAATACACTGGTTGTATATATTTATTTGGTGGCAATAAGTATAAAAGCATACAATAAAGAAGAACTTTTGACAATACAATATGAAAACAAAAAACAATACATAATATATTCGACCAGGGTGTGGCCGACACATACGACGATGCAGGTGTCTTCTAGTGCAGAATTTACTAGGAACAAAACATATATCTGAACTACCTTACTATTTGCATAGCTCATATATTAACTATTCCTTTCATATAAGAAAACTTTAGGTGGACTTTGGGTTTTGATTTATTTATTGGGACTAAAATATATTTTATGTCCGACGAATAAGATCTAGATTCTGAAAGTTCAGTTAAAAATTGCTATAATGAGCATTTATATTCTTCTTAATAAATAAACTAATCATCTTATTCGATCATATAGTTTTTAAAATATGACAACCATAATTTAAGAGAGCAACAATTGACCTGGAAGACGATGTCATTGAAATTGATTGAAGAGTTTACAAATTCTCGAAGGCATATTGCACTATCAGATGTGGCCACTCTATTCTTTTTAGAAAAAAACATCATAAATGGTCCCAGTGGTTATCCAAAATCTGAAGTTTAGTCCCTGTTGTTTAAAAACCTCATAGTTAGTTCCTGTGCTTTCAAAACTTTTGATGTTTGGTCCTTTTTGCTATCTCCGTTAAGTTTATCCGTTAACTGAAGGGTATTTTCGTCATTTCACCACTACAAGGACCATTTATGATGTTTTCTTGTATTTAAAAAAAAATTAAACATAATTCAATATATAAAAGTTTCTCTCTCTCTCTCTCTCTCTCTCTCTCTCTCTCTCCCTCTCCCTCTCCCTCTCCCTCTCCCTCTCCTACCACTCAGATCATCTTCTTTCTTACTCGTTTCAAAACACACACTTAACATTATCAAGAACACATACACACAATCTCAAGAACATCTCCAACTTGAAAAGACGATTCACCGCCACCACCATCCATCGCCAACCACCTCCATCTTCTCCACCCTAATCCCCCGTATCTCCTTACTTAATCTGATGCACAATCGATTTTCTGGGTTTTCTCTTCAAGAACAATCGAATTTCAGGGTTTGTTTCTAGAATTGAAATCAATTTCTAAATCTAAAAAAGCTTATGGGTAATGGGTTTTCAAGAACAATCCATTTCTGAAAAATCGATTTCGCATGTGTATTTTCATATCATTTCTAGGTTTATGGATTGAGTTAGAAGAATGGTGGTGGAATAAACTGTTTTTGTTTATCGGAGGTACTAGCGCCCATTTGACTGCTGTTCTTCAAGGATTTCTAAAAGTGGTCATCGGAATCGAAATCTCAATCACATTGAAAGGGTATTAGGCACGATTCTCATTCAACATTTCAAAATTTTAATCGAGCCTAAAATACACACATGTTTCCTCCATCGTCTCCAGTTACTCTCTATCCCTCTTAGTCAAATACGAAGTTTTTGCCATACCTTCGATGTTGATCTCTTACAGTCTCATTTTCTCCCTACTTTTTCTGTCACTGCTCACAGTCGCACCATCTCGTTGACTTTTTACTCCGGCGGACAACTGCAGGTGGGAGACGATCTTCTGCTCCTCCGTGACTTTGACCTCCATCAGTTACTCACTTACAATAAGCCTGCTTAGAATCTGGTTTTTGTTCAGATCAATTTTACACTTTCGCTTTATTGTTTTTGGTATGCTCTCGTTCCAATGTGGTTGTGTTACTGTGTGTTAATTGCTAGCTGGTTGTGTGTTTTTGGTCAACTGGGTTCATCGATTTGCTTTGATTGTTTCGATTAGTTTCAGTTTCATTTGAATGTGGGTTGTTACGAGGATATTGTTAACGCGAGAGAGAGAGAGAGAGATTAAATTTAATTATTATTATTATTATTTTAAAATAAAATAAAAGAAAACCTCATAAAAGGTCCTTGGATAGTTAAATGATGGAAACACCCTTCATTTAACGATAGAAAGCTAACGGAGTCAGCAAAAAGGACCAAACATCAAAAGTTTTGAAAACAAAGGGACCATCTATGAGGTTTTTAAACCACAGGGACTAAACTTCAGATTTTGGATAACCACAGGGACCATTTATGATGTTTTTCTTCTTTTTATATGATTTTATTAAATACGTGTATTATACAATGTTATGACAACTGCACCGCAAACCAAACTACGCGTATTATCGATTTATGGCTCAATTGTTCCGACTCTTTGAACCAGTTCCCTAACACACACACACACACACACACACACACACATATATATATATATATATATATATATATAACGCTCTAAAAATTTCAACCAATTTAAAACTTTTCAAAAACAATCCACATTCATAAAGTTATTACAAAAATGTTTTCAACACTTTTATTATCAGAGTATTCCCTAGAATCATATCGTAAAACATAAACATGAGGAGCGGTACGATCATGCCTTTGCCAGCCACGGTCTCCTGAAGAACCTAAAACATTAAACCACAATGTATGCCCGAACGCTTAGTGAGATACCCCCAAAATACCAACCACATATACCATACACACAACATAAGAAAACACAACAGAACAGAACAGCCATGCACTTTGGGTCTACTATGTGACTGGTCCGCTGCACTGGCCTACAGTCCACCTGGTCCACCCTCCGAGTCAGGCCATATACATCGAGTCTACAGTGTGATTGGTCCACCTGCACCGGACCTTCAATCCACCTGGTCCACTCTCTGAGTCTACAATTTGATTGGTCCGCCCGCACCGGGCCTTCAGTCGACCTGGTCCACTCTCCGAGCCTCGACACGTCTGGTTTGCACTCTCGGGGCCTTCAGCCTATCCGGACCTCTCGTTGGGCCTTCGGGACAACCGGTCCGCCCTGGGTATGTTGGCCAACAACACAAAGCAGGACCCGCCTCAACCCAACCCCAATCCAACAACCATGTGCACATAACATATAATCATATATCAATTCACAACTAATCACACCGATCATAACAGATCACATATATAGCATATCCCTACCAGGATTCCGACCTAACCGGTCACTAGCATAGCATCATCCTATAATCCAGGATACTGACCCTAACCAGGTCTCTAACATATACCATCCTAAATACCAGGATGCAAACATAACAAAGCAATAACATAACAACAACTACCCGGATTTCCATCCGATAAAGGGTCGGCCTTGGTGCCTTAGACCCTGTTGGTATAGTGAGGATAACTTACCTCGCAATCGCCGACTGAAAGGATAAGATCACGCTGCTCCAAACTCCAACACGAACACCACCACTCCAATGCCAAAAGACTGAACTTAATAAATACCAATAACTATCAAAATACCCCTGGAAGTCAACTGGTCAACTCTTGGTCAAAGTCAAAGTCCTCAGTCAAAGTCAACCCTCCTGACTGACTCTACTCGCCGAGTCAACCCGCTGACTCGACGAGTCCCTATACTCAGAAACTCCCAATCCACGACTCAACTCGCCGAGTCGCCCCAAGACTCACCGAGTCCAACAAACTCTGAGTCACTTCCTGCTCAACTCACCGAGTCGTCCCTCGACTCACCGATTCACAGCTCCACCAAAAAGGTTAGAACTTCACGACCAGACTCGCCGAGTCCAAGGCAATCTTCAACAGACTCGCCGAGTTGTTCTTCTTACTCATCGAGTTCCTGCCTGTCTTCATGCAACTCGCTGAGTACACCCATGTGACTCGCCGAGTACATCTAGTTCTTAATCCATATAGTGGATTTCCAAGCCATGCAGGGGCTTCAAACCATAGATCCACTCCCCTACAACCCATCCATCACGTAAAGTGGCAAACTTTACATGAATCCAAAGATATTTAAGCATAATACACTCTTGGGCTAAGGTTTGTGACAAAAGAACTTCACCAACAACTCTTGGGCATAGACGTTAAGGCTCCTTGGGTCATTACAAGCCTAGATCTGAGGTAGCAACCTCAGATCTTACACCAAACTCGAGATGGATCTCACTTATGCCCCAAAAATGCCATAATTGATAGATCTAAATGTACAAAAGTTCAAGAACAGATCTATTACCTCCAATGCAAGCTCCCACTGAAGTAGACCTCTGATCTATGTTCCTTCCTTGCTGCAACCCCTTTGCTCTTCTAGATTTCCTTCCTAATCCACTTATCCAAGCTCCAAGATGTGCTCCAATCTGTCACTTACGTCTATTAGGGCTTCTGGAACTCAAGGGAGGGTAAAGAGGCTATGGAGAGGGTATTATGTTCTTTATATAGGGCTCAACCCCCGGTATTAGGGTTTTCTTCATACAACACTAACTCGCCGAGTCCACCCATGCGACTGGCCGAGTTGCTCACTTAACTCGTGACCTGTAACGCAACTCGACTCGCCGAGTCTATCCATCGACTTGTTGAGTCGACCTTCTTATTTACACTTTTATCCCTCCTACTATACTTCTGAATTCTCGGGATGTTACAATTCTCCCCACTTAAATTAGGCTTCGTCCTCGAAGCCTGCTGCAACACCAACTCCAGATACTATTCCCACAACGCATCTCCTGGAATCAACCGACCCTGGTTCCTCCAAACACTACTACCAAACCCCTATAAAGTCTAAATCCTTCTCACAGAGTCACGACAATTGCTTCAAGCCGGCCACCGGCTTCTTTCTCTGCTAACAACCCTTATTATCCAATGATCACCCGATGGTACTTCCATCATTCTAAATCACATAATCACTTGTTGTACCTGCTCTAACATCCTCAGGCTAGAAAAACCCGACATGAATACGATACCTCCAAACATCCCCATGATGAATTACCGCTACATACATAACCTCCTGATCGCAACCATACTGAAAATCCAAGGCTCCATCCTTGCATCCCTTCCGAACTCCTCAGGCTCTATACCACCGAAAATTCATCCACAACCTCAACATAAACCCAATTCGGATGTGCTTCCATACCACTGGTATTATCACAGTGCTTCAACAACCATAATTGAAATAGTCTCAATCATCCATTCTCACTACTGCTTCCACTTCCGTGAACCAACACTCCCTCCCGGAGTTACATATCTTTCTCTTTCCTTATCCAAGGAAATCTACTTGCCAAACTTGCCACTTGAGACAAGTGCCACGGTGTACACACCCCACTCTACACTACCCGTTGTAGAGTAACCGCTACTCCGTGCATCGCACATGCTCTGAATCCGTTCGCAAGGACTCTCGAGTCTATGCACTGCTTTCCACTAACTTGATCAACACTTGGGGCTAGACCATATCAACCATCAGTCCCTGGCGACGCATTTCCTCAATCTCCTCATATCGATTCACTAACACGTACAGAGTCTCCAGCATGGCTAGACCGCCCCTCCAGGCCTTCAGCCTGTCTGGACCACTCTCAGAACCTTCAGCATGTCTGGACCGCCCTCCTGGGCCTTCAGCCTGTCCGGACTGTTCTCCGAGCCTTCGGCCTGACTGGTACGCCCACTGGCCTTCAGTCTCCCCGGACCACTCAAACTATTATGCATCATCCTGAACTATTCTTACTGGGAATCTCCCTCATACATACTATTCTAGCTCTCTAGGTGTTCCGAACTCTAACTCCATTCCATATACTCAGATCCCGGCCTGATCCTAGGCCTTACAACCACCAATCTCCCTATCTGAAATCCTTGGTCTGTACTCCGCCCCATCGATCTGTCACTTACTCATACCAGCCCACACTATTGGCTGACTGAAACACTACTGGATCCCAAACAGCTAATTGAACTCTAACGCTTATCGATCCTCCTGAGAATTTTCTCATTCTCCCCACTTAGAGCACTGACTTCCAACCGCCAGTGACTCATTCGGCATAACTCAGTCATCGCTACCCGACATACTCCTCTTAACCATGAACTGATTTCCTCTTAAACGGCAACCTCTACAAAACCACATTCCGGCATTATGCATCTCGAACTCTAAGGGAGTTCGACTCCCCGCCGAACACTTCTCAAAACACAATTGCTATACCCGACAACAAGACCATACAACCAAAATCTGACCATCAATTCCTTGGATGCTAACTGATTCCAATCCCCTAACTACCGACCACTCAATAATACAATTAACCCGAAAAACCGAACGAATACGATACCATGAAATTATGCGAACAAGACTAGTAGATATAATACTCCATAGCAACCATAAGATAACGAGATATCAAGAAGGAAACATACCCGCAGCTGCATCCGGCTCTGCCCTGACCTCCTCTGCTATAAGCTGAAAAGCATGCCCCTGAGCACTCGGGGGCTCTGCTCCACCCTAACCTCCACCCGTAATCCTCAAAGTGATTGGTGTCGGAGCCTGCACTGGTCCTGCAGCAAGTTGCGGATAGTTGGCCCTCATGTGACCAACCTGATGACACTGATAACAAATCCTCATATCCTGAACTGGGGCTGACTGACGACAATCCCTCGAATAATGCCTCTCTCTCCCACACTTGCGACATACACCACCGGACCTACAAGCTCTAGTGTTACCCTTCCCGCACTTCCCACAAGTGTGGCTGCTCTGATCTCCCAACCTAGTATCAATGGTCTTGGACCGTTTTGGTGCCGACTACGACTGTGTCGGGGCCTGCCTCTGCTCTCTCAACTATAACTTAATCTCCAACTCACGCCGCCGAGCGGCCTCCTGTAACTCCAGCAAGGTCTCGCACCTCTGCGTAGACACAAACTGTCTGATATCCCTCTTGAGCATACTCAAATATCGAGACATCTGAGCCTGCTCCGAAGCAAACTCCAGGAAAAACATCTCCCTCTCAGTGAACGTCCTGGTGATCTCCGTGACTGACTCTGAATCCTGCTTCAGCTCCAGGAACTCCTGAGCCAACCTCTATCTCTTCACTCATGGAACATAACGAGTGATGAACATCTCCCGAAACTGATCCCAAGAAACCAGAGCTCGTTGCGCATCTGAATATGACCCCGTAGTCAACCTCCACCAATCCTTCGCCCCGAGCCTCAACAGGTTCAGAGCACACCTCACCCTCTGATCAGCAGGGCATGAACATGTGAAGAAACATCCTTCCACATCTGACAACCATCGCATAGCAACAATCGGATCATGAAATCCATCAAAAGTAGGGGGCTTCGTATTATCGAAGTCCCGATACTGAAAACCTCTCCCGGCTCCTCCCCCTACCGCTGCTACAGCCGTTGTAGCCACCGCGACAGCCGTCTCTGTAAGAGCTGCATAGCGCTCATCAAAATACTCGACCATGGCGGTCTTGATCGACCCAAACAGTTCCGACAACTCGGCTCGGAACATAGCAGCAACCTCATCATGCAGGATCTCACGAATCCTAGCATCCAACTCGTATGTGCTCATCTGATCAATAACCTCGGGCGGTACCGACCCACCCTGGCCGCCCTCTCCTGATCCGGATCCGCTCCCAGCATGCCTCGTAGCGACCATACTGAAATTACCGCAAAACATCAGACGCTTCTCATTAACCCGAGAACTGACTCTTAACCCAGCCATAGGGGTTTTGACTTCCTTGATACGCGTATGGGTCCTGTGCTCTCAGTAGTACGGGCCCATACTACCTTCCACACCTAACCATATTTATATCAAGTATCACCACAACACCCTAGTGAAGAACAGGCATAACAAGCACTCAACCCTCACTCCTAGAGGAACACTGGAAATCTCATACAGAAAGAAACCCTAGGCTAGTACGCATCATAAATCAGGAAACTCTATCATGCACTCCCTGAAGATCCCTAGCCTAGTACTAGCATGATGTTCTATCATATCTCATAAACAATTAACTTGTATGGTATTTTGGGGTTACTTACTGGCTCCGACTGATCGTACCTCCGCGTCCTCCTTTACTCATTTTTGAAAACCATTTTAAATTCTCTTTTGAAAACTCTCCTTGATTTGAGACTGGATTCACACGAATGCTCCTCCAATTCACTCAAACCAAGGCTCTGATACCAACTTGTAACGCTCTAAAAATTTCAACCAATTTAAAACTTTTCAAAAACAATCCACATTCATAAAGTTATTAATTACAAAAAGGTTTTCAACACTTTTATTATCAGAGTATTCCCCAGAACCATATCATAAAACATAAACATGTGGAGCGGTACGATCACGCCTTTGCATTGCCACGGTCTCCTGAAGAACCTGAGACATTAAACTACAACTGTAACCCCGAAAGCTTAGTGAGATACCCCCAAAATACCAACCATATATACCATACACACAACATAACACAACATAACAGAACAGAACAACTATGCACTTCGGGTCTACTATGTGACTGGTCCGCCGCACCGGCCTACAGTCCACATGGTCCGCCCTCCGAGTCTAGCCATATACACCGAGTCTACAGTGTGATTGGTCCGTCCGCACCAGGCCTTCAATCCACCTGGTCCACTCTCTGAGTCTACAGTATGACAGGTCCGCCCACACCGGGCCTTCAGTTAACCTGGTCCACTCTCTGAGCCTCGACACGTCTGGTCTGCCCTCTCGGGGCCTTCAGCCTATCTGGACCGCTGGCTGGGCCGTCGGGACAATTGGTTCACCCTGGGTATGTTGGCCTACAGCACAAAGCCGGACCCGCGTCAACGAAACCCCAATCCAACAACCATGTGCACATAACATATAATCATATATCAATTCAAAACTAATCATACTGATAATAACAGATCACATACATAACCCATCCCTACCAGGATTTCGATGTAACCGGTCACTAGCATAGCATCATCCTATAAACTAGGATACCGACCGTAACCAGGTCTCTAACCTATACCATCCTAAATACCAGGATGCAAACATAACAAAACAATAACATAACAACAACTACCCGGATTTCCATCCGATAAAGGGTCGGCCTTGGTGCCTTAGACCCTATTGGTATAGTGAGGATAATTCACCTCGTAACCACCGACTGAAAGGATAAGATCACACTGCTCCAACCTCCGACACGAACACCACCACTCCAATGCTAAAAGAATTAACTCAATAAATACCAATAATTACCAAAATACCACTGCAAGTCAACTGGTCAAATCTTGGTCAAAGTTAAAGTCCTCAGTCAAATTCAACCTTCCTGACCGATTCTACTGGCTGAGTCAACCCGCTGACTCGGTGAGTCCCTATACTCAGAAACTCCCAATCCACGACTCAACTCGCCGAGTCAAACAAACTCTGAGTCACCTCCTGCTCAACTCGCTGAGTCGTCCCTCGACTCACCGATTCACAGCTCCACCAAAAAGGTTAGGACTTCACGACCAGACTCGTCGAATCCAAGAACAGACTCGCCGAGTCTAAGGTAATCTT